>NW_027488365.1:16250000-16875000 GCF_051014445.1 Colletes latitarsis
ATAACGCATGTTATGTCTGGGATAGGCCTGGGATTTGCCATCATCAGACACATACTTTCGCCTTTTTCACATACTTGTTGAACAGATCCCTGGCTTACTCTGGTTTGGATCATGTACTAATGTGGTACCACACTGAAACAGTCCATTAAACCTGGTTTGGATCAATATTTTAGAGAATGACGCATGTTAGGTCATGGTTAGTTCTGGGATTTGCTCCAATCAGGCTCGTACTTTCGCATATTTCTCATACTTGATGGCCTGATTCTGGCCCTTTTCTGGTTTGGATCCCGTATTAATGTGGTACCACACTGAAACAGTTCATTAAACCTGGTTTCGATGAATATTTCAGAGGATAACGCATGTTATGTCTAGGTTAGGCCTGGGATCTGCCCTCATCAGACACATACTTTCGCATTCTTCACATACTAGTTGTACAGATCCCTGGCTTTTTCTGGATTGAATCACGTTGTAATGTGGTACCACACTGAAACAGTCCATTAAACCTGGTTTCGATGAATATTTCAGAGGATAACGCATGTTATGTCTAGGATAGGCCTGGGATTTGCCCTCATCAGACACATACTTTCGCATTCTCCACATACTTGTTGAACAGATTCTGTATTTTTTCTGGTTTGGATCACGTAGTAATGTGGTACCACACTGAAACAGGCCATTAAACCTGGTTTCGATCAATATTTTAGAGAATAACGCATATTAGGTCTGGGTTAGGTCTAGGATTTGCCCTCATCAGGCTCATACTTTCGCACATTTCTCATACTTGATGGCTAGATCCTGGGCTTTTTCTGGATTGGATCACGTAGTAATGTGGTACCACACTGAAACAGTCCATTAAACCAGGTTTCGATCAATATTTTAGAGGATAACGCATGTGAGGTCTGGGATAGGTCTGGGATATGCCCTCATCAGGCTCATAGTTTCGCGTTTTTCACATACTTGTTGAGCAGATCCTGGGCTTTTCCTGGTTCGGATCACGTAGTAATGTGGTACCACGATGAAACAGTCCATTAAACCTGGTCTTGATAAATATTTTAGAGGATAACGCATGTTAGATCTGGGTTATGTCTAAGATTTGCCCTAATCAGGCTCATCGTTTCGCGTTTTTCACATACTTGTTGAACAGATTCTGTATTTTTTCTGGTTTGGATCACGTAGTAATGTGGTACCACACTGAAACAGGCCATTAAACCTGGTTTCGATCAATATTTTAGAGAATAACGCATGTTAGGTCTGGGTTAGATCTAGGATTTGCCCTCATCAGGCTCATACTTTCGCACATTTCTCATACTTGATGGCTAGATCCCGGGCTTTTTCTGGATTGGATCACGTAGTAATCTGGTACCACACTGAAAAAGTCCATTAAACCTGGTTTCGATCAATATTTTAGAGAATAACTCATGTTAGGTCTAGGTTAGGTCTGGGATTTGCTGTCATCAGGCTCGTACTTTCGCATATTTCTCATACTTGATGGCCTGATTCTGGCCCTTTTCTGGTTTGGATCCCGTATTAATGTGGTACCACACTGAAACAGTTCATTAAACCTGGTTTCGATGAATATTTCAGAGGATAACGCATGTTATGTCTAGGTTAGGCCTGGGATCTGCCCTCATCAGACACATACTTTCGCATTCTCCACATACTTGTTGAACATATCCTGGGTTTATTCTGGTTCGGATCACGTAGTAATGTGGTACCACACTGAAACATTCAATTAGACCTGGTCTTGATAAATATGTTAGAGGATAACGCATATTAGGTCTGGGTTAGATCTAGGATTTGCCCTCATCAGGCTCATACTTTCGCACATTTCTCATACTTGATGGCTAGATCCTGGGCTTT
The DNA here is from genome assembly GCF_051014445.1 of Colletes latitarsis. Classification (NCBI taxonomy): domain Eukaryota; kingdom Metazoa; phylum Arthropoda; class Insecta; order Hymenoptera; family Colletidae; genus Colletes; species Colletes latitarsis. The sequence goes on from NW_027488365.1 coordinate 16,251,858, forward strand.
TTCTGGATTGGATCACGTAGTAATGTGGTACCACACTGAAACAGTCCATTAAACCTGGTTTCGATCAATATTTTAGAGGATAACGCATGTGAGGTCTGGGATAGGTCTGGGATTTGCCCTCATCAGGCTCACAGTTTCGCGTTTTTCACATACTTGTAGAACAGATCCTGGGTTTTTTCTGGTTTGGAACACGTAGTAATGTGGTACCACACTGAAACAGTCCATTAAACCTGGTTTCGATCAATATTTTAGAGGATAACGCATGTGAGGTCTGGGATAGGTCTGGGATTTGCCATCATCAGACACATACTTTCGCATTCTCCACATACTTGTTGAACGGATCCTGGGTTTTTTCTGGTTTGGATCACGTAGCAATGTGGTACCACACTGAAACAGTCCGTTAAACCTGGTTTCGATCAATATTTTAGAGGATAACGCATGTGAGGTCTGGGATAGGTCTGGGATCTGCCCTCATCAGGCTCACAGTTTCGCGTTTTTCACATACTTCTAGAACAGATCCTGGGTTTTTTCTGGTTTGGATCACGTAGTAATGTAGTACCACGCTGAAACAGTCCATTAAACCTGGTTTCGATCAATATTTTAGAGAATAACGCATGTTATGTCTTGGTTAGGACCGGGATTTGCCCTCATTAGGGTCATACTTTCGCATTTTTCACATACTTGTTGAACAGATCCCGGGTTTTTCTGGTTTGGATCACGTAGTAATGTGGTACCACACTGAAACAGTCCATTAAACCTAGTTTCGATCAATATTTTAGAGGATAATGCATGTTAGGTCTGGGATAGGTCCGGGATTTGCCCTCATCAGGGCCATATTTTCGCATTCTTCACATACTTGTTGAACAGATCCCTGGCTTTTTCTGGACTGGATCACGTAGTAATGTCGTACCACTCTGAAACAGTCCATTAAACCTGGTTTCGATCAATATTTTAGAGAATAACGCATGTTAGGTCTAGGTTAGGTCTGGGATTTGCTCTCATCAGGCTCGCACTTTCGCATATTTCTCATAGCTGATGGCCAGATTCTGGGCTTTTTCTGATTTGGATCACGTAGTAATGTGGCTCCACACTGAAACGGTCGATTAAAACAGGTTTCGGTCAATATTTTAGCTGATAACGCAAGTTATGTCTGGGATAGGTCTGGGATTTGCCCTCGTCAGGTTCATACTTTCGCATTCTTCACATACTAGTTGTACAGATCCTGGGTTTTATTCTGGTTTGGATCACGTAGTAATGTGGTACCACACTGAAACAGTCGATTAAACCTGGTTTCGAACAATAATTTTGAGGTTAACGCATGTTAGGTCTAGGTTAGGCCTGTGATTTTCCCTTATCAGACACATACTTTCGCATTCTTCACATACTTGTTGAACAGATCCCTGGCTTTTTCTGGACTGGATCACGTAGTAATGTCGTACCACTCTGAAACAGTCCATTAAACCTGGTTTCGATCAATATTTTAGAGAATAACGCATGTTAGGTCTAGGTTAGATCTAGGATTTGCCCTCATCAGGCTCATACTTTCGCACATTTCTCATACTTGATGGCTAGATCCCGGGCTTTTTCTGGATTGGATCACGTAGTAATCTGGTACCACACTGAAAAAGTCCATTAAACCTGGTTTCGATCAATATTTTAGAGAATAACTCATGTTAGGTCTAGGTTAGGTCTGGGATTTGCTGTCATCAGGCTCGTACTTTCGCATATTTCTCATACTTGATGGCCAGATTCTGGCCCTTTTCTGGTTTGGATCCCGTATTAATGTGGTACCACACTGAAACAGCCCATTAAACCTGGTTCGATGAATATTTCAGAGGATAACGCATGTTATGTCTAGGTTAGGCCTGGGATCTGCCCTCATCAGACACATACTTTCGCATTCTCCACATACTTGTTGAACATATCCTGGGTTTATTCTGGTTCGGATCGCGTAGTAATGTGATACCACACTGAAACATTCAATTAGACCTGGTCTTGATAAATATTTTAGAGGATAACGCATATTAGGACTGGGTTAGATCTAGGATTTGCCCTCATCAGGCTCATACTTTCGCACATTTCTCATACTTGATGGCTAGATCCTGGGCTTTTTCTGGATTGGATCACGTAGTAATGTGGTACCACACTGAAACAGTCCATTAAACCTGGTTTCGATCAATATTTTAGAGGATAACGCATGTGAGGTCTGGGATAGGTCTGGGATTTGCCCTCATCAGGCTCACAGTTTCGCGTTTTTCACATACTTGTAGAACAGATCCTGGGTTTTTTCTGGTTTGGAACACGTAGTAATGTGGTACCACACTGAAACAGTCCATTAAACCTGGTTTCGATCAATATTTTAGAGGATAACGCATGTGAGGTCTGGGATAGGTCTGGGATTTGCCCTCATCAGGCTCATAGTTTCGCGTTTTTCACATACTTGTAGAACAGATCCTGGGGTTTCTCTGGATTGGATCACGTAGTAATCTGGTACCACACTGAAAAAGTCCATTATACCTGGTTTCGATGATTATTTTAGAGAATAACTCATGTTAGGTCTAGGTTAGGTCTGGGATTTGCTCTCATCAGGCTCGTACTTTCGCATTCTTCACATACTAGTTGTACAGATCCTGGGTTTTATTCTGGTTTGGATCACGTAGTAATGTGGTACCACACTGAAACAGTCCATTAAACCTGGTTTCGATCAATAATTTTGAGGGTAACGCATGTTAGGTCTAGGTTAGGCCTGTGATTTTCCCTTATCAGACTTTCGCATTCTTCACATACATGTTGAACGGATCCAGGGTTTTTTCTGGTTTGGATCACGTAGTAATCTGGTTCCACACTGAGAAAGTCCATTAAACCTGCTTTCGATGAATTTTTTAGAGGATAACGCATGTGAGGTCTGGGATAGGTCAGGGATTTGCCCTCATCAGGGCCATATTTTCGCATTTTTCACATACTTGTTGAACAGATCCCTGGCTTTTTCTGGACTGGTTCATGTAGTAATGTCGTACCACTTTGAAACAGTCCATTAAACCTGGTTTCGATCAATATTTTAGAGGATAACGCATGTTAGGTCTTGGTTAGGTCTGGAATTTGCTCTCATCAGGCTCGTAGTTTCGCATATTTCTCATAGTTGATGGCCAGATTCTGGGCTTTTTCTGGTTTGGATCACGTAGTAATGTGGTACCACACTGAGACAGTCGATTAAAACAGGTTTCGGTCAATATTTTAGATGATAACGCAAGTTATGTCTGGGATAGGTCTGGGATTTGCCCTAATCAGGCTCATCGTTTCGCGTTTTTCACATACTTGTTGAACAGATTCTGTATTTTTTCTGGTTTGGATCACGTAGTAATGTGGTACCACACTGAAACAGTCCATTAAACCTGGTTTCGATCAATATTTTAGAGGATAACGCATGTTATGTCTGGGATAGGTCTGGGATTTACCCTCATCAGGCTCATAGTTTCGCGTTTTTCACATACTTGTTGAACAGATTCTGGGTTTTTTCTGGTTTGGATCACGTAGTAATGTGGTACCACACTGAAACAGTCCACTAAACCTGGTTTCGATCAATATTTTACATAATAACTCAAGTAAGGTCTAGGACAGTTCCGGGATTTGCCCTCATCAGGGTCATACTTTCGCATTTTTAACATACTTGTTGAACAGATCCTCGGTTTTTCTGGTTTCGATCACATAGTAATGTGGTACCACACTGAGACAGTCCATTAAACCTAGTTTCGATCAATATTTTAGGGGATAACTCATGTTAGGTCTAGGTTAGGTCTGGGATTTGCTCTCATCAGGCTCATAATTTCGCATATTTCTCATACTTCATGGCTAGATCCTGGGCTTTTTCTGGATTGGATCACGTAGTAATGTGGTACCACACTGAAACTGTAAATTAAACCTGGTTTCGATCAATATTTTAGAGGATAACGCATGTTATGTCTAGGTTAGGCCTGGGATTTTCCCTCATCAGACACATACTTTCGCATTCTTCACATACTTGTTGAACGGATCCTGGGTTTTTTCTGGTTTGGATCACGTAGCAATATGGTACCACACTGAAACAGACGATTAAACCTGGTCTTGATAAATATTTTAGAGGATAACGCATGTTAGGCCTGGGTTAGGTCTAGGATTTGCCCTAATCAGGCTCATACTTTCGCATTTTTCACATACTTGTTGAACAGATCCCTGGCTTTTTCTGGTTTGGATCACGTAGTAATGTGGTACCACACTGAAACAGTCCATTAAACCTGGTTTCGATCAATATTTTAGAGGATAACGCATGTTATGTCTAGGTTGGGCCTGGGATTTGCCCTCATCAGACACATACTTTCGCATTCTCCACATACTTGTTGAACAGATCCTGGGTTTTTTCTGGTTTGGATCACGTAGTAATGTGGTACCACGCTGAAACAGTCCAGTAAACCTGGTTTCGATCAATATTTTAGAGGATAACGCATGTTATGTCTTGGTTGGGCCTGGGATTTGCCCTCATCAGACACATACTTTCGCATTCTCCACATACTTGTTGAACAGATCCTGGGTTTTTTCTGGTTTGGATCACGTAGAAATGTGGTACCACACTGAAATATTCAATTAAATCTGGTCTTGATAAATATTTTGGAGGATAACGCATGTTAGGTCTGGGTTAGGTCTAGGATTTGCCCTCAGCGGGCTCATACTTTCGCATATTTCTCATACTTGATGGCTAGAACCTGGGCTTTTTCTCGATTGGATCACGTAGTAATGTGGTATCACACTGAAACATTCAATAAAACCTAGTTTCGATGAATAATTTAGAGGAGAACGCATGTTATGTCTAGGTTAGACCTGGGATTTGCCCTCATCAGACAAATACTTGCGCATTTTTCTCATACTTGTTGAACAGATCCCTGGCTTCTTCTGGTTTGGATCACGTAGTAATGTGGTACCACACTGAAACAGTCCATTAAACCTAGTTTCGATCAATATTTTAGGGGATAACGCAAGTTAGGTCTAGGTTAGGCCTGGGATTTTCCTTCTTCAGACACATACTTTCGCATTCTTCACATACTTGTTGAACGGATCCTGGGTTTTTTCTGGTTTGGATCACGTAGTAATGCGGTACCACACTGAGAAAGTCCATTAAACCTAGCTTCGATGAATATTTTAGAGAATATCTCATGTTAGGTCTAGGTTAGGTCCGGGATTTGCTCTCATCAGGCTCGTACTTTCGCATATCTCTCATACTTGATGGCCAGCTCCTGTGGTTTTTCTGGACTGGATCACGTAGTAATGTGGTACCACACTGAAACAGTCCATTAAACCTGGTCTCGATCAATATTTTACAGAATAACTCAAGTTAGGTCTAGGTGAGGTCTGGGATTTGCCCTCGTCAGGCTCATACTTTCGCATTTTTCACATACTTGTTGAACAGATCCCTGGCTTTTTCTGGTTTGGATCACGTAGTAATGTGGTGCCACACTGAAACAGTAAACTAAACCTGGTTTCAATCAATATTTTGGAGGATAACGCATGTTATGTCTGGGATAGTCCTGGGATTTGCCATCATCAGACACATACTTTCGCATTTCTCACATACTTGTTGAACAGATCCCTGGCTTTTTCTGGATTGGATCACGTAGTAATGTGGTACCACACTGAAACAGTCCATTAAACCTGGTTTCGATCAATATTTTAGAGGATAACGCATGTGAGGTCTGGGATAGGTCTGGGATTTGCCCTCATCAGGCTCACAGTTTCGCGTTTTTCACATACTTGTAGAACAGATCCTGGGTTTTTTCTGGTTTGGAACACGTAGTAATGTGGTACCACACTGAAACAGTCCATTAAACCTGGTTTCGATCAATATTTTAGAGGATAACGCATGTTATGTCTAGGTTGGGCCTGGGATTTGCCCTCATCAGACACATACTTTTGCATTCTCCACATACTTGTTGAACAGATCCCGGGTTTTTTCTGGTTTGGATCACGTGGTAATGTGGTACCACATTGAAACATTCAATTAAATCTGGTCTTGATAAATATTTTGGAGGATAACGCATGTTAGGTCTGGGTTAGGTCTACTAGGATTTGCCCTCAGCGGTCTCATACTTTCGCATATTTCTCATACTTGATGGCTCGGACCTGGGCTTTTTCTGGATTGGATCACGTAGTAATGTGGTATCACACTGAAACATTCAATTAAACCTAGTTTCGATGAATATTTTAGAGGATAACGCATGTTATGTCTAGGTTAAACCTGGGATTTGTCCTCATCAGGGCCATATTTTCGCATTGTTCACATACTTGTTGAACGGATCCCTGGCTTCTTCTGGTTTGGATCACGTAGTAATGTGGTACCACACTGAAGCAGTCCATTAAATCTGGTTTCGATCAATATTTTAGAGGATAACGCTTGTTAGGTCTAGATTAGGCCTGGGATTTTCCCTCATCAGACACATACTTTCGCATATTTCTCATACTTGATGGCCAGATCCTGGGTTTTTTCTGGTTTGTATCACGTAGTAATGTGCTACCACACTGAAACAGTCCATTAAATCTGGTCTTGATAAATATTTTAGAGGATAACGCATGTTAGGTCTGGGTTATGTCTAGGATTTCCCCTCACCAGGCTCATACTTTCGCATATTTCTCATACTTGATGGCCAGATCCTGGGCTTTTCTGGATTGGATCACGTAGTAATGTGGTACCACATTGAAACAGTCCATTAAACCTGGCTTCGATGAATATTTTAGAGAATAACTCATGTTAGGTCTAGGTTAGGTCTGGGATTTGCTCTCATCAGGCTCGTACTTTCTCATATTTCAAAAAACTTGATGGCCAGATCCTGTGGTTTTTCTGGATTGGATCACGTAGTAATGTGGTACCACACTGAAACTGTCCATTAAACCTGGTTTCGATCAATATTTTAGAGGATAACGCATGTTATGTCTAGGTTAGGCCTGGGATTTTCCCTGATCAGACACACACATTCGCATTCTTCACATACTTGTTCAACGGATCCTGGTTTTTTTCTGGTTTGGATCACGTAGCAATGTGGCACCACACTGAAACAGTCGATTAAGCCTGGTCTTGATAAATATTTTAGAGGATGACGCATGTTAGGTCTGGGTTAGGTCTACGATTTGCCCTAATCAGGCTCATAATTACGCATATTTCTCATACATCATGGCTAGATCCTGGGCTTTTCCAGGATTGGATCACGTAGTAATGTGGTATCACACAGAAACATTCAATTAAACCTAGTTTCGATGAATATTTTAGAGGATAACGCATGTTATGTCTAGGTTAAACCTGGGATTTGCCCTCATCAGGGCCATATTTTTGCATTTTTCACATACTTGTTGAACAGATCCCTGGCTTTTTCTGGTTTGGATCACGTAGTAATGTGGTACCACACTGAAACAGTCCATTAAACCTAGTTTCGATCAATAGTTTAGAGGATAACGCTTGTTAGGTCTAGATTAGGCCTGGGATTTGCCCCCATCAGGGTCATACTTTCGCATTTTTCACATACTTGTTGAACAGATCCCTGGCTTGTTCTGGCTTGGATCACGTAGTAATGTGGTACCACACTGAAGCAGTCCATTAAATCTGGTTTCGATCAATATTTTAGAGGATAACGCTTGTAGGGTCTAGATTAGGCCTGGGATTTTCCCTCATCAGACACATACTTTCGCATATTTCTCATACTTGATGGCCAGATCCTGGGTTTTTTCTGGTTTGGATCACGTAGTAATGTGGTACCACACTGAAACAGTCCATTAAATCTGGTCTTGATAAATATTTTAGAGGATAACGCATGTTACGTCTGGGTTAGGTCTAGGATTTCCCCTCACCAGGCTCATACTTTCACGTATTTCTCATACTTGATGGCCAGATCCTGGGCTTTTTCTGGATTGGATCACGTAGTAATGTGGTACCACACTGAAACAGTAAATTAAACCTGGTTTCGCTCAATATTTTAGAGGATAACGCAAGTTAGGTCTAGGTTAGGCCAGGGATTTTCCTTCATCATACACATACTTTCGCATTCCTCACATACTTGTTGAACGGATCCTGGGTTTTTTCTGGTTTGGATCACGTAGTAATGTGGTACCACACTGAAACAGTGCATTAAACCTAGCTTCTATGAATATTTTAGAGAATATCTCATGTTAGGTCTAGGTTAGGTCCGGGATTTGCTCTCATCAGGCTCGTACTTTCGCATATTTCTCATACTTGATGGCCAGCTCCTGGGGTTTTTCTGAATTGGATCACGTAGTAATGTGGCACCACACTGAAACAGTCCATTAAACCTGGTTTCGATCAATATTTTACAGAATAACTCAAGCTAGGTCTAGGTTAGGCCTGGGATTTTCCTTCATCAGACACATACTTTCGCATTCTTCACATACTTGTTGAACGGATCGTAGGTTTTTTCTGGTTTGGATCACGTAGCAATGTGGTACCACACTGAAACAGTGCATTAAACCTAGCTTCGATGAATATTTTAGAGAATATCTCATGTTAGGTCTAGGTTAGGTCCGGGATTTGCTCTCATCAGGCTCGTACTTTCGCATATTTCTCATATTTGATGGCCAGCTCCTGGGGTTTTTCTGGATTGGATCACGTAGTAATGTGGTACCACACTGAAACAGTCCATTAAACCTGGTTTCGTTCAATATTTTACAGAATAACTCAAGCTAGGTCTAGGTTAGGTCTGGGATTTGCCCTCGTCAGGGTCATACTTTCGCATTTTTCACATACTTGTTGAACAGATCCCTGGCTTTTTCTGGTTTGGATCACGTAGTAATGTGGTACCACACTGACACATTCAATTAAATCTGGTCTTGATAAATATTTTGGAGGATAACGCATGTTAGGTCTGGGTTAGGTCTAGGATTTGCCCTCATGAGGCTCATACATTCGTACATTTCTCATAATTGATGGCTAGATCCTGGGCTTTTTCTGGATTGGATCACGTAGTAATGTGGTACCACACTGAAACAGTCCATTAAACCTGGTATCGATCAATATTTTAGAGGATAACGCATGTTATATCTAGTTTGGGCCTGGGATTTGCCCTCATCAGACACATACTTTTGCATTCTCCACATACTTGTTGAACAGATCCTGGGTTTTTTCTGGTTTGGATCACGTGGTAATGTGGTACCACATTGAAACATTCAATTAAATCTGGTCTTGATAAATATTTTGGAGGATAACGCATGTTAGGTCTGGGTTAGGTCTACTAGGATTTGCCCTCAGCGGGCTCATACTTTCGCATATCTCTCATACTTGATGGCTCGGACCTGGGCTTTTTCTGGATTGGATCACGTAGTAATGTGGTATCACACTGAAACATTCAATTAAACCTAGTTTCGATGAATATTTTAGAGGATAACGCAGGTTATGTCTAGGTTAAACCTGGGTTTTGTCCTCATCAGGGCCATATTTTCGCATTGTTCACATACTTGTTGAACGGATCCCTGGCTTCTTCTGGTTTGGATGACGTAGTAATGTGGTACCACACTGAAGCAGTCCATTAAATCTGGTTTCGATCAATATTTTAGAGGATAACGCTTGTTAGGTCTAGATTAGGCCTGGGATTTTCCCTCATCAGACACATACTTTCGCATATTTCTCATACTTGATGGCCAGATCCTGGGTTTTTTCTGGTTTGGATCACGTAGTAATGTGGAACCACACTGAAACAGTCCATTAAATCTGGTCTTGATAAATATTTTAGAGGATAACGCATGTTAGGTCTGGGTTATGTCTAGGATTTCCCCTCACCAGGCTCATACTTTCGCATATTTCTCATACTTGATGGCCAGATCCTGGGCTTTTCTGGATTGGATCACGTAGTAATGTGGTACCACACTGAAACAGTCCATTAAACCTGGTTTTGATCAATGTTTTAGAGGATAACGCATGTTATGTCTAGGCTAGGCCTGGGATTTTCCCTGATCAGACACACACTTTCGCATTGTTCACATACTTGTTGAACGGATCCTGGTTTTTTTCTGGTTTGGATCAGGTAGCAATGTGGCACCACACTGAAACAGTCGATTAAGCCTTGTCTTGATAAATATTTTAGAGGATGACGCATGTTAGGTCTGGGTTAGGTCTACGATTTGCCCTAATCAGCCTCATAATTACGCATATTTCTCATATATCATGGCTAGATCCTGGGCTTTTCCTGGATTGGATCACGTAGTAATGTGGTATCACACAGAAACATTCAATTAAACCTAGTTTCGAGGAATATTTTAGAGGATAACGCATGTTACGTCTAGGTTAAACCTGGGATTTGCCCTCATCAGGGCCATATTTTTGCATTTTTCACATACTTGTTGAACAGATCCCTGGCTTTTTCTGGTTTGGATCACGTAGTAATGTGGTACCACACTGAAACAGTCCATTAAACCTAGTTTCGATCAATAGTTTAGAGGATAACGCTTGTTAGGTCTAGATTAGGCCTGGGATTTTCCTTCATCATACACATACTTTCGCATATTTCTCATACTTGATGGCCAGATCCTGGGTTTTTTCTGGTTTGGATCACGTAGTAATGTGGTACCACACTGAAACAGTCCATTAAACCTGGTTTCGATCAATGTTTTAGAGGATAACGCAAGTTAAGTCTAGGTTAGGCCTGGGATTTTCCTTCATCATACACATACTTTCGCATTCTCCACATACTTGTTGAACAGATCCCGGGTTTTTTCTAGTTTGGATCACGTAGTAATGTGGTACCACACTGAAACATTCAATTAAATCTGGTCTTGATAAATATTTTAGAGGATAACGCATGTTAGGTCTAGGTTAGGTCTGGGATTTCCCCTCATCAGGCTCATAGTTTCGCGTTTTTCACATTCTTGTTGAACAGATTCTGGCCTTTTTCTGGTTTGGATCCCGCAGTAAAGTGGTACCACACTGAAACAGTCCATTAAACCTGGTTTCGCTGAATATTTTAGAGGATCACGGTTGTTATGTCTAGGTTAGGCCAGGGATTTGCCCTCATCAGACACATACTTTCGCATTCCCCACATACTTGTTGAACAGATCCCGGGTTTTTTCTAGTTTGGATCACGTAGTAATGTGGTACCACACTGAAACATTCAATTAAATCTGGTCTTGATAAATATTTTAGAGGATAACGCATGTTAGGTCAGGGTTAGGTCTAGGATTTCCCTACAGCGGGCTCATACTTTCTCATATTTCTCATACTTTATGGCTAGAACCTGGGCTTTTTCTGGATTGGATCACGTAGTAATGTGGTATCACACTGAAACATTCAATTAAACCTAGTTTCGATGAATATTTTAGAGAATAACTCATGTTAGGTCTAGGTTAGGTCCGTGATTTGCCCTCATCAGGGTCATATTTTCGCATTTTTCACATACTTGTTGAACAGATCCCGGGTTTTTTCTAGTTTGGATCACGTAGTAATGTGGTACCACACTGAAACATTCAATTAAATCTGGTCTTGATAAATATTTTAGAGAATAACTCATGTTAGGTCTAGGTTAGGTCTGGGATTTGCCCTCATCAGACTCATAGTTTCGCGTTTTTCACATACTTGTTGAACAGATTCTGGCCTTTTTCTGGTTTGGATCCCGTTGTAATGTGGTACCACACTGAAACAGTCCATTAAACATGGTTTCGATGAATATTTTAGAGGATAACGCATGTTATGTCTAGGTTGGGCCTGGGATTTGCCCCCATCAGACACATACTTTCGCACTCTCCACATACTTGTTGAACAGATCCTGGGTTTTTTCTGGTTTGGATCACGTAGTAATGTGGTACCACACTGAAACATTCAATTAAATCTGGTCTTGATAAATATTTTGGAGGATAACGCATGTTAGGTCTGGGATAGGTCTGGGATTTGCCCTCATCAGGGACATACTTTCGCATTTTTAACATACTTGTTGAACCGATCCTCGGTTTTTCTGGTTTGGATCACGTAGTAATGTGGTACCTCACTGAAACTGTCCATTAAACCCAGTTTCGATCAATATTTTAGAGGATAACGCTTGTTAGGTCTAGATTAGGCCTGGGATTTGCCCCCATCAGGGTCATACTTTCGCGTTTTTCACATACTTGTTGAACAGATCCCTGGCTTATTCTGTTTTGGATCATGTACAAATGTGGTACCACACTGAAACAGTCCATTAAATCTGGTCCTGATAAATATTTTGGAGGATAACGCATGTTAGGTCTGGGTTAGCTCTAGGATTTGCCCTCAGCGGGCTCATACTTTCGCATATTTCTCATACTTGATGGCTAGAACCTGAGCTTTTTCTGGATTGGATCACGTAGTAATGTGGTATCACACTGAAACAATCAATTAAACCTAGTTTCGATGAATATTTTAGAGGATAACGCATGTTATGTCTAGGTTAGACCTGCGACTTGCCCTCATCAGACACATATTTGCGCATTTTTCACATACTTGTTCAACAGATCTCTGGCTTCTTCTGGTTTGGATCACGTAGTAATGTGGTACCACACTGAAACAGTCCATTAAATCTGGTTCCGATCAATATTTTGGAGGACAACGCATGTTAGGTCTGGGATAGGTCTGGGATTTGCCCTCATCAGGGACATACTTTCGCATTTTTCACATACTTGTTGAACAGATCCCGGGTTTTTCTGGTTTGGATCACGTAGTAATGTGGTACCACACTGAAACAGTCCATTAAACCTAGTTTCGATCAATATTATAGAGGATAACGCATGCTAGGTCTAGGTTAGGCCTGGGATTTGCCCTCATCAGGGACATACTCTCGCGTTTTTCACATACTTGTTGAACAGATCCCTGGCTTATTCTGGTTTGAATCATGTACTAATGTGGTACCACACTGAAACAGTCCATTAAACCTAGTTTCGATCAATATTTTGGAGGGTAACGCATGTTAGGTCTGGGTTAGGTCCGTGATTTGCCCTCATCAGGGTCATATTTTCGCATTTTTCACATACTTGTTGAACAGATCCCTGGCTTTTTCTGGTTTGGATCACGTAGTAATGTGGTACCACACTGAAACAGTCCATTAAACCTGGTTTCGATAAATATTTTGGAGGATAACGCATGTTAGGTCTTGGTTAGGTCTGGAATTTGCTCTCATCAGGGTCGTACTTTCGCATATTTCTCATAGTAGATGGCCAGATTCTGGGCTTTTTCTGGTTTGTATCACGTAGTAATGTGGTACCACACTGAAACAGTCCATTAAACCCGGCTTCGATGAATATTTTAGAGAATAACTCATGTTAGGTCTAGGTTAGGTCCGTGATTTGCCCTCATCAGGGTCATATTTTCGCATTTTTCACATACTTGTTGAACAGATCCCTGGCTTTTTCTGGTTTGGATCACGTAGTAATGTGGTACCACACTGAAACAGTCCATTAAACCTGGTTTCGATCAATATTTTAGAAGATAACGCATGTTATGTCTGGGTTAGGTCTAGGATTTGCCCTCAGCGGGCTCATACATTCGCATATTTCTCATACTTGATGGCTAGAACCTGTGCTTTTTCTGGATTGGAACACGTAGTAATGTGGTATCACACTGAAACATTCAATTAAACCTAGTTTCGATGAATATTTTAGAGGATAACGCATGTTATATCTAGGTTAGACCTGGGATATGCCCTCATCAGGGCCATATTTTCGCATTGTTCACATACTTGTTGAACAGATGCCTGGCTTCTTCTGGTTTCGATCACGTAGTAATGTGGTACCACACTGAAACAGTCCATTTAATCTGGTTTCGATCAATATTTCAGAGGACAAAGCATGTTAGGTCTGGGATAGGTCTGGGATTTGCCATCATCAGGGTCATACTTTCGCATTTTGAACATACTTGTTGAACAGATCCTCGGTCTTTCTGGTTTGGATCCCGTAGTAATGTGGTACCACTCTGAAACAGTCCATTAAACCCAGTTTCGATCAATATTTTAGAGGATAACGCATGTTATGTCTAGGTTGGGCCTGGGATTTGCCCTCATCAGACACATACTTTCGCATTCTCCACATACTTGTTGAACAGATCCTGGGTTTTTTCTGGTATGGATCACGTAGTAATGTGGTACCACACTGAAACATTCAATTTAATCTGGTCTTGATAAATATTTTGGAGGATAACGCATGTTAGGTCTGGGATAGGTCTGGGATTTGCCCTCATCAGGGACATACTTTCGCATTTTTAACATACTTGTTGAACAGATCCTCGGTTTTTCTGGTTTGGATCACGTAGTAATGTGGTACCTCACTGAAACTGTCCATTAAACCCAGTTTCGATCAATATTTTAGAGGATAACGCTTGTTAGGTCTAGATTAGGCCTGGGATTTGCCCCCATCAGGGTCATACTTTCGCGTTTTTCACATACTTGTTGAACATATCCCTGGCTTATTCTGTTTTGGATCATGTACAAATGTGGTACCACACTGAAACAGTCCATTAAATCTGGTCTTGATAAATATTTTAGAGGATAACGCATGTTAGGTCTGGGTTAGGTCTAGGATTTCCCCTCATCAGGGCCATATTTTCGCATTTTTCACATACTTGTTGAACAGATGCCTGGCTTCTTGAGGTTTCGATCACGTAGTAATGTGATACCACACTGAAACAGTCCATTAAATCTGGTTTCGATCAATATTTTAGAGGATAACGCATGTTAGGTCTGGGATAGGTCTGGGATTTGCCCTCATCTGGGTCATACTTTCGCATTTTTAACATACTTGTTGAACAGATCCTGGGTTTTTTCTGGTTTGGATCACGTAGTAATGTGGTACCACACTGAAACATTCAATTAAATCTGGTCTTGATAAATATTTTGGAGGATAACGCATGTTAGGTCTGGGCTAGGTCTAGGATTTGCCCTCAGCGGGCTCATACTTTCGCATATTTCTCATACTTGATGGCTAGAACCTGAGCTTTTTCTGGATTGGATCACGTAGTAATGTGGTATCACACTGAAACATTCAATTAAACCTAGTTTCGATGAATATTTTAGAGGATAACGCATGTTATGTCTAGGTTAGACCTGCGACTTGCCCTCATCAGACACATATTTGCGCATTTTTCACATACTTGTTCAACAGATCTCTGGCTTCTTCTGGTTTGGATCACGTAGTAATGTGGTACCACACTGAAACAGTCCATTAAATCTGGTTTCGATCAATATTTTGGAGGACAACGCATGTTAGGTCTGGGATAGGTCTGGGATTTGCCCTCATCAGGGACATACTTTCGCATTTTTCACATACTTGTTGAACAGATCCCTGGCTTTTTCTGTGTCTGGATCACGTAGTAATGTGGTACCACACTGAAACAGTCCATTAAACCTGGTTTCGATAAATATTTTGGAGGATAACGCATGTTAGGTCTTGGTTAGGTCTGGAATTTGCTCTCAGCGGGCTCATACTTTCGCATATTTCTCATACTTGATGGCTAGAACCTGTGCTTTTTCTGGATTGGAACACGTAGTAATGTGGTATCACACTGAAACATTCAATTTAACCTAGTTTCGATGAATATTTTAGAGGATAACGCATGTTATATCTAGGTTAGACCTGGGATATGCCCTCATCAGGGCCATATTTTCGCATTGTTCACATACTTGTTGAACAGATGCCTGGCTTCTTCTGGTTTCGATCACGTAGTAATGTGGTACCGCACTGAAACAGTCCATTTAATCTGGTTTCGATCAATATTTTAGAGGACAAAGCATGTTAGGTCTGGGATAGGTCTAGGATTTGCCGTCAGCAGGCTCATACTTTCGCATATTTCTCATACTTGATGGCCAGATCCTGGGCTTTTTCTGGATTGGATCACGTAGTAATGTGTTACCACACTGAAACAGTCCATTAAACCTGGTTTCGCTGAATATTTTAGAGGATAACGCATGTTATGTCTAGGTTAGGCCAGGGATTTGCCCTCATCAGACACATACTTTGGCATTCTCCACATACTTGTTGAACAGATCCTGGGTTTTTTCTGGTTTGGATCACGTAGTATTGTGGTACCACACTAAAACATTCAATTTAATCTGGTCTTGATAAATATTTTAGAGAATAACTCATGTTAGGTCAAGGTTAGGTCTGGGATTTGCTCTCATCAGGCTCGAACTTTCTCATATTTCTCAAACTTGATGGCCAGATTATGGCCTTTTTCTGGTTTGGATCCCGTTGTAATGTGGTATCACACTGAAACATTCAATTAAACCTAGTTTCGATGAATATTTTAGAGGATAACGCATGTTATGTCTAGGTTAAACCTGGGATTTGCCCTCATCAGGGCCATATTTTCGCATTGTTCACATACTTGTTGAATAGATCCCTGGCTTCTTCTGGTTTGGATCACGTAGTAATGTGGTACCACACTGAAACAGTCCATTAAATCTGGTTTCGATCAATATTTTAGAAGACAACGCATGTTAGGTCTGGGATAGGTCTGGGATTTGCCCTCGTCAGACACATAATTTCGCATTCCTCACATACATGTAGAGCGGATCCTGTGTTTTTTCTGGTTTGGATCACGTAGTAGTGTGGTGCCACACTGAAACATTCAATTGAATCTGGTCTTGATAAATATTTTGGAGGACAACGCATGTTAGGTCTGGGTTAGATCTAGGATTTGCCCCCAGCGGGCCCATTCTTTCGCATATTTCTCTTACTTGATGGCTAGAACCTGGGCTTTTTCTGGATTGGATCACGTAGTAATGTGGTACCACACTGAGAATGTCCATTAAACCTGGTTTCGATGAATATTTTAGAGAATAACTCATGTTAGGTCTAGGTTAGGTCTGGGATTTGCTCTCATCCGGCTCGTACTTTCGCATATTTCTCATACTTGATGGCCAGATTCTGGGCTATTTCTGGTTGGATCACGTAGTAATGTGGTACCACACTGAAACTGTCCATTAAACCTGGTTTCGATCAATATTTTAGAGGATAACGCAAGTTAGGTCTAGGTTAGGCCTGGGATTTTCCTTCATCAGACACATACTTTCGCATTCTTCACACACTTGTTGAACGGATCCTGGGTTTTTTCAGGTTTGGATCACGTAGTAATGTGGTACCACACTGAAAAAGTCCATTAAACCTGGCTTCGATGAATATTTTAGAGAATAACTCATGTTAGGTCTAGGTTAGGTCTGGGCTTTGCTCTCATCAAGCTCGAACTTTCGCATATTTCTCATACTTGATGGCCAGATCCTGGGATTTTTCTGGATCGGATCACGTAGTAATGTGGTACCACACTGAAACAGTCCATTAAACCTGGTTTCGATCAATATTTTAGAGGATAACGCATGTTATGTCTGGGATAGGACTGGGATTTGCCCTCATCAGGCTCATAGTTTCTCGTTTTTCACATACTTGTTGAACAGATTCTGGCCTTTTTCTGGTTTGGATCACGTAGTAATGTGGTATCACACTGAAACATTCAATTAAACCTAGTTTCGATGAATATTTTAGAGGATAACGCATGTTATGCTTAGGTTAGGCCAGGGATTTGCCCTCATCAGACACATACTTTCGCATTCTCCACATACTTGTTGAACAGATCCGGGGTTTTTTCTGGTTTGGATCACGTAGTAATGTGGTACCACACTGAAACATTCAATTAAATCTGGTCTTGATAAATATTTTAGAGGATAACGCATGTTAGGTCAGGGTTAGGTCTAGGATTTGCCCTCAGTGGTCTCATACTTTCGCATATTTCTCATAGTTGATGGCCAGATCCTGGGCTTTTTCTGGTTTGGATCACGTAGTAATGTGGTACCACACTGAAACAGTCCATTAAACCTGGTTTCGATCAATATTTTAGAGGATAACGCGTGTTATGTCTGGGATAGGACTGGGATTTGCCCTCATCAGGCTCATAGTTTCGCGTTTTTCACATACTTGTTGAACAGATTCTGGCCTTTTTCTGGATTGGATCCCGTAGTAATGAGGTACCACACTGAAACAGTCCATTAAACCTGGTTTCGATCAATAATTTTGAGGGTAACGCATGTTAGGTCTGGGATAGGTCTGGGATTTGCCCTCATCAGGGACATACTTTCGCATTTTTCACATACTTGTTGAACAGATCCCTGGCTTTTTCTGTGTCTGGATCACGTAGTAATGTGGTACCACACTGAAACAGTCCATTAAACCTGGTTTCGATAAATATTTTGGAGGATAACGCATGTTAGGTCTTGGTTAGGTCTGGAATTTGCTCTCAGCGGGCTCATACTTTCGCATATTTCTCATACTTGATGGCTAGAACCTGTGCTTTTTCTGGATTGGAACACGTAGTAATGTGGTATCACACTGAAACATTCAATTTAACCTAGTTTCGATGAATATTTTAGAGGATAACGCATGTTATATCTAGGTTAGACCTGGGATATGCCCTCATCAGGGCCATATTTTCGCATTGTTCACATACTTGTTGAACAGATGCCTGGCTTCTTCTGGTTTCGATCACGTAGTAATGTGGTACCGCACTGAAACAGTCCATTTAATCTGGTTTCGATCAATATTTTAGAGGACAAAGCATGTTAGGTCTGGGATAGGTCTAGGATTTGCCGTCAGCAGGCTCATACTTTCGCATATTTCTCATACTTGATGGCCAGATCCTGGGCTTTTTCTGGATTGGATCACGTAGTAATGTGTTACCACACTGAAACAGTCCATTAAACCTGGTTTCGCTGAATATTTTAGAGGATAACGCATGTTATGTCTAGGTTAGGCCAGGGATTTGCCCTCATCAGACACATACTTTGGCATTCTCCACATACTTGTTGAACAGATCCTGGGTTTTTTCTGGTTTGGATCACGTAGTATTGTGGTACCACACTGAAACATTCAATTTAATCTGGTCTTGATAAATATTTTAGAGAATAACTCATGTTAGGTCAAGGTTAGGTCTGGGATTTGCTCTCATCAGGCTCGAACTTTCTCATATTTCTCAAACTTGATGGCCAGATTATGGCCTTTTTCTGGTTTGGATCCCGTTGTAATGTGGTATCACACTGAAACATTCAATTAAACCTAGTTTCGATGAATATTTTAGAGGATAACGCATGTTATGTCTAGGTTAAACCTGGGATTTGCCCTCATCAGGGCCATATTTTCGCATTGTTCACATACTTGTTGAATAGATCCCTGGCTTCTTCTGGTTTGGATCACGTAGTAATGTGGTACCACACTGAAACAGTCCATTAAATCTGGTTTCGATCAATATTTTAGAAGACAACGCATGTTAGGTCTGGGATAGGTCTGGGATTTGCCCTCGTCAGACACATAATTTCGCATTCCTCACATACATGTAGAGCGGATCCTGTGTTTTTTCTGGTTTGGATCACGTAGTAGTGTGGTGCCACACTGAAACATTCAATTGAATCTGGTCTTGATAAATATTTTGGAGGACAACGCATGTTAGGTCTGGGTTAGATCTAGGATTTGCCCCCAGCGGGCCCATTCTTTCGCATATTTCTCTTACTTGATGGCTAGAACCTGGGCTTTTTCTGGATTGGATCACGTAGTAATGTGGTACCACACTGAGAATGTCCATTAAACCTGGTTTCGATGAATATTTTAGAGAATAACTCATGTTAGGTCTAGGTTAGGTCTGGGATTTGCTCTCATCCGGCTCGTACTTTCGCATATTTCTCATACTTGATGGCCAGATTCTGGGCTATTTCTGGTTGGATCACGTAGTAATGTGGTACCACACTGAAACTGTCCATTAAACCTGGTTTCGATCAATATTTTAGAGGATAACGCAAGTTAGGTCTAGGTTAGGCCTGGGATTTTCCTTCATCAGACACATACTTTCGCATTCTTCACACACTTGTTGAACGGATCCTGGGTTTTTTCAGGTTTGGATCACGTAGTAATGTGGTACCACACTGAAAAAGTCCATTAAACCTGGCTTCGATGAATATTTTAGAGAATAACTCATGTTAGGTCTAGGTTAGGTCTGGGCTTTGCTCTCATCAAGCTCGAACTTTCGCATATTTCTCATACTTGATGGCCAGATCCTGGGATTTTTCTGGATTGGATCACGTAGTAATGTGGTACCACACTGAAACAGTCCATTAAACCTGGTTTCGATCAATATTTTAGAGGATAACGCATGTTATGTCTGGGATAGGACTGGGATTTGCCCTCATCAGGCTCATAGTTTCTCGTTTTTCACATACTTGTTGAACAGATTCTGGCCTTTTTCTGGTTTGGATCACGTAGTAATGTGGTATCACACTGAAACATTCAATTAAACCTAGTTTCGATGAATATTTTAGAGGATAACGCATGTTATGCTTAGGTTAGGCCAGGGATTTGCCCTCATCAGACACATACTTTCGCATTCTCCACATACTTGTTGAACAGATCCGGGGTTTTTTCTGGTTTGGATCACGTAGTAATGTGGTACCACACTGAAACATTCAATTAAATCTGGTCTTGATAAATATTTTAGAGGATAACGCATGTTAGGTCAGGGTTAGGTCTAGGATTTGCCCTCAGTGGTCTCATACTTTCGCATATTTCTCATAGTTGATGGCCAGATCCTGGGCTTTTTCTGGTTTGGATCACGTAGTAATGTGGTACCACACTGAAACAGTCCATTAAACCTGGTTTCGATCAATATTTTAGAGGACAACGCGTGTTATGTCTGGGATAGGACTGGGATTTGCCCTCATCAGGCTCATAGTTTCGCGTTTTTCACATACTTGTTGAACAGATTCTGGCCTTTTTCTGGATTGGATCCCGTAGTAATGAGGTACCACACTGAAACAGTCCATTAAACCTGGTTTCGATCAATAATTTTGAGGGTAACGCATGTTAGGTCTAGGTTAGGCCTGGGATTTTCCCTCATCAGACAAATAATTTCTCATTCTTCACATACATGTAGAACGGATCCTGGGTTTTTTCTGGTTTGGATCACGTAGTAATGTGGTACCACACTGAAAAAGTCCATTAATCCTGGCTTCGATGAATATTTTAGAGAATAACTCATGTTAGGTATAGGTTAGGTCCGGGATTTGCCCTCATCAGGGTCATATTTTCACATTTTCCACATACTTGTTGAACAGATCCCTGGCTTTTTCTGGTTTGGATCACGTAGTAATGTGGTACCACACTGAAACAGTCCATTAAACATGGTTTCGATCAATATTTTAGACAATAACGCATGTTATGTCTGGGATAGGTCTGGGATTTAGCCTCATCAGGGTCATAGTTTCGCGTTTTTCACATACTTGTTGAACAGATCCCTGGGTTTTTCTGGTTTGGATCACGTAGTAATGTGGTACCACACTGAAACAGTCCATTAAACCTGGTTTCGATCAATATTTTAGAGGATACCGCATGTGAAGTCTGGGATAGGTCTGGGATTTGCCCTCATCAGGCTCATAGTTTCGGGTTTTACACATACTTGTTGAACAGATCCTGGATTTTTCTGGTTTGGATCACGTAGTAATGTGGTACCACACTGAAACTGTCCATTGAACCTAGTTCCGATGAATATTTTAGAGGATAACGCATGTCAGGTCTAGGTTAGGCCTGGGAGTAGCCCTCATCAGGGTCATACTTTCGCGTTTTTTACATACTTGTTGAACAGATCCCTGGCTTATTCTGGTTTGGATCATGTACTAATGTGGTACCACACTGAAACAGTCCATTAAACCTGGTTTGGATCAATATTTTAGAAAATAACTCATGTTAGGTCTGGGTTACGTCTAGGATTTGCCCTCAGCAGGCTCATACTTTCGCATATTTCTCATACTTGATGGCTAGATCCTGGGCTTTTTCTGGATTGGATCACGCAGTAGTGTGGTACCACGCTGAAACAGTCCATTAAATCTGGTTTCGATCAATATTTTAGAGGATAACGCATATTATGTCTGGGATAGGTCTGGGATTTGCCCTCATCAGGCTCATAGTTTCGCGTTTTTCACATACTTGTTGAACAGATTCTGGGTTTTTTCTGGTTTGGATCACGTAGTAATGTGGTACCACACTGAAACAGTCCATTAAACCTGATTTCGAACAATATTTTAGAGAATAACGCATGTTAGGTCTTGGTTAGGTCTGGGATTTGCCCTCATCAGGCTCATAATTTCGCACATTTCTCATACTTGACGGCTAGATCCTGGGCTTTTTCTGGATTGGATCACGTAGTATTGTGGTACCACACTGAAACAGTCCATTAAACCTGGTGTCGATCAATATTTTAGAGGATAACGCATGTGAAGTCTGGGATAGGTCTGGGATTTGCCCTCATCAGGCTCACAGTTTCGCGTTTTTCACATACTTGTAGAACAGATCCTGGGTTTTTTCTGGTTTGGATCACGTTGTAATGTGGTACCACACTGAAGCAGTCCATTAAACCTGGTTTCGACCAATATTTTAGAGAATAACGCATGTTAGGTCATGGTTAGGTCTGGGATTTGCCCTCATCAGGGTCATACTTTCGCATTTTTCACATACTTGTTGAACAGATCCTGGGTTTTTCTGGTTTGTATGTTGTAGTAATGTGGTACCACACAGAAACTGTCGATGAAACCTGGTTTCGATCAATAATTTTGAGGGTAACGCATGTTAGGTCTACGTTAGGCCTGGGATTTTCCTTCATCAGACACATACTTTCGCATTCTTCACATACTTGTTGAACGGATCCTGGGTTTTTTCTGGTTTGGATCACGTAGTAATGTGGTACCACACTGAGAATGTCCATTAAACCTGGTTTCGATGAATATTTTAGAGAATAACTCATGTTAGGTCTGGGTTAGGTCTGGGCTTTGCTCTCATCAAGCTCGAACTTTCGCATATTTCTCAAACTTGATGGCCAGATTCTGGGCTATTTCTGGTTGGATCGCGTAGTAATGTGGTACCACACTGAAACTGTCCATTAAACCTGGTTTCGATCAATATTTTAGAGGATAACGCAAGTTAGGTCTAGGTTAGGCCTGGGATTTTCCTTCATCAGACACATACTTTCGCATTCTTCACATACTTGTTGAACGGATCCTGGGTTTTTTCAGGTTTGGATCACGTAGTAATGTGGTACCACACTGAAAAAGTCCATTAAACCTGGCTTCGATGAATATTTTAGAGAATAACTCATGTTAGGTCTAGGTTAGGTCTGGGCTTTGCTCTCATCAAGCTCGAACTTTCGCATATTTCTCATACTTGATGGCCAGATCCTGGGATTTTTCTGGATTGGGTCACGTAGTAATGTGGTACCACACTGAAACAGTCCATAAAACCTGGTTTCGATCAATATTTTAGAGGATAACGCATGTTATGTCTGGGATAGGACTGGGATTTGCCCTCATCAGGCTCATAGTTTCTCGTTTTTCACATACTTGTTGAACAGATTCTGGCCTTTTTCTGGTTTGGATCACGTAGTAATGTGGTATCACACTGAAACATTCAATTAAACCTAGTTTCGATGAATATTTTAGAGGATAACGCATGTTATGCCTAGGTTAGGCCAGGGATTTGCCCTCATCAGACACATACTTTCGCATTCTCCACATACTTGTTGAACAGATCCTGGGTTTATTCTGGTTTGGATCACGTAGTAATGTGGTACCACACTGAAACATTCAATTAAATCTGGTCTTGATAAATATTTTAGAGGATAACGCATGTTAGGTCAGGGTTAGGTCTAGGATTTGCCCTCAGTGGTCTCATACTTTCGCATATTTCTCATACTTGATGGCCAGATCCTGGGCTTTTTCTGGTTTGGATCACGTAGTAATGTGGTACCACACTGAAACAGTCCATTAAACCTGGTTTCGATCAATATTTTAGAGGATAACGCATGTCAGGTCTAGGTTAGGCCTGGGAGTAGCCCTCATCAGGGTCATACTTTCGCATTTTTCACATACTTGTAGAACAGATCCTGGCCATTTTCTGGATTGGATCACGTAGTAATGTGGTACCACACTGAGACAGTCCATTGAACCTGGTTTCGAACAATATTTTAGAAGATAACGCATGTGAAGTCTGGGATAGGTCTGGGATTTGCCCTCATCAGGCTCATAGTTTCGCGTTTTTCACATACTTGTAGAACAGATCCTGGGTTTTTTCTGGTTTCTATCACGTAGTAATGTGGTACCACACTGAAGCAGTCCATTAAACCTGGTTTCGATCAACATTTTACAGAGTAACGCATGTTAGGTCTTGGTTAGGTCTGGGATTTGCTCTCATCAGGTTCGTACTTTCGCATGTTTCTCATAGTTGATGGCCAGATTCTGGGCTTTTTCTGGTTTTGATTACGTAGTAATGTGGTACCACACTGAAACAGCCGATTAATCCTGGTCACGATCAATATTTTTGATGATAACGCATGTTAGGTTTGGGTTAGGTCTAGGATTTGCCCTCATCAGACCCATACTTTCGCATTCTTCACATGCTTGTTCAAAGGATCCTGGGATATTTACGGTTTGGAACACGTAGTAATGTGGTACCACGCTGAAACATCCAATTAAATCTGGTCTTGATAAATATTTTGTAGGATAACGCATGTTAGGTCTGGGTTAGGTCTAGGATTTGCCCTCAGCGGGCTCATACTTTCGCATATTTCTCATACTGAATGGCTTGAACCTGGGCTTTTTCTGGATAGGATCACGTAGTAGTGTGGTATCACACTGAAACATTCAATTAAACCTAGTTTCGATGAATATTTTAGAGGATAACGCATGTTATGTCTAGGTTAGACCTGGGATTTGCGCTCATCAGGGCCATATTTTCGCATTGTTCACATACTTGTTTAACAGATCCCAGGCTTCTTCTGTTTTGGATCACGTAGTAATGTGGTACCACACTGAAACAGTCCATTAAACCCGACTTCGATGAATATTTTAGAGAATAACTCATGTTAGGTCTAGGTTAGGTTTCGGATTTGCTCTCATCAGGCTCGTACTTTCGCATTCTTCACATACTTGTTGAACGGATCCTGGGTTTTTTCTGGTTTGGATCACGTAGTAATGTGGTACCACACTGAGAAAGTCCATTAAACCTGGTTTCGATGAATATTTTAGAGAATAACTCATGTTAGGTCTAGGTTAGGTCTCGGATTTGCTCTCATCAGCCTCGTACTTTCGTATTCTTCACATACTTGTTGAACGGATCCTGGGTTTTTTCTGGTTTGGATCACGTAGTAATGTGGAACCACCCTGAAAAAGTCCATTAAACCTGGTTTCGATCAACATTTTACAGAGTAACGCATGTTAGGTCTTGGTTAGGTCTGGGATTTGCTCTCATCAGGTCCGTACTTTCGCATTTTTAACATACTTGTTGAACAGATCCTCGGTTTTTCTGGTTTGGATCACGTAGTAATGTGGTACCACACTGAGAAAGTCCATTAAACCTGGTTTCGATCAATATTTTAGAGGACAACGCATGTTAGGTCTGGGATAGGTCTGGGATTTGTCCTCATCAGGGTCATACTTTCGCATTTTTATCATACTAGTTGAACAGATCCTCGGTTTTTCTGGTTTGGATCACGTAGTAATGTGGTACCACACTGAAACAGTCCATTAAATCTGGTCTTGATAAATATTTTAGAGGATAACGCATGTTAAGTCTGGGTTAGGTCTAGGATTTGCCCTCAGCAGGCTCATACTTTCGCATTCTTCACATACTTGTTGAACGGATCCTGGGTTTTTTCTGGTTTGGATCACGTAGTAATGTGGTACCACACAGAAAAAGTCCATTAAACCCGGCTTCGATGAATATTTTAGAGAATAACTCATGTTAGGTCTAGGTTAGGTCTCGGATTTGCTCTCATCAGGCTCGTACTTTCGCATTCTTCACATACTTGTTGTACGGATCCTGGGTTTTTTCTGGTTTGGATCACGTAGTAATGTGGTACCACACTGAAACAGTCCATTAAATCTGGACTTGATAAATATTTTAGAGGATAACGCATGTTAGGTCTGGGTTTGGTCTAGGATTTGCCCTCAGCGGGCTCATACTTTCGCATATGTCTCATACCTGATGGCTAGATCCTAGACTTTTTCTCGATTGGATCACGTAGTAATGTGGTACCACACTAAAACAGTCCATCAAACCTGGTTTCGATCAATATTTTAGACAATAACGCATGTTATGTCTAGGTTGGGCCTGGGATTTGCCCTCATCAGACACATACTTTCGCATTCTCCACATACTTGTCGAACAGATCCTGGGTTTTTTCTGGTTTGGATCACGTAGTAATGTGGTACCACACTGAAACAGTCCATTAAACCTGGTTTCGATCAATATTTTAGACAATAACGCATGTTATGTCTAGGTTGGGCCTGGGATTTGCCCTCATCAGACACATACTTTCGCATTCTCCACATACTAGTCGAACAGATCCTGGGTTTTTTCTGGTTTGGATCACGTAGTAATGTGGTACCACACTGAAACAGTCCATTAAACCTGGTTTCGATCAATATTTTAGTGGATAACGCATGTTATGTCTGGGATAGGTCTGGGATTTGCCCCCATCAGGGTCATACTTTCGCGTTTTTCACATACTTGTTGAACAGATCCCTGGCTTAATCTGGTTTGGATCATGTACTAATGTGGTACCACACTGAAAAAGTCCATTAAACCCGGCTTCGATGAATATTTTAGAGAATAACTCATGTTAGGTCTAGGTTAGGTCTCGGATTTGCTCTCATCAGGCTCGTACTTTCGCATTCTTCACATACTTGTTGAACGGATCCTGGGTTTTTTCTGGTTTGGATCACGTAGTAATGTGGTACCACACTGAGAATGTCCATTAAACCTGTTTTCGATGAATATTTTAGAGAATAACTCATGTTAGGTCTAGGTTAGGTCTGGGATTTGCTCTCATCAGGCTCGTACTTTCGCATATTTCTCATACTTGATGACCAGATTCTGGGCTTTTTCTGGTTTGGATCACGTAGCAATGTGGTACCACACTGAAACAGTCGATTAAACCTGGTCTTGATAAGTATTTTAGAGGATAACGCATGTTAGGTCTGGGTTAGGTCTAGGATTTGCCCTAATCAGGCTCATAATTTGGCATATTTCTCATACTTCATGGCTAGATCCGGGGCTTTTTCTGGATTTGATCACGTAGTAATGTGGTACCACACTGAAACAGTAAATTAAACCTGGTTTCGATCAATATTTTAGAGGATAACGCATGTTATGTCTCGGATAGACCAGGGATCTGCCATCATCAGACACATACTTTCGCATTTTTCACATACTTGTTGAACAGATCCCTGGCTTTTTCTGGTGTGGATCACGTAGTAATGCGGTACCACACTGAAACAGTCCATTAAACCTGGTTTCGATCAATATTGTAGAGGATAACGCATGTTATGTCTTTGATAGGTCTGGGATTTGCCCTCGTCAGGCTCATACTTTCGCATTTTTCACATACTTGTTGAACAGATCCTGGGTTTTTCTGGATTGTATAACGTAGTAATGTGGTACCACACTGAAACAGTCCATTCAACCTGGTTTCCATCAATATTTTAGAGGACAACTCATGCTAGGTCTAGGTTAGGCCTGGGATTTGCCCTCATCAGGGTCATACTTTCGCATATTTCTGATACTTGATGGCCATATTCTGGGCTTTTTCTGGTTTGGATCACGTAGTAATGTGGTACCACACTGAAACAGTCCATTAAACCTGGTTTCGATCAACATTTTACAGAGTAACGCATGTTAGGTCTTGGTTAGGTCTGGGATTTGCTCTCATCAGGTTCGTACTTTCGCATATTTCTCATAGTTGATGGCCATATTCTGGGCTTTTTCTGGTTTGGATCACGTAGTAATGTGGTACCACACTGAAACAGTCCATCAAACCTGGTTTCGATCAATATTTTAGACAATAACGCATGTTATGTCTAGGTTGGGCCTGGGATTTGCCCTCATCAGACACATACTTTCGCATTCTCCACATACTTGTTGAACAGATCCTGGGTTTTTTCTGGTTTGGATCACGTAGTAATGTGGTACCACGCTGAAACAGTCCAGTAAACCTGGTTTCGATCAATATTTTAGAGGATCACGCATGTTATGTCTTGGTTGGGCCTGGGATTTGCCCTCATCAGACACATACTTTCGCATTCTCCATATACTTGCTGAACAGATCCTGGGTTTTTTCTAGTTTGGATCTCGTAGTAGTGTGGTACCACACTGACACATTCAATTAAATCTGGTTTCGATCAATATTTTAGAGGATAACGCAAGTTAGGTCTAGGTTAGGCCAGGGACTTTCCTTCATCATACACATACTTTCGCATTCCTCACATACTTGTTGAACGGATCCTGGGTTTTTTCTGGTTTGGATCACGTAGTAATGTGGTACCACACTGAAACAGTGCATTAAGCCTAGCTTCTATGAATATTTTAGAGAATATCTCATGTTAGGTCTAGGTTAGGTCTGGGATTTGCTCTCATCAGGCTCGTACTTTCGCATATTTCTCATACTTGATGGCCAGCTCCTGGGGTTTTTCTGGATTGGATCACGTAGTAATGTGGTACCACACTGAAACAGTCCATTAAACCTGGTTTCGATCAATATTTTACAGAATAACTCAAGCTAGGTCTGGGTTAGGTCTAGGATTTGCCCTCATCAGACACATACTTTTGCATTCTCCACATACTTGTTGAACAGATCCTGGGTTTTTTCTGGTTTGGATCACGTGGTAATGTGGTACCACATTGAAACATTCAATTAAATCTGGTCTTGATAAATATTTTGGAGGATAACGCATGTTAGGTCTGGGTTAGGTCTACTAGGATTTGCCCTCAGCGGGCTCATACTTTCGCATATCTCTCATACTTGATGGCTCGGACCTGGGCTTTTTCTGGATTGGATCACGTAGTAATGTGGTATCACACTGAAACATTCAATTAACCTAGTTTCGATGAATATTTTAGAGGATAACGCAGGTTATGTCTAGGTTAAACCTGGGATTTGTCCTCATCAGGGCCATATTTTCGCATTGTTCACATACTTGTTGAACGGATCCCTGGCTTCTTCTGGCTTGGATGACGTAGTAATGTGGTACCACACTGAAGCAGTCCATTAAATCTGGTTTCGATCAATATTTTAGAGGATAACGCTTGTTAGGTCTAGATTAGGCCTGGGATTTTCCCTGACCAGGCTCATACTTTCGCATATTTCTCATACTTGATGGCCAGATCCTGGGCTTTTCTGGATTGGATCACGTAGTAATGTGGTACCACACTGAAACAGTCCATTAAACCCGGCTTCGATGAATATTTTAGAGAATAACTCATGTTAGGTCTAGGTTAGGTCTGGGATTTGCTCTCATCAGGCTCGTACTTTCTCATATTTCAAAAAACTTGATGGCCAGATCCTGGGGTTTTTCTGGATTGGATCACGTAGTAATGTGGTACCACACTGAAACTGTCCATTAAACCTGGTTTCGATCAATATTTTAGAGGATAACGCATGTTATGTCTAGGCTAGGCCTGGGATTTTCCCTGATCAGACACACACTTTCGCATTGTTCACATACTTGTTGAACGGATCCTGGTTTTTTTCTGGTTTGGATCAGGTAGCAATGTGGCACCACACTGAAACAGTCGATTAAGCCTGGTCTTGATAAATATTTTAGAGGATGACGCATGTTAGGTCTGGGTTAGGTCTACGATTTGCCCTAATCAGGCTCATAATTACGCATATTTCTCATACATCATGGCTAGATCCTGGGCTTTTCCTGGATTGGATCACGTAGTAATGTGGTATCACACAGAAACATTCAATTAAACCTAGTTTCGATGAATATTTTAGAGGATAACGCATGTTATGTCTAGGTTAAACCTGGGATTTGCCCTCATCAGGGCCATATTTTTGCATTTTTCACATACTTGTTGAACAGATCCCTGGCTTTTTCTGGTTTGGATCACGTAGTAATGTGGTACCACACTGAAACAGTCCATTAAACCTAGTTTCGATCAATAGTTTAGAGGATAACGCTTGTTAGGTCTAGATTAGGCCTGGGATTTGCCCCCATCAGGGTCATACTTTCGCATTTTTCACATACTTGTTGAACAGATCCCTGGCTTGTTCTGGTTTGGATCACGTAGTAATGTGGTACCACACTGAAGCAGTCCATTAAATCTGGTTTCGATCAATATTTTAGAGGATAACGCTTGTTAGGTCTAGATTAGGCCTGGGATTTTCCCTCATCAGACACATACTTTCGCATATTTCTCATACTTGATGGCCAGATCCTGGGATTTTTCTGGTTTGGATCACGTAGTAATGTGGTACCACACTGAAACAGTCCATTAAATCTGGTCTTGATAAATATTTTAGAGGATAACGCATGTTAGGTCTGGGTTAGGTCTAGGATTTCCCCTCACCAGGCTCATACTTTCACATATTTCTCATACTTGATGGCCAGATCCTGGGCTTTTTCTGGATTGGATCACGTAGTAATGTGGTACCACACTGAAACAGTCCATTAAACCT
Source organism: Colletes latitarsis (assembly GCF_051014445.1). Taxonomy (NCBI): domain Eukaryota; kingdom Metazoa; phylum Arthropoda; class Insecta; order Hymenoptera; family Colletidae; genus Colletes; species Colletes latitarsis. The sequence continues at coordinate 16,282,352 of NW_027488365.1, forward strand.
GGTTTCGATCAATGTTTTAGAGGATAACGCAAGTTAAGTCTAGGTTAGGCCTGGGATTTTCCTTCATCATACACATACTTTCGCATTCCTCACATACTTGTTGAACAGATCCTGAGTTTTTTCTGGTTTGGATCACGTAGTAATGTGGTACCACACTGAAAAAGTCCATTAAACCTGGCTTCGATGAATATTTTAGAGAATAACTCATGTTAGGTCTAGGTTAGGTCTGGGATTTGCTCTCATCAGGCTCGTACTTTCGCATATTTCTCATACTTGATGGCCAGATCCTGGGGTTTTTCTGGATTGGATCACGTAGTAATGTGGTACCACACTGAAATAGTCCATTAAACCTGGTTCCGATCAATATTTTAGAGGATAACGCAAGTTAGGTCTAGGTTAGGCCTGGGATTTTCCTTCATCAGACACATACTTTCGCATTCTTCACATACTTGTTGAACGGATCCTGGGTTTTTTCTGGTTTGGATCCCGTAGTAAAGTGGTACCACACTGAAACAGTCCATTAAATCTGGTTTTGATCAATATTTTAGAGGAAAACGCATGTTAGGTCTGGGATAGGTCTGGGATTTGCCCTCATCAGGGATATACTTTCGCATTTTTAACATACTTGTTGAACAGATCCTCGGTTTTTCTGGTTTGGATCACGTAGTAATGTGGTACCACACTGAAGCATTCAATTAAATCTGGTCTTGATAAATATTTTAGAGAATAACTCATGTTAGTTCTAGGTTAGGTCTGGGATTTGCTCTCATCAGGCTCGAACTTTCGCATATTTCTCATACTTGATGGCCAGATTATGGCCATTTTCTGGTTTGGATTCCGTTGTAATGTGGTACCACACTGAAACAGTTCATTAAACCTGGTTTCGATGAATATTTTAGAGGATAACGCATGTTATGTCTAGGTTGGGCCTGGGATTTGCCCTCATCAGACACATACTTTCGCATTCTCCACATACTTGTTGAACAGATCCTGGGTTTTTTCTGGTTTGGATCACGTAGGAATGTGGTACCACACTGAAACATTCAATTAAATCTGGTCTTGATAAATATTTTGGAGGATAACGCATGTTAGGTCTGGGTTAGGTCTAGGATTTGCCCTCAGCGGGCTCATACTTTCGGATTTTTCACATACTTGTTGAACAGATCCCTGGCTTTTTCTGGTTTGGATCACGTAGTAATGTGGTACCACACTGACACATTCAATTAAATCTGGTCTTGATAAATATTTTGGAGGATAACGCATGTTAGGTCTGGGTTAGGTCTAGGATTTGCCCTCATGAGGCTCATACATTCGTACATTTCTCATAATTGATGGCTAGATCCTGGGCTTTTTCTGGATTGGATCACGTAGTAATGTGGTACCACACTGAAACAGTCCATTAAGCCTGGTATCGATCAATATTTTAGAGGATAACGCATGTTATGTCTAGGTTGGGCCTGGGATTTGCCCTCATCAGACACATACTTTTGCATTCTCCACATACTTGTTGAACAGATCCTGGGTTTTTTCTGGTTTGGATCACGTGGTAATGTGGTACCACATTGAAACATTCAATTAAATCTGGTCTTGATAAATATTTTGGAGGATAACGCATGTTAGGTCTGGATTAGGTCTACTAGGATTTGCCCTCAGCGGGCTCATACTTTCGCATATCTCTCATACTTGATGGCTCGGACCTGGGCTTTTTCTGGATTGGATCACGTAGTAATGTGGTATCACACTGAAACAGTCCATTAAACCTAGTTTCGATCAATAGTTTAGAGGATAACGCTTGTTAGGTCTAGATTAGGCCTGGGATTTGCTCCCATCAGGGTCATACTTTCGCATTTTTCACATACTTGTTGAACAGATCCCTGGCTTGTTCTGGTTTGGATCACGTAGTAATGTGGTACCACACTGAAGCAGTCCATTAAATCTGGTTTCGATCAATATTTTAGAGGATAACGCTTGTTAGGTCTAGATTAGGCCTGGGATTTTCCCACATCAGACACATACTTTCGCATATTTCTCATACTTGATGGCCAGATCCTGGGATTTTTCTGGTTTGGATCACGTAGTAATGTGGTACCACACTGAAACAGTCCATTAAATCTGGTCTTGATAAATATTTTTGAGGATAACGCATGTTAGGTCTGGGTTAGGTCTAGGATTTCCCCTCACCAGGCTCATACTTTCACATATTTCTCATACTTGATGGCCAGATCCTGGGCTTTTTCTGGATTGGATCACGTAGTAATGTGGTACCACACTGAAACAGTCCATTAAACCTGGTTTCGATCAATGTTTTAGAGGATAACGCAAGTTAAGTCTAGGTTAGGCCTGGGATTTTCCTTCATCATACACATACTTTCGCATTCCTCACATACTTGTTGAACGGATCCTGAGTTTTTTCTGGTTTGGATCACGTAGTAATGTGGTACCACACTGAAAAAGTCCATTAAACCTGGCTTCGATGAATATTTTAGAGAATAACTCATGTTAGGTCTAGGTTAGGTCTGGGATTTGCTCTCATCAGGCTCGTACTTTCGCATATTTCTCATACTTGATGGCCAGATCCTGGGGTTTTTCTGGATTGGATCACGTAGTAATGTGGTACCACACTGAAATAGTCCATTAAACCTGGTTCCGATCAATATTTTAGAGGATAACGCAAGTTAGGTCTAGGTTAGGCCTGGGATTTTCCTTCATCAGACACATACTTTCGCATTCTTCACATACTTGTTGAACGGATCCTGGGTTTTTTCTGGTTTGGATCACGTAGCAATGTGGTACCACACTGAAACAGACGATTAAACCTGGTCTTGATAAATATTTTAGAGGATAACGCATGTTAGGTCTGGGTTAGGTCTAGGATTTGCCCTATTCAGGCTCATACTTTCGCATATTTCTCATACTTGATGGCCAGATCCTGGGGTTCTTCTGGTTTGGATCACGTAGTAATGTGGTACCACACTGAAACAGTCCATTAAATCTGGTCTTGATAAATATTTTAGAGGATAACGCATGTTAGGTCTGGGTTAGGTCTAGGATTTCCCCTCACCAGGCTCATACTTTCACATATTTCTCATACTTGATGGCCAGATCCTGGGCTTTTTCTGGATTGGATCACGTAGTAATGTGGTACCACACTGAAACAGTCCATTAAACCTGGTTTCGATCAATGTTTTAGAGGATAACGCATGTTGTGTCTGGGATAGGCCTGGGATTTGCCATCATCAGACACATACTTTCGCATTCTCCACATACTTGTTGAACAGATCCCGGGTTTTTTCTAGTTTGGATCACGTAGTAATGTGGTACCACACTGAAACATTCAATTAAATCTGGTCTTGATAAATATTTTAGAGAATAACTCATGTTAGGTCTAGGTTAGGTCTGGGATTTGCTCTCATCAGACTCATAGTTTCGCGTTTTTCACATACTTGTTGAACAGATTCTGGCCTTTTTCTGGTTTGGATCCCGTAGTAAAGTGGTACCACACTGAAACAGTCCATTAAATCTGGTTTTGATCAATATTTTAGAGGAAAACGCATGTTAGGTCTGGGATAGGTCTGGGATTTGCCCTCATCAGGGATATACTTTCGCATTTTTAACATACTTGTTGAACAGATCCTCGGTTTTTCTGGTTTGGATCACGTAGTAATGTGGTACCACACTGAAGCATTCAATTAAATCTGGTCTTGATAAATATTTTAGAGAATAACTCATGTTAGTTCTAGGTTAGGTCTGGGATTTGCTCTCATCAGGCTCGAACTTTCGCATATTTCTCATACTTGATGGCCAGATTATGGCCATTTTCTGGTTTGGATTCCGTTGTAATGTGGTACCACACTGAAACAGTTCATTAAACCTGGTTTCGATGAATATTTTAGAGGATAACGCATGTTATGTCTAGGTTGGGCCTGGGATTTGCCCTCATCAGACACATACTTTCGCATTCTCCACATACTTGTTGAACAGATCCTGGGTTTTTTCTGGTTTGGATCACGTAGTAATGTGGTACCACACTGAAACAGTCCATTAAACCTGGTATCGATCAATATTTTAGAGGATAACGCATGTTATGTCTAGGTTGGGCCTGGGATTTGCCCTCATCAGACACATACTTTTGCATTCTCCACATACTTGTTGAACAGATCCTGGGTTTTTTCTGGTTTGGATCACGTGGTAATGTGGTACCACATTGAAACATTCAATTAAATCTGGTCTTGATAAATATTTTGGAGGATAACGCATGTTAGGTCTGGATTAGGTCTACTAGGATTTGCCCTCAGCGGGCTCATACTTTCGCATATCTCTCATACTTGATGGCTCGGACCTGGGCTTTTTCTGGATTGGATCACGTAGTAATGTGGTATCACACTGAAACATTCAATTAATCCTAGTTTCGATGAATATTTTAGAGGATAACGCAGGTTATGTCTAGGTTAAACCTGGGATTTGTCCTCATCAGGGCCATATTTTCGCATTGTTCACATACTTGTTGAACGGATCCCTGGCTTCTTCTGGTTTGGATGACGTAGTAATGTGGTACCACACTGAAGCAGTCCATTAAATCTGGTTTCGATCAATATTTTAGAGGATAACGCTTGTTAGGTCTAGATTAGGCCTGGGATTTTCCCTCATCAGACACATACTTTCGCATATTTCTCATACTTGATGGCCAGATCCTGGGTTTTTTCTGGTTTGGATCACGTAGTAATGTGGTACCACACTGAAACAGTCCATTAAATCTGGTCTTGATAAATATTTTAGAGGATAACGCATGTTAGGTCTGGGTTATGTCTAGGATTTCCCCTCACCAGGCTCATACTTTCGCATATTTCTCATACTTGATGGCCAGATCCTGGGCTTTTCTGGATTGGATCACGTAGTAATGTGGTACCACACTGAAACAGTCCATTAAACCTGGCTTCGATGAATATTTTAGAGAATAACTCATGTTAGGTCTAGGTTAGGTCTGGGATTTGCTCTCATCAGGCTCGTACTTTCTCATATTTCAAAAAACTTGATGGCCAGATCCTGGGGTTTTTCAGGATTGGATCACGTAGTAATGTGGTACCACACTGAAACTGTCCATTAAACCTGGTTTCGATCAATATTTTAGAGGATAACGCATGTTATGTCTAGGCTAGGCCTGGGATTTTCCCTGATCAGACACACACTTTCGCATTGTTCACATACTTGTTGAACGGACCCTGGTTTTTTTCTGGTTTGGATCAGGTAGCAATGTGGCACCACACTGAAACAGTCGATTAAGCCTGGTCTTGATAAATATTTTAGAGGATGACGCATGTTAGGTCTGGGTTAGGTCTACGATTTGCCCTAATCAGGCTCATAATTACGCATATTTCTCATACATCATGGCTAGATCCTGGGCTTTTCCTGGATTGGATCACGTAGTAATGTGGTATCACACAGAAACATTCAATTAAACCTAGTTTCGATGAATATTTTAGAGGATAACGCATGTTATGTCTAGGTTAAATCTGGGATTTGCCCTCATCAGGGCCATATTTTTGCATTTTTCACATACTTGTTGAACAGATCCCTGTCTTTTTCTGGTTTGGATCACGTAGTAATGTGGTACCACACTGAAACAGTCCATTAAACCTAGTTTCGATCAATAGTTTAGAGGATAACGCTTGTTAGGTCTAGATTAGGCCTGGGATTTGCCCCCATCAGGGTCATACTTTCGCATTTTTCACATACTTGTTGAACAGATCCCTGGCTTGTTCTGGTTTGGATCACGTAGTAATGTGGTACCACACTGAAGCAGTCCATTAAATCTGGTTTCGATCAATATTTTAGAGGATAACGCTTGTTAGGTCTAGATTAGGCCTGGGATTTTCCCTCATCAGACACATACTTTCGCATATTTCTCATACTTGATGGCCAGATCCTGGGTTTTTTCTGGTTTTGATCACGTAGTAATGTGGTACCCCACTGAAACAGTCCATTAAATCTGGTCTTGATAAATATTTTAGAGGATAACGCATGTTAGGTCTGGGTTAGGTCTAGGATTTCCCCTCACCAGGCTCATACTTTCACATATTACTCATACTTGATGGCCAGATCCTGGGCTTTTTCTGGATTGGATCACGTAGTAATGTGGTACCACACTGAAACAGTCCATTAAACCTGGTTTCGATCAATGTTTTAGAGGATAACGCAAGTTAAGTCTAGGTTAGGCCTGGGATTTTCCTTCATCATACACATACTTTCGCATTCCTCACATACTTGTTGAACGGATCCTGAGTTTTTTCTGGTTTGGATCACGTAGTAATGTGGTACCACACTGAAAAAGTCCATTAAACCTGGCTTCGATGAATATTTTAGAGAATAACTCATGTTAGGTCTAGGTTAGGTCCGTGATTTGCCCTCATCAGGGTCATAGTTTCGCGTTTTTCACATACTTGTTGAACAGATTCTGGCCTTTTTCTGGTTTGGATCCCGTAGTATTGTGGTACCACACTGAAACAGTCCACTAAACCTGGTTCCGATCAATATTTTAGAGGATAACGCAAGTTAGGTCTAGGTTAGGCCTGGGATTTTCCTTCATCAGACACATACTTTCGCATTCTTCACATACTTGTTGAACGGATCCTGGGTTTTTTCTGGTTTGGATCACGTAGCAATGTGGTACCACACTGAAACAGACGATTAAACCTGGTTCCGATCAATATTTTAGAGGATAACGCAAGTTAGGTCTAGGTTAGGCCTGGGATTTTCCTTCATCAGACACATACTTTCGCATTCTTCACATACTTGTTGAACGGATCCTGGGTTTTTTCTGGTTTGGATCACGTAGCAATGTGGTACCACACTGAAACAGACGATTAAACCTGGTCTTGATAAATATTTTAGAGGATAACGCATGTTAGGTCTGGGTTAGGTCTAGGATTTGCCCTATTCAGGCTCATACTTTCGCATATTTCTCATACTTGATGGCCAGATCCTGGGGTTTTTCTGGTTTGGATCACGTAGTAATGTGGTACCACACTGAAACAGTCCATTAAATCTGGTCTTGATAAATATTTTAGAGGATAACGCATGTTAGGTCTGGGTTAGGTCTAGGATTTCCCCTCACCAGGCTCATACTTTCACATATTTCTCATACTTGATGGCCAGATCCTGGGCTTTTTCTGGATTGGATCACGTAGTAATGTGGTACCACACTGAAACAGTCCATTAAACCTGGTTTCGATCAATGTTTTAGAGGATAACGCATGTTGTGTCTGGGATAGGCCTGGGATTTGCCATCATCAGACACATACTTTCGCATTCTCCACATACTTGTTGAACAGATCCCGGGTTTTTTCTAGTTTGGATCACGTAGTAATGTGGTACCACACTGAAACATTCAATTAAATCTGGTCTTGATAAATATTTTAGAGAATAACTCATGTTAGGTCTAGGTTAGGTCTGGGATTTGCTCTCATCAGACTCATAGTTTCGCGTTTTTCACATACTTGTTGAACAGATTCTGGCCTTTTTCTGGTTTGGATCCCGTAGTAAAGTGGTACCACACTGAAACAGTCCATTAAATCTGGTTTTGATCAATATTTTAGAGGAAAACGCATGTTAGGTCTGGGATAGGTCTGGGATTTGCCCTCATCAGGGATATACTTTCGCATTTTTAACATACTTGTTGAACAGATCCTCGGTTTTTCTGGTTTGGATCACGTAGTAATGTGGTACCACACTGAAGCATTCAATTAAATCTGGTCTTGATAAATATTTTAGAGAATAACTCATGTTAGTTCTAGGTTAGGTCTGGGATTTGCTCTCATCAGGCTCGAACTTTCGCATATTTCTCATACTTGATGGACAGATTATGGCCATTTTCAGGTTTGGATTCCGTTGTAATGTGGTACCACACTGAAACAGTTCATTAAACCTGGTTTCGATGAATATTTTAGAGGATAACGCATGTTATGTCTAGGTTGGGCCTGGGATTTGCCCTCATCAGACACATACTTTCGCATTCTCCACATACTTGTTGAACAGATCCTGGGTTTTTTCTGGTTTGGATCACGTAGGAATGTGGTACCACACTGAAACATTCAATTAAATCTGGTCTTGATAAATATTTTGGAGGATAACGCATGTTAGGTCTGGGTTAGGTCTAGGATTTGCCCTCAGCGGGCTCATACTTTCGGATTTTTCACATACTTGTTGAACAGATCCCTGGCTTTTTCTGGTTTGGATCACGTAGTAATGTGGTACCACACTGACACATTCAATTAAATCTGGTCTTGATAAATATTTTGGAGGATAACGCATGTTAGGTCTGGGTTAGGTCTAGGATTTGCCCTCATGAGGCTCATACATTCGTACATTTCTCATAATTGATGGCTAGATCCTGGGCTTTTTCTGGATTGGATCACGTAGTAATGTGGTACCACACTGAAACAGTCCATTAAACCTGGTATCGATCAATATTTTGGAGGATAACGCATGTTATGTCTAGGTTGGGCCTGGGATTTGCCCTCATCAGACACATACTTTTGCATTCTCCACATACTTGTTGAACAGATCCTGGGTTTTTTCTGGTTTGGATCACGTGGTAATGTGGTACCACATTGAAACATTCAATTAAATCTGGTCTTGATAAATATTTTGGAGGATAACGCATGTTAGGTCTGGATTAGGTCTACTAGGATTTGCCCTCAGCGGGCTCATACTTTCGCATATTTCTCATACTTGATGGCCAGATCCTGGGTTTTTTCTGGTTTGGATCACGTAGTAATGTGGTACCACACTGAAACAGTCCATTAAATCTGGTCTTGATAAATATTTTAGAGGATAACGCATGTTAGGTCTGGGTTATGTCTAGGATTTCCCCTCACCAGGCTCATACTTTCGCATATTTCTCATACTTGATGGCCAGATCCTGGGCTTTTCTGGATTGGATCACGTAGTAATGTGGTACCACACTGAAACAGTCCATTAAACCTGGCTTCGATGAATATTTTAGAGAATAACTCATGTTAGGTCTAGGTTAGGTCTGGGATTTGCTCTCATCAGGCTCGTACTTTCTCATATTTCAAAAAACTTGATGGCCAGATCCTGGGGTTTTTCTGGATTGGATCACGTAGTAATGTGGTACCACACTGAAACTGTCCATTAAACCTGGTTTCGATCAATATTTTAGAGGATAACGCATGTTATGTCTAGGCTAGGCCTGGGATTTTCCCTGATCAGACACACACTTTCGCATTGTTCACATACTTGTTGAACGGATCCTGGTTTTTTTCTGGTTTGGATCAGGTAGCAATGTGGCACCACACTGAAACAGTCGATTAAGCCTGGTCTTGATAAATATTTTAGAGGATGACGCATGTTAGGTCTGGGTTAGGTCTACGATTTGCCCTAATCAGGCTCATAATTACGCATATTTCTCATACATCATGGCTAGATCCTGGGCTTTTCCTGGATTGGATCACGTAGTAATGTGGTATCACACAGAAACATTCAATTAAACCTAGTTTCGATGAATATTTTAGAGGATAACGCATGTTATGTCTAGGTTAAACCTGGGATTTGCCCTCATCAGGGCCATATTTTTGCATTTTTCACATACTTGTTGAACAGATCCCTGGCTTTTTCTGGTTTGGATCACGTAGTAATGTGGTACCACACTGAAACAGTCCATTAAACCTAGTTTCGATCAATAGTTTAGAGGATAACGCTTGTTAGGTCTAGATTAGGCCTGGGATTTGCCCCCATCAGGGTCATACTTTCGCATTTTTCACATACTTGTTGAACAGATCCCTGGCTTGTTCTGGTTTGGATCACGTAGTAATGTGGTACCACACTGAAGCAGTCCATTAAATCTGGTTTCGATCAATATTTTAGAGGATAACGCTTGTTAGGTCTAGATTAGGCCTGGGATTTTCCCTCATCAGACACATACTTTCGCATATTTCTCATACTTGATGGCCAGATCCTGGGTTTTTTCTGGTTTTGATCACGTAGTAATGTGGTACCCCACTGAAACAGTCCATTAAATCTGGTCTTGATAAATATTTTAGAGGATAACGCATGTTAGGTCTGGGTTAGGTCTAGGATTTCCCCTCACCAGGCTCATACTTTCACATATTTCTCATACTTGATGGCCAGATCCTGGGCTTTTTCTGGATTGGATCACGTAGTAATGTGGTACCACACTGAAACAGTCCATTAAACCTGGTTTCGATCAATGTTTTAGAGGATAACGCAAGTTAAGTCTAGGTTAGGCCTGGGATTTTCCTTCATCATACACATACTTTCGCATTCCTCACATACTTGTTGAACGGATCCTGAGTTTTTTCTGGTTTGGATCACGTAGTAATGTGGTACCACACTGAAAAAGTCCATTAAACCTGGCTTCGATGAATATTTTAGAGAATAACTCATGTTAGGTCTAGGTTAGGTCCGTGATTTGCCCTCATCAGGGTCATAGTTTCGCGTTTTTCACATACTTGTTGAACAGATTCTGGCCTTTTTCTGGTTTGGATCCCGTAGTATTGTGGTACCACACTGAAACAGTCCACTAAACCTGGTTCCGATGAATATTTTAGAGGATAACGCAAGTTAGGTCTAGGTTAGGCCTGGGATTTTCCTTCATCAGACACATACTTTCGCATTCTTCACATACTTGTTGAACGGATCCTGGGTTTTTTCTGGTTTGGATCACGTAGCAATGTGGTACCACACTGAAACAGACGATTAAACCTGGTTCCGATCAATATTTTAGAGGATAACGCAAGTTAGGTCTAGGTTAGGCCTGGGATTTTCCTTCATCAGACACATACTTTCGCATTCTTCACATACTTGTTGAACGGATCCTGGGGTTTTTCTGGTTTGGATCACGTAGCAATGTGGTACCACACTGAAACAGACGATTAAACCTGGTCTTGATAAATATTTTAGAGGATAACGCATGTTAGGTCTGGGTTAGGTCTAGGATTTGCCCTATTCAGGCTCATACTTTCGCATATTTCTCATACTTGATGGCCAGATCCTGGGGTTTTTCTGGTTTGGATCACGTAGTAATGTGGTACCACACTGAAACAGTCCATTAAATCTGGTCTTGATAAATATTTTAGAGGATAACGCATGTTAGGTCTGGGTTAGGTCTAGGATTTCCCCTCACCAGGCTCATACTTTCACATATTTCTCATACTTGATGGCCAGATCCTGGGCTTTTTCTGGATTGGATCACGTAGTAATGTGGTACCACACTGAAACAGTCCATTAAACCTGGTTTCGATCAATGTTTTAGAGGATAACGCATGTTGTGTCTGGGATAGGCCTGGGATTTGCCATCATCAGACACATACTTTCGCATTCTCCACATACTTGTTGAACAGATCCCGGGTTTTTTCTAGTTTGGATCACGTAGTAATGTGGTACCACACTGAAACATTCAATTAAATCTGGTCTTGATAAATATTTTAGAGAATAACTCATGTTAGGTCTAGGTTAGGTCTGGGATTTGCTCTCATCAGACTCATAGTTTCGCGTTTTTCACATACTTGTTGAACAGATTCTGGCCTTTTTCTGGTTTGGATCCCGTAGTAAAGTGGTACCACACTGAAACAGTCCATTAAATCTGGTTTTGATCAATATTTTAGAGGAAAACGCATGTTAGGTCTGGGATAGGTCTGGGATTTGCCCTCATCAGGGATATACTTTCGCATTTTTAACATACTTGTTGAACAGATCCTCGGTTTCTCTGGTTTGGATCACGTAGTAATGTGGTACCACACTGAAGCATTCAATTAAATCTGGTCTTGATAAATATTTTAGAGAATAACTCATGTTAGTTCTAGGTTAGGTCTGGGATTTGCTCTCATCAGGCTCGAACTTTCGCATATTTCTCATACTTGATGGCCAGATTATGGCCATTTTCTGGTTTGGATTCCGTTGTAATGTGGTACCACACTGAAACAGTTCATTAAACCTGGTTTCGATGAATATTTTAGAGGATAACGCATGTTATGTCTAGGTTGGGCCTGGGATTTGCCCTCATCAGACACATACTTTCGCATTCTCCACATACTTGTTGAACAGATCCTGGGTTTTTTCTGGTTTGGATCACGTAGGAATGTGGTACCACACTGAAACATTCAATTAAATCTGGTCTTGATAAATATTTTGGAGGATAACGCATGTTAGGTCTGGGTTAGGTCTAGGATTTGCCCTCAGCGGGCTCATACTTTCGGATTTTTCACATACTTGTTGAACAGATCCCTGGCTTTTTCTGGTTTGGATCACGTAGTAATGTGGTACCACACTGACACATTCAATTAAATCTGGTCTTGATAAATATTTTGGAGGATAACGCATGTTAGGTCTGGGTTAGGTCTAGGATTTGCCCTCATGAGGCTCATACATTCGTACATTTCTCATAATTGATGGCTAGATCCTGGGCTTTATCTGGATTGGATCACGTAGTAATGTGGTACCACACTGAAACAGTCCATTAAAGCTGGTATCGATCAATATTTTAGAGGATAACGCATGTTATGTCTAGGTTGGGCCTGGGATTTGCCCTCATCAGACACATACTTTTGCATTCTCCACATACTTGTTGAACAGATCCTGGGTTTTTTCTGGTTTGGATCACGTGGTAATGTGGTACCACATTGAAACATTCAATTAAATCTGGTCTTGATAAATATTTTGGAGGATAACGCATGTTAGGTCTGGATTAGGTCTACTAGGATTTGCCCTCAGCGGGCTCATACTTTCGCATATCTCTCATACTTGATGGCTCGGACCTGGGCTTTTTCTGGATTGGATCACGTAGTAATGTGGTATCACACTGAAACATTCAATTAAACCTAGTTTCGATGAATATTTTAGAGGATAACGCAGGTTATGTCTAGGTTAAACCTGGGATTTGTCCTCATCAGGGCCATATTTTCGCATTGTTCACATACTTGTTGAACGGATCCCTGGCTTCTTCTGGTTTGGATGACGTAGTAATGTGGTACCACACTGAAGCAGTCCATTAAATCTGGTTTCGATCAATATTTTAGAGGATAACGCTTGTTAGGTCTAGATTAGGCCTGGGATTTTCCCTCATCAGACACATACTTTCGCATATTTCTCATACTTGATGGCCAGATCCTGGGTTTTTTCTGGTTTGGATCACGTAGTAATGTGGTACCACACTGAAACAGTCCATTAAATCTGGTCTTGATAAATATTTTAGAGGATAACGCATGTTAGGTCTGGGTTATGTCTAGGATTTCCCCTCACCAGGCTCATACTTTCGCATATTTCTCATACTTGATGGCCAGATCCTGGGCTTTTCTGGATTGGATCACGTAGTAATGTGGTACCACACTGAAACAGTCCATTAAACCTGGCTTCGATGAATATTTTAGAGAATAACTCATGTTAGGTCTAGGTTAGGTCTGGGATTTGCTCTCATCAGGCTCGTACTTTCTCATATTTCAAAAAACTTGATGGCCAGATCCTGGGGTTTTTCTGGATTGGATCACGTAGTAATGTGGTACCACACTGAAACTGTCCATTAAACCTGGTTTCGATCAATATTTTAGAGGATAACGCATGTTATGTCTAGGCTAGGCCTGGGATTTTCCCTGATCAGACACACACTTTCGCATTGTTCACATACTTGTTGAACGGATCCTGGTTTTTTTCTGGTTTGGATCAGGTAGCAATGTGGCACCACACTGAAACAGTCGATTAAGCCTGGTCTTGATAAATATTTTAGAGGATGACGCATGTTAGGTCTGGGTTAGGTCTACGATTTGCCCTAATCAGGCTCATAATTACGCATATTTCTCATACATCATGGCTAGATCCTGGGCTTTTCCTGGATTGGATCACGTAGTAATGTGGTATCACACAGAAACATTCAATTAAACCTAGTTTCGATGAATATTTTAGAGGATAACGCATGTTATGTCTAGGTTAAACCTGGGATTTGCCCTCATCAGGGCCATATTTTTGCATTTTTCACATACTTGTTGAACAGATCCCTGGCTTTTTCTGGATTGGATCACGTAGTAATGTGGTACCACACTGAAACAGTCCATTAAACCTGGTTTCGATCAATGTTTTAGAGGATAACGCAAGTTAAGTCTAGGTTAGGCCTGGGATTTTCCTTCATCATACACATACTTTCGCATTCCTCACATACTTGTTGAACGGATCCTGAGTTTTTTCTGGTTTGGATCACGTAGTAATGTGGTACCACACTGAAAAAGTCCATTAAACCTGGCTTCGATGAATATTTTAGAGAATAACTCATGTTAGGTCTAGGTTAGGTCCGTGATTTGCCCTCATCAGGGTCATAGTTTCGCGTTTTTCACATACTTGTTGAACAGATTCTGGCCTTTTTCTGGTTTGGATCCCGTAGTATTGTGGTACCACACTGAAACAGTCCACTAAACCTGGTTCCGATCAATATTTTAGAGGATAACGCAAGTTAGGTCTAGGTTAGGCCTGGGATTTTCCTTCATCAGACACATACTTTCGCATTCTTCACATACTTGTTGAACGGATCCTGGGTTTTTTCTGGTTTGGATCACGTAGCAATGTGGTACCACACTGAAACAGACGATTAAACCTGGTTCCGATCAATATTTTAGAGGATAACGCAAGTTAGGTCTAGGTTAGGCCTGGGATTTTCCTTCATCAGACACATACTTTCGCATTCTTCACATACTTGTTGAACGGATCCTGGGTTTTTCTGGTTTGGATCACGTAGTAATGTGGTACCACACTGAAACAGTCCATTAAACCTAGTTTCGATCAATATTTTGGAGGGTAACGCATGTTAGGTCTGGGTTAGGTCCGTGATTTGCCCTCATCAGGGTCATATTTTCGCATTTTTCACATACTTGTTGAACAGATCCCTGGCTTTTTCTGGTTTGGATCACGTAGTAATGTGGTACCACACTGAAACAGTCCATTAAACCTGGTTTCGATAAATATTTTGGAGGATAACGCATGTTAGGTCTTGGTTAGGTCTGGAATTTGCTCTCATCAGGGTCGTACTTTCGCATATTTCTCATAGTAGATGGCCAGATTCTGGGCTTTTTCTGGTTTGTATCACGTAGTAATGTGGTACCACACTGAAACAGTCCATTAAACCTGGCTTCGATGAATATTTTAGAGAATAACTCATGTTAGGTCTAGGTTAGGTCCGTGATTTGCCCTCATCAGGGTCATATTTTCGCATTTTTCACATACTTGTTGAACAGATCCCTGGCTTTTTCTGGTTTGGATCCCGTTGTAATGTGGTATCACACTGAAACATTCAATTAAACCTAGTTTCGATGAATATTTTAGAGGATAACGCATGTTATGTCTAGGTTAAACCTGGGATTTGCCCTCATCAGGGCCATATTTTCGCATTGTTCACATACTTGTTGAATAGATCCCTGGCTTCTTCTGGTTTGGATCACGTAGTAATGTGGTACCACACTGGAACAGTCCATTAAATCTGGTTTCGATCAATATTTTAGAAGACAACGCATGTTAGGTCTGGGATAGGTCTGGGATTTGCCCTCGTCAGACACATAATTTCGCATTCTTCACATACATCTAGAGCGGATCCTGTGTTTTTTCTGGTTTGGATCACGTAGTAATGTGGTGCCACACTGAAACATTCAATTGAATCTGGTCTTGATAAATATTTTGGAGGACAACGCATGTTAGGTCTGGGTTAGGTCTAGGATTTGCCCCCAGCGGGCCCATTCTTTCGCATATTTCTCATACTTGATGGCTAGAACCTGGGCTTTTTCTGGATTGGATCACGTAGTAATGTGGTACCACACTGAGAATGTCCATTAAACCTGGTTTCGATGAATATTTTAGAGAATAACTCATGTTAGGTCTAGGTTAGGTCTGGGATTTGCTCTCATCCGGCTCGCACTTTCGCATATTTCTCATACTTGATGGCCAGATTCTGGGCTATTTCTGGTTGGATCACGTAGTAATGTGGTACCACACTGAAATAGTCCATTAAACCTGGTTCCGATCAATATTTTAGAGGATAACGCAAGTTAGGTCTAGGTTAGGCCTGGGATTTTCCTTCATCAGACACATACTTTCGCATTCTTCACATACATGTTGAACAGATCCCTGGCTTTTTCTGGTTTGGATCACGTAGTAATGTGGTACCACACTGAAACAGTCCATTAAACCTGGTTTCGATAAATATTTTGGAGGATAACGCATGTTAGGTCTTGGTTAGGTCTGGAATTTGCTCTCATCAGGGTCGTACTTTCGCATATTTCTCATAGTAGATGGCCAGATTCTGGGCTTTTTCTGGTTTGTATCACGTAGTAATGTGGTACCACACTGAAACAGTCCATTAAACCTGGCTTCGATGAATATTTTAGAGAATAACTCATGTTAGGTCTAGGTTAGGTCCATGATTTGCCCTCATCAGGGTCATAGTTTCGCGTTTTTCACATACTTGTTGAACAGATTCTGGCCTTTTTCTGGTTTGGATCCCGTAGTATTGTGGTACCACACTGAAACAGTCCACTAAACCTGGTTTGGATGAATACTTTAGAGGATAACGCATGTTATGTCTAGGTTAGGCCAGGGATTTGCCCTCATCAGACACATACTTTCGCATTCTCCACATACTTGTTGAATAGATCCTGTGTTTTTTCTGGTTTGGATCACGTAGTAATGTGGTACCACACTGAAACATTCAATTAAATCTGGTCTTGATAAATATTTTAGAGGATAACGCATGTTAGGTCAGGGTTAGGTCTAGGATTTGCCCTCAGCGGGCTCATACTTTCGCATATTTCTCATACTTGATGGCTAGAACCTGTGCTTTTTCTGGATTGGAACACGTAGTAATGTGGTATCACACTGAAACATTCAATTAAACCTAGTTTCGATGAATATTTCAGAGGATAACGCATGTTATATCTAGGTTAGACCTGGGATATGCCCTCATCAGGGCCATATTTTCGCATTGTTCACATACTTGTTGAACAGATGCCTGGCTTCTTCTGGTTTCGATCACGTAGTAATGTGGTACCACACTGAAACAGTCCATTTAATCTGGTTTCGATCAATATTTTAGAGGACAAAGCATGTTAGGTCTGGGATAGGTCTGGGATTTGCCATCATCAGGGTCATACTTTTGCATTTTGAACATACTTGTTGAACAGATCCTCGGTCTTTCTGGTTTGGATCCCGTAGTAAAGTGGTCCCACACTGAAACAGTCCATTAAACCTAGTTTCGATCAATAGTTTAGAGGATAACGCATGTTAGGTCTAGATTAGGCCTGGGATTTGCCCTCATCAGGGTCATACTTTCGCGTCTTTCACATACTTGTTGAACAGATCCCGTGCTTATTCTGGTTTGGATCATGTACTAATGTGGTACCACACTGAAAAAGTCCATTAAATCTGGTCTTCATAAATATTTTAGAGGATAACGCATGTTAGGTCTGGGTTAGGTCTAGGATTTGCCGTCAGCAGGCTCATACTTTCGCATATTTCTCATACTTGATGGCCAGATCCTGGGCTTTTTCTGGATTGGATCACGTAGTAATGTGTTACCACACTGAAACAGTCCATTAATCCTGGTTTCGATCAATATTTTAGAGGATCACGCAAGTTATGTCTGGGACAGGTCTGGGATTTGCCCTCATCAGACTCATAGTTTCGCGTTTTTCACATACTTGTTGAACAGATTCTGGCCTTTTTCTGGTTTGGATCCCGTAGTAAAGTGGTACCACACTGAAACAGTCCATTAAACCTGGTTTCGCTGAATATTTTAGAGGATAACGCATGTTATGTCTAGGTTAGGCCAGGGATTTGCCCTCATCAGACACATACTTTGGCATTCTCCACATACTTGTTGAACAGATCCTGGGTTTTTTCTGGTTTGGATCACGTAGTAATGTGGTACCACACTGAAACTGTCCATTAAACCTGGTTTCGATCAATATTTTAGAGGATAACGCAAGTTAGGTCTAGGATAGGCCTGGGATTTTCCTTCACCAGACACATACTTTCGCATTCTTCACATACTTGTTGAACGGATCCTGGGTTTTTTCTGGTTTGGAACACGTAGTAATGTGGTATCACACTGAAACATTCAATTAAACCTAGTTTCGATGAATATTTCAGAGGATAACGCATGTTATATCTAGGTTAGACCTGGGATATGCCCTCATCAGGGCCATATTTTCGCATTGTTCACATACTTGTTGAACAGATGCCTGGCTTCTTCTGGTTTCGATCACGTAGTAATGTGGTACCACACTGAAACAGTCCATTTAATCTGGTTTCGATCAATATTTTAGAGGACAAAGCATGTTAGGTCTGGGATAGGTCTGGGATTTGCCATCATCAGGGTCATACTTTTGCATTTTGAACATACTTGTTGAACAGATCCTCGGTCTTTCTGGTTTGGATCCCGTAGTAAAGTGGTCCCACACTGAAACAGTCCATTAAACCTAGTTTCGATCAATAGTTTAGAGGATAACGCATGTTAGGTCTAGATTAGGCCTGGGATTTGCCCTCATCAGGGTCATACTTTCGCGTCTTTCACATACTTGTTGAACAGATCCCGTGCTTATTCTGGTTTGGATCATGTACTAATGTGGTACCACACTGAAAAAGTCCATTAAATCTGGTCTTCATAAATATTTTAGAGGATAACGCATGTTAGGTCTGGGTTAGGTCTAGGATTTGCCGTCAGCAGGCTCATACTTTCGCATATTTCTCATACTTGATGGCCAGATCCTGGGCTTTTTCTGGATTGGATCACGTAGTAATGTGTTACCACACTGAAACAGTCCATTAATCCTGGTTTCGATCAATATTTTAGAGGATCACGCAAGTTATGTCTGGGACAGGTCTGGGATTTGCCCTCATCAGACTCATAGTTTCGCGTTTTTCACATACTTGTTGAACAGATTCTGGCCTTTTTCTGGTTTGGATCCCGTAGTAAAGTGGTACCACACTGAAACAGTCCATTAAACCTGGTTTCGCTGAATATTTTAGAGGATAACGCATGTTATGTCTAGGTTAGGCCAGGGATTTGCCCTCATCAGACACATACTTTGGCATTCTCCACATACTTGTTGAACAGATCCTGGGTTTTTTCTGGTTTGGATCACGTAGTATTGTGGTACCACACTGAAACATTCAATTTAATCTGGTCTTGATAAATATTTTAGAGGATAACGCATGTTAGGTCAGGGTTAGGTCTAGGATTTGCCCTCAGCGGGCTCATACTTTCGCATATTTCTCATACTTGATGGCCAGATCCTGGGCTTTTTCTGGATTGGATCACGTAGTAATGTGGTACCACACTGAAACAGTCCATTAAATCTGGTTTCGATCAATATTTTAGAAGACAACGCATGTTAGGTCTGGGATAGGTCTGGGATTTGCCCTCGTCAGACACATAATTTCGCATTCTTCACATACATGTAGAGCGGATCCTGTGTTTTTTCTGGTTTGGATCATGTAGTAATGTGGTGCCACACTGAAACATTCAATTGAATCTGGTCTTGATAAATATTTTGGAGGACAACGCATGTTAGGTCTGGGTTAGGTCTAGGATTTGCCCTCAGCGGGCCCATTCTTTCGCATATTTCTCATACTTGATGGCTAGAACCTGGGCTTTTTCTGGATTGGATCACGTAGTAATGTGGTACCACACTGAGAATGTCCATTAAACCTGGTTTCGATGAATATTTTAGAGAATAACTCATGTTAGGTCTAGGTTAGGTCTGGGATTTGCTCTCATCCGGCTCGTACTTTCGCATATTTCTCATACTTGATGGCCAGATTCTGGGCTATTTCTGGTTGGATCACGTAGTAATGTGGTACCACACTGAAATAGTCCATTAAACCTGGTTCCGATCAATATTTTAGAGGATAACGCAAGTTAGGTCTAGGTTAGTTCTGGGATTTTCCTTCATCAGACACATACTTTCGCATTCTTCACATACTTGTTGAACGGATCCTGGGTTTTTTCTGGTTTGGATCACGTAGCAATGTGGTACCACACTGAAACAGACGATTAAACCTGGTCTTGATAAATATTTTAGAGGATAACGCATGTTAGGTCTG
Source organism: Colletes latitarsis (assembly GCF_051014445.1). NCBI lineage: Eukaryota > Metazoa > Arthropoda > Insecta > Hymenoptera > Colletidae > Colletes > Colletes latitarsis. The sequence continues at coordinate 16,302,461 of NW_027488365.1, forward strand.
GGTTAGGTCTAGGATTTGCCCTATTCAGGCTCATAATTTCGCATATTTCTCATACTTCATGGCTAGATCCTGGGCTTTTTCTGGATTGGCTCAGGTAGTAATGTGGTACCACACTGAAACAGTAAATTAAACCTGGTTTCGATCAATATTTTAGAGGATAACGCATGTTGTGTCTGGGATAGGCCTGGGATTTGCCATCATCAGACACATACTTTCGCATTCTCCACATACTTGTTGAACAGATCCCGGGTTTTTTCTAGTTTGGATCACGTAGTAATGTGGTACCACACTGAAACATTCAATTAAATCTGGTCTTGATAAATATTTTAGAGAATAACTCATGTTAGGTCTAGGTTAGGTCTGGGATTTGCTCTCATCGGACTCATAGTTTCGCGTTTTTCACATACTTGTTGAACAGATTCTGGCCTTTTTCTGGTTTGGATCCCGTAGTAAAGTGGTACCACACTGAAACAGTCCATTAAATCTGGTTTTGATCAATATTTTAGAGGAAAACGCATGTTAGGTCTGGGATAGGTCTGGGATTTGCCCTCATCAGGGATATACTTTCGCATTTTTAACATACTTGTTGAACAGATCCTCGGTTTTTCTGGTTTGGATCACGTAGTAATGTTGTACCACACTGAAGCATTCAATTAAATCTGGTCTTGATAAATATTTTAGAGAATAACTCATGTTAGTTCTAGGTTAGGTCTGGGATTTGCTCTCATCAGGCTCGAACTTTCGCATATTTCTCATACTTGATGGCCAGATTATGGCCATTTTCTGGTTTGGATTCCGTTGTAATGTGGTACCACACTGAAACAGTTCATTAAACCTGGTTTCGATGAATATTTTAGAGGATAACGCATGTTATGTCTAGGTTGGGCCTGGGATTTGCCCTCATCAGACACATACTTTCGCATTCTCCACATACTTGTTGAACAGATCCTGGGTTTTTTCTGGTTTGGATCACGTAGGAATGTGGTACCACACTGAAACATTCAATTAAATCTGGTCTTGATAAATATTTTGGAGGATAACGCATGTTAGGTCTGGGTTAGGTCTAGGATTTGCCCTCAGCGGGCTCATACTTTCGCATTTTTCACATACTTGTTGAACAGATCCCTGGCTTTTTCTGGTTTGGATCACGTAGTAATGTGGTACCACACTGACACATTCAATTAAATCTGGTCTTGATAAATATTTTGGAGGATAACGCATGTTAGGTCTGGGTTAGGTCTAGGATTTGCCCTCATGAGGCTCATACATTCGTACATTTCTCATAATTGATGGCTAGATCCTGGGCTTTTTCTGGATTGGATCACGTAGTAATGTGGTACCACACTGAAACAGTCCATTAAACCTGGTATCGATCAATATTTTAGAGGATAACGCATGTTATGTCTAGGTTGGGCCTGGGATTTGCCCTCATCAGACACATACTTTTGCATTCTCCACATACTTGTTGAACAGATCCTGGGTTTTTTCTGGTTTGGATCACGTGGTAATGTGGTACCACATTGAAACATTCAATTAAATCTGGTCTTGATAAATATTTTGGAGGATAACGCATGTTAGGTCTGGATTAGGTCTACTAGGATTTGCCCTCAGCGGGCTCATACTTTCGCATATCTCTCATACTTGATGGCCAGATCCTGGGCTTTTTCTGGATTGGATCACGTAGTAATGTGGTATCACACTGAAACAGTCCATTAAATCTGGTCTTGATAAATATTTTAGAGGATAACGCATGTTAGGTCTGGGTTATGTCTAGGATTTCCCCTCACCAGGCTCATACTTTCGCATATTTCTCATACTTGATGGCCAGATCCTGGGCTTTTCTGGATTGGATCACGTAGTAATGTGGTACCACACTGAAACAGTCCATTAAACCTGGCTTCGATGAATATTTTAGAGAATAACTCATGTTAGGTCTAGGTTAGGTCTGGGATTTGCTCTCATCAGGCTCGTACTTTCTCATATTTCAAAAAACTTGATGGCCAGATCCTGGGGTTTTTCTGGATTGGATCACGTAGTAATGTGGTACCACACTGAAACTGTCCATTAAACCTGGTTTCGATCAATATTTTAGAGGATAACGCATGTTATGTCTAGGCTAGGCCTGGGATTTTCCCTGATCAGACACACACTTTCGCATTGTTCACATACTTGTTGAACGGATCCTGGTTTTTTTCTGGCTTGGATCAGGTAGCAATGTGGCACCACACTGAAACAGTCGATTAAGCCTGGTCTTGATAAATATTTTAGAGGATGACGCATGTTAGGTCTGGGTTAGGTCTACGATTTGCCCTAATCAGGCTCATAATTACGCATATTTCTCATACATCATGGCTAGATCCTGGGCTTTTCCTGGATTGGATCACGTAGTAATGTGGTATCACACAGAAACATTCAATTAAACCTAGTTTCGATGAATATTTTAGAGGATAACGCATGTTATGTCTAGGTTAAACCTGGGATTTGCCCTCATCAGGGCCATATTTTTGCATTTTTCACATACTTGTTGAACAGATCCCTGGCTTTTTCTGGTTTGGATCACGTAGTAATGTGGTACCACACTGAAACAGTCCATTAAACCTAGTTTCGATCAATAGTTTAGAGGATAACGCTTGTTAGGTCTAGATTAGGCCTGGGATTTGCCCCCATCAGGGTCATACTTTCGCATTTTTCACATACTTGTTGAACAGATCCCTGGCTTGTTCTGGTTTGGATCACGTAGTAATGTGGTACCACACTGAAACAGTCCATTAAACCTAGTTTCGATCAATATTTTGGAGGGTAACGCATGTTAGGTCTGGGTTAGGTCCGTGATTTGCCCTCATCAGGGTCATATTTTCGCATTTTTCACATACTTGTTGAACAGATCCCTGGCTTTTTCTGGTTTGGATCACGTAGTAATGTGGTACCACACTGAAACAGTCCATTAAACCTGGTTTCGATCAATATTTTAGAGGATAACGCATGTTATGTCTGGGATAGGTATGGGATTTCCCCTCATCAGGCTCATAGTTTCGCGTTTTTCACATACTTGTTGAACAGATTCTGGCCTTTTTCTGGTTTGGATCCCGTAGTATTGTGGTACCACACTGAAACAGTCCACTAAACCTGGTTTGGATGAATACTTTAGAGGATAACGCATGTTATGTCTAGGTTAGGCCAGGGATTTGCCCTCATCAGACACATACTTTCGCATTCTCCACATACTTGTTGAACAGATCCTGGGTTTTTTCTGGTTTGGATCACGTAGTAATGTGGTACCACACTGAAACATTCAATTAAATCTGGTCTTGATAAATATTTTAGAGGATAACGCATGTTAGGTCAGGGTAAGGTCTAGGATTTGCCCTCAGCGGGCTCATACTTTCACATATTTCTCATACTTGATGGCTAGAACCTGTGCTTTTTCTGGATTGGAACACGTAGTAATGTGGTATCACACTGAAACATTCAATTAAACCTAGTTTCGATGAATGTTTTAGAGGATAACGCATGTTATATCTAGGTTAGACCTGGGGTATGCCCTCATCAGGGCCATATTTTCGCATTGTTCACATACATGTAGAGCGGATCCTGTGTTTTTTCTGGTTTGGATCACGTAGTAATGTGGTGCCACACTGAAACATTCAATTGAATCTGGTCTTGATAAATATTTTGGAGGACAACGCATGTTAGGTCTGGGTTAGGTCTAGGATTTGCCCCCAGCGGGCCCATTCTTTCGCATATTTCTCATACTTGATGGCTAGAACCTGGGCTTTTTCTGGATTGGATCACGTAGTAAAGTGGTACCACACTGAAACAGTCCATTAAACCTGGTTTCGCTGAATATTTTAGAGGATAACGCATGTTATGTCTAGGTTAGGCCAGGGATTTGCCCTCATCAGACACATACTTTGGCATTCTCCACATACTTGTTGAACAGATCCTGGGTTTTTTCTGGTTTGGATCACGTAGTATTGTGGTACCACACTGAAACATTCAATTTAATCTGGTCTTGATAAATATTTTAGAGAATAACTCATGTTAGGTCAAGGTTAGGTCTGGGATTTGCTCTCATCAGGCTCGAACTTTCTCATATTTCTCAAACTTGATGGCCATATTATGGCCTTTTTCTGGTTTGGAACCCGTTGTAATGTGGTATCACACTGAAACATTCAATTAAACCTAGTTTCGATGAATATTTTAGAGGATAACGCATGTTATGTCTAGGTTAAACCTGGGATTTGCCCTCATCAGGGCCATCTTTTCGCATTGTTCACATACATGTAGAGCGGATCCTGTGTTTTTTCTGGTTTGGATCACGTAGTAATGTGGTGCCACACTGAAACATTCAATTGAATCTGGTCTTGATAAATATTTTGGAGGACAACGCATGTTAGGTCTGGGTTAGGTCTAGGATTTGCCCCCAGCGGGCCCATTCTTTCGCATATTTCTCATACTTGATGGCTAGAACCTGGGCTTTTTCTGGATTGGATCACGTAGTAATGTGGTACCACACTGAGAATGTCCATTAAACCTGGTTTCGATGAATATTTTAGAGAATAACTCATGTTAGGTCTAGGTTAGGTCTGGGATTTGCTCTCATCCGGCTCGTACTTTCGCATATTTCTCATACTTGATGGCCAGATTCTGGGCCATTTCTGGTTGGATCACGTAGTAATGTGGTACCACACTGAAACTGTCCATTAAACCTGGTTTCGATCAATATTTTAGAGGATAACGCAAGTTAGGTCTAGGATAGGCCTGGGATTTTCCTTCACCAGACACATACTTTCGCATTCTTCGCACACTTGTTGAACGGATCCTGGGTTTTTTCAGGTTTGGATCACGTAGTAATGTGGTACCACACTGAAAAAGTCCATTAAACCTGGCTTCGATGAATATTTTAGAGAATAACTCATGTTAGGTATAGGTCAGGTCCGGGATTTGCCCTCATCAGGGTCATATTTTCACATTTTCCACATACTTGTTGAATAGATCCCTGGCTTTTTCTGGTTTGGATCACGTAGTAATGTGGTACCACACTGAAACAGTCCATTAAACATGGTTTCGATCAATATTTTAGACAATAACGCATGTTATGTCTGGGATAGGTCTGGGATTTAGCCTCATCAGGGTCATAGTTTCGCGTTTTTCACATACTTGTTGAACAGATCCCTGGGTTTTTCTGGTTTGGATCACGTAGTAATGTGGTACCACACTGAAACAGTCCATTAAACCTGGTTTCGATCAATATTTTAGAGGATAACGCATGTGAAGTCTGGGATAGGTCTGGGATTTGCCCTCATCAGGCTCATAGTTTCGGGTTTTACACATACTTGTTGAACAGATCCTGGATTTTTCTGGTTTGGATCACGTAGTAATGTGGTACCACACTGAAACAGTCCATTGAACCTAGTTCCGATGAATATTTTAGAGGATAACGTATGTCAGGTCTAGGTTAGGCCTGGGAGTAGCCCTCATCAGGGTCATACTTTCGCGTTTTTTACATACTTGTTGAACAGATCCCTGGCTTATTCTGGTTTGGATCATGTACTAATGTGGTACCACACTGAAACAGTCCATTAAACCTGGTTTGGATCAATATTTTAGAAAATAACTCATGTTAGGTCTGGGTTACGTCTAGGATTTGCCCTCAGCAGGCTCATACTTTCGCATATTTCTCATACTTGATGGCTAGATCCTGGGCTTTTTCTGGATTGGATCACGCAGTAATGTGGTACCACACTGAAACAGTCCATTAAATCTGGTTTCGATCAATATTTTAGAGGATAACGCATGTTATGTCTGGGATAGGTCTGGGATTTGCCCTCATCAGGCTCATAGTTTCGCGTTTTTCACATACTTGTTGAACAGATTCTGGGTTTTTTCTGGTTTGGATCACGTAGTAATGTGGTACCACACTGAACCAGTCCATTAAACCTGATTTCGAACAATATTTTAGAGGATAACGCATGTTATGTCTAGGTTGGGCCTGGGATTTGCCCTCATCAGACACATACTTTCGCATTCTCCACATACTTGTTGAACAGATCCTGGGTTTTTTCTGGTTTGGATCACGTAGGAATGTGGTACCACACTGAAACATTCAATTAAATCTGGTCTTGATAAATATTTTGGAGGATAACGCATGTTAGGTCTGGGTTAGGTCTAGGATTTGCCCTCAGCGGGCTCATACTTTCGGATTTTTCACATACTTGTTGAACAGATCCCTGGCTTTTTCTGGTTTGGATCACGTAGTAATGTGGTACCACACTGACACATTCAATTAAATCTGGTCTTGATAAATATTTTGGAGGATAACGCATGTTAGGTCTGGGTTAGGTCTAGGATTTGCCCTCAGCGGGCTCATACTTTCGCATATTTCTCATACTTGATGGCTAGAACCTGTGCTTTTTCTGGATTGGAACACGTAGTAATGTGGTATCACACTGAAACATTCAATTAAACCTAGTTTCGATGAATATTTTAGAGGATAACGCATGTTATGTCTAGGTTAAACCTGGGATTTGCCCTCATCAGGGCCATATTTTTGCATTTTTCACATACTTGTTGAACAGATCCCTGGCTTTTTCTGGTTTGGATCACGTAGTAATGTGGTACCACACTGAAACAGTCCATTAAACCTAGTTTCGATCAATAGTTTAGAGGATAACGCTTGTTAGGTCTAGATTAGGCCTGGGATTTGCCCCCATCAGGGTCATACTTTCGCATTTTTCACATACTTGTTGAACAGATCCCTGGCTTGTTCTGGTTTGGATCACGTAGTAATGTGGTACCACACTGAAACAGTCCATTAAACCTAGTTTCGATCAATATTTTGGAGGGTAACGCATGTTAGGTCTGGGTTAGGTCCGTGATTTGCCCTCATCAGGGTCATATTTTCGCATTTTTCACATACTTGTTGAACAGATCCCTGGCTTTTTCTGGTTTGGATCACGTAGTAATGTGGTACCACACTGAAACAGTCCATTAAACCTGGTTTCGATCAATATTTTAGAGGATAACGCATGTTAGGTCTTGGTTAGGTCTGGAATTTGCTCTCATCAGGGTCGTACTTTCGCATATTTCTCATAGTAGATGGCCAGATTCTGGGCTTTTTCTGGTTTGTATCACGTAGTAATGTGGTACCACACTGAAACAGTCCATTAAACCTGGCTTCGATGAATATTTTAGAGAATAACTCATGTTAGGTCTAGGTTAGGTCCGTGATTTGCCCTCATCAGGGTCATATTTTCGCATTTTTCACATACTTGTTGAACGGATCCCTGGCTATTTCCGGTTTGGATCACGTAGTAATGTGGTACCACACTGAAACAGTCCATTAAACCTGGTTTCGATCAATATTTTAGAGGATAACGCATGTTATGTCTGGGATAGGTATGGGATTTCCCCTCATCAGGCTCATAGTTTCGCGTTTTTCACATACTTGTTGAACAGATTCTGGCCTTTTTCTGGTTTGGATCCCGTAGTATTGTGGTACCACACTGAAACAGTCCACTAAACCTGGTTTGGATGAATACTTTAGAGGATAACGCATGTTATGTCTAGGTTAGGCCAGGGATTTGCCCTCATCAGACACATACTTTCGCATTCTCCACATACTTGTTGAACAGATCCTGGGTTTTTTCTGGTTTGGATCACGTAGTAATGTGGTACCACACTGAAACATTCAATTAAATCTGGTCTTGATAAATATTTTAGGGGATAACGCATGTTAGGTCAGGGTAAGGTCTAGGATTTGCCCTCAGCGGGCTCATACTTTCACATATTTCTCATACTTGATGGCTAGAACCTGTGCTTTTTCTGGATTGGAACACGTAGTAATGTGGTATCACACTGAAACATTCAATTAAACCTAGTTTCGATGAATGTTTTAGAGGATAACGCATGTTATATCTAGGTTAGACCTGGGATATGCCCTCATCAGGGCCATATTTTCGCATTGTTCACATACTTGTTGAACAGATGCCTGGCTTCTTCTGGTTTCGATCACGTAGTAATGTGGTACCACACTGAAACAGTCCATTTAATCTGGTTTCGATCAATATTTTAGAGGACAAAGCATGTTAGGTCTGGGATAGGTCTGGGATTTGCCATCATCAGGGCAATACTTTCGCATTTTGAACATACTTGTTGAACAGATCCCTGGCTTTTTCTGGTTTGGATCACGTAGTAATGTGGTACCACACTGACACATTCAATTAAATCTGGTCTTGATAAATATTTTGGAGGATAACGCATGTTAGGTCTGGGTTAGGTCTAGGATTTGCCCTCATGAGGCTCATACATTCGTACATTTCTCATAATTGATGGCTAGATCCTGGGCTTTTTCTGGATTGGATCACGTAGTAATGTGGTACCACACTGAAACAGTCCATTAAACCTGGTATCGATCAATATTTTAGAGGATAACGCATGTTATGTCTAGGTTGGGCCTGGGATTTGCCCTCATCAGACACATACTTTTGCATTCTCCACATACTTGTTGAACAGATCCTGGGTTTTTTCTGGTTTGGATCACGTGGTAATGTGGTACCACATTGAAACATTCAATTAAATCTGGTCTTGATAAATATTTTGGAGGATAACGCATGTTAGGTCTGGATTAGGTCTACTAGGATTTGCCCTCAGCGGGCTCATACTTTCGCATATCTCTCATACTTGATGGCTCGGACCTGGGCTTTTTCTGGATTGGATCACGTAGTAATGTGGTATCACACTGAAACATTCAATTAAACCTAGTTTCGATGAATATTTTAGAGGATAACGCAGGTTATGTCTAGGTTAAACCTGGGATTTGTCCTCATCAGGGCCATATTTTCGCATTGTTCACATACTTGTTGAACGGATCCCTGGCTTCTTCTGGTTTGGATGACGTAGTAATGTGGTACCACACTGAAGCAGTCCATTAAATCTGGTTTCGATCAATATTTTAGAGGATAACGCTTGTTAGGTCTAGATTAGGCCTGGGATTTTCCCTCATCAGACACATACTTTCGCATATTTCTCATACTTGATGGCCAGATCCTGGGTTTTTTCTGGTTTGGATCACGTAGTAATGTGGTACCACACTGAAACAGTCCATTAAATCTGGTCTTGATAAATATTTTAGAGGATAACGCATGTTAGGTCTGGGTTATGTCTAGGATTTCCCCTCACCAGGCTCATACTTTCGCATATTTCTCATACTTGATGGCCAGATCCTGGGCTTTTCTGGATTGGATCACGTAGTAATGTGGTACCACACTGAAACAGTCCATTAAACCTGGCTTCGATGAATATTTTAGAGAATAACTCATGTTAGGTCTAGGTTAGGTCTGGGATTTGCTCTCATCAGGCTCGTACTTTCTCATATTTCAAAAAACTTGATGGCCAGATCCTGGGGTTTTTCTGGATTGGATCACGTAGTAATGTGGTACCACACTGAAACTGTCCATTAAACCTGGTTTCGATCAATATTTTAGAGGATAACGCATGTTATGTCTAGGCTAGGCCTGGGATTTTCCCTGATCAGACACACACTTTCGCATTGTTCACATACTTGTTGAACGGATCCTGGTTTTTTTCTGGTTTGGATCAGGTAGCAATGTGGCACCACACTGAAACAGTCGATTAAGCCTGGTCTTGATAAATATTTTAGAGGATGACGCATGTTAGGTCTGGGTTAGGTCTACGATTTGCCCTAATCAGGCTCATAATTACGCATATTTCTCATACATCATGGCTAGATCCTGGGCTTTTCCTGGATTGGATCACGTAGTAATGTGGTATCACACAGAAACATTCAATTAAACCTAGTTTCGATGAATATTTTAGAGGATAACGCATGTTATGTCTAGGTTAAACCTGGGATTTGCCCTCATCAGGGCCATATTTTTGCATTTTTCACATACTTGTTGAACAGATCCCTGGCTTTTTCTGGTTTGGATCACGTAGTAATGTGGTACCACACTGAAACAGTCCATTAAACCTAGTTTCGATCAATAGTTTAGAGGATAACGCTTGTTAGGTCTAGATTAGGCCTGGGATTTGCCCCCATCAGGGTCATACTTTCGCATTTTTCACATACTTGTTGAACAGATCCCTGGCTTGTTCTGGTTTGGATCACGTAGTAATGTGGTACCACACTGAAACAGTCCATTAAACCTAGTTTCGATCAATATTTTGGAGGGTAACGCATGTTAGGTCTGGGTTAGGTCCGTGATTTGCCCTCATCAGGGTCATATTTTCGCATTTTTCACATACTTGTTGAACAGATCCCTGGCTTTTTCTGGTTTGGATCACGTAGTAATGTGGTACCACACTGAAACAGTCCATTAAACCTGGTTTCGATCAATATTTTAGAGGATAACGCATGTTATGTCTGGGATAGGTATGGGATTTCCCCTCATCAGGCTCATAGTTTCGCGTTTTTCACATACTTGTTGAACAGATTCTGGCCTTTTTCTGGTTTGGATCCCGTAGTATTGTGGTACCACACTGAAACAGTCCACTAAACCTGGTTTGGATGAATACTTTAGAGGATAACGCATGTTATGTCTAGGTTAGGCCAGGGATTTGCCCTCATCAGACACATACTTTCGCATTCTCCACATACTTGTTGAACAGATCCTGGGTTTTTTCTGGTTTGGATCACGTAGTAATGTGGTACCACACTGAAACATTCAATTAAATCTGGTCTTGATAAATATTTTAGAGGATAACGCATGTTAGGTCAGGGTAAGGTCTAGGATTTGCCCTCAGCGGGCTCATACTTTCACATATTTCTCATACTTGATGGCTAGAACCTGTGCTTTTTCTGGATTGGAACACGTAGTAATGTGGTATCACACTGAAACATTCAATTAAACCTAGTTTCGATGAATGTTTTAGAGGATAACGCATGTTATATCTAGGTTAGACCTGGGATATGCCCTCATCAGGGCCATATTTTCGCATTGTTCACATACATGTAGAGCGGATCCTGTGTTTTTTCTGGTTTGGATCACGTAGTAATGTGGTGCCACACTGAAACATTCAATTGAATCTGGTCTTGATAAATATTTTGGAGGACAACGCATGTTAGGTCTGGGTTAGGTCTAGGATTTGCCCCCAGCGGGCCCATTCTTTCGCATATTTCTCATACTTGATGGCTAGAACCTGGGCTTTTTCTGGATTGGATCACGTAGTAAAGTGGTACCACACTGAAACAGTCCATTAAACCTGGTTTCGCTGAATATTTTAGAGGATAACGCATGTTATGTCTAGGTTAGGCCAGGGATTTGCCCTCATCAGACACATACTTTGGCATTCTCCACATACTTGTTGAACAGATCCTGGGTTTTTTCTGGTTTGGATCACGTAGTATTGTGGTACCACACTGAAACATTCAATTTAATCTGGTCTTGATAAATATTTTAGAGAATAACTCATGTTAGGTCAAGGTTAGGTCTGGGATTTGCTCTCATCAGGCTCGAACTTTCTCATATTTCTCAAACTTGATGGCCATATTATGGCCTTTTTCTGGTTTGGAACCCGTTGTAATGTGGTATCACACTGAAACATTCAATTAAACCTAGTTTCGATGAATATTTTAGAGGATAACGCATGTTATGTCTAGGTTAAACCTGGGATTTGCCCTCATCAGGGCCATCTTTTCGCATTGTTCACATACATGTAGAGCGGATCCTGTGTTTTTTCTGGTTTGGATCACGTAGTAATGTGGTGCCACACTGAAACATTCAATTGAATCTGGTCTTGATAAATATTTTGGAGGACAACGCATGTTAGGTCTGGGTTAGGTCTAGGATTTGCCCCCAGCGGGCCCATTCTTTCGCATATTTCTCATACTTGATGGCTAGAACCTGGGCTTTTTCTGGATTGGATCACGTAGTAATGTGGTACCACACTGAGAATGTCCATTAAACCTGGTTTCGATGAATATTTTAGAGAATAACTCATGTTAGGTCTAGGTTAGGTCTGGGATTTGCTCTCATCCGGCTCGTACTTTCGCATATTTCTCATACTTGATGGCCAGATTCTGGGCCATTTCTGGTTGGATCACGTAGTAATGTGGTACCACACTGAAACTGTCCATTAAACCTGGTTTCGATCAATATTTTAGAGGATAACGCAAGTTAGGTCTAGGATAGGCCTGGGATTTTCCTTCACCAGACACATACTTTCGCATTCTTCGCACACTTGTTGAACGGATCCTGGGTTTTTTCAGGTTTGGATCACGTAGTAATGTGGTACCACACTGAAAAAGTCCATTAAACCTGGCTTCGATGAATATTTTAGAGAATAACTCATGTTAGGTATAGGTCAGGTCCGGGATTTGCCCTCATCAGGGTCATATTTTCACATTTTCCACATACTTGTTGAATAGATCCCTGGCTTTTTCTGGTTTGGATCACGTAGTAATGTGGTACCACACTGAAACAGTCCATTAAACATGGTTTCGATCAATATTTTAGACAATAACGCATGTTATGTCTGGGATAGGTCTGGGATTTAGCCTCATCAGGGTCATAGTTTCGCGTTTTTCACATACTTGTTGAACAGATCCCTGGGTTTTTCTGGTTTGGATCACGTAGTAATGTGGTACCACACTGAAACAGTCCATTAAACCTGGTTTCGATCAATATTTTAGAGGATAACGCATGTGAAGTCTGGGATAGGTCTGGGATTTGCCCTCATCAGGCTCATAGTTTCGGGTTTTACACATACTTGTTGAACAGATCCTGGATTTTTCTGGTTTGGATCACGTAGTAATGTGGTACCACACTGAAACAGTCCATTGAACCTAGTTCCGATGAATATTTTAGAGGATAACGTATGTCAGGTCTAGGTTAGGCCTGGGAGTAGCCCTCATCAGGGTCATACTTTCGCGTTTTTTACATACTTGTTGAACAGATCCCTGGCTTATTCTGGTTTGGATCATGTACTAATGTGGTACCACACTGAAACAGTCCATTAAACCTGGTTTGGATCAATATTTTAGAAAATAACTCATGTTAGGTCTGGGTTACGTCTAGGATTTGCCCTCAGCAGGCTCATACTTTCGCATATTTCTCATACTTGATGGCTAGATCCTGGGCTTTTTCTGGATTGGATCACGCAGTAATGTGGTACCACACTGAAACAGTCCATTAAATCTGGTTTCGATCAATATTTTAGAGGATAACGCATGTTATGTCTGGGATAGGTCTGGGATTTGCCCTCATCAGGCTCATAGTTTCGCGTTTTTCACATACTTGTTGAACAGATTCTGGGTTTTTTCTGGTTTGGATCACGTAGTAATGTGGTACCACACTGAACCAGTCCATTAAACCTGATTTCGAACAATATTTTAGAGGATAACGCATGTTATGTCTAGGTTGGGCCTGGGATTTGCCCTCATCAGACACATACTTTCGCATTCTCCACATACTTGTTGAACAGATCCTGGGTTTTTTCTGGTTTGGATCACGTAGGAATGTGGTACCACACTGAAACATTCAATTAAATCTGGTCTTGATAAATATTTTGGAGGATAACGCATGTTAGGTCTGGGTTAGGTCTAGGATTTGCCCTCAGCGGGCTCATACTTTCGGATTTTTCACATACTTGTTGAACAGATCCCTGGCTTTTTCTGGTTTGGATCACGTAGTAATGTGGTACCACACTGAAACAGTCCATTAAACCTGGTTTCGATCAATATTTTAGAGGATAACGCATGTGAAGTCTGGGATAGGTCTGGGATTTGCCCTAATCAGGCTCACAGTTTCGCGTTTTTCACATACTTGTAGAACAGATCCTGGGTTTTTTCTGGTTTGGATCACGTTGTAATGTGGTACCACACTGAAGCAGTCCATTAAACCTGGTTTCGACCAATATTTTAGAAAATAACGCATGTTAGGTCATGGTTAGGTCTGGGATTTGCCCTCATCAGGGTCATACTTTCGCATTTTTCACATACTTGTTGAACAGATCCTGGGTTTTTCTGGTTTGTATGTTGTAGTAATGTGGTACCACACAGAAACTGTCGATGAAACCTGGTTTCGATCAATAATTTTGAGGGTAACGCATGTTAGGTCTACGTTAGGCCTGGGATTTTCCTTCATCAGACACATACTTTCGCATTCTTCACATACTTGTTGAACGGATCCTGGGTTTTTTCTGGTTTGGATCACGTAGTAATGTGGTACCACACTGAGAATGTCCATTAAACCTGGTTTCGATGAATATTTTAGAGAATAACTCATGTTAGGTCTAGGTTAGGTCTGGGCTTTGCTCTCATCAAGCTCGAACTTTCGCATATTTCTCAAACTTGATGGCCAGATTCTGGGCTATTTCTGGTTGGATCGCGTAGTCATGTGGTACCACACTGAAACTGTCCATTAAAACTGGTTTCGATCAATATTTTAGAGGATAACGCAAGTTAGGTCTAGGTTAGGCCTGGGATTTTCCTTCATCAGACACATACTTTCGCATTCTTCACATACTTGTTGAACGGATCCTGGGTTTTTTCAGGTTTGGATCACGTAGTAATGTGGTACCACACTGAAAAAGTCTATTAAACCTGGCTTCGATGAATATTTTGGAGAATAACTCATGTTAGGTCTAGGTTAGGTCTGGGCTTTGCTCTCATCAAGCTCGAACTTTCGCATATTTCTCATACTTGATGGCCAGATCCTGGGATTTTTCTGGATTGGATCACGTAGTAATGTGGTACCACACTGAAACAGTCCATTAAACCTGGTTTCGATCAATATTTTAGAGGATAACGCATGTTATGTCTGGGATAGGACTGGGATTTGCCCTCATCAGGCTCATAGTTTCTCGTTTTTCACATACTTGTTGAACAGATTCTGGCCTTTTTCTGGTTTGGATCACGTAGTAATGTGGTATCACACTGAAACATTCAATTAAACCTAGTTTCGATGAATATTTTAGAAGATAACGCATGTTATTCCTAGGTTAGGCCAGGGATTTGCCCTCATCAGACACATACTTTCGCATTCTCCACATACTTGTTGAACAGATCCTGGGTTTATTCTGGTTTGGATCACGTAGTAATGTGGTACCACACTGAAACATTCAATTAAATCTGGTCTTGATAAATATTTTAGAGGATAACGCATGTTAGGTCAGGGTTACGTCTAGGATTTGCCCTCAGTGGTCTCATACTTTCGCATATTTCTCATACTTGATGGCCAGATCCTGGGCTTTTTCTGGTTTGGATCACGTAGTAATGTGGTACCACACTGAAACAGTCCATTAAACCTGGTTTCGATCAATATTTTAGAGGATAACGCGTGTTATGTCTGGGATAGGACTGGGATTTGCCCTCATCAGGCTCATAGTTTCGCGTTTTTCACATACTTGTTGAACAGATTCTGGCCTTTTTCTGGATTGGATCCCGTAGTAATGTGGTACCACACTGAAACAGTCCATTAAACCTGGTTTCGATCAATAATTTTGAGGGTAACGCATGTTAGGTCTAGGTTAGGCCTGGGATTTTCCCTCATCAGACATATAATTTCTCATTCTTCACATACATGTAGAACGGATCCTGGGTTTTTTCTGGTTTGGATCACGTAGTAATGTGGTACCACACTGAAAAAGTCCATTAATCCTGGCTTCGACGAATATTTTAGAGAATAACTCATGTTAGGTATAGGTTAGGTCCGGGATTTGCCCTCATCAGGGTCATATTTTCACATTTTCCACATACTTGTTGAACAGATCCCTGGCTTTTTCTGGTTTGGATCACGTAGTAATGTGGTACCACACTGAAACAGTCCATTAAACATGGTTTCGATCAATATTTTAGACAATAACGCATGTTATGTCTGGGATAGGTCTGGGATTTGGCCCCATCAGGGTCATAGTTTCGCGTTTTTCACATGCTTGTTCAACGGATCCTGGGATATTTATGGTTTGGAACACGTAGTAATGCGGTACCACGCTGAAACATCCAATTAAATCTGGTCTTGATAAATATTTTGGAGGATAACGCATGTTAGGTCTGGGTTAGGTCTAGGATTTGCCCTCAGCGGGCTCATACTTTCGCATATTTCTCATACTTAATGGCTAGAACCTGGGCTTTTTCTGGATAGGATCACGTAGTAGTGTGGTATCACACTGAAACATTCAATTAAACCTAGTTTCGATGAATATTTTAGAGGATAACGCATGTGAAGTCTGGGATAGGTCTGGGATTTGCCCTCATCAGGCTCATAGTTTCGGGTTTTTCACATACTTGTTGAACAGATCCTGGATTTTTCTGGTTTGGATCACGTAGTAATGTGGAACCACACTGAAACAGTCCATTGAACCTTGTTCCGATGAATATTTTAGAGGATAACGCATGTCAGGTCTAGGTTAGGCCTGGGAGTAGCCCTCATCAGGGTCATACTTTCGCGTTTTTTACATACTTGTTGAACAGATCCCTGGCTTATTCTGGTTTGGATCATGTACTAATGTGGTACCACACCGAAACAGTCCATTAAACCTGGTTTGGATCAATATTTTAGAAAATAACTCATGTTAGGTCTGGGTTACGTCTAGGATTTGCCCTCATCAGGCTCATAATTTCGCACATTTCTCATACTTGACGGCTAGATCCTGGGCTTTTTCTGGATTGGATCACGTAGTATTGTGTTACCACACTGAAACAGTCCATTAAACCTGGTTTCGATCAATATTTTAGAGGATAACGCATGTGAAG
The DNA here is from genome assembly GCF_051014445.1 of Colletes latitarsis. NCBI lineage: Eukaryota > Metazoa > Arthropoda > Insecta > Hymenoptera > Colletidae > Colletes > Colletes latitarsis. The sequence continues at coordinate 16,319,175 of NW_027488365.1, forward strand.
TCTGGGATAGGTCTGGGATTTGCCCTCATCAGGCTCACAGTTTCGCGTTTTTCACATGCTTGTTCAACGGATCCTGGGATATTTATGGTTTGGAACACGTAGTAATGTGGTACCACGCTGAAACATCCAATTAAATCTGGTCTTGATAAATATTTTGGAGGATAACGCATGTTAGGTCTGGGTTAGGTCTAGGATTTGCCCTCAGCGGGCTCATACTTTCGCATATTTCTCATACTTAATGGCTAGAACCTGGGCTTTTTCTGGATAGGATCACGTAGTAGTGTGGTATCACACTGAAACATTCAATTAAACCTAGTTTCGATGAATATTTTAGAGGATAACGCATGTTATGTCTAGGTTAGACCTGGGATTTGCCCTCATCAGGGCCATATTTTCGCACTGTTCACATACTTGTTTAACAGATCCCAGGCTTCTTCTGTTTTGGATCACGTAGTAATGTGGTACCACACTGAAACAGTCCATTAAACCCGACTTCGATGAATATTTTAGAGAATAACTCATGTTAGGTCTAGGTTAGGTCTCGGATTTGCTCTCGACAGGCTCGTACTTTCGCATTCTTCACATACTTGTTGAACGGATCCTGGGTTTTTTCTGGTTTGGATCACGTAGTAATGTGGTACCACACTGAGAAAGTCCATTAAACCTGGTTTCGATGAATATTTTAGAGAATAACTCATGTCAGGTCTAGGTTAGGTCTCGGATTTGCTCTCATCAGCCTCGTACTTTCGTATTCTTCACATACTTGTTGAACGGATCCTGGGTTTTTTCTTGTTTGGATCACGTAGTAATGTGGAACCACCCTGAAAAAGTCCATTAAACCTGGTTTCGATCAACATTTTACAGAGTAACGCATGTTAGGTCTTGGTTAGGTCTGGGATTTGCTCTCATCAGGTTCGTACTTTCGCATTTTTAACATACTAGTTGAACAGATCCTCGGTTTTTCTGGTTTGGATCACGTAGCAATGTGGTACCACACTGAAACAGTCCATTAAATCTGGTCTTGATACATATTTTAGAGGATAACGCATGTTAAGTCTGGGTTAGATCTAGGATTTGCCCTCAGCAGGCTCATACTTTCGCATTCTTCACATACTTGTTGAACGGATCCTGGGTTTTTTCTGGTTTGGATCACGTAGTAATGTGGTACCACACAGAAAAAGTCCATTAAACCCGGCTTCGATGAATATTTTAGAGAATAACTCATGTTAGGTCTAGGTTAGGTCTCGGATTTGCTCTCATCAGGCTCGTACTTTCGCATTCTTCACATACTTGTTGAACGGATCCTGGGTTTTTTCTGGTTTGGATCACGTAGTAATGTGGTACCACACTGAAACAGTCCATTAAATCTGGACTTGATAAATATTTTAGAGGATAACGCATGTTAGGTCTGGGTTAGGTCTAGGATTTGCCCTAATCAGGCTCATAATTTGGCATATTTCTCATACTTCATGGCTAGATCCGGGGCTTTTTATGGATTTGATCACGTAGTAACGTGGTACCACACTGAAACAGTAAATTAAACCAGGTTTCGATGAATATTTTAGAGGATAACGCATGTTATGTCTAGGTTAGGCCAGGGATTTGCCCTCATCAGACACATACTTTCGCATTCCCAACATACTTGTTGAACAGATCCTGGGTTTTTTCTGGTTTGGATCACGTAGTAATGTGGTACCACACTGAAACAGTCCATTGAACCTGGTTTCGATCAATATTTTAGAGGATAACGCCTGCTATGTCTAGGTTAGGCCAGGGATTTGCCCTCATCAGACACATACTTTCGCATTCCCAACATACTTGTTGATCAGATCCTGGGTTTTTTCTGGTTTGGATCACGTAGTAATGTGGTACCACACTGAAACATTCAATTAAATCTGGTCTTGATAAATATTTTAGAGGATAACGCATGTTAGGTCAGGGTTTGGTCTAGGATTTGCCCTCAGCGGTCTCATACTTTCGCATATGTCTCATACTTGATGGCTAGATCCTAGCCTTTTTCTCGATTGGATCACGTAGTAATGTGGTACCACACTGAAACAGTCCATTGAACCTGGTTTCGATCAATATTTTAGAGGATAACGCCTGCTATGTCTAGGTTAGGCCAGGGATTTGCCCTCATCAGACACATACTTTCGCATTCCCAACATACTTGTTGATCAGATCCTGGGTTTTTTCTGTTTTGGATCACGTAGTAATGTGGTACCACACTGAAACAGTCCATTAAACCCGACTTCGATGAATATTTTAGAGAATAACTCATGTTAGGTCTAGGTTAGGTCTCGGATTTGCTCTCATCAGGCTCGTACTTTCGCATTCTTCACATACTTGTTGAACGGATCCTGGGTTTTTTCTGGTTTGAATCACGTAGTAATGTGGTACCACACTGAGAAAGTCCATTAAACCTGGTTTCGATGAATATTTTAGAGAATAACTCATGTTAGGTCTAGGTTAGGTCTCGGATTTGCTCTCATCAGCCTCGTACTTTCGTATTCTTCACATACTTGTTGAACGGATCCTGGGTTTTTTCTTGTTTGGATCACGTAGTAATGTGGAACCACCCTGAAAAAGTCCATTAAACCTGGTTTCGATCAACATTTTACAGAGTAACGCATGTTAGGTCTTGGTTAGGTCTGGGATTTGCTCTCATCAGGTTCGTACTTTCGCATTTTTAACATACTTGTTGAACAGATCCTCGGTTTTTCTGGTTTGGATCACGTAGTAATGTGGTACCACACTGAGAAATTCCATTAAACCTGGTTTCGATCAATATTTTAGAGGTCAACGCATGTTAGGTCTGGGATAGGTCTGGGATTTGTCCTCATCAGGGTCATACTTTCGCATTTTTAACATACTAGTTGAACAGATCCTCGGTTTTTCTGGTTTGGATCACGTAGTAATGTGGTACCACACTGAAACAGTCCATTAAATCTGGTCTTGATACATATTTTAGAGGATAACGCATGTTAAGTCTGGGTTAGATCTAGGATTTGCCCTCAGCAGGCTCATACTTTCGCATTCTTCACATACTTGTTGAACGGATCCTGGGTTTTTTCTGGTTTGGATCACGTAGTAATGTGGTACCACACAGAAAAAGTCCATTAAACCCGGCTTCGATGAATATTTTAGAGAATAACTCATGTTAGGTCTAGGTTAGGTCTCGGATTTGCTCTCATCAGGCTCGTACTTTCGCATTCTTCACATACTTGTTGAACGGATCCTGGGTTTTTTCTGGTTTGGATCACGTAGTAATGTGGTACCACACTGAAACAGTCCATTAAATCTGGACTTGATAAATATTTTAGAGGATAACGCATGTTAGGTCTGGGTTAGGTCTAGGATTTGCCCTAATCAGGCTCATAATTTGGCATATTTCTCATACTTCATGGCTAGATCCGGGGCTATTTATGGATTTGATCACGTAGTAATGTGGTACCACACTGAAACAGTAAATTAAACCAGGTTTCGATGAATATTTTAGAGGATAACGCATGTTATGTCTAGGTTAGGCCAGGGATTTGCCCTCATCAGACACATACTTTCGCATTCCCAACATACTTGTTGAACAGATCCTGGGTTTTTTCTGGTTTGGATCACGTAGTAATGTGGTACCACACTGAAACAGTCCATTGAACCTGGTTTCGATCAATATTTTAGAGGATAACGCCTGCTATGTCTAGGTTAGGCCAGGGATTTGCCCTCATCAGACACATACTTTCGCATTCCCAACATACTTGTTGATCAGATCCTGGGTTTTTTCTGGTTTGGATCACGTAGTAATGTGGTACCACACTGAAACATTCAATTAAATCTGGTCTTGATAAATATTTTAGAGGATAACGCATGTTAGGTCAGGGTTTGGTCTAGGATTTGCCCTCAGCGGGCTCATACTTTCGCATATGTCTCATACTTGATGGCTAGATCCTAGCCTTTTTCTCGATTGGATCACGTAGTAATGTGGTACAACACTGAAACAGTCCATCAAAGCTGGTTTCGATCAATATTTTAGACAATAACGCATGTTATGTCTAGGTTGGGCCTGGGATTTGCCCTCATCAGACACATACTTTCGCATTCTCCACATACTTGTCGAACAGATCCTGGGTTTTTTCTGGTTTGGATCACGTAGTAATGTGGTACCACACTGAAACAGTCCATTAAACCTGGTTTCGATCAATATTTTAGACAATAACGCATGTTATGTCTAGGTTGGGCCTGGGATTTGCCCTCATCAGACACATACTTTCGCATTCTCCACATACTTGTCGAACAGATCCTGGGTTTTTTCTGGTTTGGATCACGTAGTAATGTGGTACCACACTGAAACAGTCCATTAAACCTGGTTTCGATCAATATTTTAGTGGATAACGCATGTTATGTCTGGGATAGGTCTGGGATTTGCCCCCATCAGGGTCATACTTTCGCGTTTTTCACATACTTGTTGAACAGATCCCTGGCTTAATCTGGTTTGGATCATGTACTAATGTGGTACCACACTGAAAAAGTCCATTAAACCCGGCTTCGATGAATATTTTAGAGAATAACTCATGTTAGGTCTAGGTTAGGTCTGGGATTTGCTCTCATCAGGCTCGTACTTTCGCATATTTCTCATACTTGATGACCAGATTCTGGGCTTTTTCTGGTTTGGATCACGTACCAATGTGGTACCACACTGAAACAGTCGATTAAACCTGGTCTTGATAAGTATTTTAGAGGATAACGCATGTTAGGTCTGGGTTAGGTCTAGGATTTGCCCTAATCAGGCTCATAATTTGGCATATTTCTCATACTTCATGGCTAGATCCGGGGCTTTTTCTGGATTTGATCACGTAGTAATGTGGTACCACACTGAAACAGTAAATTAAACCTGGTTTCGATCAATATTTTAGAGGATAACGCATGTTATGTCTCGGATAGACCAGGGATTTGCCATCATCAGACACATACTTTCGCATTTTTCACATACTTGTTAAACAGATCCCTGGCTTTTTCTGGTTTGGATCACGTAGTAATGCGGTACCACACTGAAAGAGTCCATTAAACCTGGTTTCGACCAATATTGTAGAGGATAACGCATGTTATGTCTGGGATAGGTCTGGGATTTGCCCTCGTCAGGCTCATACTTTCGCATTTTTCACATACCTGTTGAACAGATTCTGGGTTTTTTCTGGTTTGGATCACGTAGTAATGTGGTACCACACTGAAACAGTCCATTAAACCTGGTTTCGATCAATATTTTAGACAATAACGCATGTTATGTCTAGGTTGGGCCTGGGATTTGCCCTCATCAGACACATACTTTCGCATTCCCAACATACTTGTTGATCAGATCCTGGGCTTTTTCTGGTTTTGATCACGTAGTAATGTGGTACCACACTGAAACATTCAATTAAATCTGGTCTTGATAAATATTTTAGAGGATAACGCATGTGAGGTCTGGGTTAGGTCTAGGATTTGCCCTTATCAGGATCATAATTTCGCATTCTTCACATACTTGTTGAACGGATCCTGGGTTTTTTCTGGTTTGGATCACGCAGTAATGAGGTACCACAATGAAACAGTCCATTAAACCTGGCTTCGATGAATATTTTAGAGAATAACTCATGTTAGGTCTAGGTTAGGTCTGGGATTTGCTCTCATCAGGCTCGTACTTTCGCATATTTCTCATACTTGATGGCCAGATCCTGGGGTTTATCTGGATTGGATCACGTAGTAATGTGGTACCACACTGAATCTGTCGATTAAACCTGGTTTCGATCAATATTTTAGAGGATAACGCATGTTATGTCTGGGATAGGCCTGGGACTTTCCCTCATCAGACACATACTTTCGCATTCTTCACATACTTGTTGAACGGATCCTGGGTTTTTACTGGTTTGGATCACGTAATAATGTGGTACCACAATGAAACAGTCCATTAAACCTGGTTTCGATCAATATTTTACAGAATAACGCACGTTAGGTCTTGCTTAGGTCTGGGATTTGCTCTCATCAGGCTCGTACTTTCGCATATGTCTCATAGTTGATGGCCAGATTCTGGGCTTTTTCTGGTTTTGATCACGTAGTAATGTGGTACCACACTGAAACATTCAATTAAATCTGGTCTTGATAAATATTTTAGAGGATAACGCATGTGAGGTCTGGGTTAGGTCTATGATTTGCCCTAATCAGGCTCATAATTTGGCATATTTCTCATACTTCATGGCTAGATCCCTGGCTTTTTCTGGTTTGGATCACGTAGTATTGTGGTACCACACTGAAACAGTCCATTAAACCTGGTTTCGATCAATATTGTAGAGGATAACGCATGTTATGTCTGGGATAGGTCTGGGATTTGCCCTCGTCAGGCTCATACTTTCGCATTTTTCACATACTTGTTGAACAGATTCTGGGTTTTTTCTGGTTTGGATCACGTAGTAATGTGGTACCACACCGAAACAGTTGATTAAACCTGGTTTCGATCAATAATTTTGAGGGTAACGCATGTTAGGTCTAGGTTAGGCCTGGGATTTTCCCTCATCAGACTCATAACTTCGCATTCTTCACATACATGTAGAACGGATACTGGGTTTTTTCTGGTTTGGATCACGTAGTAATGTGGTACCACACTGAAACTGTCCATTAAACCTGGTTTCGATCAATATTCTAGAGGATAACGCATGTTATGTCTAGGTTAGGCCTGGGATTTTCCCTCACCTGGCTCATAGTTTCGCGTTATTCACATACTTGTTGAACAGATTCTGGGTTTTTACTGGTTTGGATCACGTAGTAATGTGGTACCACACTGAAACAGTCCATTAAACCAGGTTTCGATCAATATTGTAGAGGATAACGCATGTTATGTCTGGGATAGGTCTGGGATTTGCCCTCGTCAGGCTCATACTTTCGCATTTTTCACATACTTGTTGAACAGATTCTGGGTTTTTTCTGGTTTGGATCACGTAGTAATGTGGTACCACACCGAAACAGTTGATTAAACCTGGTTTCGATCAATAATTTTGAGGGTAACGCATGTTAGGTCTAGGTTAGGCCTGGGATTTTCCCTCATCAGACTCATAACTTCGCATTCTTCACATACATGTAGAACGGATCCTGGGTTTTTTCTGGTTTGGATCACGTAGTAATGTGGTACCACACTGAAACAGTCCATTAAACCAGGTTTCGATCAATATTGTAGAGGATAACGCATGTTACGTCTGGGATAGGTCTGGGATTTGCCCTCGTCAGGCTCATACTTTCGCATTTTTCACATACTTGTTGAACAGATTCTGGGTTTTTTCTGGTTTGGATCACGTAGTAATGTGGTACCACACCGAAACAGTTGATTAAACCTGGTTTCGATCAATAATTTTGAGGATAACGCATGTTATGTCTAGGTTAGGCCTGTGATTTTCCCTCATCTGGCTCATAGTTTCGCGTTATTCAGATACTTGTTGAACAGATTCTGGGTTTTTACTGGTTTGGATCACGTAGTAATGTGGTACCACACTGAAAAAGTCCATTAAACCTGGCTTCGATGAATATTTTAGAGAATAACTCATGTTAGGTCTTGGTTAGGTCCGGGATTTGCCCTCATCACGGTCATATTTTCGCATTTTTCACATACTTGTTGCACAGATCCCCGGCTTTTTCTGGTTTGGATCACGTAGTAATGTGGTACCACACTGAAACAATTCATTAAACCTGGTTTCGATCAATATTTTAGTGGATAACGCATGTTATGTCTGGGATAGGTCTGGGATTTGCCCCCATCAGGGTCATACTTTCGCGTTTTTCACATACTTGTTGAACAGATCCCTGGCTTAATCTGGTTTGGATCATGTACAAATGTGGTACCACACTGAAAAAGTCCATTAAACCCGGCTTCGATGAATATTTTAGAGAATAACTCATGTTAGGTCTAGGTTAGGTCTCGGATTTGCTCTCATCAGGCTCGTACTTTCGCATTCTTCATATACTTGTTGAACAGATCCTGGGTTTTTTCTGGTTTGGATCACGTAGTAATGTGGTACCACACTGAGAAAGTCCATTAAACCTGGTTTCGATGAATATTTTAGTGAATAACTCATGTTAGGTCTAGGTTAGGTCTGGGATTTGCTCTCATCAGGCTCGTACTTTCGCATATTTCTCATACTTGATGACCAGATTCTGGGCTTTTTCTGGTTTGGATCACGTAGCAATGTGGTACCACACTGAAACAGTCGATTAAACCTGGTCTTGATAAGTATTTTAGAGGATAACGCATGTTAGGTCTGGGTTAGGTCTATGATTTGCCCTAATCAGGCTCATAATTTGGCATATTTCTCATACTTCATGGCTAGATCCCTGGCTTTTTCTGGTTTGGATCACGTAGTATTGTGGTACCACACTGAAACAGTCCATTAAACCTGGTTTCGATCAATATTGTAGAGGATAACGCATGTTATGTCTGGGATAGGTCTGGGATTTGCCCTCGTCAGGCTCATACTTTCGCATTTTTCACATACTTGTTGAACAGATTCTGGGTTTTTTCTGGTTTGGATCACGTAGTAATGTGGTACCACACTGAAACAGTTGATTAAACCTGGTTTCGATCAATAATTTTGAGGGTAACGCATGTTAGGTCTAGGTTAGGCCTGGGATTTTCCCTCATCAGACTCATAACTTCGCATTCTTCACATACATGTAGAACGGATCCTGGGTTTTTTCTGGTTTGGATCACGTAGTAATGTGGTACCACACTGAAACTGTCCATTAAACCTGGTTTCGATCAATATTCTAGAGGATAACGCATCTTATGTCTAGGTTAGGCCTGGGGTTTTCCCTCATCTGGCTCATAGTTTCGCGTTATTCACATACTTGTTGAACAGATTCTGGGTTTTTACTGGTTTGGATCACGTAGTAATGTGGTACCACACTGAAACAGTCCATTACACCAGGTTTCGATCAATATTGTAGAGGATAACGCATGTTATGTCTGGGATAGGTCTGGGATTTGCCCTCGTCAGGCTCATACTTTCGCATTTTTCATATACTTGTTGAACAGATTCTGGGTTTTTTCTGGTTTGGATCACGTAGTAATGTGGTACCACACCGAAACAGTTGATTAAACCTGGTTTCGATCAATAATTTTGAGGGTAACGCATGTTAGGTCTAGGTTAGGCCTGGGATTTTCCCTCATCATACTCATAACTTCGCATTCTTCACATACATGTAGAACGGATCCTGGGTTTTTTCTGGTTTGGATCACGTAGTAATGTGGTACCACACTGAAACAGTCCATTAAATCTGGTTTCGATCAATATTTTAGAGGACAACGCATGTTAGGTCTGGGACATGTCTGGGATTTGCCCACAGCAGGCTCATACTTTCGCATATTTCTCATACTTGATGGCCAGATCCTGGGCTTTTTCTGGATTGGATCACGTAGTAATGTGGTACCACACTGAAACAATCCATTAAACCGGGTTTCGATCAATATTTTAGAGGATAACGCAAGTTATGTCTGGGATAGGTCTGGGATTTGCCCTCGTCAGGCTCATACTTTCGCATTCTTCACATACTAGTTGTACAGATCCTGGGTTTTATTCTGGTTTCGATCACGTAGTAATGTGGTACCACACTGAAACAGTAAATTAAACCTGGTTTCGATCAATATTTTAGAGGATAACGCATGTTATGTCTCGGATAGACCAGGGATTTGCCATCATCAGACACATACTTTCGCATTTTTCACATACTTGTTGAACAGATCCCTGGCTTTTTCTGGTTTGGATCACGTAGTAATGCGGTACCACACTGAAACAGTCCATTAAACCTGGTTTCGATCAATATTGTAGAGGATAACGCATGTTATGTCTGGGATAGGTCTGGGATTTGCCCTCGTCAGGCTCATACTTTCGCATATTTCTCATAGTTGATGGCCAGATTCTGGGCTTTTTCTGGTTTTGATCACGTAGTAATGTGGTACCACACTGAAACATTCAATTAAATCTGGTCTTGATAAATATTTTAGAGGTTAACGCATGTTAGGTCAGGGTTAGGTCTAGGATTTGCCCTCGGCGGGCTCATACTTTCACATATGTCTCATACTTGATGGTTAGATCCTAGCCTTTTTCTCGATTAGATCACGTAGTAATGTGGTATCACACTGAAACAGTCCATCAAACCTGGTTTCGATCAATATTTTAGACAATAACGCATGTTAGGTCTAGGTTAGGTCTGGGATTTGCCCCCATCAGGGTCATCCATTCGCGTTTTTCACATACTTGTTGAACAGATCCCTGGCTTAATCTGGTTTGGATCATGTACTAATGTGGTACCACACTGAAAAAGTCCATTAAACCCGGCTTCGATGAATATTTTAGAGAATAACTCATGTTAGGTCTAGGTTAGGTCTCGGATTTGCTCTCATCAGGCTCGTACTTTCGCATTCTTCACATACTTGTTGAACGGATCCTGGGTTTTTTCTGGTTTGGATCACGTAGTAATGTGGTACCACACTGAGAAAGTCCATTAAACCTGGTTTCGATGAATATTTTAGAGAATAACTCATGTTAGGTCTAGGTTAGGTCTGGGATTTGCTCTCATCAGGCTCGTACTTTCGCATATTTCTCATACTTGATGACCACATTCTGGGCTTTTTCTGGTTTGGATCACGTAGCAATGTGGTACCACACTGAAACAGTCGATTAAACCTGGTCTTGATAAGTATTTCAGAGGATAACGCATGTTAGGTCTGGGTTAGGTCTAGGATTTGCCGTAATCAGGCTCATAATTTGGCATATTTCTAATACTTCATGGCTAGATCCCTGGCTTTTTCTGGTTTGGATCACGTAGTATTGTGGTACCACACTGAAACAGTCCATTAAACCTGGTTTCGATCAATATTGTAGAGGATAACGCATGTTATGTCTGGGATAGGTCTGGGATTTGCCCTCGTCAGGCTCATACTTTCGCATTTTTCACATACCTGTTGAACAGATTCTGGCTTTTTTCTGGTTTGGATCACGTAGTAATGTGGTACCACACTGAAACAGTCCATTAAACCTGGTTTCGATCAACATTTTACAGAGTAACGCATGTTAGATCTTGGTTAGGTCTGGGCTTTTCCTTCATCAGACACATACTTTCGCATTCTCCACATACTTGTCGAACAGATCCTGGGTTTTTTCTGGTTTGGATCACGCAGTATTGTGGTACCACACAGAAAAAGTCCATTAAACCTGGCTTCGATGAATATTTTAGAGAATAACTCATGTTAGGTCTATGTTAGGTCTGGGATTTGCTCTCATCAGGCTCGTACTTTCGCATATTTCTCATACTTGATGGCCAGATCCTGGGGTTTTTCTGGATTGGATCACGTAGTATTGTGGTACCACACTGAAACAGTCCATTAAACCTGGTTTCGATCAATATTGTAGAGGATAACGCATGTTATGTCTGGGATAGGTCTGGGATTTGCTCTCGTCAGGCTCATACTTTCGCATTTTTCACATACTTGTTGAACAGATTCTGGGTTTTTTCTGGTTTGGATCACGTAGTAATGTGGTACCACACCGAAACAGTTGATTAAACCTGGTTTCGATCAATAATTTTGAGGGTAACGCATGTTAGGTCTAGGTTAGGCCTGGGATTTTCCCTCATCAGACTCATAACTTCGCATTCTTCACATACATGTAGAACGGATCCTGGGTTTTTTCTGGTTTGGATCACGTAGTAATGTGGTACCACACTGAAACTGTCCATTAAACCTGGTTTCGATCAATATTCTAGAGGATAACGCATGTTATGTCTAGGTTAGGCCTGGGATTTTCCCTCATCTGGCTCATAGTTTCGCGTTATTCACATACTTGTTGAACAGATGCTGGGTTTTTACTGGTTTGGATCACGTAGTAATGTGGTACCACACTGAAACCGTCCATTAAACCAGGTTTCGATCAATATTTTAGAGGATAACGCATGTTATGTCTGGGATAGATCTGGGTTTTGCCCTCATCAGGCTCATAGTTTCGCGTTTTTCACATACTTGTTGAACAGATTCTGGGTTTTTTCTGGTTTGGATCACGTAGTAATGTGGTACCACACCGAAACAGTTGATTAAACCTGGTTTCGATCAATAATTTTGAGGGTAACGCATGTTAGGTCTAGGTTAGGCCTGGGATTTTCCCTCATCAGACTCATAACTTCGCATTCTTCACATACATGTAGAATGGATCCTGGGTTTTTTCTGGTTTGGATCACGTAGTAATGTGGTACCACACTGAGAAAGACCATTAAACCTGGCTTCGATGAATATTTTAGAAAATAACTCATGTTAGGTCTAGGTTAGGTCCGGGATTTGCCCTCATCACGGTCATATTTTCGCATTTTTCACATACTTGTTGCACAGATCCCCGGCTTTTTCTGGTTTGGATCACGTAGTAATGTGGTACCACACTGAAACAATTCATTAAACCTGGTTTCGATCAATATTTTAGAGGATAACGCATGTTATGTCTGGGATAGGTCTGGGATTTGCCCTCATCAGGGCCATATTTTCACATTGTTCACATACTTGTTGAACAGATCCCTGGCTTCTTCTGGTTTGGATTACGTAGTAATGTGGTACCACACTGAAACAGTCCATTAAATCTGGTTTCGATCAATATTTTAGAGGACAACGCATGTTAGGTCTGGGACATGTCTGGGATTTGCCCTCAGCAGGCTCATACTTTCGCATATTTCTCATACTTGATGGCCAGATCCTGGGCTTTTTCTGGATTGGATCACGTAGTAATGTGGTACCACACTGAAACAATCCATTAAACCTGGTTTCGATCAATATTTTAGAGGATAACGCAAGTTATGTCTGGGATAGGTCTGGGATTTGCCCTCGTCAGGCTCATACTTTCGCATTCTTCACATACTAGTTGTACAGATCCTGGGTTTTATTCTGGTTTCGATCACGTAGTAATGTGGTACCACACTGAAACAGTCGATTAAACCTGGTTTCGATGAATATTTTAGAGAATAACTCATGTAAGGTCTAAGTTAGGTCCGGGATTTGCCCTCATCAGGGTCATATTTTCGCATTTTTCACATACCTGTTGAACAGATCCTCGGTTTTTCTGGTTTGGATCACGTAGTAGTGTGGTACCACACTGAAACAGTCAATTAAACCTAGTTTCGATTAATAGTTTAGAGGATAACGCATGTTAGGTCTAGATTAGGCCTGGGATTTGCCCTCATCAGGGTCATACTTTCGCGTTTTTTACATACTTGTTGAACAGATCCCCGGCTTTTTCTGGTTTGGATCACGTAATAATGTGGTACCACACTGAAACAATTCATTAAACCTGGTTTCGATCAATATTTTAGATCATAACGCATGTTAGGTCTAGGTTAGGCCTAGGATTTTCCCTCATCAAACACATAATTTCGCATTCTTCACATACATGTAGAACGGATCCTGGGTTTTTTCTGGTATGGATCACGTATTAATGTGGTACCACACTGGAAAAGTCCATTAAACCTGGCTTCGATGAATATTTTAGAGAATAACTCATGTTAGGTCTAGGTTAGGTCTGGGATTTGCCCTCATCAGACCCACACTTTCGCATTCTCCACATACTTGTTGAACAGATCCTGGGTTCTTTCTGGTTCGGATCACATAGTAATGTGGTACCACACTGAAACATTCAATTAAATCTGGTCTTGATGAATGTTTTGGAGGACAACGCATGTTAGGTCTGGGATAGGTCTGGGATTTGCCCTCATCAGGGTCATATTTTAGCATTTTTAACATACTTGTTGAACAGATCCTCGGTTTTTCTGTTTTGGATCACGTAGTAATGTGGTACCACACTGAAACCGTCCATTAAACCTAGTTTCGATCAATAGTTTAGAGGACAACGCATGTTAGGTCTGGGATAGGTCTGGGATTTGCCCTCATCAGGGTCATATTTTCGCATTTTTAACATACTTGTTAAACAGATCCTGGGCTTTTTCTGGATTGGATCACGTAATAATGTGGTACCACACTGAAACAGTCCATTAAACCAGGTTTCGATCAATATTTTAGAGGATAACGCAAGTTATGTCTGGGATAGGTCTGGTATTTGCCCTCGTCAGGCTCATACTTTCGCATTCTTCACATACTAGTTGTAGAGATCCTGGGTTTTATTCTGGTTTGGATCACGTAGTAATGTGGTACCACACTGAAGCAGTCGATTAAACCTGGCTTCGATGAATATTTTAGAGAATAACTCATGTTAGGTCTAGGTTAGGTCCGGGATTTGCCCTCATCAGGGTCATATTTTCGCATTTTTCACATACTTGTTGAACAGATCCCTGGCTTTTTCTGGTTTGGATCACGTAGTAATGTGGTACCACACCGAGAAAGTCCATTAAACCTGGTTTCGATGAATATTTTAGAGAATAACTCATGTTAGGTCTAGGTTAGGCCTGGGAATTACCCTCATCAGACACATAATTTCGCATTCTTCACATACATGTAGAACGGATCCTGGGTTTTTTCTGGTTTGGATCACGTAGTAATGTGGTACCACACCGAGAAAGTCCATTAAACCTGGTTTCGATGAATATTTTAGAGAATAACTCATGTTAGGTCTAGGTTAGGTCTGGGATTTGCTGTCATCAGGCTCGTACTTTCGCATATTTCTCATACTTCATGGCTAGATCCTGGGCTTCTTCTGGATTGCATCACGCAGTAATGTGGTACCACACTGAAACAGTAAATTAAACCTGGTTTCGATAAATATTTTAGAGGATAACGCAAGTTAGGTATGGGATAGGTCCGGGATTTGCCCTCATCAGGGTCATATTTTCGCATTTTTCACGTACTTGTTGAACAGATCCCTGGCTTTTTCTGGTTTGGATCACGTAGTAATGTGGTACCACACTGAAACAGTCCATTAAACCTGGTTTCGATCAATATTTTAGAGTATAACTCATGTTAGGTCTAGGTTAGGTCTGGGATTTGCTCTCATCAGGCTCGTACTTTCGCATATTTCGCATACTTCATGGCTAGATCCTGGGCTTTTTCTGGATTGGATCCCGTAGTAATGTGGTACCACACTGAAGCAGTCTATTAAACCTGATTTCGAACAATATTTTAGAGGATAACGCATGTTATGTCTAGGTTGGGCCTGGGATTTGCCCTCATCAGACACACACTTTCGCATTCTCCACATACTTGTTGAACAGATCCTGGGTTCTTTCTGGTTCGGATCACATAGTAATGTGGTACCACACTGAAACATTCAATTAAATCTGGTCTTGATGAATGTTTTGGAGGACAACGCATGTTAGGTCTGGGATAGGTCTGGGATTTGCCCTCATCAGGGTCATATTTTCGCATTTTTCACATACTTGTTGAACAGATCCCTGGCTTTTTTTGGTTTGGATCACGTAGTAATGTGGTACCACACTGAAACAGTCCATTAAACCTGGTTTCGATCAATATTTTAGAGGATAACGCATGTTATGTCTGGGATAAGTCTGGGATTTGCCTTCATCAGGCTCATAGATTCTCGTTTTTCACATACTAGTTGTACAGATCCTGGGTTTTATTCCGGTTTGGATCACGTAGTAATGTGGTACCACACTGAAAAAGTCCATTAAAGCTGGCTTCGATGAATATTTTAGAGAAAAACTCATGTAAGGTCTAGGTTAGGTCCGGGATTTGCCCTCATCAGGGTCATATTTTCGCATTTTTCACATACTTGTTGAACAGATCCCTGGCTTTTTCTAGTTTGGTTCACGTAGTAATGTGGTACCACACTGAAACAGTCCATTAAACCTGGTTTCGATCAATATTTTAGAGGATAACGCATGTTATGTCTGGGATAGGTCTGGGATTTGCCTTCATCAGGCTCATAGATTCTCGTTTTTCACATACTTGTTGAAGAGATTCTGGGTTTTTTCTGGTTTGGATCACGTAGTAATGTGGTACCACACTGAAACAGTCCATTAAACCTGGTTTCGATCAATATTTTACAGAATAACGCATGTTAGGTCTTGGTTAGGTCTGGCATTTGCTCTCATCAGGCTCGTACTTTCGCATATTTCTCATAGATGATGGCCAGATTGTGGACTTTTTCTGGTTTGGATCACGTAGTAATGTGGTACCGCACTGAAACAGTCGATTAAAACAGGTTTCGGCCAATATTTTAGATGATAACGCAAGTTATGTCTGGGATAGGTCTGGGATTTGCCCTCGTCAGGCTCACACTTTCGCATTCTTCACATACTATTTGGACAGGTCCTGGGTTTTATTCTGGTTTGGATCACGTAGTAATGTGGTACCACACTGAAACAATTCATTAAACCTGGTTTCGATCAATATTTTAGAGGATAACGCATGTTATGTCTGGGATAGGTCTGGGATTTGCCCTCATCAGGGCCATATATTCACATTGTTCACATACTTGTTGAACAGATCCCTGGCTTCTTCTGGTTTGGATTACGTAGTAATGTGGTACCACACTGAAACAGTCCATTAAATCTGGTTTCGATCAATATTTTAGAGGACAACGCATGTTAGGTCTGGGACATGTCTGGGATTTGCCCTCAGCAGGCTCATACTTTCGCATATTTCTCATACTTGATGGCCAGATCCTGGGCTTTTTCTGGATTGGATCACGTAGTAATGTGGTACCACACTGAAACAATCCATTAAACCTGGTTTCGATCAATATTTTAGAGGATAACGCAAGTTATGTCTGGGATAGGTCTGGGATTTGCCCTCGTCAGGCTCATACTTTCGCATTCTTCACATACTAGTTGTACAGATCCTGGGTTTTATTCTGGTTTCGATCACGTAGTAATGTGGTACCACACTGAAACAGTCGATTAAACCTGGTTTCGATGAATATTTTAGAGAATAACTCATGTAAGGTCTAAGTTAGGTCCGGGATTTGCCCTCATCAGGGTCATATTTTCGCATTTTTCACATACCTGTTGAACAGATCCTCGGTTTTTCTGGTTTGGATCACGTAGTAGTGTGGTACCACACTGAAACAGTCAATTAAACCTAGTTTCGTTCAATATTTTAGATCATAACGCATGTTAGGTCTAGGTTAGGCCTAGGATTTTCCCTCATCAAACACATAATTTCGCATTCTTCACATACATGTAGAACGGATCCTGGGTTTTTTCTGGTATGGATCACGTATTAATGTGGTACCACACTGGAAAAGTCCATTAAACCTGGCTTCGATGAATATTTTAGAGAATAACTCATGTTAGGTCTAGGTTAGGTCTGGGATTTGCCCTCATCAGACCCACACTTTCGCATTCTCCACATACTTGTTGAACAGATCCTGGGTTCTTTCTGGTTCGGATCACATAGTAATGTGGTACCACACTGAAACATTCAATTAAATCTGGTCTTGATGAATGTTTTGGAGGACAACGCATGTTAGGTCTGGGATAGGTCTGGGATTTGCCCTCATCAGGGTCATATTTTAGCATTTTTAACATACTTGTTGAACAGATCCTCGGTTTTTCTGTTTTGGATCACGTAGTAATGTGGTACCACACTGAAACCGTCCATTAAACCTAGTTTCGATCAATAGTTTAGAGGACAACGCATGTTAGGTCTGGGATAGGTCTGGGATTTGCCCTCATCAGGGTCATATTTTCGCATTTTTAACATACTTGTTGAACAGATCCTCGGTTTTTCTGTTTTGGATCACGTAGTAATGTGGTATCACACTGAAACAGTCCATTAAATCTGGTCTTGATAAATATTTTAGAGGATAACGCATGTTAGGTCTGGGTTAGGTCTAGGATTTGCCCTCAGCAGGCTCATACTTTCGCATATTTCTCATACTTGATGGCCAGATCCTGGGCTTTTTCTGGATTGGATCACGTAGTAATGTGGTACCACACTGAAACAGTCCATTAAACCAGGTTTCGATCAATATTTTAGAGGATAACGCAAGTTATGTCTGGGATAGGTCTGGTATTTGCCCTCGTCAGGCTCATACTTTCGCATTCTTCACATACTAGTTGTACAGATCCTGGGTTTTATTCTGGTTTGGATCACGTAGTAATGTGGTACCACACTGAAGCAGTCGATTAAACCTGGCTTCGATGAATATTTTAGAGAATAACTCATGTTAGGTCTAGGTTAGGTCCGGGATTTGCCCTCATCAGGGTCATATTTTCGCATTTTTCACATACTTGTTGAACAGATCCCTGGCTTTTTCTGGTTTGGATCACGTAGTAATGTGGTACCACACTGAAACAGTCCATTAAACCTGGTTTCGATCAATAATTTTGAGGGTAACGCATGTTAGGTCTAGGTTAGGCCTGGGAATTACCCTCATCAGACACATAATTTCGCATTCTTCACATACATGTAGAACGGATCCTGGGTTTTTTCTGGTTTGGATCACGTAGTAATGTGGTACCACACCGAGAAAGTCCATTAAACCTGGTTTCGATGAATATTTTAGAGAATAACTCATGTTAGGTCTAGGTTAGGTCTGGGATTTGCTGTCATCAGGCTCGTACTTTCGCATATTTCTCATACTTCATGGCTAGATCCTGGGCTTCTTCTGGATTGCATCACGCAGTAATGTGGTACCACACTGAAACAGTAAATTAAACCTGGTTTCGATAAATATTTTAGAGGATAACGCAAGTTAGGTATGGGATAGGTCCGGGATTTGCCCTCATCAGGGTCATATTTTCGCATTTTTCACATACTTGTTGAACGGATCCTGGGTTTTTTCTGGTTTGGATCACGTAGTAATGTGGTACCACACTGAGAAAGTCCATTAAACCTGGTTTCGATGAATATTTTAGAGAATAACTCATGTTAGGCCTGGGTTAGGTCTAGGATTTGCCCTCAGCAGGCTCATACTTTCGCGTATTGCTCATACTGCATGGCCAGATCCTGGGCTTTTTCTGGATTGGATCACGTAGTAATGTGGTACCACACTGAAACAGTCCATTAAACCAGGTTTCGATCAATATTTTAGAGGATAACGCAAGTTATGTCTGGGATAGGTCTGGTATTTGCCCTCGTCAGGCTCATACTTTCGTATTCTTCACATACTAGTTGTACAGATCCTGGGTTTTATTCTGGTTTGGATCACGTAGTAATGTGGTACCACACTGGAACAGTCGATTAAACCTGGTTTCGATCAATAATTTTGAGGGTAACGCATGTTAGTTCTAGGTTAGGCCTGGGAATTACCCTCATCAGACACATAATTTCGCATTCTTCACATACATGTAGAACGGATCCTGGATTTTTTCTGGTTTGGATCACGTAGTAATGTGGTACCACACTGAAAAAGTCCATTAAACCTGGCTTCGAAGAATATTTTAGAGAATAACTCATGTAAGGTCTAGGTTAGGTCCGGGATTTGCCCTCATCAGGGTCATATTTTCGCATTTTTCACATACTTGTTGAACAGATCCCTGGCTTTTTTTGGTTTGGATCACGTAGTAATGTGGTACCACACTGAAACAGTCCATTAAACCTGGTTTCGATCAATATTTTAGAGGATAACGCATGTTATGTCTGGGATAAGTCTGGGATTTGCCTTCATCAGGCTCATAGATTCTCGTTTTTCACATACTAGTTGTACAGATCCTGGGTTTTATTCCGGTTTGGATCACGTAGTAATGTGGTACCACACTGAAAAAGTCCATTAAAGCTGGCTTCGATGAATATTTTAGAGAAAAACTCATGTAAGGTCTAGGTTAGGTCCGGGATTTGCCCTCATCAGGGTCATATTTTCGCATTTTTCACATACTTGTTGAACAGATCCCTGGCTTTTTCTAGTTTGGTTCACGTAGTAATGTGGTACCACACTGAAACAGTCCATTAAACCTGGTTTCGATCAATATTTTAGAGGATAACGCATGTTATGTCTGGGATAGGTCTGGGATTTGCCTTCATCAGGCTCATAGATTCTCGTTTTTCACATACTTGTTGAAGAGATTCTGGGTTTTTTCTGGTTTGGATCACGTAGTAATGTGGTACCACACTGAAACAGTCCATTAAACCTGGTTTCGATCAATATTTTACAGAATAACGCATGTTAGGTCTTGGTTAGGTCTGGCATTTGCTCTCATCAGGCTCGTACTTTCGCATATTTCTCATAGATGATGGCCAGATTGTGGACTTTTTCTGGTTTGGATCACGTAGTAATGTGGTACCGCACTGAAACAGTCGATTAAAACAGGTTTCGGCCAATATTTTAGATGATAACGCAAGTTATGTCTGGGATAGGTCTGGGATTTGCCCTCGTCAGGCTCACACTTTCGCATTCTTCACATACTATTTGGACAGGTCCTGGGTTTTATTCTGGTTTGGATCACGTAGTAATGTGGTACCACACTGAAACAGTCGATTAAACCTGGTTTCGATCAATAATCTTGAGGGTAACGCATGTTAGGTCTAGGTTAGGGCTGGGATTTTCCCTCATCAGACACATAATTACGCATTCTTCACATACATGTAGAACGGATCCTGGGTTTTTTCTGGTTCGGATCACGTAGTAATGTGGTACCACACTGAAACATTCAATTAAATCTGGTCTTGATAAATGTTTTGGAGGACAACGCATGTTAGGTCTGGGATAGGTCTGGGATTTGCCCTCATCAGGGTATATTTTCGCATTTTTAACATACTTGTTGAACAGATCCTCGGTTTTTCTGTTTTGGATCACGTAGTAATGTCGTACCACACTGAAACCGTCCATTAAACCTAGTTTCGATCAATATTTTAGAGGATAACGCATGTTAGGTCTGGGATAGGTCTGGGATTTGCCCTCGTCAGGGTCATATTTTCGCATTTTTAACATACTTGATGGCCAGATCCTGGGCTTTTTCTGGATTGTATCACGTAGTAATGTGGTACCACACTGAAAAAGTCCATTAAACCTGGCTTCGATGAATATTTTTGAGAATAACTCATCTAAGGTCTAGGTTAGGTCCGGGATTTGCCCTCATCAGGGTCATATTTTCGCATTTTTCACATACTTGTTGAACAGATCCCTGGCTTTTTCTGGTTTGGATCACGTAGTAATGTGGTACCACACTGAAACAGTCCATTAAACCTGGTTTCGATCAATATTTTAGAGGATAACGCATGTTATGTCTGGGATAGGTCTGGGATTTGCCTTCATCAGGCTCATAGATTCTCGTTTTTCACATACTTGTTGAAGAGATTCTGGGTTTTTTCTGGTTTGGATCACATAGTAATGTGGTACCACACTGAAACAGTCCATTAAACCTGGTTTCGATCAATATTTTACAGAATAACGCATGTTAGGTCTTGGTTAGGTCTGGGATTTGCTCTCGTCAGGCTCGTACTTTCGCATATTTCTCATAGATGATGGCCAGATTCTGGACTTTTTCTGGTTTGGATCACGTAGTAATGTGGTACCGCACTGAAACAGTCGATTAAAACAGGTTTCGGCCAATATTTTAGATGATAACGCAAGTTATGTCTGGGATAGGTCTGGGATTTGCCCTCGTCAGGCTCACACTTTTGCATTCTTCACATACTATTTGGACAGATCCTGGGTTTTATTCTGGTTTGGATCACGTAGTAATGTGGTACCACACTGAAATAGTCCATTAAACCTGGTTTCGATCAATATTTTGGAGGATAACGCAAGTTAGGTCTAGGTTAGGACTGGGATTTTCCTTCATCAGACACATACTTTCGCATTCTTCACATACTTGTTGAACAGATTCAGGCCTTTTTCTGGTTTGGACCCCGTAGTAATGTGGTACCACACTGAAACAGTCCATTAAACCTGGTTTCGATGAATATTTTAGAGGATAACTCATGTTAGGTCTAGGTTAGGTCTGGGATTTGCTCTCATCAGGCTCGTACATTCGCATATTTCTCATACTTGATGGCCAGATCCTGGGGTTTATCTGGATTGGATCACGTAGTAATGTGGTACCACACTGAAATAGTCCATTAAACCTGGTTTCGATCAGTATTTTAGAGGATAACGCAAGTTAGGTCTAGGTTAGGCCTGGGATTTGCTCTCATCAGACACATACTTTCGCATTCTTCACATACTTGTTGAACGGATCCTGGGTTTTTTTCTGGTTTGGATCACGTAGTAATGTGGTACCACACTGAAACAGTCGATTAAACCTGGCTTCGATGAATATTTTAGAGAATAACTCATGTTAGGTCTAGGTTAGGTCCGGGATTTGCCCTCATCAGGGTCATATTTTCGCATTTTTCACATACTTGTTGAACAGATCCCTGGCTTTTTCTGGTTTGGATCACGTAGTAATGTGGTACCACACTGAAACAGTCCATTAAACCTGGTTTCGATCAATATTTTAGAGGATAACGCATGTTATGTCAGGGATAGGTCTGGGATTTGCCTTCATCAGGCTCATAGATTCTCGTTTTTCACATACTTGTTGAACAGATTCTGGGTTTTTTCTGGTTTGGTTCACGTAGTAATGTGGTACCACACTGAAACAGTCCATTAAACCTGGTTTCGGTCAATATTTTACAGAATAACGCATGTTAGGTCTTGGTTAGGTCTGGGATTTGCTCTCATCAGGCTCGTACTTTCGCATATTTCTCATAGATGATGGCCAGATTCTGGACTTTTTCTGGTTTGGATCACGTAGTACTGTGGTACCGCACTGAAACAGTCGATTAAAACAGGTTACGGCCAATATTATAGATGATAACGCAAGTTATGTCTGGGATAGGTCTGGGATTTGCCCTCGTCAGACTCACACTTTCGCATTCTTCACATACTAGTTGTACAGATCCTGGGTTTTATTCTGGTTTGGATCACGTAGTAATGTGGTACCACACTGAAACAGTCGATTAAACCTGGTTTCGATCAATAATTTTGAGGGTATCGCATGTTAGGTCTAGGTTAGGCCTGGGAATTACCCTCATCAGACACATAATTTCGCATTCTTCAAATACATGTAGAACGGATCCTGGGTTTTTTCTGGTTTGGATCACGTAGTAACGTGGTACCACACCGAGAAAGTCCATTAAACCTGGTTTCGATGAATATTTTAGAGAATAACTCATGTTAGGTCTAGGTTAGGTCTGGGATTTGCTGTCATCAGGCTCGTACTTTCGCATATTTCTCATACTTCATGGCTAGATCCTGGGCTTTTTCTGGATTGCATCACGCAGTAATGTGGTACCACACTGAAACAGTAAATTAAACCTGGTTTCGATAAATATTTTAGAGGATAACGCAAGTTAGGTATGGGATAGGTCCGGGATTTGCCCTCATCAGGTTCATATTTTCGCATTTTTCACGTACTTGTTGAACAGATCCCTGGCTTTTTCTGGTTTGGATCACGTAGTAATGTGGTACCACACTGAAACAGTCCATTAAACCTGGTTTCGATCAATAGTTTAGAGGACAACGCATGTTAGGTCTTGGGATAGGTCTGGGATTTGCCCCCATCAGGGTCATATTTTCGCATTTTTAGCATACTTGTTGGACAGATCCTCGGTTTTTCTGTTTTGGATCACGTAGTAATGTGGTATCACACTGAAACAGTCCATTAAATCTGGTCTTGATAAATATTTTAGAGGATAACGCATGTTATGCCTAGGTTGGGCCTGGGATTTGCCCTCAACAGACACACACTTTCGCATTCTCCACATACTTATTGAACAGGTCCTGGGTTTTTTCTGGTTCGGATCACATAGTAATGTGGTACCACACTGAAACATTCAATTAAATCTGGTCTTGATAAATGTTTTGGAGGACAACGCATGTCAGGTCTGGGATAGGTCTGGGATTTGCCCCCATCAGGGACATATTTTCGCATTTTTAACATACTTGTTGAACAGATCCTCGGTTTTTATGTTTTGGATCACGTAGTAATGTGGTATCACACTGAAACAGTCCATTAAATCTGGTCTTGATAAATATTTTAGTGGATAACGCATGTTAGGTCTGGGTTAGGTCTAGGATTTGCCCTCAGCAGGCTCATACTTTCGCATATTTCTCATACTTGATGGCCAGATCCTGGGCTTTCTCTGGATTGGATCACGTAGTAATGTGGTACCACACTGGAACAGTCGATTAAACCTGGTTTCGATCAATAATTTTGAGGGTAACGCATGTTAGTTCTAGGTTAGGTCTGGGAATTACCCTCATCAGACACATAATTTCGCATTCTTCACATACATGTAGAACGGATCCTGGATTTTTTCTGGTTTGGATCACGTAGTAATGTGGTACGACACTGAAAAAGTCCATTAAGGCTGGTTTCGATCAATATTTTACAGAATAACGCATGTTAGGTCTTGGTTACGTCTGGGATTTGCTCTCATCAGGCTCGTACTTTCGCATATTTCCCATAGATGATGGCCAGATTCTGGACTTTTTCTGGTTTGGATCACGTAGTAATGTGGTACCGCACTGAAACAGTCGATTAAAACAGGTTTCGGCCAATATTTTAGATGATAACGCAAGTTATGTCTGGGATAGGTCTGGGATTTGCCCTCGTCAGGCTCACACTTTTGCATTCTTCACATACTATTTGGACAGATTCTGGCCTTTTTCTGGTTTGGATCCCGTAGGAATGTGGTACCACACTGAAACAGTCCATTAAACCTGGTTTCGATGAATATTTTAGAGGATAACGAAGGTTAGGTCTAGGTTAGGCCTGGGATTTGCTCTCATCAGACACATACTTTCGCATTCTTCACATACTTGTAGAACGGATCCTGGGTTTTTTTCTGGTTTGGATCACGTAGTAATGTGGTACCACACTGAAACAGTCGATTAAACCTGGCTTCGATGAATATTTTAGAGAATAACTCATGTTAGGTCTAGGTTAGGTCCGGGATTTGCCCTCATCAGGGTCATATTTTCGCATTTTTCACATACTTGTTGAACAGATCCCTGGCTTTTTCTGGTTTGGATCACGTAGTAATGTGGTACCACACTGAAACAGTCCATTAAACCTGGTTTCGATCAATATTTTAGAGGATAACGCATGTTATGTCAGGGATAGGTCTGGGATTTGCCTTCATCAGGCTCATAGATTCTCGTTTTTCACATACTTGTTGAACAGATTCTGGGTTTTTTCTGGTTTGGTTACGTAGTAATGTGGTACCACACTGAAACAGTCCATTAAATCTGGTTTCGATCAATATTTTACAGAATAACGCATGTTAGGTCTTGGTTAGGTCTGGGATTTGCTCTCATCAGGCTCGTACTTTCGCATATTTCTCATAGATGATGGCCAGATTCTGGACTTTTTCTGGTTTGGATCACGTAGTAATGTGGTACCGCACTGAAACAGTCGATTAAAACAGGTTTCGGCCAATATTATAGATGATAACGCAAGTTATGTCTGGGATAGGTCTGGGATTTGCCCTCGTCAGACTCACACTTTCGCATTCTTCACATACTAGTTGTACAGATCCTGGGTTTTATTCTGGTTTGGATCACGTAGTAATGTGGTACCACACTGAAACAGTCGATTAAACCTGGTTTCGATCAATAATTTTGAGGGTAACGCATGTTAGGTCTAGGTTAGGCCTGGGAATTACCCTCATCAGACACATAATTTCGCATTCTTCAAATACATGTAGAACGGATCCTGGGTTTTTTCTGGATTGTATCCCGTAGTAATGTGGTACCACACTGAAACAGTCCATTAAATCTGGTTTCGATGAATATTTTAGAGGATAACTCATGTTAGGTCTAGGTTAGGTCTGGGATTTGCTCTCATCAGGCTCGTACTTTCGCATATTTCTCATACTTCATGGCTAGATCCTGGGCTTTTTCTGGATTGGATCCCGTAGTAATATGGTACCACACTGAAACAGTCCATTAAACCTGGTTTCGATCAATATTTTAGAGGATAACGCATGTTATGTCTAGGTTGGGCCTGGGATTTGCCCTCATCAGACACACACTTTCGCATTCTCCACATACTTGTTGAACAGATCCTGGGTTTTTTCTGGTTCGGATCACATAGTAATGTGGTACCACACTGAAACATTCAATTAAATCTGGTCTTGATAAATGTTTTGGAGGACAACGCATGTTAGGTCTGAGATAGGTCTGGGATTTGCCCTCATCAGGGTCATACTTTCGCATTTTTAACATACTTGTTGAACAGATCCTCGGTTTTTCTGTTTTGGATCACGTAGTAATGTGGTACCTCACTGAAACCGTCCATTAAACCTAGTTTCGATCAATATTTTAGAGAATAACTCATGTTAGGTCTAGGTTAGGTCTGGGATTTGCTCTCATCAGGCTCGTACTTTCGCATATTTCTCATACTTCATGGCTAGATCCTGGGCTTTTTCTGGATTGGATCCCGTAGTAATGTGGTACCACACTGAAACAGTCCATTAAACCTGGTTTCGATCAATATTTTAGAGGATAACGCATGTTATGTCTAGGTTGGGCCTGGGATTTGCCCTCATCAGACACACACTTTCGCATTCTCCACATACTTGTTGAACAGATCCTGGGTTTTTTCTGGTTCGGATCACATAGTAATGTGGTACCACACTGAAACATTCAATTAAATCTGGTCTTGATAAATGTTTTGGAGGACAACGCATGTTAGGTCTGAGATAGGTCCGGGATTTGCCCTCATCAGGGTCATATTTTCGCATTTTTCACATACTTGTTGAACAGATCCCCGGCATTTTCTGGTTTGGATCACGTAGTAATGTGGTACCACACTGAAACAGTTCAATAAACCTGGTTTCGATCAAAATTTTAGAGGATAACGCATGTTATGTCTGGGATAGGTCTGGGATTTGCCCTCATCAGGCTCATAGATTCGCGTTTCTCACATACTTGTTGAACCGATTCAGGCCTTTTTCTGGTTTGGATCCCGTAGTAATGTGGTACCACACTGAAACAGTCCATTAAACCTGGTTTCGATGAATATTTTAGAGGATAACTCATGTTAGGTCTAGGTTAGGTCTGGGATTTGCCCTCGTCAGGGTCATATTTTCGCATTTTTAACATACTTGATGGCCAGATCCTGAGCTTTTTCTGGATTGTATCACGTAGTAATGTGGTACCACACTGAAACAGTCCATTAAACCTGGTTTCGATCAATATTTTAGAGGATAACGCATGTTATGTCCGGGATAGGTCTGGGATTTGCCTTCATCAGGCTCATAGATTCTCGTTTTTCACATACTTGTTGAACAGATTCTGGCCTTTTTCTGGTTTGGATCCCGTAGTAATGTGGTACCACACTGAAACAGTCCATTAAACCTGGTTTCGATGAATATTTTAGAGGATAACTCATGTTAGGTCTAGGTTAGGTCTAGGATTTGCCCTCAGCAGGCTCATACTTTCGCATATTTCTCATACTTGATGGCCAGATCCTGGGCTTTTTCTGGATTGGATCACGTAGTAATGTGGTACCACACTGAAACAGTCCATTAAACCAGGTTTCGATCAATATTTTCGAGGATAACGCAAGTTATGTCTGGGATAGGTCTGGGATTTGCCCTCATCAGGGTCATATTTTCGCATTTTTCACATACTTGTTGAACAGATCCCTGGCTTTTTTTGGTTTGGATCACGTAGTAATGTGGTACCACACTGAAACAGTCCATTAAACCTGGTTTCGATCAATATTTTAGAGGATAACGCATGTTATGTCTGGGATAAGTCTGGGATTTGCCTTCATCAGGCTCATAGATTCTCGTTTTTCACATACTAGTTGTACAGATCCTGGGTTTTATTCCGGTTTGGATCACGTAGTAATGTGGTACCACACTGAAAAAGTCCATTAAAGCTGGCTTCGATGAATATTTTAGAGAAAAACTCATGTAAGGTCTAGGTTAGGTCCGGGATTTGCCCTCATCAGGGTCATATTTTCGCATTTTTCACATACTTGTTGAACAGATCCCTGGCTTTTTCTAGTTTGGTTCACGTAGTAATGTGGTACCACACTGAAACAGTCCATTAAACCTGGTTTCGATCAATATTTTAGAGGATAACGCATGTTATGTCTGGGATAGGTCTGGGATTTGCCTTCATCAGGCTCATAGATTCTCGTTTTTCACATACTTGTTGAAGAGATTCTGGGTTTTTTCTGGTTTGGATCACGTAGTAATGTGGTACCACACTGAAACAGTCCATTAAACCTGGTTTCGATCAATATTTTACAGAATAACGCATGTTAGGTCTTGGTTAGGTCTGGCATTTGCTCTCATCAGGCTCGTACTTTCGCATATTTCTCATAGATGATGGCCAGATTGTGGACTTTTTCTGGTTTGGATCACGTAGTAATGTGGTACCGCACTGAAACAGTCGATTAAAACAGGTTTCGGCCAATATTTTAGATGATAACGCAAGTTATGTCTGGGATAGGTCTGGGATTTGCCCTCGTCAGGCTCACACTTTCGCATTCTTCACATACTATTTGGACAGGTCCTGGGTTTTATTCTGGTTTGGATCACGTAGTAATGTGGTACCACACTGAAACAATTCATTAAACCTGGTTTCGATCAATATTTTAGAGGATAACGCATGTTATGTCTGGGATAGGTCTGGGATTTGCCCTCATCAGGGCCATATATTCACATTGTTCACATACTTGTTGAACAGATCCCTGGCTTCTTCTGGTTTGGATTACGTAGTAATGTGGTACCACACTGAAACAGTCCATTAAATCTGGTTTCGATCAATATTTTAGAGGACAACGCATGTTAGGTCTGGGACATGTCTGGGATTTGCCCTCAGCAGGCTCATACTTTCGCATATTTCTCATACTTGATGGCCAGATCCTGGGCTTTTTCTGGATTGGATCACGTAGTAATGTGGTACCACACTGAAACAATCCATTAAACCTGGTTTCGATCAATATTTTAGAGGATAACGCAAGTTATGTCTGGGATAGGTCTGGGATTTGCCCTCGTCAGGCTCATACTTTCGCATTCTTCACATACTAGTTGTACAGATCCTGGGTTTTATTCTGGTTTCGATCACGTAGTAATGTGGTACCACACTGAAACAGTCGATTAAACCTGGTTTCGATGAATATTTTAGAGAATAACTCATGTAAGGTCTAAGTTAGGTCCGGGATTTGCCCTCATCAGGGTCATATTTTCGCATTTTTCACATACCTGTTGAACAGATCCTCGGTTTTTCTGGTTTGGATCACGTAGTAGTGTGGTACCACACTGAAACAGTCAATTAAACCTAGTTTCGTTCAATATTTTAGATCATAACGCATGTTAGGTCTAGGTTAGGCCTAGGATTTTCCCTCATCAAACACATAATTTCGCATTCTTCACATACATGTAGAACGGATCCTGGGTTTTTTCTGGTATGGATCACGTATTAATGTGGTACCACACTGGAAAAGTCCATTAAACCTGGCTTCGATGAATATTTTAGAGAATAACTCATGTTAGGTCTAGGTTAGGTCTGGGATTTGCCCTCATCAGACCCACACTTTCGCATTCTCCACATACTTGTTGAACAGATCCTGGGTTCTTTCTGGTTCGGATCACATAGTAATGTGGTACCACACTGAAACATTCAATTAAATCTGGTCTTGATGAATGTTTTGGAGGACAACGCATGTTAGGTCTGGGATAGGTCTGGGATTTGCCCTCATCAGGGTCATATTTTAGCATTTTTAACATACTTGTTGAACAGATCCTCGGTTTTTCTGTTTTGGATCACGTAGTAATGTGGTACCACACTGAAACCGTCCATTAAACCTAGTTTCGATCAATAGTTTAGAGGACAACGCATGTTAGGTCTGGGATAGGTCTGGGATTTGCCCTCATCAGGGTCATATTTTCGCATTTTTAACATACTTGTTGAACAGATCCTCGGTTTTTCTGTTTTGGATCACGTAGTAATGTGGTATCACACTGAAACAGTCCATTAAATCTGGTCTTGATAAATATTTTAGAGGATAACGCATGTTAGGTCTGGGTTAGGTCTAGGATTTGCCCTCAGCAGGCTCATACTTTCGCATATTTCTCATACTTGATGGCCAGATCCTGGGCTTTTTCTGGATTGGATCACGTAGTAATGTGGTACCACACTGAAACAGTCCATTAAACCAGGTTTCGATCAATATTTTAGAGGATAACGCAAGTTATGTCTGGGATAGGTCTGGTATTTGCCCTCGTCAGGCTCATACTTTCGCATTCTTCACATACTAGTTGTACAGATCCTGGGTTTTATTCTGGTTTGGATCACGTAGTAATGTGGTACCACACTGAAGCAGTCGATTAAACCTGGCTTCGATGAATATTTTAGAGAATAACTCATGTTAGGTCTAGGTTAGGTCCGGGATTTGCCCTCATCAGGGTCATATTTTCGCATTTTTCACATACTTGTTGAACAGATCCCTGGCTTTTTCTGGTTTGGATCACGTAGTAATGTGGTACCACACTGAAACAGTCCATTAAACCTGGTTTCGATCAATAATTTTGAGGGTAACGCATGTTAGGTCTAGGTTAGGCCTGGGAATTACCCTCATCAGACACATAATTTCGCATTCTTCACATACATGTAGAACGGATCCTGGGTTTTTTCTGGTTTGGATCACGTAGTAATGTGGTACCACACCGAGAAAGTCCATTAAACCTGGTTTCGATGAATATTTTAGAGAATAACTCATGTTAGGTCTAGGTTAGGTCTGGGATTTGCTGTCATCAGGCTCGTACTTTCGCATATTTCTCATACTTCATGGCTAGATCCTGGGCTTCTTCTGGATTGCATCACGCAGTAATGTGGTACCACACTGAAACAGTAAATTAAACCTGGTTTCGATAAATATTTTAGAGGATAACGCAAGTTAGGTATGGGATAGGTCCGGGATTTGCCCTCATCAGGGTCATATTTTCGCATTTTTCACGTACTTGTTGAACAGATCCCTGGCTTTTTCTGGTTTGGATCACGTAGTAATGTGGTACCACACTGAAACAGTCCATTAAACCTGGTTTCGATCAATATTTTAGAGTATAACTCATGTTAGGTCTAGGTTAGGTCTGGGATTTGCTCTCATCAGGCTCGTACTTTCGCATATTTCGCATACTTCATGGCTAGATCCTGGGCTTTTTCTGGATTGGATCCCGTAGTAATGTGGTACCACACTGAAGCAGTCCATTAAACCTGATTTCGAACAATATTTTAGAGGATAACGCATGTTATGTCTAGGTTGGGCCTGGGATTTGCCCTCATCAGACACACACTTTCGCATTCTCCACATACTTGTTGAACAGATCCTGGGTTCTTTCTGGTTCGGATCACATAGTAATGTGGTACCACACTGAAACATTCAATTAAATCTGGTCTTGATGAATGTTTTGGAGGACAACGCATGTTAGGTCTGGGATAGGTCTGGGATTTGCCCTCATCAGGGTCATATTTTCGCATTTTTAACATACTTGTTGAACAGATCCTCGGTTTTTCTGTTTTGGATCACGTAGTAATGTGGTACCACACTGAAACCGTCCATTAAACCTAGTTTCGATCAATAGTTTAGAGGACAACGCATGTTAGGTCTGGGATAGGTCTGGGATTTGCCCTCATCAGGGTCATATTTTCGCATTTTTAACATACTTGTTGAACAGATCCTCGGTTTTTCTGTTTTGGATCACGTAGTAATGTGGTATCACACTGAAACAGTCCATTAAATCTGGTCTTGATAAATATTTTAGAGGATAACGCATGTTAGGCCTGGGTTAGGTCTAGGATTTGCCCTCAGCAGGCTCATACTTTCGCGTATTGCTCATACTGCATGGCCAGATCCTGGGCTTTTTCTGGATTGGATCACGTAGTAATGTGGTACCACACTGAAACAGTCCATTAAACCAGGTTTCGATCAATATTTTAGAGGATAACGCAAGTTATGTCTGGGATAGGTCTGGTATTTGCCCTCGTCAGGCTCATACTTTCGCATTCTTCACATACTAGTTGTACAGATCCTGGGTTTTATTCTGGTTTGGATCACGTAGTAATGTGGTACCACACTGGAACAGTCGATTAAACCTGGTTTCGATCAATAATTTTGAGGGTAACGCATGTTAGTTCTAGGTTAGGCCTGGGAATTACCCTCATCAGACACATAATTTCGCATTCTTCACATACATGTAGAACGGATCCTGGATTTTTTCTGGTTTGGATCACGTAGTAATGTGGTACCACACTGAAAAAGTCCATTAAACCTGGCTTCGAAGAATATTTTAGAGAATAACTCATGTAAGGTCTAGGTTAGGTCCGGGATTTGCCCTCATCAGGGTCATATTTTCGCATTTTTCACATACTTGTTGAACAGATCCCTGGCTTTTTTTGGTTTGGATCACGTAGTAATGTGGTACCACACTGAAACAGTCCATTAAACCTGGTTTCGATCAATATTTTAGAGGATAACGCATGTTATGTCTGGGATAAGTCTGGGATTTGCCTTCATCAGGCTCATAGATTCTCGTTTTTCACATACTAGTTGTACAGATCCTGGGTTTTATTCCGGTTTGGATCACGTAGTAATGTGGTACCACACTGAAAAAGTCCATTAAAGCTGGCTTCGATGAATATTTTAGAGAAAAACTCATGTAAGGTCTAGGTTAGGTCCGGGATTTGCCCTCATCAGGGTCATATTTTCGCATTTTTCACATACTTGTTGAACAGATCCCTGGCTTTTTCTAGTTTGGTTCACGTAGTAATGTGGTACCACACTGAAACAGTCCATTAAACCTGGTTTCGATCAATATTTTAGAGGATAACGCATGTTATGTCTGGGATAGGTCTGGGATTTGCCTTCATCAGGCTCATAGATTCTCGTTTTTCACATACTTGTTGAAGAGATTCTGGGTTTTTTCTGGTTTGGATCACGTAGTAATGTGGTACCACACTGAAACAGTCCATTAAACCTGGTTTCGATCAATATTTTACAGAATAACGCATGTTAGGTCTTGGTTAGGTCTGGCATTTGCTCTCATCAGGCTCGTACTTTCGCATATTTCTCATAGATGATGGCCAGATTGTGGACTTTTTCTGGTTTGGATCACGTAGTAATGTGGTACCGCACTGAAACAGTCGATTAAAACAGGTTTCGGCCAATATTTTAGATGATAACGCAAGTTATGTCTGGGATAGGTCTGGGATTTGCCCTCG
Source organism: Colletes latitarsis (assembly GCF_051014445.1). Lineage (NCBI taxonomy): Eukaryota > Metazoa > Arthropoda > Insecta > Hymenoptera > Colletidae > Colletes > Colletes latitarsis. The sequence continues at coordinate 16,352,294 of NW_027488365.1, forward strand.
TCAGGCTCACACTTTCGCATTCTTCACATACTATTTGGACAGGTCCTGGGTTTTATTCTGGTTTGGATCACGTAGTAATGTGGTACCACACTGAAACAGTCGATTAAACCTGGTTTCGATCAATAATCTTGAGGGTAACGCATGTTAGGTCTAGGTTAGGGCTGGGATTTTCCCTCATCAGACACATAATTACGCATTCTTCACATACATGTAGAACGGATCCTGGGTTTTTTCTGGTTCGGATCACGTAGTAATGTGGTACCACACTGAAACATTCAATTAAATCTGGTCTTGATAAATGTTTTGGAGGACAACGCATGTTAGGTCTGGGATAGGTCTGGGATTTGCCCTCATCAGGGTATATTTTCGCATTTTTAACATACTTGTTGAACAGATCCTCGGTTTTTCTGTTTTGGATCACGTAGTAATGTCGTACCACACTGAAACCGTCCATTAAACCTAGTTTCGATCAATATTTTAGAGGATAACGCATGTTAGGTCTGGGATAGGTCTGGGATTTGCCCTCGTCAGGGTCATATTTTCGCATTTTTAACATACTTGATGGCCAGATCCTGGGCTTTTTCTGGATTGTATCACGTAGTAATGTGGTACCACACTGAAAAAGTCCATTAAACCTGGCTTCGATGAATATTTTTGAGAATAACTCATCTAAGGTCTAGGTTAGGTCCGGGATTTGCCCTCATCAGGGTCATATTTTCGCATTTTTCACATACTTGTTGAACAGATCCCTGGCTTTTTCTGGTTTGGATCACGTAGTAATGTGGTACCACACTGAAACAGTCCATTAAACCTGGTTTCGATCAATATTTTAGAGGATAACGCATGTTATGTCTGGGATAGGTCTGGGATTTGCCTTCATCAGGCTCATAGATTCTCGTTTTTCACATACTTGTTGAAGAGATTCTGGGTTTTTTCTGGTTTGGATCACATAGTAATGTGGTACCACACTGAAACAGTCCATTAAACCTGGTTTCGATCAATATTTTACAGAATAACGCATGTTAGGTCTTGGTTAGGTCTGGGATTTGCTCTCGTCAGGCTCGTACTTTCGCATATTTCTCATAGATGATGGCCAGATTCTGGACTTTTTCTGGTTTGGATCACGTAGTAATGTGGTACCGCACTGAAACAGTCGATTAAAACAGGTTTCGGCCAATATTTTAGATGATAACGCAAGTTATGTCTGGGATAGGTCTGGGATTTGCCCTCGTCAGGCTCACACTTTTGCATTCTTCACATACTATTTGGACAGATCCTGGGTTTTATTCTGGTTTGGATCACGTAGTAATGTGGTACCACACTGAAATAGTCCATTAAACCTGGTTTCGATCAATATTTTGGAGGATAACGCAAGTTAGGTCTAGGTTAGGACTGGGATTTTCCTTCATCAGACACATACTTTCGCATTCTTCACATACTTGTTGAACAGATTCAGGCCTTTTTCTGGTTTGGACCCCGTAGTAATGTGGTACCACACTGAAACAGTCCATTAAACCTGGTTTCGATGAATATTTTAGAGGATAACTCATGTTAGGTCTAGGTTAGGTCTGGGATTTGCTCTCATCAGGCTCGTACATTCGCATATTTCTCATACTTGATGGCCAGATCCTGGGGTTTATCTGGATTGGATCACGTAGTAATGTGGTACCACACTGAAATAGTCCATTAAACCTGGTTTCGATCAGTATTTTAGAGGATAACGCAAGTTAGGTCTAGGTTAGGCCTGGGATTTGCTCTCATCAGACACATACTTTCGCATTCTTCACATACTTGTTGAACGGATCCTGGGTTTTTTTCTGGTTTGGATCACGTAGTAATGTGGTACCACACTGAAACAGTCGATTAAACCTGGCTTCGATGAATATTTTAGAGAATAACTCATGTTAGGTCTAGGTTAGGTCCGGGATTTGCCCTCATCAGGGTCATATTTTCGCATTTTTCACATACTTGTTGAACAGATCCCTGGCTTTTTCTGGTTTGGATCACGTAGTAATGTGGTACCACACTGAAACAGTCCATTAAACCTGGTTTCGATCAATATTTTAGAGGATAACGCATGTTATGTCAGGGATAGGTCTGGGATTTGCCTTCATCAAGCTCATAGATTCTCGTTTTTCACATACTTGTTGAACAGATTCTGGGTTTTTTCTGGTTTGGTTCACGTAGTAATGTGGTACCACACTGAAACAGTCCATTAAACCTGGTTTCGGTCAATATTTTACAGAATAACGCATGTTAGGTCTTGGTTAGGTCTGGGATTTGCTCTCATCAGGCTCGTACTTTCGCATATTTCTCATAGATGATGGCCAGATTCTGGACTTTTTCTGGTTTGGATCACGTAGTACTGTGGTACCGCACTGAAACAGTCGATTAAAACAGGTTACGGCCAATATTATAGATGATAACGCAAGTTATGTCTGGGATAGGTCTGGGATTTGCCCTCGTCAGACTCACACTTTCGCATTCTTCACATACTAGTTGTACAGATCCTGGGTTTTATTCTGGTTTGGATCACGTAGTAATGTGGTACCACACTGAAACAGTCGATTAAACCTGGTTTCGATCAATAATTTTGAGGGTATCGCATGTTAGGTCTAGGTTAGGCCTGGGAATTACCCTCATCAGACACATAATTTCGCATTCTTCAAATACATGTAGAACGGATCCTGGGTTTTTTCTGGTTTGGATCACGTAGTAACGTGGTACCACACCGAGAAAGTCCATTAAACCTGGTTTCGATGAATATTTTAGAGAATAACTCATGTTAGGTCTAGGTTAGGTCTGGGATTTGCTGTCATCAGGCTCGTACTTTCGCATATTTCTCATACTTCATGGCTAGATCCTGGGCTTTTTCTGGATTGCATCACGCAGTAATGTGGTACCACACTGAAACAGTAAATTAAACCTGGTTTCGATAAATATTTTAGAGGATAACGCAAGTTAGGTATGGGATAGGTCCGGGATTTGCCCTCATCAGGTTCATATTTTCGCATTTTTCACGTACTTGTTGAACAGATCCCTGGCTTTTTCTGGTTTGGATCACGTAGTAATGTGGTACCACACTGAAACAGTCCATTAAACCTGGTTTCGATCAATAGTTTAGAGGACAACGCATGTTAGGTCTTGGGATAGGTCTGGGATTTGCCCCCATCAGGGTCATATTTTCGCATTTTTAACATACTTGTTGGACAGATCCTCGGTTTTTCTGTTTTGGATCACGTAGTAATGTGGTATCACACTGAAACAGTCCATTAAATCTGGTCTTGATAAATATTTTAGAGGATAACGCATGTTATGCCTAGGTTGGGCCTGGGATTTGCCCTCAACAGACACACACTTTCGCATTCTCCACATACTTATTGAACAGGTCCTGGGTTTTTTCTGGTTCGGATCACATAGTAATGTGGTACCACACTGAAACATTCAATTAAATCTGGTCTTGATAAATGTTTTGGAGGACAACGCATGTCAGGTCTGGGATAGGTCTGGGATTTGCCCCCATCAGGGACATATTTTCGCATTTTTAACATACTTGTTGAACAGATCCTCGGTTTTTATGTTTTGGATCACGTAGTAATGTGGTATCACACTGAAACAGTCCATTAAATCTGGTCTTGATAAATATTTTAGTGGATAACGCATGTTAGGTCTGGGTTAGGTCTAGGATTTGCCCTCAGCAGGCTCATACTTTCGCATATTTCTCATACTTGATGGCCAGATCCTGGGCTTTCTCTGGATTGGATCACGTAGTAATGTGGTACCACACTGGAACAGTCGATTAAACCTGGTTTCGATCAATAATTTTGAGGGTAACGCATGTTAGTTCTAGGTTAGGTCTGGGAATTACCCTCATCAGACACATAATTTCGCATTCTTCACATACATGTAGAACGGATCCTGGATTTTTTCTGGTTTGGATCACGTAGTAATGTGGTACGACACTGAAAAAGTCCATTAAGGCTGGTTTCGATCAATATTTTACAGAATAACGCATGTTAGGTCTTGGTTACGTCTGGGATTTGCTCTCATCAGGCTCGTACTTTCGCATATTTCCCATAGATGATGGCCAGATTCTGGACTTTTTCTGGTTTGGATCACGTAGTAATGTGGTACCGCACTGAAACAGTCGATTAAAACAGGTTTCGGCCAATATTTTAGATGATAACGCAAGTTATGTCTGGGATAGGTCTGGGATTTGCCCTCGTCAGGCTCACACTTTTGCATTCTTCACATACTATTTGGACAGATTCTGGCCTTTTTCTGGTTTGGATCCCGTAGGAATGTGGTACCACACTGAAACAGTCCATTAAACCTGGTTTCGATGAATATTTTAGAGGATAACGAAGGTTAGGTCTAGGTTAGGCCTGGGATTTGCTCTCATCAGACACATACTTTCGCATTCTTCACATACTTGTAGAACGGATCCTGGGTTTTTTTCTGGTTTGGATCACGTAGTAATGTGGTACCACACTGAAACAGTCGATTAAACCTGGCTTCGATGAATATTTTAGAGAATAACTCATGTTAGGTCTAGGTTAGGTCCGGGATTTGCCCTCATCAGGGTCATATTTTCGCATTTTTCACTTACTTGTTGAACAGATCCCTGGCTTTTTCTGGTTTGGATCACGTAGTAATGTGGTACCACACTGAAACAGTCCATTAAACCTGGTTTCGATCAATATTTTAGAGGATAACGCATGTTATGTCAGGGATAGGTCTGGGATTTGCCTTCATCAGGCTCATAGATTCTCGTTTTTCACATACTTGTTGAACAGATTCTGGGTTTTTTCTGGTTTGGTTACGTAGTAATGTGGTACCACACTGAAACAGTCCATTAAATCTGGTTTCGATCAATATTTTACAGAATAACGCATGTTAGGTCTTGGTTAGGTCTGGGATTTGCTCTCATCAGGCTCGTACTTTCGCATATTTCTCATAGATGATGGCCAGATTCTGGACTTTTTCTGGTTTGGATCACGTAGTAATGTGGTACCGCACTGAAACAGTCGATTAAAACAGGTTTCGGCCAATATTATAGATGATAACGCAAGTTATGTCTGGGATAGGTCTGGGATTTGCCCTCGTCAGACTCACACTTTCGCATTCTTCACATACTAGTTGTACAGATCCTGGGTTTTATTCTGGTTTGGATCACGTAGTAATGTGGTACCACACTGAAACAGTCGATTAAACCTGGTTTCGATCAATAATTTTGAGGGTAACGCATGTTAGGTCTAGGTTAGGCCTGGGAATTACCCTCATCAGACACATAATTTCGCATTCTTCAAATACATGTAGAACGGATCCTGGGTTTTTTCTGGATTGTATCACGTAGTAATGTGGTACCACACTGAAACAGTCCATTAAACCTGGTTTCGATCAATATTTTAGAGGATAACGCATGTTATGTCCGGGATAGGTCTGGGATTTGCCTTCATCAGGCTCATAGATTCTCGTTTTTCACATACTTGTTGAACAGATTCTGGCCTTTTTCTGGTTTGGATCCCGTAGTAATGTGGTACCACACTGAAACAGTCCATTAAATCTGGTTTCGATGAATATTTTAGAGGATAACTCATGTTAGGTCTAGGTTAGGTCTGGGATTTGCTCTCATCAGGCTCGTACATTCGCATATTTCTCATACTTGATGGCCAGATCCTGGGGTTTTTCTGGATTGGATCACGTAGTAATGTGGTACCACACTGAAATAGTCCATTAAACCTGGTTTCGATAAATATTTTAGAGGATAACTCATGTTAGGTCTAGGTTAGGTCTGGGATTTGCTCTCATCAGGCTCGTACTTTCGCATATTTCTCATACTTCATGGCTAGATCCTGGGCTTTTTCTGGATTGGATCCCGTAGTAATATGGTACCACACTGAAACAGTCCATTAAACCTGGTTTCGATCAATATTTTAGAGGATAACGCATGTTATGTCTAGGTTGGGCCTGGGATTTGCCCTCATCAGACACACACTTTCGCATTCTCCACATACTTGTTGAACAGATCCTGGGTTTTTTCTGGTTCGGATCACATAGTAATGTGGTACCACACTGAAACATTCAATTAAATCTGGTCTTGATAAATGTTTTGGAGGACAACGCATGTTAGGTCTGAGATAGGTCTGGGATTTGCCCTCATCAGGGTCATACTTTCGCATTTTTAACATACTTGTTGAACAGATCCTCGGTTTTTCTGTTTTGGATCACGTAGTAATGTGGTACCTCACTGAAACCGTCCATTAAACCTAGTTTCGATCAATATTTTAGAGAATAACTCATGTTAGGTCTAGGTTAGGTCTGGGATTTGCTCTCATCAGGCTCGTACTTTCGCATATTTCTCATACTTCATGGCTAGATCCTGGGCTTTTTCTGGATTGGATCCCGTAGTAATGTGGTACCACACTGAAACAGTCCATTAAACCTGGTTTCGATCAATATTTTAGAGGATAACGCATGTTATGTCTAGGTTGGGCCTGGGATTTGCCCTCATCAGACACACACTTTCGCATTCTCCACATACTTGTTGAACAGATCCTGGGTTTTTTCTGGTTCGGATCACATAGTAATGTGGTACCACACTGAAACATTCAATTAAATCTGGTCTTGATAAATGTTTTGGAGGACAACGCATGTTAGGTCTGAGATAGGTCCGGGATTTGCCCTCATCAGGGTCATATTTTCGCATTTTTCACATACTTGTTGAACAGATCCCCGGCATTTTCTGGTTTGGATCACGTAGTAATGTGGTACCACACTGAAACAGTTCAATAAACCTGGTTTCGATCAAAATTTTAGAGGATAACGCATGTTATGTCTGGGATAGGTCTGGGATTTGCCCTCATCAGGCTCATAGATTCGCGTTTCTCACATACTTGTTGAACCGATTCAGGCCTTTTTCTGGTTTGGATCCCGTAGTAATGTGGTACCACACTGAAACAGTCCATTAAACCTGGTTTCGATGAATATTTTAGAGGATAACTCATGTTAGGTCTAGGTTAGGTCTGGGATTTGCCCTCGTCAGGGTCATATTTTCGCATTTTTAACATACTTGATGGCCAGATCCTGAGCTTTTTCTGGATTGTATCACGTAGTAATGTGGTACCACACTGAAACAGTCCATTAAACCTGGTTTCGATCAATATTTTAGAGGATAACGCATGTTATGTCCGGGATAGGTCTGGGATTTGCCTTCATCAGGCTCATAGATTCTCGTTTTTCACATACTTGTTGAACAGATTCTGGCCTTTTTCTGGTTTGGATCCCGTAGTAATGTGGTACCACACTGAAACAGTCCATTAAACCTGGTTTCGATGAATATTTTAGAGGATAACTCATGTTAGGTCTAGGTTAGGTCTAGGATTTGCCCTCAGCAGGCTCATACTTTCGCATATTTCTCATACTTGATGGCCAGATCCTGGGCTTTTTCTGGATTGGATCACGTAGTAATGTGGTACCACACTGAAACAGTCCATTAAACCAGGTTTCGATCAATATTTTCGAGGATAACGCAAGTTATGTCTGGGATAGGTCTGGGAGTTGCCCTCGTCAGGCTCATACTTTCGCATTCTTCACATACTAGTTGTACAGATCCTGGGTTTTATTCTGGTTTGGATCACGTAGTAATGTGGTACCACACTGGAACAGTCGATTAAACCTGGTTTCGATCAATAATTTTGAGGGTAACGCATGTTAGTCCTACGTTAGGCCTGGGAATTAGCCTCATCAGACACATAATTTCGTATTCTTCGCATACATGTAGAACGGATCCTGGGTTTTTTCTGGTTTGGATAACGTAGTAATGTAGTACCACACTGAAAAAGTCCATTAAACCTGGCTTCGATGAATATTTTAGAGAATAACTCATGTAAGGTCTAGGTTAGGTCCGGGATTTGCCCTCATCAGGGTCATATTTTCGCATTTTTCACATACTTGTTGAACAGATCCCTGGCTTTTTCTGGTTTGGATCACGTAGTAATGTGGTACCACACTGAAACAGTCCATTAAACCTGGTTTCGATCAATATTTTAGAGGATAACGCATGTTATGTCTGGGATAGGTCTGGGATTTGCCCTCATCAGGCTCATAGATTCGCGTTTTTCACATACTTGTTGAACAGATTCTGGCCTTTTTCTGGTTTGGATCCCGTAGTAATGTGGTACCACACTGAAACAGTCCATTAAACCTGGTTTCGATGAATATTTTAGTGGATAACGGATGTTATGTCTAGGTTAGGCCAGGGATTTGCCCTCATCAGACACATACTTTCGCATTCTCCACATACTTGTTAAACAGATCCTGGGTTTTTTCTGGTTTGGATCACGTAGTAATGTGGTACCACACTGAAACATTCAATTAAATCAGGTCTTGATAAATATTTTAGAGGATAACGCATGTTAGGTCAGGGTTAGGTCTAGGATTTGCCCTCAGCGGGCACATACTTTCGCATATTTCTCATACTTGATGGCTAGATCCTGGGCTGTTTTCTGGATTGGATCACGTAGTAATGCAGTACCACACTGAAACAGTCCATTAAACCTGGTTTCGATCAATATTTTAGAGGATAACGCATGTTATGTCTAGGTTGGGCCTGGGATTTGCCCTCATCAGACACATACTCTCGCATTCTCCTCATACTTGTTGAACAGATCCTGGGTTTTCTCTGGTTTGGATCACGTAGTAATGTGGTACCACACTGAAACATTCAATTAAAGCAGGTCTTGATAAATATTTTGCAGGATAACGCATGTTAGGTCTGGGTTAGGTCTAGGATTTGTCCTCAGCGGGCTCATACTTTCGCATATTTCTCATACTTGATGGCTAGAACCTGGGCTTTTTCTGGATTGGATCACGTAGTAATGTGGTATCACACAGAAACTTTCAATTAAACCTAGTTTCGATGAATATTTTAGAGGGTAACGCATGTTAGGTCTAGGTTAGGTCCGGGATTTGCCCTCATCAGGGTCATATTTTCGCATTTGTCACATACTTGTTGAACAGATCCCTGGCTTTTTCTGGTTTGGATCACGTAGTAACGTGGTACCACACTGAAGCAGTCCATTAAACCTGGTTTCGATCAATATTTTAGAGGATAACGCATGTTATGTCTGGGATAGGTCTGGGATTTGCCCTCATCAGGCTCATAGATTCGCGTTTTTCACATACTTGTTGAACAGATTCTGGCCTTTTTCTGGTTTGGATCCCGTAGTAATGTGGTACCACACTGAAACAGTCCATTAAACCTGGTTTCGATGAATATTTTAGAGGATAACTCATGTTAGGTCTAGGTTAGGTCTGGGATTTGCTCTCATCAGGCTCGTACATTCGCATATTTCTCATACTTGATGGCCAGATCCCTTCACATCCATGTAGAACGGATCCTGGGTTTTTTCTGGTTCGGATCACGTAGTAATGTGGTACCACACTGGAACAGTCGATTAAACCTGGTTTCGATCAATAATTTTGAGGGTAACGCATGTTAGTTCTAGGTTAGGTCTGGGAATTACCCTCATCAGACACATAATTTCGCATTCTTCACATACATGTAGAACGGATCCTGGATTTTTTCTGGTTTGGATCACGTAGTAATGTGGTACGACACTGAAAAAGTCCATTAAAGCTGGTTTCGATCAATATTTTACAGAATAACGCATGTTAGGTCTTGGTTACGTCTGGGATTTGCTCTCATCAGGCTCGTACTTTCGCATATTTCTCATAGATGATGGCCAGATTCTGGACTTTTTCTGGTTTGGATCACGTAGTAATGTGGTACCGCACTGAAACAGTCGATTAAAACAGGTTTCGGCCAATATTTTAGATGATAACGCAAGTTATGTCTGGGATAGGTCTGGGATTTGCCCTCGTCAGGCTCACACTTTCGCATTCTTCACATACTATTTGGACAGATCCTGGGTTTTATTCTGGTTTGGATCACGTAGTAATGTGGTACCGCACTGAAACAGTCGATTAAAACAGGTTTCGGCCAATATTTTAGATGATAACGCAAGTTATGTCTGGGATAGGTCTGGGATTTGCCCTCGTCAGGCTCACACTTTTGCATTCTTCACATACTATTTGGACAGATCCTGGGTTTTATTCTGGTTTGGATCACGTAGTAATGTGGTACCACACTGAAATAGTCCATTAAACCTGGTTTCGATCAATATTTTAGAGGATAACGCAAGTTAGGTCTAGGTTAGGCCTGGGATTTGCTCTCATCAGACACATACTTTCGCATTCTTCACATACTTGTTGAACAGATCCCTGGCTTTTTCTGGTTTGGATCACGTAGTAATGTGGTACCACACTGAAACAGTCCATTAAACCTGGTTTCGATCAATATTTTAGAGGATAACGCATGTTAGGTCAGGGTTAGGTCTAGGATTTGCCCTCAGCGGGCACATACTTTCGCATATTTCTCATACTTGATGGCTAGATCCTGGGCTGTTTTCTGGATTGGATCACGTAGTAATGCAGTACCACACTGAAACAGTCCATTAAACCTGGTTTCGATCAATATTTTAGAGGATAACGCATGTTATGTCTAGGTTGGGCCTGGGATTTGCCCTCATCAGACACATACTCTCGCATTCTCCTCATACTTGTTGAACAGATCCTGGGTTTTCTCTGGTTTGGATCACGTAGTAATGTGGTACCACACTGAAACATTCAATTAAAGCAGGTCTTGATAAATATTTTGCAGGATAACGCATGTTAGGTCTGGGTTAGGTCTAGGATTTGTCCTCAGCGGGCTCATACTTTCGCATATTTCTCATACTTGATGGCTAGAACCTGGGCTTTTTCTGGATTGGATCACGTAGTAATGTGGTATCACACAGAAACTTTCAATTAAACCTAGTTTCGATGAATATTTTAGAGGGTAACGCATGTTAGGTCTAGGTTAGGTCCGGGATTTGCCCTCATCAGGGTCATATTTTCGCATTTGTCACATACTTGTTGAACAGATCCCTGGCTTTTTCTGGTTTGGATCACGTAGTAACGTGGTACCACACTGAAGCAGTCCATTAAACCTGGTTTCGATCAATATTTTAGAGGATAACGCATGTTATGTCTGGGATAGGTCTGGGATTTGCCCTCATCAGGCTCATAGATTCGCGTTTTTCACATACTTGTTGAACAGATTCTGGCCTTTTTCTGGTTTGGATCCCGTAGTAATGTGGTACCACACTGAAACAGTCCATTAAACCTGGTTTCGATGAATATTTTAGAGGATAACTCATGTTAGGTCTAGGTTAGGTCTGGGATTTGCTCTCATCAGGCTCGTACATTCGCATATTTCTCATACTTGATGGCCAGATCCCTTCACATCCATGTAGAACGGATCCTGGGTTTTTTCTGGTTCGGATCACGTAGTAATGTGGTACCACACTGGAACAGTCGATTAAACCTGGTTTCGATCAATAATTTTGAGGGTAACGCATGTTAGTTCTAGGTTAGGTCTGGGAATTACCCTCATCAGACACATAATTTCGCATTCTTCACATACATGTAGAACGGATCCTGGATTTTTTCTGGTTTGGATCACGTAGTAATGTGGTACGACACTGAAAAAGTCCATTAAAGCTGGTTTCGATCAATATTTTACAGAATAACGCATGTTAGGTCTTGGTTACGTCTGGGATTTGCTCTCATCAGGCTCGTACTTTCGCATATTTCTCATAGATGATGGCCAGATTCTGGACTTTTTCTGGTTTGGATCACGTAGTAATGTGGTACCGCACTGAAACAGTCGATTAAAACAGGTTTCGGCCAATATTTTAGATGATAACGCAAGTTATGTCTGGGATAGGTCTGGGATTTGCCCTCGTCAGGCTCACACTTTCGCATTCTTCACATACTATTTGGACAGATCCTGGGTTTTATTCTGGTTTGGATCACGTAGTAATGTGGTACCGCACTGAAACAGTCGATTAAAACAGGTTTCGGCCAATATTTTAGATGATAACGCAAGTTATGTCTGGGATAGGTCTGGGATTTGCCCTCGTCAGGCTCACACTTTTGCATTCTTCACATACTATTTGGACAGATCCTGGGTTTTATTCTGGTTTGGATCACGTAGTAATGTGGTACCACACTGAAATAGTCCATTAAACCTGGTTTCGATCAATATTTTAGAGGATAACGCAAGTTAGGTCTAGGTTAGGCCTGGGATTTGCTCTCATCAGACACATACTTTCGCATTCTTCACATACTTGTTGAACAGATCCCTGGCTTTTTCTGGTTTGGATCACGTAGTAATGTGGTACCACACTGAAACAGTCCATTAAACCTGGTTTCGATCAATATTTTAGAGGATAACGCATGTTAGGTCAGGGTTAGGTCTAGGATTTGCCCTCAGCGGGCACATACTTTCGCATATTTCTCATACTTGATGGCTAGATCCTGGGCTGTTTTCTGGATTGGATCACGTAGTAATGCAGTACCACACTGAAACAGTCCATTAAACCTGGTTTCGATCAATATTTTGGAGGATAACGCATGTTATGTCTAGGTTGGGCCTGGGATTTGCTCTCATCAGGCTCGTACTTTCGCATATTTCTCATAGATGATGGCCAGATTCTGGACTTTTTCTGGTTTGGATCACGTAGTAATGTGGTACCGCACTGAAACAGTCGATTAAAACAGGTTTCGGCCAATATTATAGATGATAACGCAAGTTATGTCTGGGATAGTTCTGGGATTTGCCCTCGTCAGACTCACACTTTCGCATTCTTCACATACTAGTTGTACAGATCCTGGGTTTTATTCTGGTTTGGATCACGTAGTAATGTGGTACCACACTGAAACAGTCGATTAAACCTGGTTTCGATCAATAATTTTGAGGGTAACGCATGTTAGGTCTAGGTTAGGCCTGGGAATTACCCTCATCAGACACATAATTTCGCATTCTTCAAATACATGTAGAACGGATCCTGGGTTTTTTCTGGTTTGGATCACGTAGTAATGTGGTACCACACCGAGAAAGTCCATTAAACCTGGTTTCGATGAATATTTTAGAGAATAACTCATGTTAGGTCTAGGTTAGGTCTGGGATTTGCTGTCATCAGGCTCGTACTTTCGCATATTTCTCATACTTCATGGCTAGATCCTGGGCTTTTTCTGGATTGCATCACGCAGTAATGTGGTACCACACTGAAACAGTAAATTAAACCTGGTTTCGATAAATATTTTAGAGGATAACGCAAGTTAGGTATGGGATAGGTCCGGGATTTGCCCTCATCAGGTTCATATTTTTTTTTTTTTTTTTTTTTTTTTTTTTTTTTTTTTTGTCGTGGGGAAAATCTTCGAAAGACTCCCTCCCACCTCCTTGGGGAGAGGTGGGAGGGGTGTGTGGGATTCCCCGCGCCCGTACAACGACAGGCGCGGGACCTACCCACTAAAAACCCCACGGTGACCCTTCGGCACGCTTTGGGAGGATACCGGGAATCGCTCGAAGCATTCTTCCGGTATCCTCCCCGTGCCCGCGCTTTCGCGCCCATCCCCCGGCGGGACAATCGGTCCCCCCAGTAGACACACTGCCTCGTAGCGGCGGGACGGGGCCACTCCATCCCGCCGCTATCCGTCCCGGGGCCGCGTTTAGTGGCGGCTGCGAGCCCCAACTCGCAACCGCCCGCGACCCCCTTTCCACCCCTCGGCGGCCGGGCGTTCATGGCCGCACCAGACCGCCGAGGGTGCCTCCCCTTGAGTCGGACCGGTAGGGGGAGGCACTCCTACCCCCAACCGGTCCGACCCGGCGCCGCCTGGCGGGAGGAGGGTCCCCTCAGGACCCCCCTCCCAGCCTAGGTCATCCGCCACGCCGAGGCGGCCGCCCGCGACGCCTCGCGACCGGGCGACGACCTCGGGCCACCGCACGAGCGCGAGCTTCAGCACGCCGCTCAAGCTCGCGCTCCCTCCCCGCGGCCTCCTTCTGCAACATTACGTTCTCGCAGAAGGAGGCCACGGCCCTCCACTTCTCCTCGCTGCCGAGCATGGCGCGCACCACGCCCGGCAGCGAGACATCCCGCCCGACGACGCCGACCAGGACACGGCGCTCCCCCTCCCACGCTGGGCATACCTCCAGGGTATGATCCGCCGTGTCCTGCTCAGCGTCGCAGTGGCAGCAACGCGCCGTCGGCTCCTTCCCTATCCGGCACAGGTATCTTCCGAAGCTGCCATGCCCGGAAAATACCTGTGCCATCCGGTAGGTGAGGCTGCCATGGCCTCTGTCCAGCCACTCCTTCAGGAGTGGCCGAACCGCCCCGACAGTCCGGTGCCCCGCGGTTGGCAGAGCCAGCCGCTCCTGCCACGCGTGCAACACGGACTGCCGGGCCTGGCGCTTCAAATCGCCCCAAGCAGGTTCCTGCCCGCCCGGGACCGCCCCCACCCCCGCGCGACGGTCGACGCGGTGCCGGTACATCACCGCGTGCGACCGCGCGAGCAGGTCCATGGGCGGCATCCCCGCTAGAACCGTCGCCGCCTCATGTGACATGGTCCGATACCCGCGGACGACCCTGAGCGCCATGCGCCTCTGCACCCGACGCAGCATAGTCATGCTGCGCCGGGAGGCAGCCAGGTCGTCCGCCCAGACGGGGGCCCCGTATAGGGCCACCGACTGGACCATTGCCACATAGAGGCGACGAACTCGGCCCGCCGGGCCCCCCAGGTTGGGCAGGATCCGGCCCAGAGCCGCAACCATCCTTTCCAACCGGGGGACCAGGCAGCGGAAATGCTTCTCGAAACGCCAGTGGCTATCGAGGATCAGCCCCAGATACCTGATCTGGGGCTTCACCTCGATGTCAGCCCCACCCACCCGGATCAGAGGGGGTGGCGGATCCTGCCGAGGTGAATGAAACGCAATCACCTCGGTCTTATGGACCGCCACCGTCATCCCCATCCCCCTGATCCGGTCGACGACGCGTTGCGACCCCTCCTCCGCGCGACGCATGGCCCTCCCCCAGTGCGCCCCGACGGCCAGCACCAGTGTGTCATCCGCATAACACACCGTGCTGACGCCGTCGGGGAGGCCGGCCCGCAACACCGAGTCGTACGCGATGTTCCACAGGAGTGGCCCGAGGACCGACCCCTGCGGAACACCGCAGTACACCTCCCTCCGCATATCACCATCCCGGCCCGGATACTCGATCCACCTGCCGCGGAGATAATCCCCGACGACCGCCCTGAGACAAGGGGGGACTCGATGATATTCGAGCCCCCTCCTTATCTCTTCCCAGGGGAGGGTGTTAAAGGCATTGGCAATATCCAAGGATATTGCCAATGCCACCCCTCCCCGGGAGACGGCCGCCTCCGAGAGGGCCCTCACACGACCTATCGCGTCGATAGTCGATCGGCCCCCCCGGAAACCGAACTGGCAGTCGGCCAGACCGGGATCACCCCGCGACAGGTGCTCGACGAGGCGGGCAGCAATCACACGCTCGAAGAGCTTGCCCACCTCGTCGAGGAGACAAATGGGCCGGTATGCGGAGGGAGACTCCGCGGGCCGACCCTCCTTCCGGAGGAGGACCATCCTCGCCACCTTCCAACTGGGGGGGAATCGCCCGTCCCTCAGGCAGCGGTCGAACAACCGCCTGAGGTCGGCCCCAAGGACGCCCTGGGTCAAGACCCAAACCCGGCCGGGCACACCATCCGGACCCGGGGCCGTGTTACGAACCCCGAGCCGTCTGATGGCCGCTGCCAGCTCCTCCTGCGTGACCCCCAGCTCGGCCGTCCACTCCACTGGGACAGCCGCCGCCGCCGGAGGACGCGGTCCCCTCTCCCCAATTGGGAAGAGTGTATTGACCACGTCCTCCAGCAGCCGGGGGTCAAGACCCTCGGTGACGGGGGGCGCCCACGGGCGGAGCTTATTCAGCACCACCTTATATGGGCGCCCCCATGGATCGTCATCAAGGGTCTGGAGGAGCTCCTTCCATGCCTGGGTCTTGGCCCGTTTGATGGCGACCTGCAGAGCAACCCGCGCCACGCGGTATGCTCCATACAGGTCATCAGCTGCCCTCGCTCGCGCCACGTCGTCGCCTGTACGTTGACGACGGCGCGCGCGGGTGTACTGGCGTCGGGCGCGGACAGTCGCGACTCGCAACTCCGCTATCGCGTCCGACCACCAGTACACCGCCCGGCGAGGAGAAGCCCGCCCGACCCGAGGCATCGCCGCGTCGCAAATACCCGCGACCAATGCTCCGAGCCGGGCGACCTCCTCCTCTATGCTCGGCAACTCGGCCGCTCCCTGCGGCCAAGTTGCAGCGAGGGCAGCTGCCATCAGGGCGTCCTTGTCCAGGCGCCGAAGCGCCCAGCGGCGTGGTGGGGTGCCACGCAGGCGGCCGTGTCGGGATGCACTCGCGGCGGCAGAGACCTCCATCCGGATGTACCGGTGATCGGAGAGTGTCTCTGCCCCCGCGACCACGTGCCAACCCGACACCATGCGCACGGCGTTGGGGGTCGCGAATCCAACATCCACGATGGACCCCCCATATCGCCGCACGCATGTGTGCTCCGACCCCCGGTTCAATACCCGGAGGTCGAGCCCCGCCGCCCAATCGCCCAGGATCCCGCCGCGAACGGAGGTCCTGGGGGATCCCCAAGCCACCGACTTGGCATTAAAATCCCCCAGGACCAGCACCGGCCGGGCCGCGTAGCGCTGCACGCATGCCGCGACCTCGGCCAAGTACAGCTCGAACGCAGCGTGACCGCTACGGGGCGAAATGTAGCACCCCACCACAGCGACTCCCCCCCAGTCCACGGCGACGAATCCCCGACCGCGCTCCAACAAGGAGAACGGTGGGGACCCGTCGCCCCCTCCCCATACCGTCGCCACCAAGCCGTCCGCGTCGCCCACCCAATGAGGGTGATCAGGGACGCGGTACGGCTCGGCGGCGACCGCCAGGCCAACCCCCCACTCCGCGAGGACTTGGGACATCAAGTCCTCTGCCGCGCGGCAGTGGTTGAGGTTGGCCTGGAGGAGGAGGCGGGGCGGCATTAATTAATGGCCGCGCCAGCCTCCTCCCGGCCGTCCGTCCCCGTAGCACCGTCCACCTCCATGGAGGACGATGCCACCGCCCTCGGCACCGGAGCCGGTGCAGCCCGCCTCTTCCTCTCCTTCCGGGAGGGGGGGGAGCACTTCTTGCTCCCCACCCTGTGATCGGCTGGCCTCCCCATGTCCGCACACAGCGGGCAGTGGGGGGCCGCCGAGCACTGGCTCGCACGGTGCTCTTTGGCACCGCAGCGGTAACACTGACCGCTGCGGTCCACCGGCGAGGTGCACCACTGCCTCACGTGCCCCAATTCGAGGCAGCGGTGACACTGGAGCGGGCGCGGCGCGAGGATTTCCACTCGCGCCGAAACCCACCCCACCAACACCCTCCCGGATTCCGCCACCTTACGGGCGGCGGAGAGGGGGCACCGGGCCCACACCGACCCGAGGCCGGAGGGCGACCTGCGGATCTCTCCGATCCGCAGGTCCTCCTCAGGACAGTCCCCCGCCCTCGCAAGGGCACGGGACACATCCTGTGCGCTGACCGAGTCGTCCAGCCCACAAACGCGCATCTCCGTGCGCTTCGTGGGCCGGGCGACCCGGACACCTCGCTCGCCCAGCTGCTCCCGGAGCCTCTGGGCGAGACGATCCGCCTTCGCGCCGCCTTCTGCACCGGGGATCTCCAGCAAGAGACCCCCGGTCACGGCCCTCTTCGCCCTCACGGAGGCGATGCCCAGCTCTTCCAGGGAGATATTCTCCCTGGCGAGCCGCATCGCCTCCGCGAGGGTCAGGTCGCCCCCCTGCGCAACGGTCAGCGTCACCGCTGCCGTTTTTGGGGGTCGACCTGGTCGTGCCTTCCCGACCTTCGCGGCCTTTACCTTGGCCGCCGGCGGCGGAGGCGGAGGCTGCGGTTGCGAGGCCTTCCTCGCCGCACGCTTCGCCTTCCGCCCCACCACCTCACTCCACGCCACCCCCCCTTGGGAGGGTGCCGTGGAGGACGCGACCACCGCGACCACGGGTACACCACCCCCCTTGGGGGTCGCGACCCGGGGCCCTGGTGCCGCAACGCTGGGCGGAGCCTTCACTCCGCCCTTCTTTGCCTTCCCCGACTGTACCGGAACAGGTCGGGGAGGCACCGCCTTCCTGCTGACCGCTCTTCCGGCGAGGAGCTCCTCCCGGAAGGCGGCCAGCTTGCCATCAATCATGTCCCCAATCCTCCTCAGAAGATCGTCTTCTGAGGAGGACGGGGACTTCTTCACGGGCGGAGTGTGGGTGGAGGGGCCCGCGGTGCCCCGCACCACTGCCGCCGCACTCCGCTTATTTACCTCCGCCGAGGGACGCGGCGGTGGAGGAGGAGGAAGGATGGGAGGGAGAGCCGCGCTGTTCCACAGCGCCTCTGCCCTCCTCCTCCCCTGTCGCTCCTCCTCCAACAGGAGCTGCAGACGGGCGTTCCGCCCTCTGAGCTCCCGCGCCGCCTCCCTCATTTCCGCCGCCGCAGCCTTCAGGGCCTCCGCGCCACCGCTTTTCTGCCCCTTAAAGGCGCAGGCAGCGGCGACTTTTTCCACCCGCCTCAGGGACGAGGAGATCCTCTCCGATATCTCCTCGGTCACCTCGTCCCTGAGGCAACTCAGCCTCACCGACGGGCTCATCGCCCCGCCCACCTCGACGACGGCCTGCCCCGTCCTCTTCCTCTTAGAGCCTATGTGGCTCGTGCTGGAGGAGAAGGACGAGACCGACGCCGTCTCGTCGTCCTCCTCCACCCTCCACGAAGCCGGACCTGGCGCTGAGTGGGGCGCGAGCGCCGCCACCCTAACCCCAACCCCGTCTCCGTCCTCCCCAACCGACAAAACCCGCCCCATCCCCATTTTATTTTCTGTGTCCATAAGAATCCCACGAGATGGTCGGAAATAAAGGTCCACCCGGGCAGAGCCGCCTTACCCGGGTAAGCCTAATACTCCGGGGGTTCGGCAGGTTCCCCGGAGGTGGTCGCTTGGGATTGGGCCTTCTCCCCCAACCATGCATCCCATCGCCGCGCACCATAGCTTAGGATTGGAGGGCGATTTTATAGAGTCGCCATACTCGTGGCCCAGGCGGTTAAGCCAAGACCCCCGTTCCTCCTGCCGTCACGTACCATTCACAAAACCAATAGGGAATTGTGAATGGGTCGTTGTGACGACCAACAGGAGGCTTACGGTGTGTGTATGACTCGGGTACCCCGGGTTCGTTAAGCCCGTACTGCAGCTGAAAGGCTGGCAGCCCCTGAGGGGATCAGGTTCATATTTTCGCATTTTTCACGTACTTGTTGAACAGATCCCTGGCTTTTTCTGGTTTGGATCACGTAGTAATGTGGTACCACACTGAAACAGTCCATTAAACCTGGTTTCGATCAATAGTTTAGAGGACAACGCATGTTAGGTCTTGGGATAGGTCTGGGATTTGCCCCCATCAGGGTCATATTTTCGCATTCTTAACATACTTGTTGGACAGATCCTCGGTTTTTCTGTTTTGGATCACGTAGTAATGTGGTATCACACTGAGACAGTCCATTAAATCTGGTCTTGATAAATATTTTAGAGGATAACGCATGTTATGCCTAGGTTGGGCCTGGGATTTGCCCTCAACAGACACACACTTTCGCATTCTCCACATACTTATTGAACAGGTCCTGGGTTTTTTCTGGTTCGGATCACATAGTAATGTGGTACCACACTGAAACATTCAATTAAAGCAGGTCTTGATAAATATTTTGCAGGATAACGCATGTTAGGTCTGGGTTAGGTCTAGGATTTGTCCTCAGCGGGCTCATACTTTCGCATATTTCTCATACTTGATGGCTAGAACCTGGGCTTTTTCTGGATTGGATCACGTAGTAATGTGGTATCACACAGAAACTTTCAATTAAACCTAGTTTCGATGAATATTTGAGAGGGTAACGCATGTTATGTCTAGGTTAGACCTGGGATTTGCCCCCATCAGGGCCATATTTTCGCATTTTTCACATACTTGTTGAACAGATCCCTGGCTTTTTCTGGTTTGTATCACGTAGTAATGTGGTACCACACTGAAGCAGTCCATTAAACCTGGTTTCGATCAATATTTTAGAGGATAACGCATGTTATGTCTGGGATAGGTCTGGGATTTGCCCTCATCAGGCTCATAGATTCGCGTTTTTCACATACTTGTTGAACAGATTCTGGCCTTTTTCTGGTTTGGATCCCGTAGTAATGTGGTACCACACTGAAACAGTCCATTAAACCTGGTTTCGATGAATATTTTAGAGGATAACTCATGTTAGGTCTAGGTTAGGTCTGGGATTTGCTCTCATCAGGCTCGTACATTCGCATATTTCTCATACTTGATGGCCAGATCCTTTCACATCCATGTAGAACGGATCCTGGGTTTTTTCTGGTTCGGATCACGTAGTAATGTGGTACCACACTGAAAAAGTCCATTAATCCTGGCTTCGATGAATATTTTAGAGAATAACTCATGTTAGGTCTAGGTTAGGCCCGGGATTTGCCCTCATCAGGGTCATATTTTCGCATTTTTCACATACTTGTTGAACAGATCCCTGGCTTTTTCTGGTTTGGATCACGTAGTAATGTGGTACCACACTGGAACAGTCGATTAAACCTGGTTTCGATCAATAATTTTGAGGGTAACGCATGTTAGTTCTAGGTTAGGCCTGGGAATTACCCTCATCAGACACATAATTTCGCATTCTTCACATACATGTAGAACGGATCCTGGGTTTTTTCTGGTTTGGATCACGTAGTAATGTGGTACCACACTGAAAAAGTCCATTAAACCTGGCTTCGATGAATATTTTAGAGAATAACTCATGTTAGGTCTAGGTTAGGTCCGGGATTTGCTCTGATCAGGGTCATATTTTCGCATTTTTCACATACTTGTTGAACAGATCCCTGCCTTTTTCTGGTTTGGATCACGTAGTAATGTAGTACCACACTGAGGCAGTCCATTAAACCTGGTTTCGATCAATATTTTAGAGCATAACGCATGTTATGTCTGGGATAGGTCTGGGATTTGCCTTCATCAGGCTCATAGTTTCTCGTTTTTCACATACTTGTTGAACAGATTCTGGGTTTTTTCTGGTTAGGATCACGTAGTAATGCGGTACCACACTGAAACTGTCCACTAAACCTGGTTTCGATCTATATTTTAGAGGATAACGCATGTTATGTCTAGGTTAGGCCTGGGATTTGCCCACATCAGGCTCATAGTTTCGCGTTTTTCACATACTTGTTGAACAGATTCTGGGTTTTTCTGGTTTGGATCACGTAGTAATGTGGTGCCACACTGAATCAGTCCATTCAACCTGGTTTCGATCAATATTTTACAGAATAACGCATGTTAGGTCTTGGTTAGGTCTGGGATTTGCCCTAATCAGGCTCATAATTTCGCATATTTCTCATACTTGATGGCCTGATCCTGGGCTTTTTCTGGATTGGATCACGTAGTAATGTGGTACCACACTGAAACAGTCCAATAAACCTGGTTTCGATTAATATTTTAGAGGATAACTCAAGTTATGTCTGGGATAGGTCTGGGATTTGCCCTCGTCAGGCTCATACTTTCGCATTCTTCACATACTAGTTGTACAGATCCTGGGTTTTATTCTGGTTTGGATCACGTAGTAATGTGGTACCACACTGGAACAGTGGATTAAACCTGGTTTCGATCAATAATTTTGAGGGTAACGCATGTTAGGTCTAGGTTAGGCCTGGGAATTACCCTCATCAGACACATAATTTCGCATTCTTCACATACATGTAGAACGGATCCTGGGTTTTTTCTGGTTTGGATCACGTAGTAATGTGGTACCACACAGAAAGTCCATTAAACCTGGCTTCGATGAATATTTTAGAGAATAACTCATGTAAGGTCTAAGTTAGGCCTGGGAATTACCCTCATCAGACACATAATTTCGCATTTTTTACATACTTGTTGAACAGATCCCTGGCTTTTTCTGGTTTGGATCACGTAGTAATGTGGTACCACACTGAAGCAGTCCATTAAACCTGGTTTCGATCAATAGTTTAGAGGATAACGCATGTTATGTCTGGGATAGGTCTGGGATTTGCCTTCATCAGGCTCATAGTTTCTCGTTTCTCACATACTTGTTGAACAGATTCTGGGTTTTTTCTGGTTTGGATCACGAAGTAATCTGGTACCACACTGAAACTGTTCATTAAACCTGGTTTCGATCAATATTTTACAGAATAACGCATGTTAGGTCTTGGTTAGGTCTGGGATTTGCCCTAATCAGGCTCATAGTTTCGCATATTTCTCATACTTCATGGCTAGATCCTGGGCTTTATCTGGATTGGATCACGTTGTAATGTGGTACCACACTGAAACAGTAAATTAAACCTAGTTTCGATATTTATTTTAGAGGATAACGCAAGTTATGTCTGGGGTAGGTCCGGGATTTGCCCTCATCAGGGTCATATTTTCGCATTTTTCACATACTTGTTGAACAGATCCCTGGCTTTTTCCGGTTTGGATCACGTAGTAATGTGGTACCACACTGAAATAGTCCATTAAACCTGGTTTCGATCAATATTTTAGAGGATAATGCAAGTTAGGCCAAGGTTAGTCCTGGGATTTTCCTACATCAGACACATACTTTCGCATTCTTCACATACTTGTAGAACGGATCCTGGGTTTTTTCTGGTTTGGATCACGTAGTAATGTGGTACCACACTGAGAAAGTTCATTAAACCTGGTTTCGATCAATATTTTACAGAATAACGCATGTTAGGTCTTGGTTAGGTCTGGGATTTGCCGTAATCAGGCTCATAGTTTCGCATATTTCTCATACTTCATGGCTAGATCCTGGGCTTCATCTGGATTGGATCACGTAGTAATGTGGTTCCACACTGAAACAGTAAATTAAACCTAGTTTCGATATATATTTTAGAGGATAACGCAAGTTATGTCTGGGGTAGGTCCGGGATTTGCCCCCATCAGGGTCATATTTTCGCATTTTTCACATACTTGTTGAACAGATCCCTGGCTTTTTCTGGTTCGGATCACGTAGTAATGTGGTATCACCCTGAAACAGTCGATTGAAACAGGTTTCGGTCAATACTTTAAATGATAACGCAAGTTATGTCTGGGATAGGTCTGGGATTTGCCCACGTCAGGCTGATACTTACGCATTCTTCACATACTAATTGTACAGATCCTGGGTTTTATTCTGGTTTGGATCACGTAGTAATGTGGTACCACACAGAAACAGTCGATTAAACCTGGTTTCGATCAATATTTTAGGGGATAACGCATGTTATGTCCGGGATTGGTCTGGGATTTGCCCTCATCAGGCTCATAGTTTCGCTTTTTTCACATACTTGTTTGTACAGATTTTGGGTTTTTTCCGGTTCGGATCACGTAGTAATGTGGTATCACGCTGAAACAGTCGATTGAAACAGGTTTCGGTCAATACTTTAGATGATAACGCAAGTTATGTCTGGGATAGGTCAGGGATTTGCCCACGTCAGGCTCATACTTACGCATTCTTCACATACTAATTGTACAGATCCTGGGTTTTTTCTGGTTTGGATCACGTAGTAATGTGGTGCCACACTGAAAAAGTCCATTAAACCTGGCTTCGATGAATATTTTAGAGAATAACTCATGTTAGGTCTAGGTTTGGTCCGGGATTTGCCCTCATCAAGGTCATATTTTCGCATTTTTCACATACTCGTTGAACAGATCCCTGGCTTTTTCTGGTTTGGATCACGTAGTGATGTGGTACCACACTGAAACAGTCCATTAAACCTGGTTTCGATCAATATTTTAGACGATAACGCATGTTATGTCTGGGTTAGGTCTGGGATTTGCCCTCATCAGGCTCATAGTTTCGCGTTTTTCACATACTTGTTGAACAGATTCTGGCCTTTTTCTGGATTGGATCCCGTAGTAATGTGGTACCACACTGAAACAGTCCATTAAACCTGGTTTCGATCAATATTCTAGAGGATAACGCATGTTATGTCTAGGTTGGGCCTGAGATTTGCCCTCATCAGACACATACTTTCGCATATTTCTCATAGTTGATGGCCAGATTCTGGACTTTTTCTGGTTTGGATCACGTAATAATGTGGTACCACACTGAAACAGTCGATTAAAACAGGTTTCGGTCAATGTTTTAGATGATAACGCAAGTTATGTGTGGGATAGGTCTGGGATTTGCCATCGTCAGGCTCATACTTACGCAGTCTTCACATACTTGTAGTACAGACCCTGGGTTTTATTCTGGTTTGGATCACGTAGTAATGTGGTACCGCACTGAAACGTTCGATTAAACCTGGTTTCGATCAATAATTTTGAGGGTAACGCATGTTAGGTCTAGGTTAGGCCTGGGATTTTCCCTCATCAGACACATAATTTCGCATTCTTCACATACATGTAGAACGGATCCTGGGTTTTTTTCTGGTTTGGATCACGTAGTAATGTGGTACCACACTGAAACAGTCCATTAAACCTGGTTTCGATCAATATTTTAGACGATAACGCATGTTATGTCTGGGATAGGTCTGGGATTTGCCCTCATCAGCCTCATAGTTTCGCGTTTTTCACATACTTGTTGAACAGATTCTGGGTTTTTTCTGGTTTGAATCACGTAGTAATGTGGTACCACACTGAAACAGTCCATTAAACCTGGTTTCAATGAATATTTTAGAGAATAACTTATGTTAGGTCATGGTTAGGTCTGCGATTTGCTCTGATCAGGCTCGTACTTTCGCATATTTCTCATGGTTCATGGCCAGATTCTGGGCTTCTTCTGGTTTGAATCACGTAGTAATGTGGTACCACACTGAAACAGTCGATAAACCAGGTTTCGGTCAATATTTTAGATGATAACGCAAGTTATGTCTGGGATAGGTCTGGGATTTGCCCTCGTCAGGCTCATACTTTCGCATTCCTCACATACTAGTTGTACAGATTCTGGGTTTTATTCTGGTTTGGACCACGTAGTAATGTGGTACCACACTGAAACAGTCCATTAAACCTGGTTTCGATGAATATTTTAGAGAATAACTTATGTTAGGTCTAGGTTAGGTCCGGGATTTGCCCTCATCAGGGTCATATTTTCGCATTTTTCACATACTTGTTGAACAGATTCTGCGTTTTTTCTGGTTTGGATCACGTAGTAATGTGGTACCACACCGAAACAGTCCATTAAACCTGGTATCGTTCAATATTTTAGAGGATAACGCATGTTATGTCTGGGATAGGTCTGGGATTTGCCCTCATCAGGCTCATAGTTTCGCGTTTTTCACATACTTCTTGAACAGATTCTAGGCCTTTTTCTGGATTGGATCCCGTAGTAATGTGGTACCACACTGAAACAGTCCATTAAACCTGGTTTCGATCAATATGTTAGAGGATAACGCATGTTATGTCTGGGATAGGTCTGGGATTTGCCTTCATCAGGCTCATAGTATCTCGTTTTTCACATACTTGTTGAACAGATTCTGCGTTTTTTCTGGTTTGGATCACGTAGTAATGTGGTACCACACTGAAACAGTCCATTAAACCTGGCTTCGATGAATATTTTAGAGAATAACTTATGTTAGGTCTAGGTTAGGTCCGGGATTTGCCCTCATCAGGGTCATATTTTCGCATTTTTCACATACTTGTTGAACAGATCCCTGGCTTTTTCCGGTTTGGATCACGTAGTAATGTGGTACCAGACCGAAACAGTCCATTAAACCTGGTTTCGATCAATATTTTACAGGATAACGCATGTTTGGTCTTGGTTAGGTCTGGGATTTGCTCTCATCAGGCTCGTACTTTCGCATATTTCTCATAGTTGACGGCCAGATTCTGGACTTTTTCTGGTTTGGATCACGTAGTAATGTGGTACCGCACTGAAACAGTCGATTAAACATTGATTCGATCAATAATTTTGCGGGTAACGCATGTTATGTCTGGGATAGGTCTGGGATTTGCCCTCATCAGGCTCATAGTTTCGCGTTTTTCACATACTTGTTGAACAGATCCCTGGCTTATTCTGGTTTGGATCATGTACTAATGTGGTACCACACTGAAACTGTCCATTAAATCTGGTTTCGATCAATATTTTAGAGAATAACGCATGTTATGTCTGGGAGAGGTCTGCGATTTGCCCTCATCAGGCTCATAGTTTCGCGTTTTTCACATACTTGTTGAACAGATCCCTGGCTTATTCTGGTTTGGATCATGTACTAATGTGGTACCACAATGAAACTGCCCATTAAATCAAGTCTTGATAAATATTTTAGAGGATAACGCATGTTAGGTCTGGGTTAGTTCTACGATTTGCCCTCAGCAGGCTCATACTTTCGCATATTTCTCATACTTGATGGCCAGATCCTGGGCTTTTTCTGGATTGAATCACGTAGTAATGTAGTATCACACTGAAACATTCAATTAAACCTAGTTTCGATGAATATTTTAGAGGATAACGCATGTTATGTCTAGGTTAGACCTGGGATTTGCCCTCATCAGGGCCATATTTTCGCATTGTTCACATACTTGTTGAACAGATCCCTGGCTTCTTCTGGTTTGGATCACGTAGTAATGTGGTACCACACTGAAAAAGTCCATTAAACCTGGCTTCGATGAATATTTTCGAGAATAACTCATGTTAGGGTTAGGTTAGGGGGGGGGGGGTTGCTCTCATCAGGCTCGTACTTTCGCAAATTTCTCATACTTGATGGCCAGATCCTAGGGTTTTCCTGGATTGCATCACGTAGTAATGTGGTACCACACTGAAATAGTCCATTAAACCTGGTTTCGAACAATATTTTAGAGGATATCGCAAGTTAGGTCTTGGTTAGGCCTGGGATTTTCCTACATCAGACACATACTTTCGCATTCTTCACATACTTGTAGAACGGATCCTGGGTTTTTTCTGGTTTGGATCACGTAGTAATGTGGTACCACACTGAGAAAGTTCATTAAACCTGGTTTCGATCAATATTTTACAGAATAACGCATGTTAGGTCTTGGTTAGGTCTGAGATTTGCCGTAATCAGGCTCATAGTTTCGCATATTTCTCATACTTCATGGCTAGATCCTGGGCTTCATCTGGATTGGATCACGTAGTAATGTGGTTCCACACTGAAACAGTAAATTAAACCTAGTTTCGATATATATTTTAGAGGATAACGCAAGTTATGTCTGGGGTAGGTCCGGGATTTGCCCTCATCAGGGTCATATTTTCGCATTTTTCACATACTTGTTGAACAGATCCCTGGCTTTTTCTGGTTCGGATCACGTAGTAATGTGGTATCACCCTGAAACAGTCGATTGAAACAGGTTTCGGTCAATACTTTAGATGATAACGCAAGTTATGTCTGGGATAGGTCAGGGATTTGCCCACGTCAGGCTCATACTTACGCATTCTTCACATACTAATTGTACAGATCCTGGGTTTTATTCTGGCTTGGATCACGTAGTAATGTGGTACCACACTGAAACAGTCGATTAAACCTGGTTACGTTCAATAATTTTGAGGGTAACGCATGTTAGGTCTAGGTTAGGCCTGGGGTTTTCCCTCATCAGACACATAATTTCGCATTCTTCACATACATGTAGAGCGGATCCTGGTTTTTTTCTGGTTTGGATCACGTAGTAATGTGGTACCACACTGAAAAAGTCCATTAAACCTGGCTTCGATGAATATTTTAGAGAATAACTCCTGTTAGGTCTAGGTTTGGTCCGGGATTTGCCCTCATCAGGGTCATATTTTCGCATTTTTCACATACTTGTTGAACAGATCCCTGGCTTTTTCTAGTTTGGATCACGTAGTAATGTGGTACCACACTGAAACAGTCCATTAAACCTGGTTTCGATCAATATTTTAGAGGATAACGCATGTTATGTCTGGGATAGGTCTGGGATTTGCCTTCATCAGGCTCATAGGTTCTCGTTTTTCACATACTTGTTGAAGAGATTCTGGGTTTTTTCTGGTTTGGATCACGTAGTAATGTGGTACCACACTGAAACAGTCCATTAAACCTGGTTTCGATCAATATTTTACAGAATAACGCATGTTAGGTCTTGGTTACGTCTGGGATTTGCTCTCATCAGGCTCGTACTTTCGCATATTTCTCATAGATGATGGCCAGATTGTGGACTTTTTCTGGTTTGGATCACGTAGTAATGTGGTACCGCACTGAAACAGTCGATTAAAACAGGTTTCGGCCAATATTTTAGATGATAACGCAAGTTATGTCTGGGATAGGTCTGGGATTTGCCCTCGTCAGGCTCACACTTTCGCATTCTTCACATACTATTTGGACAGATCCTGGGTTTTATTCTGGTTTGGATCACGTAGTAATGTGGTACCACACTGAAACAGTGGATTAAACCTGGTTTCGATCAATAATCTTGAGGGTAACGCATGTTAGGTCTAGGTTAGGGCTGGGATTTTCCCTCATCAGACACATAATTCCGCATTCTTCACATACATGTAGAGCGGATCCTGGGTTTTTTCTGGTTCGGATCACGTAGTAATGTGGTACCACACTGAAACATTCAATTAAATCTGGTCTTGATAAATGTTTTGGAGGACAACGCATGTTAGGTCTGGGATAGGTCTGGGATTTGCCCTCATCAGGGTATATTTTCGCATTTTTAACATACTTGTTGAACAGATCCTCGGTTTTTCTGTTTTGGATCACGTAGTAATGTGGTACCACACTGAAACCGTCCATTAAACCTAGTTTCGATCAATATTTTAGAGGATAACGCATGTTAGGTCTGGGATAGGTCTGGGATTTGCCCTCGTCAGGGTCATATTTTCGCATTTTTAACATACTTGATGGCCAGATCCTGGGCTTTTTCTGGATTGTATCACGTAGTAACGTGGTACCACACTGAAAAAGTCCATTAAACCTGGCTTCGATTAATATTTTAGAGAATAACTCATCTAAGGTCTAGGTTAGGTCCGGGATTTGCCCTCATCAGGGTCATATTTTCGCATTTTTCACATACTTGTTGAACAGATCCCTGGCTTTTTCTGGTTTGGATCACGTAGTAATGTGGTACCACACTGAAACAGTCCATTAAACCTGGTTTCGATCAATATTTTAGAGGATAACGCATGTTATGTCTAGGTTGGGCCTGGGATTTGCCCTCATCAGACACACACTTTCGCATTCTCCACATACTTATTGAACAGTTCCTGGGTTTTTTCTGGTTCGGATCACATAGTAATGTGGTACCACACTGAAACATTCAATTAAATCTGGTCTTGATAAATGTTTTGGAGGACAAAGCATGTTAGGTCTGGGATAGGTCTGGGATTTGCCCTCATCAGGGTCATATTTTCGCATTTTTAACATACTTGTTGAACAGATCCTCGGTTTTTCTGTTTTGGATCACGTAGTAATGTGGTACCACACTGAAACCGTCCATTAAACCTAGTTTCGATCAATAGTTTAGAGGACAACGCATGTTATGTCTGGGATAGGTCTGGGATTTGCCCCCATCAGGGTCATATTTTCGCATTTTTAACATACTTGTTGAACAGATCCTCGGTTTTTCTGTTTTGGATCACGTAGTAATGTGGTATCACACTGAAACAGTTCATTAAATCTGGTCTTGATAAATATTTTAGAGGATAACGCATGTTAGGTCTGGGTTAGGTCTAGGATTTGCCCTCAGCAGGCTCATACTTTCGCATATTTCTCATACTTGATGGCCAGATCCTGGGCTTTTTCTGGATTGGATCACGTAGTAATGTGGTACCACACTGAAACAGTCCATTAAACCAGGTTTCGATCAATATTTTAGAGGATAACGCAAGTTATGTCTGGGATAGGTCTGGGATTTGCCCTCGTCAGGCTCATACTTTCGCATTCATCACATACTAGTTGTACAGATCCTGGGTTTTATTCTGGTTTGGATCACGTAGTAATGTGGTACCACACTGAAATAGTCCATTAAACCTGGTTTCGATCAATATTTTGGAGGATAACGCAAGTTAGGTCTAGGTTAGGACTGGGATTTTCCTTCATCAGACACATACTTTCGCATTCTTCACATACTTGTTGAACGGATCCTGGGTTTTTTCTGGTTCGGATCACGTAGTAATGTGGTACCACACTGAAAAAGTCCATTAATCCTGGCTTCGATGAATATTTTAGAGAATAACTCATGTTAGGTCTAGGTTAGGTCCGGGATTTGCCCTCATCAGGGTCATATTTTCGCATTTGTCACATACTTGTTGAACAGATCCCTGGCTTTTTCTGGATTGGATCACGTAGTAATGTGGTACCACACTGAAATAGTCCATTAAACCTGGTTTCGATCAATATTTTAGAGGATAACGCAAGTTAGGTCTAGGTTAGGCCTGGGATTTGCTCTCATCAGACACATACTTTCGCATTCTTCACATACTTGTTGAACGGATCCTGGGTTTTTTCTGGTTTGGATCACGTAGTAATGTGGTACCACACTGAAACAGTCGATTAAACCTGGCTTCGATGAATATTTTAGAGAATAACTCATGTTAGGTCTAGGTTAGGTCCGGGATTTGCCCTCATCAGGGTCATATTTTCGCATTTTTCACATACTTGTTGAACAGATCCCTGGCTTTTTCTGGTTTGGATCACGTAGTAATGCGGTACCACACTGAAACAGTCCATTAAACCTGGTTTCGATCA
The DNA here is from genome assembly GCF_051014445.1 of Colletes latitarsis. Taxonomy (NCBI): domain Eukaryota; kingdom Metazoa; phylum Arthropoda; class Insecta; order Hymenoptera; family Colletidae; genus Colletes; species Colletes latitarsis. Next base: position 16,382,978 of record NW_027488365.1, read on the forward strand.
ATATTTTAGAGGATAACGCATGTTATGTCAGGGATAGGTCTGGGATTTGCCTTCATCAGGCTCATAGATTCTCGTTTTTCACATACTTGTTGAACAGATTCTGGGTTTTTTCTGGTTTGGTTCACGTAGTAATGTGGTACCACACTGAAACAGTCCATTAAACCTGGTTTCGTTCAATATTTTACAGAATAACGCATGTTAAGTCTTGGTTAGGTCTGGGATTTGCTCTCATCAGGCTCGTACTTTCGCATATTTCTCATAGATGATGGCCAGATTCTGGACTTTTTCTGGTTTGGATCACGTAGTAATGTGGTACCGCACTGAAACAGTCGATTAAAACAGGTTTCGGCCAATATTATAGATGATAACGCAAGTTATGTCTGGGATAGGTCTGGGATTTGCCCTCGTCAGACTCACACTTTCGCATTCTTCACGTACTAGTTGTACAGATCCTGGGTTTTATTCTGGTTTGGATCACGTAGTAATGTGGTACCACACTGAAACAGTCGATTAAACCTGGTTTCGATCAATAATTTTGAGGGTAACGCATGTTAGGTCTAGGTTAGGCCTGGGAATTACCCTCATCAGACACATAATTTCGCATTCTTCAAATACATGTAGAACGGATCCTGGGTTTTTTCTGGTTTGGATCACGTAGTAATGTGGTACCACACCGAGAAAGTCCATTAAACCTGGTTTCGATGAATATTTTAGAGAATAACTCATGTTAGGTCTAGGTTAGGTCTGGGATTTGCTGTCATCAGGCTCGTACTTTCGCATATTTCTCATACTTCATGGCTAGATCCTGGGCTTTTTCTGGATTGCATCACGCAGTAATGTGGTACCACACTGAAACAGTAAATTAAACCTGGTTTCGATAAATATTTTAGAGGATAACGCAAGTTAGGTATGGGATAGGTCCGGGATTTGCCCTCATCAGGTTCATATTTTCGCATTTTTCACGTACTTGTTGAACAGATCCCTGGCTTTTTCTGGTTTGGATCACGTAGTAATGTGGTACCACACTGAAACAGTCCATTAAACCTGGTTTCGATCAATAGTTTAGAGGACAACGCATGTTAGGTCTGGGATAGGTCTGGGATTTGCCCCCATCAGGGTCATATTTTCGCTTTTTTAACATACTTGTTGGACAGATCCTCGGTTTTTCTGTTTTGGATCACGTAGTAATGTGGTATCACACTGAAACAGTCCATTAAATCTGGTCTTGATAAATATTTTAGAGGATAACGCATGTTATGTCTAGGTTGGGCCTGGGATTTGCCCTCAACAGACACACACTTTCGCATTCTCCACATACTTATTGAACAGGTCCTGGGTTTTTTCTGGTTCGGATCACATAGTAATGTGGTACCACACTGAAACATTCAATTAAATCTGGTCTTGATAAATGTTTTGGAGGACAACGCATGTCAGGTCTGGGATAGGTCTGGGATTTGCCCTCATCAGGGTCATATTTTCGCGTTTTTAACATACTTGTTAAACAGATCCTCGGTTTTTCTGTTTTGGATCACGTAGTAATGTGGTGCCACACTGAAACCGTCCATTAAACCTAGTTTCGATCAATAGTTTAGAGGACAACGCATGTTAGGTCTGGGATAGGTCTGGGATTTGCCCCCATCAGGGACATATTTTCGCATTTTTAACATACTTGTTGAACAGATCCTCGGTTTTTCTGTTTTGGATCACGTAGTAATGTGGTATCACACTGAAACAGTCCATTAAATCTGGTCTTGATAAATATTTTAGAGGATAACGCATGTTAGGTCTGGGTTAGGTCTAGGATTTGCCCTCAGCAGGCTCATACTTTTGCATATTTCTCATACTTGATGGCCAGATCCTGGGCTTTCTCTGGATTGGATCACGTAGTAATGTGGTACCACACTGGAACAGTCCATTAAACCTGGTTTCGATCAATATTTTAGAGGATAACGCATGTTATGTCCGGGATAGGTCTGGGATTTGCCTTCATCAGGCTCATAGATTCTCGTTTTTCACATACTTGTTGAACAGATTCTGGCCTTTTTCTGGTTTGGATCCCGTAGTAATGTGGTACCACACTGAAACAGTCCATTAAACCTGGTTTCGATGAATATTTTAGAGGATAACTCATGTTAGGTCTAGGTTAGGTCTGGGATTTGCTCTCATCAGGCTCGTACATTCGCATATTTCTCATACTTGATGGCCAGATCCTGGGGTTTTTATGGATTGGATCACGTAGTAATGTGGTACCACACTGAAATAGTCCATTAAACCTGGTTTCGATCAATATTTTAGAGGATAACGCAAGTTAGGTCTAGGTTAGGCCTGGGATTTTCCTTCATCAGACACATACTTTCGCATTCCTCACATACTTGTTGAACGGATGCTGGGTTTTTTCTGGTTTGGATCACGTAGTAATGTGGTACCACACTGAAACAGTCGATTAAACCTGGTTTCGATCAATAATCTTGAGGGTAACGCATGTTAGGTCTAGGTTAGGCCTGGGATTTTCCCTCATCAGACACATAATTCCGCATTCTTCACATACTTGTTGAACGGATCCTGGATTTTTTCTGGTTCGGATCACGTAGTAATGTGGTACCACACTGAAAAAGTCCATTAATCCTGGCTTCGATGAATATTTTAGAGAATAACTCATGTTAGGTCTAGGTTAGGTCCGGTATTTGCCCTCATCAGGGTCATATTTTCGCATTTGTCACATACTTGTTGAACAGATCCCTGGCTTTTTCTGGTTTGGATCACGTAGTAATGTGGTACCACACTGAAGCAGTCCATTAAACCTGGTTTCGATCAATATTTTAGAGGATAACGCATGTTATGTCTGGGATAGGTCTGGGATTTGCCCTCATCAGGCTCATAGATTCGCGTTTTTCACATACTTGTTGAACAGATTCTGGCCTTTTTCTGGTTTGGATACCGTAGTAATGTGGTACCACACTGAAACAGTCCACTAAACCTGGTTTCGATGAATATTTTAGAGGATAACTCATGTTAGGTCTAGGTTAGGTCTGGGATTTGCTCTCATCAGGCTCGTACATTCGCATATTTCTCATACTTGATGGCCAGATCCTGGGGTTTTTCTGGATTGGATCACGTAGTAATGTGGTACCACACTGAAATAGTCCATTAAACCTGGTTTCGATCAATATTTTAGAGAATAACTCATGTTAGGTCTAGGTTAGGTCCGGGATTTGCCCTCATCAGGGTCATATTTTCGCATTTGTCACATACTTGTTGAACAGATCCCTGGCTTTTTCTGGTTTGGATCACGTAGTAATGTGGTACCACACTGAAGCAGTCCATTAAACCTGGTTTCGATCAATATTTTAGAGGATAACGCATGTTATGTTGGGATAGGTCTGGGATTTGCCCTCATCAGGCTCATAGATTCGCGTTTTTCACATACTTGTTGAACAGATTCTGGCCTTTTTCTGGTTTGGATCACGTAGCAATGTGGTACCACACTGAAACAGTCCATTAAACCTGGTTTCGATCAATATTTTAGAGAATAACTCATGTTAGGTCTAGGTTAGGTCTGGGATTTGCTCTCATCAGGCTCGTACTTTCGCATATTTCTCATAGATGATGGCCAGATTCTGGACTTTTTCTGGTTTGGATCACGTAGTAATGTGGTACCGCACTGAAACAGTCGATTAAAACAGGTTTCGGCCAATATTATAGATGATAACGCAAGTTATGTCTGGGATAGGTCTGGGATTTGCCCTCGTCAGACTCACACTTTCGCATTCTTCACATACTAGTTGTACAGATCCTGGGTTTTATTCTGGTTTGGATCACGTAGTAATGTGGTACCACACTGAAACAGTCGATTAAACCTGGTTTCGATCAATAATTTTGAGGGTAACGCATGTTAGGTCTAGGTTAGGCCTGGGAATTACCCTCATCAGACACATAATTTCGCATTCTTCAAATACATGTAGAACGGATCCTGGGTTTTTTCTGGTTTGGATCACGTAGTAATGTGGTACCACACCGAGAAAGTCCATTAAACCTGGTTTCGATGAATATTTTAGAGAATAACTCATGTTAGGTCTAGGTTAGGTCTGGGATTTGCTGTCATCAGGCTCGTACTTTCGCATATTTCTCATACTTCATGGCTAGATCCTGGGCTTTTTCTGGATTGCATCACGCAGTAATGTGGTACCACACTGAAACAGTAAATTAAACCTGGTTTCGATAAATATTTTAGAGGATAACGCAAGTTAGGTATGGGATAGGTCCGGGATTTGCCCTCATCAGGTTCATATTTTCGCATTTTTCACGTACTTGTTGAACAGATCCCTGGCTTTTTCTGGTTTGGATCACGTAGTAATGTGGTACCACACTGAAACAGTCCATTAAACCTGGTTTCGATCAATAGTTTAGAGGACAACGCATGTTAGGTCTGGGATAGGTCTGGGATTTGCCCCCATCAGGGTCATATTTTCGCATTTTTAACATACTTGTTGGACAGATCCTCGGTGTTTCTGTTTTGGATCACGTAGTAATGTGGTATCACACTGAAACAGTCCATTAAATCTGGTCTTGATAAATATTTTAGAGGATAACGCATGTTATGTCTAGGTTGGGCCTGGGATTTGCCCTCAACAGACACACACTTTCGCATTCTCCACATACTTATTGAACAGGTCCTGGGTTTTTTCTGGTTCGGATCACATAGTAATGTGGTACCACACTGAAACATTCAATTAAATCTGGTCTTGATAAATGTTTTGGAGGACAACGCATGTCAGGTCTGGGATAGGTCTGGGATTTGCCCTCATCAGGGTCATATTTTCGCATTTTTAACATACTTGTTAAACAGATCCTCGGTTTTTCTGTTTTGGATCACGTAGTAATGTGGTGCCACACTGAAACCGTCCATTAAACCTAGTTTCGATCAATAGTTTAGAGGACAACGCATGTTAGGTCTGGGATAGGTCTGGGATTTGCCCCCATCAGGGACATATTTTCGCATTTTTAACATACTTGTTGAACAGATCCTCGGTTTTTCTGTTTTGGATCACGTAGTAATGTGGTATCACACTGAAACAGTCCATTAAATCTGGTCTTGATAAATATTTTAGAGGATAACGCATGTTAGGTCTGGGTTAGGTCTAGGATTTGCCCTCAGCAGGCTCATACTTTTGCATATTTCTCATACTTGATGGCCAGATCCTGGGCTTTCTCTGGATTGGATCACGTAGTAATGTGGTACCACACTGAAACAGTCGATTAAACCTGGTTTCGATCAATAATCTTGAGGGTAACGCATGTTAGGTCTAGGTTAGGCCTGGGATTTTCCCTCATCAGACACATAATTCCGCATTCTTCACATACTTGTTGAACGGATCCTGGGTTTTTTCTGGATTGGATCACGTAGTAATGTGGTACCACACTGAAATAGTCCATTAAACCTGGTTTCGATCAATATTTTAGAGGATAACGCAAGTTAGGTCTAGGTTAGGACTGGGATTTTCCTTCATCAGACACATACTTTCGCATTCTTCACATACTTGTTGAACGGATCCTGGGTTTTTTCTGGTTCGGATCACGTAGTAATGTGGTACCACACTGAAAAAGTCCATTAATCCTGGCTTCGATGAATATTTTAGAGAATAACTCATGTTAGGTCTAGGTTAGGTCCGGGATTTGCCCTCATCAGGGTCATATTTTCGCATTTGTCACATACTTGTTGAACAGATCCCTGACTTTTTCTGGTTTGGATCACGTAGTAATGTGGTACCACACTGAAGCAGTCCATTAAACCTGGTTTCGATCAATATTTTAGAGGATAACGCATGTTATGTCTGGGATAGGTCTGGGATTTGCCCTCATCAGGCTCATAGATTCGCGTTTTTCACATACTTGTTGAACAGATTCTGGCCTTTTTCTGGTTTGGATCCCGTAGTAATGTGGTACCACACTGAAACAGTCCATTAAACCTGGTTTCGATGAATATTTTAGAGGATAACTCATGTTAGGTCTAGGTTAGGTCTGGGATTTGCTCTCATCAGGCTCGTACATTCGCATATTTCTCATACTTGATGGCCAGATCCTGGGGTTTTTCTGGATTGGATCACGTAGTAATGTGGTACCACACTGAAATAGTCCATTAAACCTGGTTTCGATCAATATTTTAGAGAATAACTCATGTTAGGTCTAGGTTAGGTCCGGGATTTGCCCTCATCAGGGTCATATTTTCGCATTTGTCACATACTTGTTGAACAGATCCCTGGCTTTTTCTGGTTTGGATCACGTAGTAATGTGGTACCACACTGAAGCAGTCCATTAAACCTGGTTTCGATCAATATTTTAGAGGATAACGCATGTTATGTCTGGGATAGGTCTGGGATTTGCCCTCATCAGGCTCATAGATTCGCGTTTTTCACATACTTGTTGAACAGATTCTGGCCTTTTTCTGGTTTGGATCACGTAGCAATGTGGTACCACACTGAAACAGTCCATTAAACCTGGTTTCGATCAATATTTTAGAGAATAACTCATGTTAGGTCTAGGTTAGGTCTGGGATTTGCTCTCATCAGGCTCGTACTTTCGCATATTTCTCATACTTCATGGCTAGATCCTGGGCTTTTTCTGGATTGGATCCCGTAGTAATGTGGTACCACACTGAAACAGTCCATTAAACCTGGTTTCGATCAATATTTTAGAGGATAACGCATGTTATGTCTAGGTTGGGCCTGGGATTTGCCCTCATCAGACACACACTTTCGCATTCTCCACATACTTGTTGAACAGATCCTGGGTTTTTTCTGGTTCGGATCACATAGTGATGTGGTACCACACTGAAACATTCAATTAAATCTGGTCTTGATAAATGTTTTGGAGGACAACGCATGTTAGGTCTGAGATAGGTCTGGGATTTGCCCTCATCAGGGTCATACTTTCGCATTTTTAACATACTTGTTGAACAGATCCTCGGTTTTTCTGTTTTGGATCACGTAGTAATGTGGTACCTCACTGAAACCGTCCATTAAACCTAGTTTCGATCAATAGTTTAGAGGACAACGCATGTTAGGTCTGTGATAGGTCTGGGATTTGCCCTCATCAGGGTCATATTTTCGCATTTTTAACATACTTGTTGAACAGATCCTCGGTTTTTCTGTTTTGGATCACGTAGTAATGTGGTATCACATTGAAACAGTCCATTAAATCTGGTCTTGATAAATATTTTAGAGGATAACGCATGTTAGGTCTGGGTTAGGTCTAGGATTTGCCCTCAGCAGGCTCATACTTTCGCATATTTCTCATACTTGATGGCCAGATCCTGGGCTTTTTCTGGATTGTATCACGTAGTAATGTGGTACCACACTGAAACAGTCCATTAAACCTGGTTTCGATCAATATTTTAGAGGATAACGCATGTTATGTCCGGGATAGGTCTGGGATTTGCCTTCATCAGGCTCATAGATTCTCGTTTTTCACATACTTGTTGAACAGATTCTGGCCTTTTTCTGGTTTGGATCCCGTAGTAATGTGGTACCACACTGAAACAGTCCATTAAACCTGGTTTCGATGAATATTTTAGAGGATAACTCATGTTAGGTCTAGGTTAGGTCTGGGATTTGCTCTCATCAGGCTCGTACATTCGCATATTTCTCATACTTGTTGAACAGATCCTGGGTTTTTCCTGGATTGGATCACGTAGTAATGTGGTACCACACTGAAATAGTCCATTAAACCTGGTTTCGATCAATATTTTAGAGGATAACGCAAGTTAGGTCTAGGTTAGGACTGGGATTTTCCTTCATCAGACACATACTTTCGCATTCTTCACATACTTGTTGAACGGATCCTGGGTTTTTTCTGGTTCGGATCACGTAGTAATGTGGTACCACACTGAAAAAGTCCATTAATCCTGGCTTCGATGAATATTTCAGAGAATAACTCATGTTAGGTCTAGGTTAGGTCCGGGATTTGCCCTCATCAGGGTCATATTTTCGCATTTGTCACATACTTGTTGAACAGATCCCTGGCTTTTTCTGGTTTGGATCACGTAGTAATGTGGTACCACACTGAAGCAGTCCATTAAACCTGGTTTCGATCAATATTTTAGAGGATAACGCATGTTATGTCTGGGATAGGTCTGGGATTTGCCCTCATCAGGCTCATAGATTCGCGTTTTTCACATACTTGTTGAACAGATTCTGGCCTTTTTCTGGTTTGGATCCCGTAGTAATGTGGTACCACACTGAAACAGTCCATTAAACCTGATTTCGATGAATATTTTAGAGGATAACTCATGTTAGGTCTAGGTTAGGTCTGGGATTTGCTCTCATCAGGCTCATAGATTCGCGTTTTTCACATACTTGTTGAACAGATTCTGGCCTTTTTCTGGTTTGGATCACGTAGCAATGTGGTACCACACTGAAACAGTCCATTAAACCTGGTTTCGATCAATATTTTAGAGAATAACTCATGTTAGGTCTAGGTTAGGTCTGGGATTTGCTCTCATCAGGCTCGTACTTTCGCATATTTCTCATACTTCATGGCTAGATCCTGGGCTTTTTCTGGATTGGATCCCGTAGTAATGTGGTACCACACTGAAACAGTCCATTAAACCTGGTTTCGATCAATATTTTAGAGGATAACGCATGTTATGTCTAGGTTGGGCCTGGGATTTGCCCTCATCAGACACACACTTTCGCATTCTCCACATACTTGTTGAACAGATCCTGGGTTTTTTCTGGTTCGGATCACATAGTGATGTGGTACCACACTGAAACATTCAATTAAATCTGGTCTTGATAAATGTTTTGGAGGACAACGCATGTTAGGTCTGAGATAGGTCTGGGATTTGCCCTCATCAGGGTCATACTTTCGCATTTTTAACATACTTGTTGAACAGATCCTCGGTTTTTCTGTTTTGGATCACGTAGTAATGTGGTACCTCACTGAAACCGTCCATTAAACCTAGTTTCGATCAATAGTTTAGAGGACAACGCATGTTAGGTCTGTGATAGGTCTGGGATTTGCCCTCATCAGGGTCATATTTTCGCATTTTTAACATACTTGTTGAACAGATCCTCGGTTTTTCTGTTTTGGATCACGTAGTAATGTGGTATCACATTGAAACAGTCCATTAAATCTGGTCTTGATAAATATTTTAGAGGATAACGCATGTTAGGTCTGGGTTAGGTCTAGGATTTGCCCTCAGCAGGCTCATACTTTCGCATATTTCTCATACTTGATGGCCAGATCCTGGGCTTTTTCTGGATTGTATCACGTAGTAATGTGGTACCACACTGAAACAGTCCATTAAACCTGGTTTCGATCAATATTATAGAGGATAACGCATGTTATGTCCGGGATAGGTCTGGGATTTGCCTTCATCAGGCTCATAGATTCTCGTTTTTCACATACTTGTTGAACAGATTCTGGCCTTTTTCTGGTTTGGATCCCGTAGTAATGTGGTACCACACTGAAACAGTCCATTAAACCTGGTTTCGATGAATATTTTAGAGGATAACTCATGTTAGGTCTAGGTTAGGTCTGGGATTTGCTCTCATCAGGCTCGTACATTCGCATATTTCTCATACTTGTTGAACAGATCCTGGGTTTTTTCTGGATTGGATCACGTAGTAATGTGGTACCACACTGAAATAGTCCATTAAACCTGGTTTCGATCAATATTTTAGAGGATAACGCAAGTTAGGTCTAGGTTAGGACTGGGATTTTCCTTCATCAGACACATACTTTCGCATTCTTCACATACTTGTTGAACGGATCCTGGGTTTTTTCTGGTTCGGATCACGTAGTAATGTGGTACCACACTGAAAAAGTCCATTAATCCTGGCTTCGATGAATATTTCAGAGAATAACTCATGTTAGGTCTAGGTTAGGTCCGGGATTTGCCCTCATCAGGGTCATATTTTCGCATTTGTCACATACTTGTTGAACAGATCCCTGGCTTTTTCTGGTTTGGATCACGTAGTAATGTGGTACCACACTGAAGCAGTCCATTAAACCTGGTTTCGATCAATATTTTAGAGGATAACGCATGTTATGTCTGGGATAGGTCTGGGATTTGCCCTCATCAGGCTCATAGATTCGCGTTTTTCACATACTTGTTGAACAGATTCTGGCCTTTTTCTGGTTAGGATCCCGTAGTAATGTGGTACCACACTGAAACAGTCCATTAAACCTGATTTCGATGAATATTTTAGAGGATAACTCATGTTAGGTCTAGGTTAGGTCTGGGATTTGCTCTCATCAGGCTCGTACATTCGCATATTTCTCATACTTGATGGCCAGATCCTGGGGTTTTTCTGGATTGGATCACGTAATAATGTGGTACCACACTGAAATAGTCCATTAAACCTGGTGTCGATCAATATTTTAGAGGATAACGCAAGTTAGGTCTAGGTTAGGCCTGGGATTTGCTCTCATCAGACACATACTTTCGCATTCTTCACATACTTGTTGAACGGATCCTGGGTTTTTTCTGGTTTGGATCACGTAGTAATGTGGTGCCACACTGAAACAGTCGATTAAACCTGGTTTCGATCAATATTTTAGAGGATAACGCATGTTAGGTCTAGGTTAGGTCCGGGATTTGCCCTCATCAGGGTCATATTTTCGCATTTGTCACATACTTGTTGAACAGATCCCTGGCTTTTTCTGGTTTGGATCACGTAGTAATGTGGTACCACACTGAAGCAGTCCATTAAACCTGGTTTCGATCAATATTTTAGAGGATAACGCATGTTAGGTCTAGGTTAGGTCCGGGATTTGCCCTCATCAGGGTCATATTTTCGCATTTTTCACATACTTGTTGAACAGATCCCTGGCTTTTTCTGGTTTAGATCACGTAGCAATGTGGTACCACACTGAAACAGTCCATTAAACCTGGTTTCGATCAATATTTTAGAGAATAACTCATGTTAGGTCTAGGTTAGGTCTGGGATTTGCTCTCATCAGGCTCGTACTTTCGCATATTTCTCATACTTCATGGCTAGATCCTGGGCTTTTTCTGGATTGGATCACGTAGTAATGTGGTACCTCACTGAAACCGTCCATTAAACCTAGTTTCGATCAATAGTTTAGAGGACAACGCATGTTAGGTCTGGGATAGGTCTGGGATTTGCCCTCGTCAGGCTCATACTTTCGCATTCTTCACATACTAGTTGTACACATCCTGGGTTTTTTCTGGTTTGGATCACGTAGTAATGTGGTACCACACTGAAACAGTCGATTAAACCTGGTTTCGATCAATATTTTAGAGGATAACGCATGTTATGTCTGGGATAGGTCTGGGATTTGCCTTCATCAGGCCCATAGATTCTTGTTTTTCACATACTTGTTGAACAGATTCTGGGTTTTTTCTGGTTTGGATCACGTAGTAATGTGGTACCACACTGAAACAGTCCATTAAACCTGGTTTCGACAATTATTTTACAGAATAACGCATGTTAGGTCTTGGTTAGGTCTGGGATTTGCTCTCATCAGGCTAGTACTTTCGCATATTTCTCATAGATGATGGCCAGATTCTGGACTTTTTCTGGTTTGGATCACGTAGTAATGTGGTACCACACTGAAACAGTCCATTAAACCTGGTTTCGACAATTATTTTACAGAATAACGCATGTTAGGTCTTGGTTAGGTCTGGGATTTGCTCTCATCAGGCTCGTACTTTCGCATATTTCTCATAGATGATGGCCAGATTCTGGACTTTTTCTGGTTTGGATCACGTAGTAATGTGGTACCGCACTGAAACAGTCGATTAAAACAGGTTTCGGCCAATATTTTAGATAATAACGCAAGTTATGTCTGGGATAGGTCTGGGATTTGCCCTCGTCAGGCTCACACTATCGCATTGTTCACATACTAGTTGTACAGATCCTGGGTTTTATTCTGGTTTGGATCACGTAGTAATGTGGTACCACACTGAAACAGTCGATTAAACCTGGTTTCGATCAATAATCTTGAGGGTAACGCATGTTAGGTCTAGGATAGGCCTGGGATTTTCCCTCATCAGACACATAATTCCGCATTCTTCACATCCATGTAGAACGGATCCTGGGTTTTTTCTGGTTCGGATCACGTAGTAATGTGGTACCACACTGAAACATTCAATTAAATCAGGTCTTGATAAATATTTTAGAGGATAACGCATGTTCGGTCAGGGTTAGGTCTAGGATTTGTCCTCAGCGGGCTCATACTTTCGCATATTTCTCATACTTGATGGCTAGAACCTGGGCTTTTTCTGGATTGGATCACGTAGTAATGTGGTATCACACAGAAACTTTCAATTAAACCTAGTTTCGATGAATATTTTAGAGGGTAACGCATGTTATGTCTAGGTTAGACCTGGGATTTGCCCCCATCAGGGCCATACTTTCGCATTGTTTCACATACTTGTTGAACAGATCCCTGGCTTCTTCTGGTTTGGATCACGTAGTAATGTGGTACCACACTGAAACAGTCGATTAAACCTGGTTTCGATCAATAATCTTGAGGGTAACGCATGTTAGGTCTAGGTTAGGCCTGGGATTTTCCCTCATCAGACACATAATTCCGCATTCTTCACATACTTGTTGAACGGATCCTGGGTTTTTTCTGGATTGGATCACGTAGTAATGTGGTACCACACTGAAATAGTCCATTAAACCTGGTTTCGATCAATATTTTAGAGGATAACGCAAGTTAGGTCTAGGTTAGGACTGGGATTTTCCTTCATCAGACACATACTTTCGCATTCTTCACATACTTGTTGAACGGATCCTGGGTTTTTTCTGGTTCGGATCACGTAGTAATGTGGTACCACACTGAAAAAGTCCATTAATCCTGGCTTCGATGAATATTTTAGAGAATAACTCATGTTAGGTCTAGGTTAGGTCCGGGATTTGCCCTCATCAGGGTCATATTTTCGCATTTGTCACATACTTGTTGAACAGATCCCTGGCTTTTTCTGGTTTGGATCACGTAGTAATGTGGTACCACACTGAAGCAGTCCATTAAACCTGGTTTCGATCAATATTTTAGAGGATAACGCATGTTATGTCTGGGATAGGTCTGGGATTTGCCCTCATCAGACTCATAGATTCGCGTTTTCCACATACTTGTTGAACAGATTCTGGCCTTTTTCTGGTTTGGATCCCGTAGTAATGTGGTACCACACTGAAACAGTCCATTAAACCTGGTTTCGATGAATATTTTATAGGATAACTCATGTTAGGTCTAGGTTAGGTCTGGGATTTGCTCTCATCAGGCTCGTACATTCGCATATTTCTCATACTTGATGGCCAGATCCTTTCACATCCATGTAGAACGGATCCTGGGTTTTTTCTGGTTCGGATCACGTAGTAATGTGGTACCACACTGAAAAAGTCCATTAATCCTGGCTTCGATGAATATTTTAGAGAATAACTCATGTTAGGTCTAGGTTAGGCCCGGGATTTGCCCTCATCAGGGTCATATTTTCGCATTTATCACATACTTGTTGAACAGATCCCTGGCTTTTTCTGGTTTGGATCACGTAGTAATGTGGTACCACACTGAAACAGTCCATTAAATCTGGTCTTGATAAATATTTTAGAGGATAACGCAAGTTATGTCTGGGATAGGTCTGGGATTTGCCCTCGTCAGGCTCATACTTTCGCATTCTTCACATACTAGTTGTACAGATCCTGGGTTTTATTCTGGTTTGGATCACGTAGTAATGTGGTACCACACTGGAACAGTCGATTAAACCTGGTTTCGATCAATAATTTTGAGGGTAACGCATGTTAGTTCTAGGTTAGGCCTGGGAATTACCCTCATCAGACACATAATTTCGCATTCTTCACATACCTGTAGAACGGATCCTGGGTTTTTTCTGGTTTGGATCACGTAGTAATGTGGTACCACACTGAAAAAATCCATTAAACCTGGCTTCGATGAATATTTTAGAGAATAACTCATGTAAGGTCTAGGTTAGGTCCGGGATTTGCCCTCATCAGGGTCATATTTTCGCATTTTTCACATACTTGTTGAACAGATCCCTGGCTTTTTCTGGTTTGGATCACGTAGTAATGTGGTACCACACTGAAACATTCAATTAAATCTGGCCTTGATAAATATTTTGGAGGACAACGCATGTTAGGTCTGGGATAGGTCTGGGATTTGCCCTCATCAGGGTCATACTTTCGCATTTTTAACATACTTGTTGAACGGATCCCTGGCTTTTTCTGGTTTGGATCACGTAGTAATGTGGTACCACACGGAAACAGTCCATTAAACCTGGTTTCGATCAATATTTTACAGGATAACGCATGTTTGGTCTTGGTTAGGTCTGGGATTTGCTCTCATCAGGCTCGTACTTTCGCATATTTCTCATAGTTGATGGCCAGATTCTGGACTTTTTCTGGTTTGGATCACGTAATAATGTGGTACCACACTGAAACAGTCGATTAAAACAGGTTTCGGTCAATGTTTTAGATGATAACGCATGTTATGTCTGGGATAGGTCTGGGATTTGCCCTCATCAGCCTCATAGTTTCGCGTTTTTCACATACTCGTTGAACAGATTCTGGGTTTTTTCTGGTTTGAATCACGTAGTAATGTGGTACCACACTGAAACAGTCCATTAAACCTGGTTTCGATGAATATTTTAGAGAATAACTTATGTTAGGTCATTGTTAGGTCTGCGATTTGCTCTGATCAGGCTCGTACTTTCGCATATTTCTCATGGTTCATGGCCAGATTCTGGGCTTTTTCCGGTTTGGATCACGTAGTAATGTGGTACCAGACCGAAACAGTCCATTAAACCTGGTTTCGATCAATATTTTACAGGATAACGCATGTTTGGTCTTGGTTAGGTCTGGGATTTGCTCTCATCAGGCTCGTACTTTCGCATATTTCTCATAGTTGATGGCCAGATTCTGGACTTTTTCTGGTTTGGATCACGTAGTAATGTGGTACCGCACTGAAACAGTCGATTAAACATTGATTCGATCAATAATTTTGCGGGTAACGCATGTTATGTCTGGGAGAGGTCTGGGATTTGCCCTCATCAGGCTCATAGTTTCGCGTTTTTCACATACTTGTTGAACAGATCCCTGGCTTATTCTGGTTTGGATCATGTACTAATGTGGTACCACAATGAAACTGTCCATTAAATCAAGTCTTGATAAATATTTTAGAGGATAACGCATGTTAGGTCTGGGTTAGTTCTACGATTTGCCCTCAGCAGGCTCATACTTTCGCATATTTCTCATACTTGATGGCCAGATCCTGGGCTTTTTCTGGATTGAATCACGTAGTAATGTAGTATCACACTGAAACATTCAATTAAACCTAGTTTCGATGAATATTTTAGAGGATAACGCATGTTATGTCTAGGTTAGACCTGGGATTTGCCCTCATCAGGGCCATATTTTCGCATTGTTCACATACTTGTTGAACGGATCCCTGGCTTCTTCTGGTTTGGATCACGTAGTAATGTGGTACCACACTGAAAAAGTCCATTAAACCTGGCTTCGATGAATATTTTCGAGAATAGCTCAAGTTAGGTCTAGGTTAGGGGGGGGGGGGGGTTTGCTCTCATCAGGCTCGTACTTTCGCAAATTTCTCATACTTGATGGCCAGATCCTAGGGTTTTTCTGGATTGGATCACGTAGTAATGTGGTACCACACTGAGAAAGTTCATTAAACCTGGTTTCGATCAATATTTTACAGAATAACGCATGTTAGGTCTTGGTTAGGTCTGGGATTTGCCGTAATCAGGCTCATAGTTTCGCATATTTCTCATACTTCATGGCTAGATCCTGGGCTTCATCTGGATTGGATCACGTAGTAATGTGGTTCCACACTGAAACAGTAAATTAAACCTAGTTTCGATATATATTTTAGAGGATAACGCAAGTTATGTCTGGGGTAGGTCCGGGATTTGCCCTCACCAGGGTCATATTTTCGCATTTTTCACATACTTGTTGAAGAGATCCCTGGCTTTTTCCGGTTTCGATCACGTAGTAATGTGGTACCACACTGAAATCGTCCATTAAACCGGGTTTCGATCAATATTTTAGAGGATAATGCAAGTTAGGCCAAGGTTAGTCCTGGGATTTTCCTACATCAGACACATACTTTCGCATTCTTCACATACTTGTAGAACGGATCCTGGGTTTTTTCTGGTTTGGATCACGTAGTAATGTGGTACCACACTGAGAAAGTTCATTAAACCTGGTTTCGATCAATATTTTACAGAATACCGCATGTTAGGTCTTGGTTAGGTCTGGGATTTGCCGTAATCAGGCTCATAGTTTCGCATATTTCTCATACTTCATGGCTAGATCCTGGGCTTCATCTGGATTGGATCACGTAGTAATGTGGTTCCACACTGAAACAGTAAATTAAACCTAGTTTCGATATATATTTTAGAGGATAACGCAAGTTATGTCTGGGGTTGGTCCGGGATTTGCCCTCATCAGGGTCATATTTTCGCATTTTTCACATACTTGTTGAACAGATCCCTGGCTTTTTCTGGTTCGGATCACGTAGTAATGTGGTATCACCCTGAAACAGTCGATTGAAACAGGTTTCGGTCAATACTTTAGATGATAACGCAAGTTATGTCTGGGATAGGTCTGGGATTTGCCCACGTCAGGCTGATACTTACGCATTCTTCACATACTAATTGTACAGATCCTGGGTTTTATTCTGGTTTGGATCAAGTAGTAATGTGGTACCACACTGAAACAGTCGATTAAACCTGGTTTCGTTCAATAATTTTGAGGGTAACGCATGTTAGGTCTAGGTTAGGCCTGGGGTTTTCCCTCATCAGACACATAATTTCGCATTCTTCACATACATGTAGAGCGGATCCTGGGTTTTTTCTGGTTTGGATCACGTAGTAATGTGGTACCACACTGAAAAAGTCCATTAAACCTGGCTTCGATGAATATTTTAGAGAATAACTCATGTTAGGTCTAGGTTTGGTCCGGGATTTGCCCTCATCAAGGTCATATTTTCGCATTTTTCACATACTCGTTGAACAGATCCCTGGCTTTTTCTGGTTTGGATCACGTAGTGATGTGGTACCACACTGAAACAGTCCATTAAACCTGGTTTCGATCAATATTTTAGACGATAACGCATGTTATGTCTGGGATAGGTCTGGGATTTGCCCTCATCAGGCTCATAGTTTCGCGTTTTTCACATACTTGTTGAACAGATTCTGGCCTTTTTCTGGATTGGATCCCGTAGTAATGTGGTACCACACTGAAACAGTCCATTAAACCTGGTTTCGATCAATATTCTAGAGGATAACGCATGTTATGTCTAGGTTGGGCCTGAGATTTGCCCTCATCAGACACATACTTTCGCATTCTCCACATACTTGTTGAACAGATCCTGGGCTTTTTCTGGTTTGGATCACGTAGTAATGTGGTACCACACTGAAACATTCAATTAAATCTGGCCTTGATAAATATTTTAGAGAATAACTTATGTTTGGTCTTTTTTTTTTTTTTTTTTTTTTTTTTGTCGTGGGGAAAATCTTCGAAAGACTCCCTCCCACCTCCTTGGGGAGAGGTGGGAGGGGTGTGTGGGATTCCCCGCGCCCGTACAACGACAGGCGCGGGACCTACCCACTAAAAACCCCACGGTGACCCTTCGGCACGCTTTGGGAGGACACCGGGAATCGCTCGAAGCATTCTTCCGGTATCCTCCCCGTGCCCGCGCTTTCGCGCCCATCCCCCGGGGGGACAATCGGTCCCCCCAGTAGACACACTGCCTCATAGCGGCGGGACGGGGCCACTCCATCCCGCCGCTATCCGTCCCGGGGCCGCGTTTAGTGGCGGCTGCGAGCCCCAACACGCAACCGCCCGCGACCCCGTTTCCTCCCCTCGGCGGCCGGGCGTTCATGGCCGCACCAGACCGCCGAGGGTGCCTCCCCTTGCGTCGGACCGGTAGGGGGAGGCACTCCTACCCCCAACCGGTCCGACCCGGCGCCGCCTGGCGGGAGGAGGGTCCCCTCAGGACCCCCCTCCCAGCCTAGGTCATCCGCCACGCCGAGGCGGCCGCCCGCGACGCCTCGCGACCGGGCGACGACCTCGGGCCACCGCACGAGCGCGAGCTTCAGCGCGCCGCTGAAGTTCGCGCTCCCTCCCCGCGGCCTCCTTCTGCAACATTACGTTCTCGCAGAAGGAGGCCACGGCCCTCCACTTCTCCTCGCTGCCGAGCATGGCGCGCACCACGCCCGGCAGCGAGACATCCCGCCCGACGACGCCGACCAGGACACGGCGCTCCCCCTCCCACGCGGGGCATACCTCCAGGGTATGATCCGCCGTGTCCTGCTCAGCGTCGCAGTGGCAGCAACGCGCCGTCGGCTCCTTCCCTATCCGGCACAGGTATCTTCCGAAGCTGCCATGCCCGGAAAATACCTGTGCCAGGCGGTAGGTGAGGCTGCCATGGCCTCTGTCCAGCCACTCCTTCAGGAGTGGCCGAACAGCCCCGACAGTCCGGTGCCCCGCGGTTGGCAGAGCCAGCCGCTCCTGCCACGCGAGCAACACGGACTGCCGGGCCTGGCGCTTCAAATCGCCCCAAGCAGGTTCCTGCCCGCCCGGGACCGCCCCCACCCCCGCGCGACGGTCGACGCGGTGCCGGTACATCACCGCGTGCGACCGCGCGAGCAGGTCCATGGGCGGCATCCCCGCTAGAACCGTCGCCGCCTCATGTGACATGGTCCGATACCCGCGGACGACCCTGAGCGCCATGCGCCTCTGCACCCGACGCAGCATAGTCATGCTGCGCCGGGAGGCAGCCAGGTCGTCCGCCCAGACGGGGGCCCCGTATAGGGCCACCGACTGGACCATTGCCACATAGAGGCGACGAACTCGGCCCGCCGGGCCCCCCAGGTTGGGCAGGATCCGGCCCAGAGCCGCAACCATCCTTTCCAACCGGGGGACCAGGCAGCGGAAATGCTCCTCGAAACGCCAGTGGCTATCGAGGATCAGCCCTAGATACCTGATCTGGGGCTTCACCTCGATGTCAGCCCCACCCACCCGGATCAGAGGGGGTGGCGGATCCTGCCGAGGTGAATGAAACGCAATCACCTCGGTCTTATGGACCGCCACCGTCATCCCCATCCCCCTGATCCGGTCGACGACGCGTTGCGACCCCTCCTCCGCGCGACGCATGGCCCTCCCCCAGTGCGCCCCGACGGCCAGCACCAGTGTGTCATCCGCATAACACACCGTGCTGACGCCGTCGGGGAGGCCGGCCCGCAACACCGAGTCGTACGCGATGTTCCACAGGAGTGGCCCGAGGACCGACCCCTGCGGAACACCGCAGTACACCTCCCTCCGCATATCACCATCCCGGCCCGGATACTCGATCCACCTGCCGCGGAGATAATCCCCGACGACCGCCCTGAGACAAGGGGGGACTAGATGATATTCGAGCCCCCTCCTTATCTCTTCCCAGGGGAGGGTGTTAAAGGCATTGGCAATATCCAAGGATATTGCCAATGCCACCCCTCCCCGGGAGACGGCCGCCTCCGAGAGGGCCCTCACACGACCTATCGCGTCGATAGTCGATCGGCCCCCCCGGAAACCGAACTGGCAGTCGGCCAGACCGGGATCACCCCGCGACAGGTGCTCGACGAGGCGGGCAGCAATCACACGCTCGAAGAGCTTGCCCACCTCGTCGAGGAGACAAATGGGCCGGTATGCGGAGGGAGACTCCGCGGGCCGACCCTCCTTCCGGAGGAGGACCATCCTCGCCACCTTCCAACTGGGGGGGAATCGCCCGTCCCTCAGGCAGCGGTCGAACAACCGCCTGAGGTCGGCCCCAAGGACGCCCTGGGTCAAGACCCAAACCCGGCCGGGCACACCATCCGGACCCGGGGCCGTGTTACGAACCCCGAGCCGTCTGATAGCCGCTGCCAGCTCCTCCTGCGTGACCCCCAGCTCGGCCGTCCACTCCACTGGGACAGCCGCCGCCGCCGGAGGACGCGGTCCCCTCTCCCCAATTGGGAAGAGTGTATTGACCACGTCCTCCAGCAGCCGGGGGTCAAGACCCTCGGTGACGGGGGGCGCCCACGGGCGGAGCTTATTCAGCACCACCTTATATGGGCGCCCCCATGGATCGTCATCAAGGGTCTGGAGGAGCTCCTTCCATGCCTGGGTCTTGGCCCGTTTGATGGCGATCTGCAGAGCAACCCGCGCCACGCGGTATGCTCCATACAGGTCATCAGCTGCCCTCGCTCGCGCCACGCCGTCGCCTGTACGTTGACGACGGCGCGCGCGGGTGTACTGGCGTCGGGCGCGGACAGTCGCGACTCGCAACTCCGCGATCGCGTCCGACCACCAGTACACCGCCCGGCGAGGAGAAGCCCGCCCGACCCGAGGCATCGCCGCGTCGCAAATACCCGCGACCAATGCTCCGAGCCGGGCGACCTCCTCCTCTATGCTCGGCAACTCGGCCGCTCCCTGCGGCCAAGTTGCAGCGAGGGCAGCTGCCATCAGGGCGTCCTTGTCCAGGCGCCGAAGCGCCCAGCGGCGTGGTGGGGTGCCACGCAGGCGGCCGTGTCGGGATGCACTCGCGGCGGCCGAGACCTCCATCCGGATGTACCGGTGATCGGAGAGTGTCTCTGCCCCCGCGACCACGTGCCAACCCGACACCATGCGCACGGCGTTGGGGGTCGCGAATCCAACATCCACGATGGACCCCCCATATCGCCGCACGCATGTGTGCTCCGACCCCCGGTTCAATACCCGGAGGTCGAGTCCCGCCGCCCAATCGCCCAGGATCCCGCCGCGAACGGAGGTCCTGGGGGATCCCCAAGCCACCGACTTGGCATTAAAATCCCCCAGGACCAGCACCGGCCGGGCCGCGTAGCGCTGCACGCATGCCGCGACCTCGGCCAAGTACAGCTCGAACGCAGCGTGACCGCTACGGGGCGAAATGTAGCACCCCACCACAGCGACTCCCCCCCAGTCCACGGCGACGAATCCCCGACCGCGCTCCAACAAGGAGAACGGTGGGGACCCGTCGCCCCCTCCCCATACCGTCGCCACCAAGCCGCCCGCGTCGCCCACCCAATGAGGGTGATCAGGGACGCGGTACGGCTCGGCGGCGACCGCCAGGCCAACCCCCCACTCCGCGAGGACTTGGGACATCAAGTCCTGTGCCGCGCGGCAGTGGTTGAGGTTGGCCTGGAGGAGGAGGCGGGGCGGCATTAATTAATGGCCGCGCCAGCCTCCTCCCGGCCGTCCGTCCCCGTAGCACCGTCCACCTCCATGGAGGACGATGCCACCGCCCTCGGCACCGGAGCCAGTGCAGCCCGCCTCTTCCTCTCCTTCCGGGAGGGGGGGGAGCACTTCTTGCTCCCCACCCTGTGATCGGCTGGCCTCCCCATGTCCGCACACAGCGGGCAGTGGGGGGCCGCCGAGCACTGGCTCGCACGGTGCTCTTTGGCACCGCAGCGGTAACACTGACCGCTGCGGTCCACCGGCGAGGTGCACCACTGCCTCACGTGCCCCAATTCGAGGCAGCGGTGACACTGGAGCGGGCGCGGCGCGAGGATTTCCACTCGCGCCGAAACCCACCCCACCAACACCCTCCCGGATTCCGCCACCTTACGGGCGGCGGAGAGGGGGCACCGGGCCCACACCGACCCGAGGCCGGAGGGCGACCTGCGGATCTCTCCGATCCGCAGGTCCTCCACATGACAGTCCCCCGCCCTCGCAAGGGCACGGGACACATCCTGTGCGCTGACCGAGTCGTCCAGCCCACAAACGCGCATCTCCGTGCGCTTCGTGGGCCGGGCGACCCGGACACCTCGCTCGCCCAGCTGCTCCCGGAGCCTCTGGGCGAGACGATCCGCCTTCGCGCCGCCTTCTGCACCGGGGATCTCCAGCAAGAGACCCCCGGTCACGGCCCTCTTCGCCCTCACGGAGGCGATGCCCAGCTCTTCCAGGGAGATATTCTCCCTGGCGAGCCGCATCGCCTCCGCGAGGGTCAGGTCGCCCCCCTGCGCAACGGTCAGCGTCACCGCTGCCGTTTTTGGGGGACGACCTGGTCGTGCCTTCCCGACCTTCGCGGCCTTTGCCTTGGCCGCCGCCGGCGGAGGCGGAGGCTGCGGTTGCGAGGCCTTCCTCGCCGCCCGCTTCGCCTTCCGCCCCACCACCTCACTCCACGCCACCCCCCCTTGGGAGGGTGCTGTGGAGGACGCGACCACCGCGACCACGGGTACACCACCCCCCTTGGGGGTCGCGACCCGGGGCCCTGGTGCCGCAACGCTGGGCGGAGCCTTCACTCCGCCCTTCTTTGCCTTCCCCGACTGTACCGGAACAGGTCGGGGAGGCACCGCCTTCCTGCTGACCGCTCTTCCGGCGAGGAGCTCCTCCCGGAAGGCGGCCAGCTTGCCATCAATCATGTCCCCAATCCTCCTCAGAAGATCGTCTTCTGAGGAGGACGGGGACTTCTTCACGGGCGGAGTGCGGGTGGAGGGGCCCGCGGTGCCCCGCACCACTGCCGCCGCACTCCGCTTATTTACCTCCGCGGAGGGACGCGGCGGTGGAGGAGGAGGGAGGATGGGAGGGAGGGCCGCGCTGTTCCACAGCGCCTCTGCCCTCCTCCTCCCCTGTCGCTCCTCCTCCAACAGGAGCTGCAGACGGGCGTTCCGCCCTCTGAGCTCCCGCGCCGCCTCCCTCATTTCCTCCGCCGCGGCCTTCAGGGCCTCCGCGCCACCGCTTTTCTGCCCCTTAAAGGCGCAGGCAGCGGCGACTTTCTCCACCCGCCTCAGGGACGAGGAGATCCTCTCCGATATCTCCTCGGTCACCTCGTCCCTGAGGCAACTCAGCCTCACCGACGGGCTCATCGCCCCGCCCACCTCGACGACGGCCTGCCCCGTCCTCTTCCTCTTAGAGCCTATGTGGCTCGTGCTGGAGGAGAAGGACGAGACCGACGCCGTCTCGTCGTCCACCTCCACCCTCCACGAAGCCGGACCTGGCGCTGAGTGGGGCGCGAGCGCCGCCACCCTAACCCCAATCCCGTCTCCGTCCTCCCCAACCGACAAAACCCGCCCCATCCCCATTTTGTTTTCTGTGTCCATAATAGTCCCACGAGATGGTCGGAAATAAAGGTCCACCCGGGCAGAGCCGCCTTACCCGGGTAAGCCTAATACTCCGGGGGTTCGGCAGGTTCCCCGGAGGTGGTCGCTTGGGATTGGGCCTTCTCCCCCAACCATGCATCCCATCGCCGCGCACCATAGCTTAGGATTGGAGGGCGATTTTATAGAGTCGCCATACTCGTGGCCCAGGCGGTTAAGCCAAGACCCCCGTTCCTCCTGCCGTCACGTACCATTCACAAAACCAATAGGGAATTGTGAATGGGTCGTTGTGACGACCAACAGGAGGCTTACGGTGTGTGTATGACTCGGGTACCCCGGGTTCGTTAAGCCCGTACTGCAGCTGAAAGGCTGGCAGCCCCTGAGGGGACTTATGTTTGGTCTTGGTTAGGTCTGGGATTTGCTCTCATCAGGCTCGTACTTTCGCATATTTCTCATAGTTGATGGCCAGATTCTGGACTTTTTCTGGTTTGGATCACGTAGTAATGTGGTACCGCACTGAAACAGTCGATTAAACATTGATTCGATCAATAATTTTGCGGGTAACGCATGTTATGTCTGGGATAGGTCTGGGATTTGCCCTCATCAGGCTCATAGTTTCGCGTTTTTCACATACTTGTTGAACAGATCCCTGGCTTATTCTGGTTTGGATCATGTACTAATGTGGTACCACACTGAAACTGTCCATTAAATCTGGTTTCGATCAATATTTTAGAGAATAACGCATGTTATGTCTGGGAGAGGTCTGGGATTTGCCCTCATCAGGCTCATAGTTTCGCGTTTTTCACATACTTGTTGAACAGATCCCTGGCTTATTCTGGTTTGGATCACGTAGTAATGTGGTACCACACTGAAAAAGTCCATTAAACCTGGCTTCGATGAATATTTTCGAGAATAACTCATGTTAGGTCTAGGTTAGGGGGGGGCTTGCTCTCATCAGGCTCGTACTTTCGCAAATTTCTCATACTTGATGGCCAGATCCTAGGGTTTTTCTGGATTGGATCACGTAGTAATGTGGTACCACACTGAAATAGTCCATTAAACCTGGTTTCGAACAATATTTTAGAGGATATCGCAGGTTAGGTCTTGGTTAGGCCTGGTATTTTCCTTCATCAGACACATACTTCCGCATTCTTCACATACTTGTTGAACGGATCCTGGGTTTTTTCTGGTTTGGATCACGTAGTAATGTGGTACCACACTGAAATAGTCCATTAAACCTGGTTTCGAACAATATTTTAGAGGATATCGCAGGTTAGGTCTTGGTTAGGCCTGGTATTTTCCTTCATCAGACACATACTTTTTTTTTTTTTTTTTTTTTTTTTTTTTTTTGTCGTGGGGAAAATCTTCGAAAGACTCCCTCCCACCTCCTTGGGGAGGGGTGGGAGGGGTGTGTGGGATTCCCCGCGCCCGTACAACGACAGGCGCGGGACCTACCCACTAAAAACCCCACGGTGACCCATCGGCACGCTTTGGGAGGATACCGGGAATCGCTCGAAGCATTCTTCCGGTATCCTCCCCGTGCCCGCGCTTTCGCGCCCATCCCCCGGCGGGACAATCGGTCCCCCCAGTAGACACACTGCCTCATAGCGGCGTGACGGGGCCACTCCATCCCGCCGCTATCCGTCCCGGGGCCGCGTTTAGTGGCGGCTGCGAGCCCCAACTCGCAACCGCCCGCGACCCCCTTTCCACCCCTCGGCGGCCGGGCGTTCATGGCCGCACCAGACCGCCGAGGGTGCCTCCCCTTGCATCGGACCGGTAGGGGGAGGCACTCCTACCCCCAACCGGTCCGACCCGGCGCCGCCTGGCGGGAGGAGGGTCCCCTCAGGACCCCCCTCCCAGCCTAGGTCATCCGCCACGCCGAGGCGGCCGCCCGCGACGCCTCGCGACCGGGCGACGACCTCGGGCCACCGCACGAGCGCGAGCTTCAGCGCGCCGCTGAAGCTCGCGCTCCCTCCCCGCGGCCTCCTTCTGCAACATTACGTTCTCGCAGAAGGAGGCCACGGCCCTCCACTTCTCCTCGCTGCCGAGCATGGCGCGCACCACGCCCGGCAGCGAGACATCCCGCCCGACGACGCCGACCAGGTCACGGCGCTCCCCCTCCCACGCGGGGCATACCTCCAGGGTATGATCCGCCGTGTCCTGCTCAGCGTCGCAGTGGCAGCAACGCGCCGTCGGCTCCTTCCCTATCCGGCACAGGTATCTTCCGAAGCTGCCATGCCCGGAAAATACCTGTGCCATCCGGTAGGTGAGGCTGCCATGGCCTCTGTCCAGCCACTCCTTCAGGAGTGGCCGAACCGCCCCGACAGTCCGGTGCCCCGCGGTTGGCAGAGCCAGCCGCTCCTGCCACGCGAGCAACACGGACTGCCGGGCCTGGCGCTTCAAATCGCCCCAAGCAGGTTCCTGCCCGCCCGGGACCGCCCCCACCCCCGCGCGACGGTCGACGCGGTGCCGGTACATCACCGCGTGCGACCGCGCGAGCAGGTCCATGGGCGGCATCCCCGCTAGAACCGTCGCCGCCTCATGTGACATGGTCCGATACCCGCGGACGACCCTGAGCGCCATGCGCCTCTGCACCCGACGCAGCATAGTCATGCTGCGCCGGGAGGCAGCCAGGTCGTCCGCCCAGACGGGGGCCCCGTATAGGGCCACCGACTGGACCATTGCCACATAGAGGCGACGAACTCGGCCCGCCGGGCCCCCCAGGTTGGGCAGGATCCGGCCCAGAGCCGCAACCATCCTTTCCAACCGGGGGACCAGGCAGCGGAAATGCTTCTCGAAACGCCAGTGGCTATCGAGGATCAGCCCCAGATACCTGATCTGGGGCTTCACCTCGATGTCAGCCCCACCCACCCGAATCAGAGGGGGTGGCGGATCCTGCCGAGGTGAATGAAACGCAATCACCTCGGTCTTATGGACCGCCACCGTCATCCCCATCCCCCTGATCCGGTCGACGACGCGTTGCGACCCCTCCTCCGCGCGACGCATGGCCCTCCCCCAGTGCGCCCCGACGGCCAGCACCAGTGTGTCATCCGCATAACACACCGTGCTGACGCCGTCGGGGAGGCCGGCCCGCAACACCGAGTCGTACGCGATGTTCCACAGGAGTGGCCCGAGAACCGACCCCTGCGGAACACCGCAGTACACCTCCCTCCGCATATCACCATCCCGGCCCGGATACTCGATCCACCTGCCGCGGAGATAATCCCCGACGACCGCCCTGAGACAAGGGGGGACTCGATGATATTCGAGCCCCCTCCTTATCTCTTCCCAGGGGAGGGTGTTAAAGGCATTGGCAATATCCAAGGATATTGCCAATGCCACCCCTCCCCGGGAGACGGCCGCCTCCGAGAGGGCCCTCACACGACCTATCGCGTCGATAGTCGATCGGCCCCCCCGGAAACCGAACTGGCAGTCGGCCAGACCGGGATCACCCCGCGACAGGTGCTCGACGAGGCGGGCAGCAATCACACGCTCGAAGAGCTTGCCCACCTCGTCGAGGAGACAAATGGGCCGGTATGCGGAGGGAGACTCCGCGGGCCGACCCTCCTTCCGGAGGAGGACCATCCTCGCCACCTTCCAACTGGGGGGGAATCGCCCGTCCCTCAGGCAGCGGTCGAACAACCGCCTGAGGTCGGCCCCAAGGACGCCCTGGGTCAAGACCCAAACCCGGCCGGGCACACCATCCGGACCCGGGGCCGTGTTACGAACCCCGAGCCGTCTGATGGCCGCTGCCAGCTCCTCCTGCGTGACCCCCAGTTCGGCCGTCCACTCCACTGGGACAGCCGCCGCCGCCGGAGGACGCGGTCCCCTCTCCCCAATTGGGAAGAGTGTATTGACCACGTCCTCCAGCAGCCGGGGGTCAAGACCCTCGGTGACGGGGGGCGCCCACGGGCGGAGCTTATTCAGCACCACCTTATATGGGCGCCCCCATGGATCGTCATCAAGGGTCTGGAGGAGCTCCTTCCATGCCTGGGTCTTGGCCCGTTTGATGGCGACCTGCAGAGCAACCCGCGCCACGCGGTATGCTCCATACAGGTCATCAGCTGCCCTCGCTCGCGCCACGCCGTCGCCTGTACGTTGACGACGGCGCGCGCGAGTGTACTGGCGTCGGGCGCGGACAGTCGCGACTCGCAACTCCGCGATCGCGTCCGACCACCAGTACACCGCCCGGCGAGGAGAAGCCCGCCCGACCCGAGGCATCGCCGCGTCGCAAATGCCCGCGACCAATGCTCCGAGCCGGGCGACCTCCTCCTCTATGCTCGGCAACTCGGCCGCTCCCTGCGGCCAAGTTGCAGCGAGGGCAGCTGCCATCAGGGCGTCCTTGTCCAGGCGCCGAAGCGCCCAGCGGCGTGGTGGGGTGCCACGCAGGCGGCCGTGTCGGGATGCACTCGCGGCGGCAGAGACCTCCATCCGGATGTACCGGTGATCGGAGAGTGTCTCTGCCCCCGCGACCACGTGCCAACCCGACACCATGCGCACGGCGTTGGGAGTCGCGAATCCAACATCCACGATGGACCCCCCATATCGCCGCACGCATGTGTGCTCCGACCCCCGGTTCAATACCCGGAGGTCGAGCCCCGCCGCCCAATCGCCCAGGATCCCGCCGCGAACGGAGGTCCTGGGGGATCCCCAAGCCACCGACTTGGCATTAAAATCCCCCAGGACCAGCACCGGCCGGGCCGCGTAGCGCTGCACGCATGCCGCGACCTCGGCCAAGTACAGCTCGAACGCAGCGTGACCGCTACGGGGCGAAATGTAGCACCCCACCACAGCGACTCCCCCCCAGTCCACGGCGACGAATCCCCGACCGCGCTCCAACAAGGAGAACGGTGGGGACCCGTCGCCCCCTCCCCATACCGTCGCCACCAAGCCGTCCGCGTCGCCCACCCAATGAGGGTGATCAGGGACGCGGTACGGCTCGGCGGCGACCGCCAGGCCAACCCCCCACTCCGCGAGGACTTGGGACATCAAGTCCTGTGCCGCGCGGCAGTGGTTGAGGTTGGCCTGGAGGAGGAGGCGGGGCGGCATTAATTAATGGCCGCGCCAGCCTCCTCCCGGCCGTCCGTTCCCGTAGCACCGTCCACCTCCATGGAGGACGATGCCACCGCCCTCGGCACCGGAGCCGGTGCAGCCCGCCTCTTCCTCTCCTTCCGGGAGGGGGGGGAGCACTTCTTGCTCCCCACCCTGTGATCGGCTGGCCTCCCCATGTCCGCACACAGCGGGCAGTGGGGGGCCGCCGAGCACTGGCTCGCACGGTGCTCTTTGGCACCGCAGCGGTAACACTGACCGCTGCGGTCCACCGGCGAGGTGCACCACTGCCTCACGTGCCCCAATTCGAGGCAGCGGTGACACTGGAGCGGGCGCGGCGCGAGGATTTCCACTCGCGCCGAAACCCACCCCACCAACACCCTCCCGGATTCCGCCACCTTACGGGCGGCGGAGAGGGGGCACCGGGCCCACACCGACCCGAGGCCGGAGGGCGACCTGCGGATCTCTCCGATCCGCAGGTCCTCCACAGGACAGTCCCCCGCCCTCGCAAGGGCACGGGACACATCCTGTGCGCTGACCGAGTCGTCCAGCCCACAAACGCGCATCTCCGTGCGCTTCGTGGGCCGGGCGACCCGGACACCTCGCTCGCCCAGCTGCTCCCGGAGCCTCTGGGCGAGACGATCCGCCTTCGCGCCGCCTTCTGCACCGGGGATCTCCAGCAAGAGACCCCCGGTCACGGCCCTCTTCGCCCTCACGGAGGCGATGCCCAGCTCTTCCAGGGAGATATTCTCCCTGGCGAGACGCATCGCCTCCGCGAGGGTCAGGTCGCCCCCCTGCGCAACGGTCAGCGTCACCGCTGCCGTTTTTGGGGGACGACCTGGTCGTGCCTTCCCGACCTTCGCGGCGTTTACCTTGGCCGGCGGCGGCGGAGGCGGAGGCTGCGGTTGCGAGGCCTTCCTCGCCGCCCGCTTCGCCTTCCGCCCCACCACCTCACTCCACGCCACCCCCCCTTGGGAGGGTGCCGTGGAGGACGCGACCACCGCGACCACGGGTACACCACCCCCCTTGGGGGTCGCGACCCGGGGCCCTGGTGCCGCAACGCTGGGCGGAGCCTTCACTCCGCCCTTCTTTGCCTTCCCCGACTGTACCGGAACAGGTCGGGGAGGCACCGCCTTCCTGCTGACCGCTCTTCCGGCGAGGAGCTCCTCCCGGAAGGCGGCCAGCTTGCCATCAATCATGTCCCCAATCCTCCTCAGAAGATCGTCTTCTGAGGAGGACGGGGACTTCTTCACGGGCGGAGTGCGGGTGGAGGGGCCCGCGGTGCCCCGCACCACTGCCGCCGCACTCCGCTTATTTACCTCCGCCGAGGGACGCGGCGGTGGAGGAGGAGGGAGGATGGGAGGGAGAGCCGCGCTGTTCCACAGCGCCTCTGCCCTCCTCCTCCCCTGATCAGACACATACTTCCGCATTCTTCACATACTTGTTCAACGGATCCTGGGTTTTTTCTGGTTTGGATCACGTAGTAATGTGGTACCACACTGAAATAGTCCATTAAACCTGGTTTCGAACAATATTTTAGAGGATATCGCAAGTTAGGTCTTGGTTAGGCCTGGTATTTTCCTTCATCAGACACATACTTCCGCATTCTTCACATACTTGTTGAACGGATCCTGGACTTTTTCTGGATTGGATCACGCAGTAATGTGGTACCACACTGAAACAGTCCATTAAACCTGGTTTCGATCACTATTTTAGAGGATAACGCATGTTAGGTCTAGGTTAGGCCTGGGATTTGCCCTCATCAGGGTCATACTTTCACGCTTTTCACATACTTGTTGAACAGATCCCTGGCTTATTCTGGTTTGGATCATGCACTAATGTGGTACCACACTGATACAGTCCATTAAACCTGGTTTGGAGCAATATTTTAGAGAATAACTCATGTTATGTCTGGGTTAGGTCTAGGATTTGCCCTCAGCAGGCTCACACTTTCGCATATTTCTCATACTTGATGGCTAGATCCTGGGCTTTTTCTGGATTGGAACACGCAGTAATGTGGTACCACACTGAAACAGTCCATTAAACCTGGTTTCGATCAATATTTTAGAGAA
Source organism: Colletes latitarsis (assembly GCF_051014445.1). Classification (NCBI taxonomy): domain Eukaryota; kingdom Metazoa; phylum Arthropoda; class Insecta; order Hymenoptera; family Colletidae; genus Colletes; species Colletes latitarsis. Next base: position 16,413,176 of record NW_027488365.1, read on the forward strand.
TAACGCATGTTATGTCTGGGTTAGGTCTAGGATTTGCCCTCAGCAGGCTCACACTTTCGCATATTTCTCATACTTGATGGCTAGATCCTGGGCTTTTTCTGGATTGGATCACGCAGTAATGTTGTACCACACTGAAATAGTCCATTAAACCTGGTGTCGATCAATATTTTAGAGGATAACGCATGTTATGTCTGGGATAGGTCTGGGATTTGCCCCCATCAGGGTCATACTTTCGCGTTTTTCGCATACTTGTTGACCAGATCTCTGGCTTATTCTGGTTTGGATCATGTACTAATGTGGTACCACACTGATGCAGTCCATTAAACCTGGTTTGGAACAATATTTTAGAGAATAACTCATGTTATGTCTGGGTTAGGTCTAGGATTTGCCCTCAGCAGGCTCACACTTTCACATATTTCTCATACTTGATGGCTAGATCCTGGGCTTTTTCTGGATTGGATCACGTAGTAATGTGGTACCACACTGAAACAGTAAATTAAACCTGGTTTCGATCAATATTTTAGAGAATAACGCATGTTATGTCTGGGTTAGGTCTAGGATTTGCCCTCAGCGGGCTCATATTTTCGCATATTTCTCATACTTGATGTCTAGATCCTGGGCTTTTTCTGGATTGGATCAAGTAGTAAAGTGGTACCACACTGAAACAGTCGATTAATCCTGGTCTCGAACAATATCTTAGAGGATGACTCATGCTAGGTCTAGGCTAGGCCAGGGATTTGCCCTCATCAGACCCATACTTTCGCATTCTTCACATACTTGTGGAACAGATCCTGGGTTATTTCTGGTTTGGATCAGGTAGTAATGTGGTACCACACTGAAACAGTCGATTAATCCTGGTCTCGAGCAATATGTTAGAGGATAACTCATGCTAGGTCTAGGTTAGGCCTGGGATTTGCCCTCATCAGACCCATACTTTCGTATTCATCACATACTTGTTGAACAGGTCCTGGGTTATTTCTGGTTTGGATCACGTAGTAAAGTGGTACCACACTGAAACAGTCGCTTAATCCAGGTCTCGAACAATGTTTTAGAGGATAACTCATGCTAGGTCTAGGTTAGGCCTGGGATTTGCCCTCATCAGACCCATACTTTCGCATTCATCACATACTTGTTCAACAGATCCTGGGTTATTTCTGGTTTGGATCAGGTAGTAATGTGGTACCACACTGAAACAGTCGATTAATCCTGGTCTCGATCAATATTTTAGAGGATAACGCTAGTAAGGTCTAGGTTAGTTCTGGGGATTTGCTCTCATCAGGCTCGTACTTCCGCATATTACTCATACTAGATGGCCATATTCTGGGCTTTTTCTGGTTTGGATCACGTAGTAATGTGGTGCCACACGGAAACAGTCCATGAAACCTGGTTTCGATCAATATTTTAGAGAATAACGCATGTTAGGTCTTGGTTAGGTCTGGGATTTGCCATCATCAGGGTCATATTTTCGCATTTTTCACATACTTGTTGAACAGATCCTGGGTTTTTCTGGTTCGGATCACGTAACAATGTGGTACCACACTGAACCAGTCCATTAAACCTGGTTTCCATCAATATTTTAGAGAATAACGCATGTTAGGTCTTGGTTAGATCTGGGATTTGCCATCATCAGGGTCATACTTTCGCATTTTTCACATACTTGTTGAACAGATCCTGGGTTTTTCTGGTTTGGATCACGTAGTAATGTGGTACCACACTGAAACAGTCCATTAAACCTAGTTTCGATGAATATTTTAGAGGATAACGCATGTTAGGTCTAGGTTGGGCCTGGGATTTGCCCTCATCAGGGTCATACTTTCGCGTTTTTCACATACTTGTTGAGCAGATCTCTGGCTTATTCTGGTTTGGATCATGTACTAATGTGGTACCACACTGATGCAGTCCATTGAACCTGGTTTGGAACAATATTTTAGAGAAAAACTCATGTTATGTCTGGGTTATGTCTAGGATTTGCCCTCAGCAGGCTCACACTTTCACATATTTCTCATACTTGATGGCTAGATCCTGGGCTTTTTCTGGATTGGATCACGTAGTAATGTGGTACCACACTGAAACAGTAAATTAAATCTGGTTTCGATAAATATTTTAGAGGATAACGCATGTTATGTCTAGGTTAGGCCTGGGATTTGCCATCATCAGACACATACTTTCGCATTCTCCACATACTTGTTGAACATATCCTGGGTTTTTTCTGGTTTGGATCACGTAGTAATGTGGTACCACACGGAAACAGTAAATTAAACCTGGTTTCGATATATATTTTAGAGGATAACGCAAGTTAGGTCTGGGATAGGTCCGGGATTTGCCCTCATCAGGGTCATATTTTCGCATTTTTCACATACTTGTTGAACAGATCCCTGGCTTTTTCTGTTGTGGATCACGTAGTAATGTGGTACCACACTGAAACAGTCGATTAAAACAGGTTTCGGTCAATATTTTAGACGATAACGCAAGTTATGTCTGGGATAGGTCTGGGATTTGCCCTCGTCGGGCTCATACTTTCGCATTCTTCACATACTAGTTGTACAGGTCCCGGGTTTTTCTCTGGTTTGGATCACGTAGTAATGTGGTACCACACTGAAACAGTCGATTAAACCTGGTTTCGATCAAGAATTTTGAGGGTAACGCATGTTAGGTCTAGGTTAGGCCTGGGATTTGCCATCATCAGGGTCATACTTTCGCGTTTTTCACATACTTCTTGAGCAGATCTCTGGCTTATTCTGGTTTGGATCACGTAACAATGTGGTACCACACTGAACCAGTCCATTAAACCTGGTTTCCATCAATATTTTAGAGAATAACGCATGTTAGGTCTTGGTTAGGTCTGGGATTTGCCATCATCAGGGTCATACTTTCGCATTTTTCACATACTTGTTGAACAGATCCTGGGTTTTTCTGGTTTGGATCACGTAGTAATATGGTACCACACTGAAACAGTCCATTAAACCTAGTTTCGATGAATATTTTAGAGGATAACGCATGTTAGGTCTAGGTTGGGCCTGGGATTTGCCCTCATCAGGGTCATACTTTCGCGTTTTTCACATACTTCTTGAGCAGATCTCTGGCTTATTCTGGTTTCGATCACGTAGTAATGTGGTACCACACTGAAACAGTAAATTAAACCTGGTTTCGATAAATATTTTAGACGATAACGCATGGTATGTCTAGGTTAGGCCTGGGATTTGCCATCATCAGACACATACTTTCGCATTCTCCACATACTTGTTGAACATATCCTGGGTTTTTTCTGGTTTGGATCACGTAGTAATGTGGTACCACACTGAAACATTCAATTAGTCCTGGTCTTGATAAATATTTTAGAGGATAACGCATGTTATGTCTAGGTTAGGCCTGGGGATTTGCTCTCATCAGGCTCGTACTTCCGCATATTACTCATACTAGATGGCCATATTCTGGGCTTTTTCTGGATTGGATCACGTAGTAATGTGGTACCACACTGAAACAGTAAATTAAACCTGGTTTCGATATATATTTTAGAGGATAACGCAAGTTAGGTCTGGGATAGGTCCGGGATTTGCCCTCATCAGGGTCATATTTTCGCATTTTTCACACACTTGTTGAACAGATCCCTGGCTTTTTCTGTTGTGGATCACGTAGTAATGTGGTACCACACTGAAACAGTCGATTAAAACAGGTTTCGGTCAATATTTTAGACGATAACGCAAGTTATGTTTGGGATAGGTCTGGGATTTGCCATCGTCGGGCTCATACTTTCGCATTCTTCACATACTAGTTGTACAGATCCCGGGTTTTTCTCTGGTTTGGATCACGTAGTAATGTGGTACCACACTGAAACAGTCGATTAAACCTGGTTTCGATCAAGAATTTTGAGGGTAACGCATGTTAGGTCTAGGTTAGGCCTGGGATTTGCCCTCATCAGACACATGCTTTCGCATTCTCCACATACTTGTTGAACATATCCTGGGTTTTTTCTGGTTTGGATCACGTAGTAATGTGGTACCACACTGAAACATTCAATTAGTCCTGTTTTGGAACAATATTTTGGAGAATAACTCATGTTATGTCTGGGTTAGGTCTAGGATTTGTCCTCAGCAGGCTCACACTTTCGCATATTTCTCATACTTCATGGCTAGATCCTGGGCTTTTTCTGGATTGGATCACGTAGTAATGTGGTACCACACTGAAACAGTAAATTAAACCTGGTTTCGATAAATATTTTAGAGGATAACGCAAGCTAGGTCTGGGATAGTTCCGGGATTTGCCAACATCAGGGTCATACTTTCACGTTTTACACATACTTGTTGAACGGATCCCTGGCTTATTCTGGTTTGGATCATGTACTAATGTGGTACCACACTGATACAGTCCATTAAACCTGGTTTCGATGAATATTTTAGAGAATAACGCATGTTATGTCTGGGTTAGGTCTAGGATTTGCCCTCAGCGGGCTCATACTTTCGTATATTTCTCATACTTGATGGCTAGATCCTGGGCTTTTTCTGGATTGGATCACGTAGTAATGTGGTACCACACTGAAACCGTCCATTAAACCTGGTTTCGATCAATATTTTAGAGGATAACGCATGTTATGTCTAGGTTAGGCCTGGGATTTGCCATCATCAGACACATACTTTCGCATTCTCCACATACTTGTTGAACATATCCTGGGTTTTTTCTGGTTTGGATCACGTAGTAATGTGGTACCACACTGAAACATTCAATTAGTCCTGGTCTTGATAAATATTTTAGAGGATAACGCATGTTATGTCTAGGTTAGGCCTGGGGATTTGCTCTCATCAGGCTCGTACTTCCGCATATCACTCATACTAGATGGCCATATTCTGGGCTTTTTCTGGTTTGGATCACGTAGTAATGTGGTGCCACACGGAGACAGTCCATGAAACCTGGTTTCGATCAATATTTTAGAGAATAACGCATGTTAGGTCTTGGTTAGGTCTGGGATTTGCCATCATCAGGGTCATACTTTCGCATTTTTCACATACTTGTTGAACAGATCCTGGGTATTTCTGTTGTGGATCACGTAGTAATGTGGTACCACACTGAAACAGTCCATTAAACCTAGTTTCGATGAATATTTTAGAGGATAACGCATGTTATGTCTAGGTTAGGCCTGGGATTTGCCCTCATCAGGGTCATACTTTCGCGTTTTTCACATACTTGTTGAGCAGATCTCTGGCTTATTCTGGTTTGGATCACGTAGTAATGTGGTACCACACTGAAACAGTAAATTAAACCTGGTTTCGATAAATATTTTAGAGGATAACGCATGTTATGTCTAGGTTAGGCCTGGGATTTGCCCTCATCAGACACATGCTTTCGCATTCTCCACATACTTGTTGAACATATCCTGGGTTTTTTCTGGTTTGGATCACGTAGTAATGTGGTACCACACTGAAACATTCAATTAGTCCTGTTTTGGAACAATATTTTAGAGAATAACTCATGTTATGTCTGGGTTAGGTCTAGGATTTGTCCTCAGCAGGCTCACACTTTCGCATATTTCTCATACTTCATGGCTAGATCCTGGGCTTTTTCTGGATTGGATCACGTAGTAATGTGGTACCACACTGAAACAGTAAATTAAACCTGGTTTCGATAAATATTATAGTGGATAACGCAAGTTAGGTCTGGGATAGGTCTGGGATTTGCCCTCGTCGGGCTCATACTTTCGCATTCTTCACATACTAGTTGTACAGATCCCGGGTTTTTTTCTGGTTTGGATCACGTAGTAATGTGGTATCACACTGAAACATTCAATAAAACCTGGTTTCGATCAATATTATAGAGGATAACGCATGTTATGTCTAGGTTAGGCCTGGGATTTGCCATCATCAGACACCTACTTTCGCATTCTCCACATACTTGTTGAACATATCCTGGGTTTTTTCTGGTTTGGATCACGTAGTAATGTGGTACCACACTGAAACATTCAATTAGTCCTGGTCTTGATAAATATTTTAGAGGATAACGCATGTTATGTCTGGGATAGGTCTGGGATTTGCCATCATCAGGGTCATACTTTTTTTTTTTTTTTTTTTTTTTTTTTTTGTCGTGGGGAAAACCTTCGAAAGACTCACTCCCACCTCCTTGGGGAGAGGTGGGAGGGGTGTGTGGGATTTCCCGCGCCCGTACAACGACAGGCGCGGGACCTACCCACTAAAAACCCCACGGTGACCCTTCGGCACGCTTTGGGAGGATACCGGGAATCGCTCGAAGCATTCTTCCGGTATCCTCCCCGTGCCCGCGCTTTCGCGCCCATCCCCCGGGGGGACAATCGTTCCCCCCAGTAGACACACTGCCTCATAGCGGCGGGACGGGGCCACTCCATCCCGCCGCTATCCGTCCCGGGGCCGCGTTTAGTGGCGGCTGCGCGCCCCAACTCGCAACCGCCCGCGACCCCGTTTCCACCCCTCGGCGGCCGGGCGTTCATGGCCGCACCAGACCGCCGAGGGTGCCTCCCCTTGCGTCGGACCGGTAGGGGGAGGCACTCCTACCCCCAACCGGTCCGACCCGGCGCCGCCTGGCGGGAGGAGGGTCCCCTCAGGACCCCCCTCCCAGCCTAGGTCATCCGCCACGCCGAGGCGGCCGCCCGCGACCCCTCGCGACCGGGCGACGACCTCGGGCCACCGCACGAGCGCGAGCTTCAGCGCGCCGCTGAAGTTCGCGCTCCCTCCCCGCGGCCTCCTTCTGCAACATTACGTTCTCGCAGAAGGAGGCCACGGCCCTCCACTTCTCCTCGCTGCCGAGCATGGCGCGCACCACGCCCGGCAGCGAGACATCCCGCCCGACGACGCCGACCAGGACACGGCGCTCCCCCTCCCACGCGGGGCATACCTCCAGGGTATGATCCGCCGTGTCCTGCTCAGCGTCGCAGTGGCAGCAACGCGCCGTCGGCTCCTTCCCTATCCGGCACAGGTATCTTCCGAAGCTGCCATGCCCGGAAAATACCTGTGCCATCCGGTAGGTGAGGCTGCCATGGCCTCTGTCCAGCCACTCCTTCAGGAGTGGCCGAACCGCCCCGACAGTCCGGTGCCCCGCGGTTGGCAGAGCCAGCCGCTCCTGCCACGCGAGCAACACGGACTGCCGGGCCTGGCGCTTCAAATCGCCCCAAGCAGGTTCCTGCCCGCCCGGGACCGCCCCCACCCCCGCGCGACGGTCGACGCGGTGCCGGTACATCACCGCGTGCGACCGCGCGAGCAGGTCCATGGGCGGCATCCCCGCTAGAACCGTCGCCGCCTCATGTGACATGGTCCGATACCCGCGGACGACCCTGAGCGCCATGCGCCTCTGCACCCGACGCAGCATAGTCATGCTGCGCCGGGAGGCAGCCAGGTCGTCCGCCCAGACGGGGGCCCCGTATAGGGCCACCGACTGGACCATTGCCACATAGAGGCGACGAACTCGGCCCGCCGGGCCCCCCAGGTTGGGCAGGATCCGGCCCAGAGCCGCAACCATCCTTTCCAACCGGGGGACCAGGCAGCGGAAATGCTCCTCGAAACGCCAGTGGCTATCGAGGATCAGCCCTAGATACCTGATCTGGGGCTTCACCACGATGTCAGCCCCACCCACCCGGATCAGAGGGGGTGGCGAATCCTGCCGAGGTGAATGAAACGCAATCACCTCGGTCTTATGGACCGCCACTGTCATCCCCATCCCCCTGATCCGGTCGACGACGCGTTGCGACCCCTCCTCCGCGCGACGCATGGCCCTCCCCCAGTGCGCCCCGACGGCCAGCACCAGTGTGTCATCCGCATAACACACCGTGCTGATGCTGTCGGGGAGGCCGGCCCGCAATACCGAGTCGTACGCGATGTTCCACAGGAGTGGCCCGAGGACCGACCCCTGCGGAACACCGCAGTACACCTCCCTCCGCATATCACCATCCCGGCCCGGATACTCGATCCACCTGCCGCGGAGATAATTCCCGACGACCGCCCTGAGACAAGGGGGGACTCGATGATATTCGAGTCCCCTCCTTATCTCTTCCCAGGGGAGGGTGTTAAAGGCATTGGCAATATCCAAGGATATTGCCAATGCCACCCCTCCCCGGGAGACGGCCGCCTCCGAGAGGGCCCTCACACGACCTATCGCGTCGATAGTCGATCGGCCCCCCCGGAAACCGAACTGGCAGTCGGCCAGACCGGGATCACCCCGCGACAGGTGCTCGACGAGGCGGGCAGCAATCACACGCTCGAAGAGCTTGCCCACCTCGTCGAGGAGACAAATGGGCCGGTATGCGGAGGGAGACTCCGCGGGCCGACCCTCCTTCCGGAGGAGGACCATCCTCGCCACCTTCCAACTGGGGGGGAATCGCCCGTCCCTCAGGCAGCGGTCGAACAACCGCCTGAGGTCGGCCCCAAGGACGCCCTGGGTCAAGACCCAAACCCGGCCGGGCACACCATCCGGACCCGGGGCCGTGTTACGAACCCCGAGCCGTCTGATGGCCGCTGCCAGCTCCTCCTGCGTGACCCCCAGCTCGGCCGTCCACTCCACTGGGACAGCCGCCGCCGCCGGAGGACGCGGTCCCCTCTCCCCAATTGGGAAGAGTGTATTGACCACGTCCTCCAGCAGCCGGGGGTCAAGACCCTCGGTGACGGGGGGCGCCCACGGGCGGAGCTTATTCAGCACCACCTTATATGGGCGCCCCCATGGATCGTCATCAAGGGTCATCAGGGTCATACTTTCGCATTTTTCACATACTTTTTGAACAGATCCTGGGTTTTTCTGGTTTGGATCACGTAGTAATGTGGTACCACACTGAAACAGTCCATTAAACCTAGTTTCGATGAATATTTTAAAGGATAACGCATGTTAGGTCTAGGTTGGGCCTGGGATTTGCCCTCATCAGGGTCATACTTTCGCGTTTTTCACATACTTGTTGAGCAGATCTCTGGCTTATTCTGGTTTGGATCACGTAGTAATGTGGTACCACACTGAAACAGTAAATTAAACCTGGTTTCGATAAATATTTTAGAGGATAACGCATGTTATGTCTAGGTTAGGCCTGGGATTTGCCCTCATCAGACACATGCTTTCGCATTCTCCACATACTTGTTGAACATATCCTGGGTTTTTTCTGGTTTGGATCACGTAGTAATGTGGTATCACACTGAAACATTCAATAAAACCTGGTTTCGATCAATATTTTAGAGGATAACGCATGTTATGTCTAGGTTAGGCCTGGGATTTGCCATCATCAGACACATACTTTCGCATTCTCCACATACTTGTTGAACATATCCTGGGTTTTTTCTGGTTTGGATCACGTAGTAATGTGGTACCACACTGGTACAGTCCATTAAACCTGGTTTCGATCAATATTTTAGAGAATAACGCATGTTATGTCTGGGTTAGGTCTAGGATTTGCCCTCAGCGGGCTCATACTTTCGCATATTTCTCATACTTGATGGCTAGATCCTGGGCTTTTTCTGGATTGGATCACGTAGTAATGTGGTATCACACTGAAACATTCAATAAAACCTGGTTTCGATCAATATTTTAGAGGATAACGCATGTTATGTCTAGGTTAGGCCTGGGATTTGCCATCATCAGACACATACTTTCGCATTCTCCACATACTTGTTGAACATATCCTGGGTTTTTTCTGGTTTGGATCACGTAGTAATGTGGTACCACACTGAAACATTCAATTAGTCCTGGTCTTGATAAATATTTTAGAGGATAACGCATGTTATGTCTAGGTTAGGCCTGGGATTTGCCCTCATCAGACACATGCTTTCGCATTCTCCACATACTTGTTGAACATATCCTGGGTTTTTTCTGGTTTGGATCACGTAGTAATGTGGTACCACACTGAAACATTCAATTAGTCCTGGTTTGGAACAATATTTTAGAGAATAACTCATGTTATGTCTGGGTTAGGTCTAGGACTTGTCCTCAGCAGGCTCACACTTTCGCATATTTCTCATACTTGATGGCTAGATCCTGGGCTTTTTCAGGATTGGATCACGCAGTAATGTGGTACCACACTGAAACCGTCCATTAAACCTGGTTTCGATCAATATTTTAGAGGATAACGCATGTTATGTCTGGGATTTGCCCTCATCAGGGTCATAGTTTCGCGTTTTTCACATACTTGTTTAAATATCGCATGAGTCCGAGACGCAGAAACTCGGCCGCGATGCCCGTATCTATATTGAATTCGCGTAATTCTAGATGGTTGTGCTGACATGGAAATTTTCCATCGTTCAGATTAGTATACCGCGGCTATTTACGTGTTTTCTCAAGCTAGCTTCACTGAAATTCTCGAGTTTTGGAGCTGATTCTAGGAATGTGTTGTTAGCGCTGGGAAAGAGAGAGAAAAGAGATCTATCGGAAAAAGATCGATAGACGAAACGCGGCAGCGCCGCGCCGTGGCCACGCGGCGCGTAGCAGCCCGGGCCCAGCAACGCGAGGCGTAGCTACCCGGTTCTGCGCTTGCGCGACGGAGCCGGCCGCGGCCGTCGCTGCTTGCAGATCGTCACGGTTCATTCTTGAGCCGTCGGCGATCGAGAGCGGACCTTGTGACGGTCGCGTTCCCTTTTCCCTATGAGCTCCGAGGTGGATGAGCCGATCTCTCTCCTCGTAATAGAATCAGTTTGCGGACAAATAGTGTATTGGAAAATCTCGTTATAGCGACTTGAGATTCTCCCCAGAAAACGGACAATCTGCCTGACGTTGCAGCGATCGCAAGGCACGCCGAGTGTGAAGCAATCGGAGACGCAGGATTGTGATTGAACGTTGCAGTTCGCGGATGCGACTGCGACGTTGGAGATTCGGTGTGGATCGCCTTGAGTCTTCTTCCAATTATCCGGTTAGAGCTACTGGAGGGCTGATACCGACATACAGGTATCACCTAGTGGTAGTTCACCGTTTCTAGAGGTCATACGAAACCCACTGGAACCACCCGTCCTTTGTACCAGTGAGAGTACACCAACCGGTGGGGTGGAAAGTTTCACCGGCCAAGATTAGAGCTATACGGCGTAGGAGCAACCGGAAGATAGATATTCAGAAAGAATATCACTTCGTGGTGCTCTCCGTGCATCGGGCGTCGGAAAACCCGCTCCAATATACCGTCGTGAGGGGACAATAAGTAGGGCCTAAGCGTACGGTGGAGCAAAGGGTTCGAAGAGCCTTCCTTCCATCGCTACACCCACTACCAGCTGTGAGTCGACCACAATGGGCTGTGAACGTAGGTTGGTTGGAATTGCAGGGGATAGAGTCCTGAACCGGTGAGCCGCAGGCCAGTTCCTCGGGACAGGAGCCTCCGTCGAGGTAGCCACGGCTGGCTGCCGGGCGTTCCTTTGATGAAGGAATCGCCGGCTTGGCAACCACGTGTGCATACCGCAGGTCGCTCCTGAGGAGCAGCTGACGAGGGAGCCGAATTAGGACAAGACGTCCTCTTGCGTGGGTGGTGTAGAAACGTCACCCGCACGGGGAGCGTGCTCGCGGGATATAGCTTCTTGGAGCCTTACAACCTCCATTTGGTTTCCCGTCTGTGGCATTGCAAAGAGAACCCGGTAGAACGGAGAAAAGCTCGTCTACCCGGTGTGCGCGTTGGTGAGATCGTAGAAAGAGAATCTCATCGACCAGAAAGAGAAGAATATACAGTCCACTAGATAGAGCGCTAGATAGCCAGCCAGCTCTCCCCTCCAAGCACACCAGACTGTCGCTGGAGCGCGAGAAACAGCTGACGAGCGCGCGATTGTTGACTTGTCCGCAAATGTATTTATTAGGCGGATTCTTTTGTTTCAGAAAGCCTCCGCAGTAGAAAATTGAAATAAGGAGACTAAAAAGGAGGAGACGAGGCCGCAATAGGAGCCGTCGTCAGTTTTTTCTTTTAGTTTCTAGTTTTGTTTTGTTAAAATGTTATAAAAAGTTCATTTATATTTTTGTAATAAAAACTTTATTGAAAAACTTGTAACATTTTCTCTCCCTGTCTGTTTCCTCATCCGGACCCACGTTAAAGTCCCTTAGTACTTTAACATACTTGTTGAACAGATTCTGGGTATTTTCTGGTTTGGATCACGTAGTAATGTGGTACCACACTGAAACAGTCCATTAAACCTGGTTTCGAACAATATTTTAGAGAATAACGCATGCTAGGTCTTGGTTAGGTCTGGGATTTGCTCTCATCAGGCACGTACTTTCGTATATTTCTCATAGTTGATGGCCAGATCCTGGGTTTTTTTCTGGTTTGGATCACGTAGTAATGTGGTACCACACTGAAACAGTCGATTAAACCTGGTTTCGATCAACTATTTTGAGGGTAACGCATGTTAGGTCTAGGTTAGGCCTGGGATTTTCCCTCATCAGACACATACTTTCGCATTCTTCACATACATGTTGAACGGATCCTGGGTTTTCTCTGGTTTGGATCACGTAGTAATGTGGTACCACACTGAAAAAGTCCATTCAACCTGGTTTCCATGAATATTTTAGAGAATAACTCATGTTAGGTCTAGGTTAGGTCTGGGATTTGCTCTCATCAGGCTCGTACTTTCGCATATTTCTCATACTTGATGGCCAGATTCTGGCCTTTTTCTGGTTTGGATCCCGTAGTAATGTGGTACCACACTGAAACAGTCCATTAAACCTAGTTTCGATGAATATTTTAGAGGATAACTCATGTTAGGCCTGGGTTAGGTCTAGGATTTGCCCTCAGCAGGCTCATACTTTCGCATATTTCTCATACTTGATGGCTAGATCCTGGGCTTTTTCTGGATTGGATCATGCAGTAATGTGTTACCACACTGAAACAGTCCATTAAAACTAGTTTCCGTCAATATTTTAGAGGATAACGCATGTTATGTCTGGGATAAGTCTGGGATTTGCCCTCATCAGGCTCATAGTTTCGCGTTTTTCACATACTTGTTGAACACATTCTGGGTTTTTTCTGGTTTCGATCACGTAGTACTGTGGTACCACACTGAAACAGTCCATTAAACCTGGTTTCGAGCAATATTTTAGAGAATAACGCATGTTAAGTCTTGGTTAGGTCTGGGATTTGCTCTCATCAGGCTCGTACTTTCGCATAATTCTCATAGTTGATGTCCAGATTCTGGGCTTTTTCTGGTTTGGATCACGCAGTAATGTGGTACCACACTGAAACAGTCGATTAAAACAGGTTTCGGTCAATATTTTAGACGATAACGCAAGTTATGTCTGGGATAGGTCTGGGATTTGCCCTCGTCAGGCTCACACTTTCGCATTCTTCACATACTAGTTGTACAGATCCTGGGTTTTTTTCTGGTTTGGATCACGTAGTAATGTGGTACCACACTGAAACAGTCGATTAAACCTGGTTTCGATCAACAATTTTGAGGGTAACGCATGTTAGGTCTAGGTTAGGCCTGGGATTTTCCCTCATCAGACACATACTTTCGCATTCTCCACATACTTGTTGAACATATCCTGGGTTTTTTCTGGTTTGGATCACGTAGTAATGTGGTACCACACTGAAACAGTCCATTAAACCTGGTTTCGATCAATATTTTAGAGGATAACGCATGTGAAGTCTGGGATAGGTCTGGGATTTGCCCTCGTCAGGCTCATACTTTCGCATTCTTCACATACTAGTTGTACAGATCCTGGGTTTTTTTCTGGTTTGGATCACGTAGTAATGTGGTACCACACTGAAAAAGTCCATTCAACCTGGTTTCCATGAATATTTTAGAGAATAACTCATGTTAGGTCTAGGTTAGGTCTGGGATTTGCTCTCATCAGGCTCGTACTTTCGCATATTTCTCATACTTGATGGCCAGATTCTGGCCTTTTTCTAGTTTGGATCCGGTAGTAATGTGGTACCACACTGAAACAGTCCATTAAACCTGGTTTCGATGAATATTTTAGAAAATAACGCATGTTAGGTCTCGATTAGGTCTGGGATTTGCTCTCATCTGGCTCGCACTTTCGCATATTTCTCATAGTTGATGGCCAGATTCTGGGCTTTTTCTGGTTTGGATCACGTAGTAATGTGGTACCACACTGAAACAGTCGATTAAAACAGGTTTCGGTCAATATTTTAGACGATAACGCAAGTTATGTCTGGGATAGATCTGGGATTTGCCCTCGTCAGGCTCATACTTTCGCATTCTTCACATACTAGTTGTACAGATCCTGGGTTTTTTTCTGGTTTGGATCACGTAGTAATGTGGTACCACACTGAAACAGTCGACTAAACCTGGTTTCGATCAATAATTTTGAGGGTAACGCATGTTAGGTCAAGGTTAGGCCTGGGATTTTCCCTCATCAGACACATAATTTCGGATTCTTCACAAACATGTAGAACGGATCCTGGGTTTTTTCTGGTTTGGATCACGTAGTAATGTGGTACCACACTGAAAAAGTCCATTAAACCTGGCTTCGATGAATATTTTAGAGAATAACTCATGTTAGGTCTAGGTTAGGTCCGGAATTTGCCCTCATCAGGGTCATATTTTCGCATCTTTCGCATACTTGTTGAACAGATCCCTGGCTTTTTCTGGTTTGGATCATGTAGTAATGTGGTACCACACTGAAACAGTCCATTAAACCTGGTTTCGATAAATATTTTAGAGGATGACGCAAGTTAGGTCTGGGATGGGTCCGGGATTTGCCCTCATCAGGGTCATATTATCGCATTTTTCACATACTTGTTGAACAGATTCTGGATTTTTTCTGGTTTGGATCACGTAGTAATGTGGTACCACCTTGAAGCAGTCCATTAAACCTGGTTTCGATCAATATCTCACAGAATAACGCATGTTAGGTCTTGGTTAGGTCTGGGATTTGCTGTCATCAGGCTCGTACTTTCGCATATCTCTCATAGTTGATGGCCAGATTCTGGGCTTTTTCTGGTTTGGATCACGTAGTAATGTGGTACCACACTGAAACAGTCCATTAAACCTAGTTTCGATGAATGTTTTAGAGGATAACGCATGTTAGGTCTAGGTTAGGACTGAGATTTGCCCTCATCAGGCTCATACTTTCGCGTTTTTCACATACTTGTTGAACAGATCCCTGGCTTATTCTGGTTTGGATCATGTACTAATATGATACCACACTGATACAGTCCATTAAACCTGGTTTCGACAAAATATTTTAGAGAATAACTCATGTTATGTCTGGGATAGGTCTGGGATTTGCCCTCATCAGGCTCACAGTTTCGCGTTTTTCACATACTTGTTGAACAGATTCTGGGTTTTTTCTGGTTTAGATCACGTAGTAATGTGGTACCACACTGAAACATTCAACTAAATCTGGTCTTGATGAATATTTTAGAGGATAACGCATGTTAGGTCTAGGTTAGGCCTGGGATTTGCCCTCATCAGACACATACTTTCGCATTCTTCACATACATGTAGAACGGATCCTGGGTTTTTTCTGGTTTGGATCACGTAGTAATGTGGTACCACACTGAAAAAGTCCATTAAACCTGGTTTCGATGAATATTTTAGAGAATAACTCATGTTAGGTCTAGGTTAGGTCTGGGATTTGCTCTCATCAGGCTCGTACTTTCGCATATTTCTCATACTTGATGGCCAGATTCTGGCCTTTTTCTGGTTTTGGATCCCGTAGTAATGTGGTACCACACTGAAACAGTCCATTAAACCTGGTTTCGATGAATATTTTAGAGGATAACGCATGTTATGCCTAGGTGAGGCCTGGGATTTGCCCTCATCAGACACATACTTTCGCATTCTCCACATACTTGTTGAACATATCCTGGGTTTTTTCTGGTTTGCATCACGTGGTAACGTGGTCCCACACTGAAACATTCAATTAGACCTGGTCTTGATAAATATTGTGGAGGATAACGCATGTTAGGTCTGGGTTAGGTCTAGGATTTGCCCTCATCAGGCTCATACTTTCGCACATTTCTCATACTTGATGGCTAGATCCTGGGCTTTTTCTGGATTGGATCACGTAGTAATGTGGTACCACACTGAAATAGTCCATTAAACCTGGTTTCGATCAATATTTTAGAGGATAACGCATGTTATGTCTGGGATAGTTCTGGGATTTGCCCTGGCCAGGGTCATACTTTCGCATTTTTCACATACTTGTTGAACAGATCCTGTGTTTTTCTGGTTTGGATCACGTAGTAATGTGGTACCACACTGAAACAGTCCATTAAACCTAGTTTCGATGAATATTTTAGAGGATAACGCATGCTAGGTCTAGGTTAGGCCTGGGATTTGCCCCCATCAGGGTCATAATTTCGCGTTTTTCACATACTTGTTGAACAGATTCTGGGTTTTTTCTGGTTTGGATCACGTAGTAATGTGGTATGACACTGAAACATTCAACTAAATCTGGTCTTGATAAATATTTTAGAGGATAACGCATGTTAGGTCTAGGTTAGGCCTGGGATTCGCCCTCATCAGTCACATACTTTCGCATTCTCCACATACTTGTTGAACATATCCTGGGTTTTTTCTGGTTTGCATCACGTAGTAACGTGGTACCACACTGAAACATTCAATTAGACCTGGTCTTGATAAATATTGTGGAGAATAACGCATGTTAGGTCTTGGTTAGGTCTGGGATTTGCCCTCATCAGGCTCATACTTTCGCACATTTCTCATACTTGATGGCTAGATCCTGGTCTTTTTCTGGATTGGATCACGTAGTAATGTGGTACCACGCTGCAACAGTCCATTAAACCTAGTTTCGATCAATATTTTAGAGGACGACGCATGTTAGGTCTAGATTAGGCCTGGGATTTGCCCTCATCAGGGTCATGCTTTCGCACTTTTAACATACTTGTTGAACAGATCCTGGGTTATTCTGGTTTGGATCACAAAGTAATGTGGTACCACACTGAAACAGTCCATTGAACCTGGTTTCGATCAATATTTTAGAGGATAACTCATGCTAGGTCTAGGTTAAGCCTGGGATTTGCCCTCATCAGACTCATACTTTCGCATATTTCTCAAACTTGTTGGCCAGATTCTGTGCTTTCACTGGTTTGGTTCACGTAGTAATGTGGTACCACCCTGAAACAGTCAATTCAACCCGGTCTCGATAAATATTTTAGAGGATAACGCATGTTAGGTCTGGGTTAGGCCTGGGATTTGCCCTCAGCAGGCTCATACTTTCGCATTCTTCACATACTTGTTGTACAGATCCTGGGCTTTTTTCTGGTTTGCATCACGTAGTAATGTGGTACCACACTGAAACAGACGATTAAACCTGGTTTCGATCAATATTTTAGAGAATAACGCATGTTATGTCTAGGTTAGGCCTGGGATTTGCCCTCATCATGCTCATACTTTCGCATATTTCTCATACTTGTTGAACAGATCCCTGGCTTTTTCTGGTTTGCATCACGTAGTAATGTGGTACCACACTGAAACAGACGATTAAACCTGGTTTCGATCAATATTTTAGAGGATAACGCAAGTTATGTCTGGGATAGGTCTGGGATTTGCCCTCATCAGGCTCATACTTTCGCACATTTCTCATACTTGATGGCTAGATCCTGGTCTTTTTCTGGATTGGATCACGTAGTAATGTGGTACCACGCTGAAACAGTCCATTACACCTAGTTTCGATCAATATTTTAGAGGACGACGCATGTTAGGTCTAGATTAGGCCTGGGATTTGCCCTCATCAGGGTCATGCTTTCGCACTTTTAACATACTTGTTGAACAGATCCTGGGTTATTCTGGTTTGGATCACGTAGTAAAGTGGTACCACACTGAAACAGCCGATTAATCCTAGTCTCGATCAATATTTTAGAGGATTACTCATGCTAGGTCTAGGTTAGGCCTGAGATTTGCCCTCATCAGACCCATACTTTCGCATTCTTCACATACTTGTTGAACGGATCCTGGGTTATTTCTGGTTTGGATCACCTAGTAAAGTGGTACCACACTGAAACAGTCGATTAATCCTGGTCACGATCAACATTTTAAAGGATAACGCCGGTTCGGACACGGTTAGGTCTGGGATTTGCCCTTATCAGGCTCATACTTTCGCATTCTTCACATACTTGTTGTACAGATCCTGGGCTTTTTTCTGGTTTGCATCACGTAGTAATGTGGTACCACACTGAAACAGACGATTAAACCTGGTTTCGATCAATATTTTAGAGAATAACGCATGTTATGTCTAGGTTAGGCCTGGGATTTGCCCTCATCATGCTCATACTTTCGCATATTTCTCATACTTGTTGAACAGATCCCTGGCTTTTTCTGGTTTGCATCACGTAGTAATGTGGTACCACACTGAAACAGACGATTAAACCTGGTTTCGATCAATATTTTAGTGGATAACGCAAGTTATGTCTGGGATAGGTCTGGGAATTGCCCTTATCAGGCTCATAGTTTCGCGTTTTTCACATACTTGTAGAACAGATCCTGGGTTTTTTCTGGTTTGGATCACGTAGTAATGTGGTACCACACTGAAACAGTCCATTAAACCTGGTTTCCATCAATATTTTGGAGGACAACCCAAGTTAGGTCTGGGACAGGTCTGGGATTTGCCCTCATCAGGGTCATGCTTTCGCATTTTTAACATACTTGTTGAACAGATCCAGGGTTTTTCTGGTTTGGATCACGTAGTAAAGTGGTACCACACTGAAACAGCCGATTAATCCTAGTCTCGATCAATATTTTAGAGGATTACTCATGCTAGGTCTAGGTTAGGCCTGAGATTTGCCCTCATCAGACCCATACTTTCGCATTCTTCACATACTTGTTGAACGGATCCTGGGTTATTTCTGGTTTGGATCACCTAGTAAAGTGGTACCACACTGAAACAGTCGATTAATCCTGGTCACGATCAACATTTTAAAGGATAACGCCGGTTCGGACACGGTTAGGTCTGGGATTTGCCCTTATCAGGCTCATACTTTCGCATATTCCTCATAATTGATGGCCATATTCTGGGCTTTTTCTGGTTTGGATTACGTAGTAATGTGGTGCCACACGGAAACGGTCCATGAAACCTAGTCTCGGTTAATATTTTAAAGGATATCGCATGTTAGGTCCGGGTTAGGTCTAGGCTTTGCCCTCTTCAGACCCATACTTTCGCATTCTTCACATACTTGTTGTACAGATCCTGGGTTTTTTTCTGGTTTGCATCACGTAGTAATGTGGTACCACACTGAAACAGCCGATTAAACCTGGTTTCGATCAATATTTTAGAGGATAACGCAAGTTAGGTCCGGGATAGGTGTTGGATCTGCCCTCATCAGACACATACTTTCGCATTCTTCACACACATGTTGAACGGATCCTGCGTTTTTTCTGTTTTGGATCACGTAGTAATGTGGTACAACACTGAAAAAGTCCATTAAACCTGGTTTCGATGAATATTTTAGAGAATAACTCATGTTGGGTCTAGATTAGGTCTGGGATTTGCTCTCATCAGGCTCGTACTTTCGCATATTTCTCAGACTTGATGACCAGATTCTGGCCTTTTTCTGGTTTGGATCCCGTAGTAATGTGGTACCACACTGAAACAGTCCATTAAACCTGGTTTCGATGAATATTTTAGAGGATAACGCATGTTATGTCTAGGTTAGGCCTGGGGTTTGCCCTCATCAAACACATACTTTCGCATTCTCCACATACTTGTTGAACATATCCTGGGTTTATTCTGGTTTGCATCACGTAGTAATGTGGTACCACACTGAAACATTCAATTAGACCTGGTCTTGATAAATATTGTGGAGGATAACGCATGTTAGGTCTGGGTTAGGTCTAGGATTTGCCCTCATCAGGCTCATACTTTCGCACATTTCTCATACTTGATGGCTAGATCCTGGGCTTTTTCTGGATTGGATCAGGCAGTAATGTGGTACCACACTGAAACTGTCCATTAAACCTGGTTTCGATCAATATTTTATAGGATAACGCATGTTATGTCTGGGATAGGTCTGGGATTTGCCCTGATCAGGGTCATACTTTCGCATTTTTCACATACTTGTTGAACAGATCCTGGGTTTTTCTGGTTTGGATCACGTAGTAATGTGGTACCACACTGAAACTGTCCATTAAACCTAGTTTCGATGAATATTTTAGAGGATAACGCATGCTAGGTCTAGGTTAGGCCTGGGATTTGCCCCCATCAAGGTCATAATTTCGCGTTTTTCACATACTTGTTGAACAGATCCCTGGCTTATTCTGTTTTGGATCATGTACTGATGTGGTACCACACTGAAACAGTCCATTAAACCTGGTTTGGATCAATCTTTTAGAGAATAGCTCATGATAGGTCTGGGTTAGTTCTAGGATTTGCCCTCAGCAGGCTCATACTTTCGCATATTTCTCATACTTGATGGCTAGATCCTGGGCTTTTTCTGGATTGGATCACGCAGTAATGTGGTACCACACTGAAACAGTCCATTAAACCTGGTTTCGAACAATATTTTAGAGAATAACGCATGTTAAGTCTTGGTTAGGTCTGGGATTTGCCCTCATCAGGCTCATACTTCCGCACATTTCTCATACTTGATGGCTAGATCCTGGTCTTTTTCTGGAATGGATCACGTAGTAATGTGGTACCACGCTGAAACAGTCCATTAAACCTAGTTTCGATCAATATTTTAGAGGATGACGCATGTTAGGTCTAGATTAGGTCTGGGCTTTGCCCTCATCAGGGTCATACTTTCGCGTTTTTCACATACTTGTTGAACAAATCCCTGGCTTATTCTGGTTTGGATCATGTACTAATGTGGTACCACACTGAAGCAGTCCATTAAATCTGGTCTTGATAAATATTTTAGAGGATAACGCATGTTAGGTCTGGGTTAGGTCTAGGATTTGCCCTCAGCAGGCTCATACTTTCGCATATTTCTTATACTTGATGGCCAGATCCCTGGCGTTTTCTGGTTCGGATCACGTAGTAATGTGGTAACACACTGAAACAGTAAATCAAACCTGGTTTCGATCAATATTTTAGTGGATAACGCATGTTATGTCTAGGTTAGGCCTGGGATTTGCCCTCATCAGACACATACTTTCGCATTCTCCACATACTTGTTGAACAGATCCAGGGTTTTTTTGCTGGTTTGGATCACGTAGTAATGTGGTACCACACTGAAACAGTCCATTAAACCTGGTTTGGATCATTGTTTTAGAGAATAACGCATGTTATGTCTAGGTTGAGCCTGGGATTTGCCCTCATCAGACTCATACTTGCGCATTCTTCACATACTTGTTGAACAGATCCTGGGTTCTTTCTGGCTTGGATCACGTAGTAATGTGGTACCACACTGAAACTGTCCATTAAACCTGGATTCGATCAATATTTTAGAGAATAACGCATGTTAGGTCTTGGTTAGGTCTGGGATTTGCCCTAATCAGGCTCATACTTTCGCATATTTCTCATACTTGAAGGCTAGATCCTGGGCTTTTTCTGGATTGGATCACGCAGTAATGTGGTACCACACTGAAACAGTCCATCAAAACCTAGTTTCGATCAATATTTTAGCGGATAACGCATGTTAAGTCTAGGTTAGGCCTGGGATTTGCCCTCATCAGGCTCATACTTTCGCATATTTCTCATACTTGATGGCTAGATCCTGAGCTTTTTCTGGATTGGATCACGTACTAATGTGGTACCACACTGAAACAGTCCATTAGACCTGCTTTCGATCAATATTTTAGAGGATAACGCAAGTTAGGTCCGGGATAGGTGTTGGATCCGCCCTCATCAGGGTCATGCTTTCGCATTTTTAACATACTTGTTGAACAGATCCAGGGTTTTTCTGGTTTGGATCACGTAGTAAAGTGGTACCACACTGAAACAGCCGATTAATCCTAGTTTCGATCAATATTTTAGCGGATAACGCATGTTAAGTCTAGGTTAGGTCTGGGATTTGCCCTAATCAGGCTCATACTTTCGCATATTTCTCATACTTGAAGGCTAGATCCTGGGCTTTTTCTGGATTGGATCACGTAGTAATGTGGTACCACACTGAAACTGTCCATTAAACCTGGTTTCGATCAATATTTTAGAGAATAACGCATGTTAGGTCTTGGTTAGGCCTGGGATTTGCCCTTATCAGGCTCATACTTTCGCATATTCCTCATAATTGATGGCCATATTCTGGGCTTGTTCTGGTTTGGATCACGTAGTAATGTGGTGCCACACCGAAACAGTCCATGAAACCTAGTCTCGGTTAATATTTTAAAGGATATCGCATGTTAGGTCCGGGATAGGTCTAGGATTTGCCCTCTTCAGACCCATACTTTCGCATTCTTCACATACTTGTTGTACAGATCCTGGGTTATTTCTGGTTTGGATCACGTAGTAAAGTGGTACCACACTGAAACAGTCGATTAATCCTGGTCTCGAACAATATTTTAGAGGATAACGCATGTAAGGTCTAGGTTAGGTCTGGGGCTTTGCTCTCATCAGGCTCGTACTTCCGCATATTTCTCATACTTGATGGCCATATTCTGGGCTTTTTCTGGTTTGGATCACGTAGTAATGTGGTGCCACACGGAAACAGTCCATGAAACCTAGTCTCGGTCGATATTTTAATGGAGATCGCATGTTAGGTCGGGGATAGGTCTGGGATTTGCCCTCATCTGGCTCTTACTTTCGCATTCTTCACATACTTGTTGAACATATCCTGGGTTTTGTCTGGTTTGGATCACTTAGTAATGTGGTACCACACTGAAACAGTCGATTAAACCTGGTTTCGATCAATATTTTTGATGATAACGCATGTTAGGCCTAGGTTAGGCCTGGGATTTGCCCTCATCAGACCCATACTTTCGCATTCTTCACAAACTTGTTCAACAGATCCTGGGTTATTTCTGGTTTGGATCACGTAGTAATGTGGTATCACACTGAAACTGTCCATGAAACCTGGTTTCGATCAATATTTTCGAGGATAACGCATGTTAGGTCTAGGTTAGGCCTGGGATTTGCCTTCATCAGACCCATACTTTCGCATTCTTCATACTTGTTGAACAGATTCTGGGATATTTATGGTTTGGATAACGTATTAAAGTGGTACCACACTGAAACAGTCGATTAATCCTGGTCTCGAACAATATTTTAGGGGATAGCGCATGTTAGGTCTAGGTTAGGCCTGGGATTTGCCCTCATCAGACTCAAACTTTCGCATATTTCTCATAGTTGTTGAACAGATCCCGGGTTTTTTCTGGTTTGGATCACGTAGTAATGTGGTACCACTCTGAAACAGTCGATTATGCCTGGTTTCGATCAATATTTTAGATGATAACGCATGTTACGGCCTGGGTTAGGTCTAGGATTTGCCCTCATCAGACCTATACTTTCGCATTCATCACATACTTGTTTATCAGATCCTGGGTAATTTCTGGTTTGGATCATGTAGTAATGTGGTTCCACACAGAGACAGTCGATTAAACCTGGTCACGATCAACATTTTAGATGATAACGCCGGTTAGGACTCGGTTAGGTGTGGGATTTGCCCTCATCAGGCTTATACACTCGCATTCTTTAGATACTTGTTGAACAGATCCTGGGTATTTTCTGGTTTGGATCATGTAGTAGTGTGGTACCACACTGAAACAGTCAATTAAACCTGGTTTCGATCAATATTTTAGAGGATAACGCATGTTAGGTCTAGGTTAGGCCTGGGATTTGCCCTCATCAGACTCATACTTTCGCATATCTCTCATTCTTGTTGCGCAGATCCTTGGATTTTACTGGATTGGATAACGCAGTAATATGTTACCAGTCTGAAACAGTCGATTAAACCTGGTCTCGATCAATATTTTTGATGATAACGCATGTTAGCTCTGGGTTAGGTCTAGGATTTGCCCTCATCAGACCCATGTTTTCGCATTCTTCACATACTTGTTCAACAGAACCTGGGTTATTTCTGGTTTGGATCACGTAGTAAAGTGGTACCACACTGAAACTGTCGACTGAATCTGGTCTCGACCAATATTTTAGAGGATGACGCATGTTAGGTCTGGGTTAGGACTGGGATCTGCCCTCGTCAGACTCATACTTTCGCATTCTTCACATACTTGTTCAAGTGATCCTGGGTTATTTCTGGTTTGGATCACGTAGTAAAGTGGTACCACACTGAAACAGTCGATTAATCCTGGTCTCGATCAATATTTTAGAGGATAACGCATGTTAGGTCTGGGATAGGTCTGCGATTTGCCCTCATTTGGCTCATACTTTCGCATTCTTCACATACTTGTTGTACAGATCCTGGGTTTTTTCTGGCGTGAATCACGTGGTAATGTGGTACCACACTGAAACCGTCCATGAAACCTGGTTTCGATCAATATTTTAGGGGATAACGCATGTTAGGTCTAGGTTAGGCCTGGGATTTGCCCTCATCAGACTCAAACTTTCGCATATTTCTCATAGTTGTTGAACAGATCCCGGGTTTTTTCTGGTTTGGATCACGTAGTAATGTGGTACCACACTGAAACAGTCGATTATGCCTGGTTTCGATCAATATTTTAGATGATAACGCATGTTACGGCCTGGGTTAGGTCTAGGATTTGCCCTCATCAGACCTATACTTTCGCATTCTTCACATATTTGTTGAACAGGTCCTGGGTTATTTCTGGTTTGGATCACGTAGTAAAGTGGTACCACACTGAAACAGTCGATAAATCCTGGTCTCGAACAGTATTTTAGAGGATAACGCAGGTTAGGTCTAGGTTTGGCCTGGGATTTGCCCTCATCAGACTCATACTTTCGCATATTTCTCACACTTGTTGACCAGATCCTTGGATTTTTCTGGATTGGATCACGTAGTAATTTGGTACCACACTGAAACAGTCCATGAAACCTAGTCTCGGTCAATATTTTTGAGGGTAACGCATGTTAGGTCTGGGTTAGGTCTAGGATTTGCCCTCATCTGGCTCATTCTTTCGCATTTGTCGCATACTCGTTGGCCAGATCCAGGGTTTTTCTGGTTTGGATCACGTAGTAAAGTGGTACCACACTGAAACAGCCGACTAATAGTCTCGATCAATATTTTAGAGGATAACTCATGCTAGGTCTAGGTTAGCCCTGAGATTTGCCCTCATCAGACCCATACTTTCGCATTCTTCACATACTTGTTGAACGGATCCTGGGTTATTTCTGGTTTGGATCACCTAGTAAAGTGGTACCACACTGAAACACTCGATTAATCCTGGTCACGATCAACATTTTAGAGGATAACGCCGGTTAGGACACGGTTAGTTCTGGGATTTGCCCTTATCAGGCTCATACTTTCGCATATTCCTCATAATTGATGGCCATATTCTGGGCTTTTTCTGGTTTGGATCACGTAGTAATGTGGTGCCACACCGAAACAGTCCATGAAACCTAGTCTCGGTTAATATTTTAATGGATATCGCATGTTAGGTCCGGGATAGGTCTAGGATTTGCCCTCTTCAGACCCATACTTTCGCATTCTTCACATACTTGTTGTACAGATCCTGGGTTTTTTTCTGGTTTGCATCACGTAGTAATGTGGTACCACACTGAAACAGCCGATTAAACCTGGTTTCGATCAATATTCTAGAGAATAACGCATGTTAGGTGTGGGAAAGGTCTGGGATTTGCCCTCATCACGCTCATAGTTTCGCGTTTTTCACATACTTGTAGAACAGATCCTGGGTTTTTTCTGAGTTTGGATCACGTAGTACTGTGGTACCACACTGAAAAAGTCCGTTAAACCTGGTGTCGATGAATATTTTAGAGAATAACTCATGTTAGGTCTAGGTTAGGCCTGGGATTTTCCCTCATCAGACACATACTTTCGCATTCTTCACATACTTGTGGAACAGATCCTGGGTTATTTCTGGTTTGGATCACGTAGTAAAGTGGTACCACACTGAAACAGTCGATTAAACCCGCCTTCGATCAATATTTTTGATGATAACGCATGTTAGGTCTGGGTTAGGTCTAGGATTTGCCCTCATCAGACCCATACCTTCGCATTCTTCACATACTTGTTGAATAGCTCCTGTGTTATTTCTGGTTTGGATCACGTAGTAAAGTGGTACCACACAGAAACAGTCGATTAATCCTGGTCTCGAACAATATTCGTTCACAAGGATATTCAACAATATACAAGATCCGTTGCTTTTTCTGGATTGGATCACATAGTGATGTAGTACCACACTGAATCAGTCAATTATACCTGGTCTCGATCTATATTTTAGAGGATAACGCATGTTAGGTCTGAGTGCGGTCCAGGATTTGCCCGCATCAGGCTTATACTTTCGCATATTTCTCATACTTGTTGGCCAGCTCATGGGTTTTTTCTGGATTGGATCACGTAGTTATGTGGTATCACACTGAAACAGTCAGTTAAACCTGGATACGACCAATATTTCAGAGGATAACGCATGTTAGGTCTGCGTTAGGTCTAGGATTTGCCCTCATCTGGCTCATACCTTCGCATTCTTCACATGCTTGTTGAACAGATCCTAGGTTTTTCTGGTTTGGATCACGTAGTAATGTGGTACCACACTGAAACGGTCAGTTAAACCTGTTTTCGATCAATATTTTTGATGATAACGCATGTTAGGTTTGGGTTAGGTCTAGGATTTGCCCTCATCAGACACATACTTTCGCATTCTTCACATACTTGTTGAACAGATCCTGGGATATTTATGGTTTGGATCACGTAGTAAAGTGGAACCACACTGAAACAGTCGATTAATCCTGGTCTCGAACAATATTTTAGAGGATAACGCATGTAAGGTCTAGGTTAGGTCTGGGGCTTTGCTCTCATCAGGCTCGTACTTCCGCATATTTCTCATACTTGATGGCCATATTCTGGGCTTTTTCTGGTTTGGATCACGTAGTAATGTGGTGCCACACGGAAACAGTCCATGAAACCACACAGAGACAGTCGATTAAACCTGGTCACGATCAACATTTTAGATGATAACGCCGGTTAGGACTCGGTTAGGTGTGGGATTTGCCCTCATCAGGCTTATACACTCGCATTCTTTACATACTTGTTGAACAGATCCTGGGTGTTTTCTGGTTTGGATCATGTAGTAGTGTGGTACTACTCTGAAACAGTCAGTTATACCTGGATACGACCAATATTTCAGAGTATAACGCATGTTAGGTCTGGGTTAGATCTAGGATTTGCCCTCTTCTGGCTGATACCTTCGCATTTTTCACATACTTGTTAAACAGGTCCTGGGTTATTTCTGGTTTGGATCAGGTAGTAATGTGGTACCACACTGAAACAGTCCATGAAACCTGGCTTCGATAAATATTTTAGAGGATAACGCATGTTAGGTTTAGGTTAGGCCTGGGATTTGCCCTCATCAGACTCAAACTTTCGCATATTTCTCACACTTGTTGAACAGATCCTGGGTTTTTTCTGTTTTGGATCACGTAGTAATGTGGTACCACACTGAAACAGTCAATTAAACCTGGTTTCGATCAATATTTTTGATGATAACGCATGTTAGCTCTGGGTTAGGTCTAGGATTTGCCCTCATCAGACCCATGTTTTCGCATTCTTCACATACTTGTTCAACAGAACCTGGGTTATTTCTGGTTTGGATCACGTAGTAAAGTGGTACCACACTGAAACTGTCGACTGAATCTGGTCTCGACCAATATTTTAGAGGATGACGCATGTTAGGTCTGGGTTAGGACTGGGATCTGCCCTCGTCAGACTCATACTTTCGCATTCTTCACATACTTGTTCAAGTGATCCTGGGTTATTTCTGGTTTGGATCACGTAGTGAAGTGGTACCACACTGAAACAGTCGATTAATCCTGGTCTCGATCAATATTTTAGTGGATAACGCATGTTAGGTCTGGGATAGGTCTGCGATTTGCCCTCATTTGGCTCATACTTTCGCATTCTTCACATACTTGTTGTACAGATCCTGGGTTTTTTCTGGCGTGAATCACGTGGTAATGTGGTACCACACTGAAACCGTCCATGAAACCTGGTTTCGATCAATATTTTAGGGGATAACGCATGTTAGGTCTAGGTTAGGCCTGGGATTTGCCCTCATCAGACTCAAACTTTCGCATATTTCTCATAGTTGTTGAACAGATCCGTTGCTTTTTCTGGATTGGATCACATAGTGATGTAGTACCACACTGAATCAGTCAATTATACCTGGTCTCGATCTATATTTTAGAGGATAACGCATGTTAGGTCTGAGTTCGGTCCAGGATTTGCCCGCATCAGGCTTATACTTTCGCATATTTCTCATACTTGTTGGCCAGCTCATGGGTTTTTTCTGGATTGGATCACGTAGTTATGTGGTATCACACTGAAACAGTCAGTTAAACCTGGATACGACCAATATTTCAGAGGATAACGCATGTTAGGTCTGCGTTAGGTCTAGGATTTGCCCTCATCTGGCTCATACCTTCGCATTCTTCACATGCTTGTTGAACAGATCCTAGGTGTTTCTGGTTTGGATCACGTAGTAATGTGGTACCACACTGAAACGGTCAGTTAAACCTGTTTTCGATCAATATTTTTGATGATAACGCATGTTAGGTTTGGGTTAGGTCTAGGATTTGCCCTCATCAGACACATACTTTCGCATTCTTCACATACTTGTTGAACAGTTCCTGGGATATTTATGGTTTGGATCACGTAGTAAAGTGGTACCACACTGAAACAGTCGATTAATCCTGGTCTCGAACAATATTTTAGAGGATAACGCATGTAAGGTCTAGGTTAGGTCTGGGGCTTTGCTCTCATCAGGCTCGTACTTCCGCATATTTCTCATACTTGATGGCCATATTCTGGGCTTTTTCTGGTTTGGATCACGTAGTAATGTGGTGCCACACGGAAACAGTCCATGAAACCTAGTCTCGGTCAATATTTTAATGGATATCGCATGTTAGGTCGGGGATAGGTCTGGGATTTGCCCTCATCTGGCTCTTACTTTCGCATTCTTCACATACTTGTTGAGCATATCCTGGGTTTTTTCTGGTTTGGATCACGTAGTAATGTGGTACCACACTGAGACAGTCGATTAAACCTGGTTTCGATCAATATTTTTGATGATAACGCATGTTAGGTCTAGGTTAGGCCTGGGATTTGCCTTCATCAGACCCATACTTTCGCATTCATCACATACTTGTTTAACAGATCCTAGGTTTTTCTGGTTTGGATCACGTAGTAATGTGGTACCACACTGAAACAGTCAGTTAAACCTGGTTTCGATCAATATTTTTGATGATAACGCATGTTAGGTTTGGGTTAGGTCTAAGATTTGCCCTCTTCAGACCCATACTTTCGCATTCTTCATACTTGTTGAACAGATTCTGGGATATTTATGGTTTGGATAACGTATTAAAGTGGTACCACACTGAAACAGTCGATTAATCCTGGTCTCGAACAATATTTTAGAGGATAACGCTTGTAAGGTCTAGGTTAGGTCTGGGGATTTGCTCTCATCAGGCTCGAACTTCCGCATATTTCTCATACTTGATGGCCATATTCTGGGCTTTTTCTGGTTTGGATCACGTAGTAATGTGGTGCCACACGGAAACAGTCCATGAAATCTAGTCTCGGTCAATATTTTAAAGGATATCGCATGCTAGCTCTGGGTTAGGTCTGGGATTCGCCCTCATCTGGCTCATACTTTCGCATTCTTCACATACTTGTTGAACATATCCTGGGTTTTTTCTGGTTTGGATCACGTAGTAATGTGGTACCACTCTGAAACAGTCGATTAAACCTGGTTTCGATCAATATTTTTGATGATAACTCATGTTAGGCCTAGGTTAGGCCTGGGATCTGCCCTCGTCAGACTCATACTTTCGCATTCTTCACATACTTGTTGAACAGATCCTGTGTTATTTCTGGTTTGGATCACGTAGTAAAGTGGTACCACACTGAAACAGTCGATTAATCCTGGTCTCGAACAATATTTCAGAGGATAACTCATGCTAGGTCTAGGTTAGGCCTGGGATTTGCCCTCATCAGACCCATACTTTCGCATTCTTCGCATACTTGTTGAAGAGATCCAGGGTTACTTCTGGTTTGGATCACGTAGTAAAGTAGTACCACACTGAAACAGTCGAGTAATCCTGGTCTCGAACAATATGTTAGAGGATAACTCATGCTAGGTCTAGGTTAGGCCTGGGATTTGCCCTCATCAGACCCATACTTTCGCATTCATCACATACTTGTTTATCAGATCCTGGGTAATTTCTGGTTTGGATCAGGTAGTAATGTGGTTCCACACAGAGACAGTCGATTAAACCTGGTCACGATCAACATTTTAGATGATAACGCCGGTTAGGACTCGGTTAGGTGTGGGATTTGCCCTCATCAGGCTTATACACTCGCATTCTTTACATACTTGTTGAACAGATCATGGGTTTTTTCTGGTTTGGATCATGTAGTAGTGTGGTACTACTCTGAAACAGTCAGTTATACCTGGATACGACCAATATTTCAGAGTATAACGCATGTTAGGTCTGGGATAGGTCTGGGATTTGCCCACATCAGACTCAAACTTTCGCATATTTCTCATAGTTGTTGAACAGATCCCGGGTTTTTTCTGGTTTGGATCACGTAGTAATGTGGTACCACTCTGAAACAGTCGATTATGCCTGGTTTCGATCAATATTTTAGATGATAACGCATGTTACGGCCTGGGTTAGGTCTAGGATTTGCCCTCATCAGACCTATACTTTCGCATTCTTCACATATTTGTTGAACAGGTCCTGGGTTATTTCTGGTTTGGATCACGCAGTAATGTGGTACCACACTGAAACAGTCGATAAAACCTGGTTTCGATCAATATTTTAGACGATATCGCATGTTAGGTCTGGGATAGGTCTGGGATTTGCCCACATCAGGGTCATACTTTCGCATTTTTCGCATACTCGTTGGCCAGATCCTGGGCTTTTTCTGGTTTGGATCACGTAGTAAAGTGGTACCACACTGAAACAGTCGATTAATCCTGGTCTCGAACAATATTTTAGAGGACAACGCGTGTTAGGTCTAGGTTAGGCCTGGGATTTGCCCTCATCAGGCTCATACTTTCGCATTTTTCACATACTTGTTGTACAGATCCTGGGTTTTTTCTGGCTTGAATCACGTGGTAATGTGGTACCACACTGATACAGTCCATGAAACCCGGTTTCGATCAATATTTTAGAGGATAACGCATGTTAGGTGTAGGTTAGGCCTGGATTTGCCCTCATCAGACTCAAACTTTCGCATATTTCTCATACATGTTGGGCAGATCCTTGGATTTTTCTGGATTGGATCACGTTGTAATGTGGTACCACAGTGAAACAGTTAATTAAACCTGGATACGACCAATATTTTAGAGGATACACCATGTTAGGTCTAGGTTAGGCCTGGGATTTGCCCTCATCAGGCTCATTCTTTCGCATTTTTCGCATACTTGTAGGCCAGATCCTGGGCTTTTTCTGGTTTGGATCACGTAGTAATGTGGTACCACACTGAAACAGTCGATAAAAACCTGGTTTCGATCAATATTTTAGACGATATCGCATGTTAGGTCTGGGATAGGTCTGGGATTTGCCCACATCAGGGTCATACTTTCGCATTTTTCACATACTTGTTATACAGATCCTGGGGTTTTTCTGGCTTGAATCACGTGGTAATGTGGTTCCACACTGATACAGTTCATGAAACCTGGTTTCGATCAATATTTTAGAGGATAACGCATGTTAGGTCTAGGTTAGGCCTGGGATTTGCCCTCATCAGACACAAACTTTCGCATTTTTCTCATACTTGTTGGGCAGATCCTTGGAGTTTTCTGCATTGGATCACGTAGTAATGTGGTACCCCAGTGTAACAGTTAATTAAACCTGGATAGGACCAACATTTTAGAGGATACACCATGTTAGGTCTAGGTTAGGCCTGGGATATGCCCTCATGAGTCTCATACTTTCGCATATTGCTCATACTTGTTGGCCAGATCCTGGGCTTTTTCTGGATTGGATCACGTAGTAATGTGGTACCACTCTGAAACAGTCGATTAAACCTGGTTCCGATCAATATTTTAGACGATATCGCATGTTAGGTCTGGGATAGGTCTGGGATTTGCCCTCATCAGGGTCATACTTTCGCATTCTTCACATACTTGTTAAACAGAACCCTGGCTTTTTCAGGTTTGGATCACGTAGTAAAGTGGTACCACACTGAAACAGCCGATTAATCCTGGTCTCGAACAATATTTTAGAGGATAACGCATGTTAGGTCTAGGTTAGGCCTGGGATTTGCCCTCATCAGGCTCAGACTTTCGCATTTTTCACATACTTGTTGTACAGATCCTGGGTTATTTCTGGCTTGAATCACGTGGTAATGTGGTACCACACTTATACAGTCCATGAAACCAGGTTTCGAACAATATTTTTGATGATAACGCATGTTAGGTTTGGGTTAGGTCTAGGATTTGCCCTCTTCAGACCCATACTTTCGCATTCTTCATACTTGTTGAACAGATTCTGGGATATTTATGGTTTGGATAACGTATTAAAGTGGTACCACACTGAAACAGTCGATTAATCCTGGTCTCGAACAATATTTTAGACGATAACGCATGTAAGGTCTAGGTTAGGTCTGGGGATTTGCTCACATCAGGCTCGAACTTCCGCATATTTCTCATACTTGATGGCCATATTCTGGGCTTTTTCTGGTTTGGATCACGTAGTAATGTGGTGCCACACGGAAACAGTCCATGAAACCTAGTCTCGGTCAATATTTTAAAGGATATCGCATGCTAGCTCTGGGTTAGGTCTGGGATTCGCCCTCATCTGGCTCATACTTTCGCATTCTTCACATACTTGTTGAACATATCCTGGGTTTTTTCTGGTTTGGATCACGTAGTAATGTGGTACCACTCTGAAACAGTCGATTAAACCTGGTTTCGATCAATATTTTTGATGACAACTCATGTTAGGCCTAGGTTAGGCCTGGGATCTGCCCTCGTCAGACTCATACTTTCGCATTCTTCACATACTTGTTGAACAGATCCTGTGTTATTTCTGGTTTGGATCACGTAGTAAAGTGGTACCACACTGAAACAGTCGATTAATCCTGGTCACGAACAATATTTCAGAGGATAACTCATGCTAGGTCTAGGTTAGGCCTGGGATTTGCCCTCATCAGACCCATACTTTCGCATTCTTCGCATACTTGTTGAAGAGATCCTGGGTTACTTCTGGTTTGGATCACGTAGTAAAGTAGTACCACACTGAAACAGTCGAGTAATCCTGGTCTCGAACAATATGTTAGAGGATAACTCATGCTAGGTCTAGGTTAGGCCTGGGATTTGCCCTCATCAGACCCATACTTTCGCATTCATCACATACTTGTTTATCAGATCCTGGGTAATTTCTGGTTTGGATCAGGTAGTAATGTGGTTCCACCCAGAGACAGTCGACTAAACCTGGTCACGATCAACATTTTAGATGATAACGCCGGTTAGGACTCGGTTAGGTGTGGGATTTGCCCTCATCAGGCTTATACACTCGCATTCTTTACATACTTGTTGAACAGATCCTGGGTTTTTTCTGGTTTGGATCATGTAGTAGTGTGGTACTACTCTGAAACAGTCAGTTATACCTGGATACGACCAATATTTCAGAGTATAACGCATGTTAGGTCTGGGTTAGACCTAGGATTTGCCCTCTTCTGGCTGATACCTTCGCATTTTTCACATACTTGTTAAACAGGTCCTGGGTTATTTCTGGTTTGGATCAGGTAGTAATGTGGTACCACACTGAAATAGTCCATGAAACCTGGTTTCGATCAATATTTTAGAGGATAACGCATGTTAGGTTTAGGTTAGGCCTGGGATTTGCCCTCATCAGACTCAAACTTTCGCATATTTCTCACACTTGTTGAACAGATCCTGGGTTTTTTCTGGTTTGGATCACGTAGTAATGTGGTACCACACTGAAACAGTCAATTAAACCTGGTTTCGATCAATATTTTAGAGGATAACGCATGTTAGGTCTAGGTTAGGCCTGGGATTTGCCCTCATCAGACTCATACTTTCGCATATCTCTCATTCTTGTTGGGCAGATCCTTGGATTTTACTGGATTGGATAACGTAGTAATATGGTACCAGTCTGAAACAGTCGATTAAACCTGGTTTCGATCAATATTTTTGATGATAACGCATGTTAGCTCTGGGTTAGGTCTAGGATTTGCCCTCATCAGACCCATGTTTTCGCATTCTTCACATACTTGTTCAACAGAACCTGGGTTATTTCTGGTTTGGATCACGTAGTAAAGTGGTACCACACTGAAACTGTCGACTGAATCTGGTCTCGACCAATATTTTAGAGGATGACGCATGTTAGGTCTGGGTTAGGTCTGGGATCTGCCCTCGTCAGACTCATACTTTCGCATTCTTCACATACTTGTTCAAGTGATCCTGGGTTATTTCTGGTTTGGATCACGTAGTAAAGTGGTACCACACTGAAACAGTCGATTAATCCTGGTCTCGATCAATATTTTAGAGGATAACGCATGTTAGGTCTGGGATAGGTCTGCGATTTGCCCTCATTTGGCTCATACTTTCGCATTCTTCACATACTTGTTGTACAGATCCTGGGTTTTTGCTGGCGTGAATCACGTGGTAATGTGGTACCACACTGAAACCGTCCATGAAACCTGGTTTCGATCAATATTTTAGGGGATAACGCATGTTAGGTCTAGGTTAGGCCTGGGATTTGCCCTCATCAGACTCAAACTTTCGCATATTTCTCATAGTTGTTGAACAGATCCCGGGTTTTTTCTGGTTTGGATCACGTAGTAATGTGGTACCACTCTGAAACAGTAGATTATGCCTGGTTTCGATCAATATTTTAGATGATAACGCATGTTACGGCCTGGGTTAGGTCTAGGATTTGCCTTCATCAGACCTATACTTTCGCATTCTTCACATATTTGTTGAACAGGTCCTGGGTTATTTCTGGTTTGGATCACGTAGTAAAGTGGTACCACACTGAAACAGTCGATAAATCCTGGTCTCGAACAATATTTTAGAGGATAACGCAGGTTAGGTCTAGGTTTGGCCTGGGATTTGCCCTCATCAGACTCATACTTTCGCATATTTCTCACACTTGTTGACCAGATCCTTGGATTTTTCTGGATTGGATCACGTAGTAATTTGGTACCACACTGAAACATTCCATGAAACCTAGTCTCGGTCAATATTTTTGAGGGTAACGCATGTTAGGTCTGGGTTAGGTCTAGGATTTGCCCTCATCTGGCTCATTCTTTCGCATTTTTCGCATACTCGTTGGCCAGATCCAGGGTTTTTCTGGTTTGGATCACGTAGTAAAGTGGTACCACACTGAAACAGCCGACTAATCCTAGTCTCGATCAATATTTTAGAGGATAACTCATGCTAGGTCTAGGTTAGCCCTGAGATTTGCCCTCATCAGACCCATACTTTCGCATTCTTCACATACTTGTTGAACGGATCCTGGGTTATTTCTGGTTTGGATCACCTAGTAAAGTGGTACCACACTGAAACAGTCGATTAATCCTGGTCACGATCAACATTTTAGAGGATAACGCCGGTTAGGACACAGTTAGGTCTGGGATTTGCCCTTATCAGGCTCATACTTTCGCATATTCCTCATAATTGATGGCCATATTCTGGGCTTTTTCTGGTTTGGATCACGTAGTAATGTGGTGCCACACCGAAACAGTCCATGAAACCTAGTCTCGGTTAATATTTTAAAGGATATCGCATGTTAGGTCCGGGATAGGTCTAGGATTTGCCCTCTTCAGACCCATACTTTCGCGTTTTTCACATACTTGTAGAACAGATCCTGGGTTTTTTCTGAGTTTGGATCACGTAGTACTGTGGTACCACACTGAAAAAGTCCATTAAACCTGGTTTCGATGAATATTTTAGAGAATAACTCATGTTAGGTCTAGGTTAGGCCTGGGATTTTCCCTCATCAGACACATACTTTCGCATTCTTCACATACTTGTTGAACAGCACCTGTGTTATTTCTGGTTTGGATCACGTAGTAAAGTGGTACCACACAGAAACAGTCGATTAATCCTGGTCTCGAACAATATTCGTTCACAAGAATATTCAACAATATACAAGATCCGTTGCTTTTTCTGGATTGGATCACATAGTGATGTAGTACCACACTGAATCAGTCAATTATACCTGGTCTCGATCTATATTTTAGAGGATAACGCATGTTAGGTCTGGGTTCGGTCCAGGATTTGCCCGCATCAGGCTTATACTTTCGCATATTTCTCATACTTGTTGGCAAGCTCATGCGTTTTTTCTGGATTGGATCACGTAGTTATGTGGTATCACACTGAAACAGTCAGTTAAACCTGGATACGACCAATATTTCAGAGGATAACGCATGTTAGGTCTGCGTTAGGTCTAGGATTTGCCCTCATCTGGCTCATACCTTCGCATTCTTCACATGCTTGTTGAACAGATCCTAGGTTTTTCTGGTTTGGATCACGTAGTAATGTGGTACCACACTCAAACGGTCAGTTAAACCTGGTTTAGATCAATATTTTTGATGATAACGCATGTTAGGTTTGGGTTAGGTCTAGGATTTGCCCTCATCAGACACATACTTTCGCATTCTTCACATACTTGTTGAACAGATCCTGGGATATTTATGGTTTGGATCACGTAGTAAAGTGGTACCACACTGAAACAGTCGATTATTCCTGGTCTCGAACAATATTTTAGAGGATAACGCATGTAAGGTCTAGGTTAGGTCTGGGGCTTTGCTCTCATCAGGCTCGTACTTCCGCATATTTCTCATACTTGATGGCAATATTCTGGGCTTTTTCTGGTTTGGATCACGTAGTAATGTGGTGCCACACGGAAACAGTCCATGAAACCTAGTCTCGGTCAATATTTTAATGGATATCGCATGTTAGGTCGGGGATAGGTCTGGGATTTGCCCTCATCTGGCTCTTACTTTCGCATTCTTCACACACTTGTTGAACATATCCTGGGTTTTTTCTGGTTTGGATCACGTAGTAATGTGGTACCACACTGAAACAGTCGATTAAACCTGGTTTCGATCAATATTTTTGATGATAACGCATGTTAGGCCTAGGTTAGGCCTGGGATTTGCCCTCATTAGACCCATACTTTCGCATACTTCACATACTTGTTCAACAGATCCTGGGTTATTTCTGGTTTGGATCACGTAGTAAAGTGGTACCACACTGAAACAGCCGATTAATCCTGGTCTCGAACAATATTTTAGAGGATAACGCATGTTAGGTCTAGGTTAGGCCTGGGATTTGCCTTCATCAGACCCATACTTTCGCATTCATCACATACTTGTTTAACAGATCCTAGGTTTTTCTGGTTTGGATCACGTAGTAATGTGGTACCACACTGAAACAGTCAGTTAAACCTGGTTTCGATCAATATTTTTGATGATAACGCATGTTAGGTTTGGGTTAGGTCTAGGATTTGCCCTCTTCAGACCCATACTTTCGCATTCTTCATACTTGTTGAACAGATTCTGGGATATTTATGGTTTGGATAACGTATTAAAGTGGTACCACACTGAAACAGTCGATTAATCCTGGTCTCGAACAATATTTTAGAGGATAACGCATGTAAGGTCTAGGTTAGGTCTGGGGATTTGCTCTCATCAGGCTCGAACTTCCGCATATTTCTCGTACTTGATGGCCATATTCTGGGCTTTTTCTGGTTTGGATCACGTAGTAATGTGGTGCCACACGGAAACAGTCCATGAAACCTAGTCTCGGTCAATATTTTAAAGGATATCGCATGCTAGCTCTGGGTTAGGTCTGGGATTCGCCCTCATCTGGCTCATACTTTCGCATTCTTCACATACTTGTTGAACATATCCTGGGTTTTTTCTGGTTTGGATCACGTAGTAATGTGGTACCACTCTGAAACAGTCGATTAAACCTTGTTTCGATCAATATTTTTTATGATAACTCATGTTAGGCCTAGGTTAGGCCTGGGATCTGCCCTCGTCAGACTCATACTTTCGCATTCTTCACATACTTGTTGAACAGATCCTGTGTTATTTCTGGTTTGGATCACGTAGTAAAGTGGTACCACACTGAAACAGTCGATTAATCCTGGTCTCGAACAATATTTCAGAGGATAACTCATGCTAGGTCTAGGTTAGGCCTGGGATTTGCCCTCATCAGACCCATACTTTCGCATACATCACATACTTGTTTATCAGATCCTGGGTAATTTCTGGTTTGGATCAGGTAGTAATGTGGTACCACACCGAAGCAGTCGATTAATCCTGGTCTCGAACAATATTTTAGAGGACAACGCATGTTAGGTCTAGGTTAGGCCTGGGATTTGCCCTCATCAGGCTCATACTTTCGCATTTTTCACATACTTGTTGTACAGATCCTGGGTTTTTTCTGGCTTGAATCACGTGGTAATGTGGTACCACACTGATACAGTCCATGAAACCTGGTTTCGATCAATATTTTAGAGGATAACGCATGTTAGGTCTAGGTTAGGCCTGGGATTTGCCCTCATCAGACTCAAACTT
The DNA here is from genome assembly GCF_051014445.1 of Colletes latitarsis. Classification (NCBI taxonomy): domain Eukaryota; kingdom Metazoa; phylum Arthropoda; class Insecta; order Hymenoptera; family Colletidae; genus Colletes; species Colletes latitarsis. Next base: position 16,451,646 of record NW_027488365.1, read on the forward strand.
TCGCATATTTCTCATACATGTTGGGCAGATCCTTGGATTTTTCTGGATTGGATCACGTTGTAATGTGGTACCACAGTGAAACAGTTAATTAAACCTGGATACGACCAATATTTTAGAGGATACACCATGTTAGGTCTAGGTTAGGCCTGGGATTTGCCCTCATCAGGCTCATTCTTTCGCATTTTTCGCATACTTGTAGGCCAGATCCTGGGCTTTTTCTGGTTTGGATCACGTAGTAATGTGGTACCACACTGAAACAGTCGATAAAAACCTGGTTTCGATCAATATTTTAGACGATATCGCATGTTAGGTCTGGGATAGGTCTGGGATTTGCCCACATCAGGGTCATACTTTCGCATTTTTCACATACTTGTTATACAGATCCTGGGGTTTTTCTGGCTTGAATCACGTGGTAATGTGGTTCCACACTGATACAGTTCATGAAACCTGGTTTCGATCAATATTTTAGAGGATAACTCATGCTCGGTCTAGGTTAGGCCTGGGATTTGGCCACATCAGACCCATGCTTTCGCATTCTTCACATACTTGTTGAACAGATCCTGGGTTATTTCTGGTTTGGATCATGTAGTAATGTGGTGCCACACTGAAACAGTCAATTAAACCTGGTTTCGATCAATATTTTAGATGATAACGCAGGTTCGGTCTAGGTTAGCCCTGGGATTTGCCCTCATCTGTCTGATACTACCGCATTCTTCACATACTTGTTGAACAGATCCTGGCTTTTTTCTGGTTTGGATCACGTTGTAATGTGGTACCACACTGAAACACTCAATTAAACCTGGTTTCGATCAATATTTTAGAGGATAACGCATGCTAGGTCTAGGTTTGGCCTGGGATTTGCCCTCATCAGACTCATACTTTCGCATATCTCTCATACTTGTTGGGCAGATCCTTGGATTTTACTGGATTGGATAACGTAGTAATGTGGTACCGGTCTGAAACAGTCGATTAAACCTGGTTTCGATGAATATTTTTGATGACAACGCATGTTAGCTCTGGGTTAGGTCTAGGATTTGCCCTCATCTGGCTCATACCTTCGCACTTTTCACATACTTGTTGAACAGATCCTGGGTTATTTCTGGATTGGATCACGAAGTAATGTGGTACCACACTGATACAGTCCATTAAACCTGGTTTCGATCAATATTTTAGATGATAACGCAGGTTAGGTCTAGGTTAGCCCTGGGATTTGCCCTCATCTGTCTCATACTTTCGCATTCTTCACATACTTGTTGAACAGGTCCTGGGTTTTTTCTGGTTTGGATCACGAAGTAATGTGGTACCACACTGATACAGTCAATTAAACCTGGTTTCGATCAATATTTTAGAGGATAATGCATGTTAGGTCTAGGTTAGGCCTGGGATTTGCCCTCATCAGACTCATACTTTCGCATATCTCTCATTCTTGTTGGGCAGATCCTTGGATTTTACTGGATTGGATAACGTAGTAATGTGGTACCAGTCTGAAACTGTCGGTTAAACCTGGTTTCGATCAATATTTTTTGATGATAACGCATGTTAGCTCTGGGTTAGGTCTAGGATTTGCCCTCATCAGACCCTTGTTTTCGCATTCTTCACATACTTGTTCAACAGAACCTGGGTTATTTCTGGTTTGGATCACGTAGTAAAGTGGTACCACACTGAAACTGTCGACTGAATCTGGTCTCGACCAATATTTTAGAGGATGACGCATGTTAGCTCTGGGTTAGGTCTAGGATTTGCCCTCTTCAGACCCATGTTTTCTCATTCTTCACATACTTGTTCAACAGAACCTGGGTTATTTCTGGTTTGGATCACGTAGTAATGTGGTGCCACACGGAAACAGTCCATGAAACCTAGTCTCGGTCAATATTTTAAAGGATATCGCATGCTAGCTCTGGGTTAGGTCTGTGATTCGCCCTCATCTGGCTCATACTTTCGCATTCTTCACATACTTGTTGAACATATCCTGGGTTTTTTCTGGTTTGGATCACGTAGTAATGTGGTACCACTCTGAAACAGTCGATTAAACCTGGTTTCGATCAATATTTTTGATGATAACTCATATTAGGCCTAGGTTAGGCCTGGGATCTGCCCTCGTCAGACTCATACTTTCGCATTCTTCACATACTTGTTGAACAGATCCTGTGTTATTTCTGGTTTGGATCACGTAGTAAAGTGGTACCACACTGAAACAGTCGATTAATCCTGGTCTCGAACAATATTTCAGAGGATAACTCATGCTAGGTCTAGGTTAGGCCTGGGATTTGCCCTCATCAGACCCATACTTTCGCATTCTTCGCATACTTGTTGAAGAGATCCTGGGTTACTTCTGGTTTGGATCACGTAGTAAAGTAGTACCACACTGAAACAGTCGAGTAATCCTGGTCTCGAACAATATGTTAGAGGATAACTCATGCTAGGTCTAGGTTAGGCCTGGGATTTGCCCTCATCAGACCCATACTTTCGCATTCATCACATACTTGTTTATCAGATCCTGGGTAATTTCTGGTTTGGATCAGGTAGTAATGTGGTACCACACCGATGCAGTCGATTAATCCTGGTCTCGAACAATATTTTAGAGGACAACGCATGTTAGGTCTAGGTTAGGCCTGGGATTTGCCCTCATCAGGCTCATACTTTCGCATTTTTCACATACTTGTTGTACAGATCCTGGGTTTTTTCTGGCTTGAATCACGTAGTAATGTGGTACCACACTGATACAGTCCATGAAACCTGGTTTCGATCAATATTTTAGAGGATAACGCATGTTAGGTCTAGGTTAGGCCTGGGATTTGCCCTCATCAGACTCAAACTTTCGCATATTTCTCATACATGTTGGGCAGATCCTTGGATTTTTCTGGATTGGATCACGTTGTAATGTGGTACCACAGTGAAACAGTTAATTAAACCTGGATACGACCAATATTTTAGAGGATACACCATGTTAGGTCTAGGTTAGGCCTGGGATTTGCCCTCATCAGGCTCATTCTTTCGCATTTTTCGCATACTTGTAGGCCAGATCCTGGGCTTTTTCTGGTTTGGATCACGTAGTAATGTGGTACCACACTGAAACAGTCGATAAAAACCTGGTTTCGATCAATATTTTAGACGATATCGCATGTTAGGTCTGGGATAGGTCAGGGACTTGCCCACATCAGGGTCATACTTTCGCATTATTCACATACTTGTCATACAGATCCTGGGGTTTTTCTGGCTTGAATCACGTGGTAATGTGGTTCCACACTGATACAGTTCATGAAACCTGGTTTCGATCAATATTTTAGAGGATAACGCATGTTAGGTCTAGGTTAGGCCTGGGATTTGCCCTCATCAGACACAAACTTTCGCATTTTTCTCATACTTGTTGGGCAGATCCTTGGATTTTTCTGCATTGGATCACGTAGTAATGTGGTACCCCAGTGTAACAGTTAATTAAACCTGGATAGGACCAATATTTTAGAGGATAACTCATGCTCGGTCTAGGTTAGGCCTGGGATTTGGCCACATCAGACCCATGCTTTCGCATTCTTCACATACTTGTTGAACAGATCCTGGGTTATTTCTGGTTTGGATCATGTAGTAATGTGGTGCCACATTGAAACAGTCAATTAAACCTGGTTTCGATCAATATTTTAGATGATAACGCAGGTTCGGTCTAGGTTAGCCCTGGGATTTGCCCTCATCTGTCTGATACTTCCGCATTCTTCACATACTTGTTGAACAGATCCTGGCTTTTTTCTGGTTTGGATCACGTTGTAATGTGGTACCACACTGAAACACTCAATTAAACCTGGTTTCGATCAATATTTTAGAGGATAACGCATGCTAGGTCTAGGTTTGGCCTGGGATTTGCCCTCATCAGACTCATACTTTCGCATATCTCTCATACTTGTTGGGCAGATCCTTGGATTTTACTGGATTGGATAACGTAGTAATGTGGTACCGGTCTGAAACAGTCGATTAAACCTGGTTTCGATGAATATTTTTGATGACAACGCATGTTAGCTCTGGGTTAGGTCTAGGATTTGCCCTCATCTGGCTCATACCTTCGCACTTTTCACATACTTGTTGAACAGATCCTGGGTTATTTCTGGTTTGGATCACGAAGTAATGTGGTACCACACCGATACAGTCAATAAAACCTGGTTTCGATCAATATTTTAGAGGATAACGCATGTTAGGTCTAGGTTAGGCCTGGGATTTGCCCTCATCAGACTCATACTTTCGCATATCTCTCATTCTTGTTGGGCAGATCCTTGGATTTTACTGGATTGGATAACGTAGTAATGTGGTACCGGTCTGAAACAGTCGATTAAACCTGGTTTCGATCAATATTTTAGATGATAACGCAGGTTAGGTCTAGGTTAGCCCTGGGATTTGCCCTCATCTGTCTCATACTTTCGCATTCTTCACATACTTGTTGAACAGGTCCTGGGTTTTTTCTGGTTTGGATCACGAAGTAATGTGGTACCACACTGATACAGTCAATTAAACCTGGTTTCGATCAATATTTTAGAGGATAACGCATGTTAGGTCTAGGTTAGGCCTGGGATTTGCCCTCATCAGACTCATACTTTCGCATATCTCTCATTCTTGTTGGGCAGATCCTTGGATTTTACTGGATTGGATAACGTAGTAATGTGGTACCAGTCTGAAACTGTCGGTTAAACCTGGTTTCGATCAATATTTTTTGATGATAACGCATGTTAGCTCTGGGTTAGGTCTAGGATTTGCCCTCATCAGACCCATGTTTTCGCATTCTTCACATACTTGTTCAACAGAACCTGGGTTATTTCTGGTTTGGATCACGTAGTAAAGTGGTACCACACTGAAACTGTCGACTGAATCTGGTACCGACCAATATTTTAGAGGATGACGCATGTTAGGTCTGGGTTAGATCTGGGATCTGCCCTCGTCAGACTCATACTTTCGCATTCTTCACATACTTGTTCAACAGATCCTGGGTTATTTCTGGTTTGGATCACGTAGTAAAGTGGTACCACACTGAAACAGTCGATTAATCCTGGTCTCGATCAATATTTTAGAGGATAACGCATGTTAGGTCTGGGATAGGTCTGGGATCTGCCCTCGTCAGACTCATACTTTCGCATTCTTCACATACTTGTTCAACAGATCCTGGGTTATTTCTGGTTTGGATCACGTAGTAAAGTGGTACCACACTGAAACAGTCGATTAATCCTGGTCTCGAACAATATTTTAGAGGATAACGCATGTTAGGTCTGGGATAGGTCTGGGATCTGCCCTCGTCAGACTCATACTTTCGCATTCTTCACATACTTGTTCAACAGATCCTGGGTTATTTCTGGTTTGGATCACGTAGTAAAGTGGTACCACACTGAAACAGTCGATTAATCCTGGTCTCGAACAATATTTTAGAGGATAACGCATGTTAGGTCTAGGTTAGGCCTGGGATTTGCCCTCATCAGACTCAATCTTTCGCATATTTCTCATACTTGATGGGAAGATCCTTGGATTTTTCTGGTTTGGATCACGTAGTAATGTGGTACCACACTGAAACAGTCGATAAAAACCTGGTTTCGATCAATATTTTAGACGATATCGCATGTTAGGTCTGGGATAGGTCTGGGATTTGCCCACATCAGGGTCATACTTTCGCATTTTTCACATACTTGTTATACAGATCCTGGGGTTTTTCTGGCTTGAATCACGTGGTAATGTGGTTCCACACTGATACAGTTCATGAAACCTGGTTTCGATCAATATTTTAGAGGATAACGCATGTTAGGGCTAGGTTAGGCCTGGGATTTGCCCTCATCAGACACAAACTTTCGCATTTTTCTCATACTTGTTGGGCAGATCCTTGGATTTTTCTGCATTGGATCACGTAGTAATGTGGTACCCCAGTGTAACAGTTAATTAAACCTGGATAGGACCAATATTTTAGAGGATAACTCATGCTCGGTCTAGGTTAGGCCTGGGATTTGGCCACATCAGACCCATGCTTTCGCATTCTTCTCATACTTGTTGAACAGATCCTGGGTTATTTCTGGTTTGGATCATGTAGTAATGTGGTGCCACATTGAAACAGTCAATTAAACCTGGTTTCGATCAATATTTTAGATGATAACGCAGGTTCGGTCTAGGTAAGCCCTGGGATTTGCCCTCATCTGTCTGATACTTCCGCATTCTTCACATACTTGTTGAACAGATCCTGGCTTTTTTCTGGTTTGGATCACGTTGTAATGTGGTACCACACTGAAACACTCAATTAAACCTGGTTTCGATCAATATTTTAGAGGATAACGCATGCTAGGTCTAGGTTTGGCCTGGGATTTGCCCTCATCAGACTCATACTTTCGCATATCTCTCATACTTGTTGGGCAGATCCTTGGATTTTACTGGATTGGATAACGTAGTAATGTGGTACCGGTCTGAAACAGTCGATTAAACCTGGTTTCGATGAATATTTTTGATGACAACGCATGTTAGCTCTGGGTTAGGTCTAGGATTTGCCCTCATCTGGCTCATACCTTCGCACTTTTCACATACTTGTTGAACAGATCCTGGGTTATTTCTGGTTTGGATCACGAAGTAATGTGGTACCACACCGATACAGTCAATTAAACCTGGTTTCGATCAATATTTTAGAGGATAACGCATGTTAGGTCTAGGTTAGGCCTGGGATTTGCACTCATCAGACTCATACTTTCGCATATCTCTCATTCTTGTTGGGCAGATCCTTGGATTTTACTGGATTGGATAACGTAGTATTGTGGTACCGGTCTGAAACAGTCGATTAAACCTGGTTTCGATCAATATTTTAGATGATAACGCATGTTAGGTCTAGGTTAGGCCTGGGATTTGCCCTCATCAGACTCATACTTTCGCATATCTCTCATTCTTGTTGGGCAGATCCTTGGATTTTACTGGATTGGATAACGTAGTAATGTGGTACCAGTCTGAAACTGTCGGTTAAACCTGGTTTCGATGAATATTTTTGATGACAACGCATGTTAGCTCTGGGTTAGGTCTAGGATTTGCCCTCATCAGACCCATGTTTTCGCATTCTTCACATACTTGTTCAACAGAACCTGGGTTATTTCTGGTTTGGATCACGTAGTAAAGTGGTACCACACTGAAACTGTCGACTGAATCTGGTCTCGACCAATATTTTAGAGGATGACGCATGTTAGGTCTGGGTTAGATCTGGGATCTGCCCTCGTCAGACTCATACTTTCGCATTCTTCACATACTTGTTCAACAGATCCTGGGTTATTTCTGGTTTGGATCACGTAGTAAAGTGGTACCACACTGAAACAGTCGATTAATCCTGGTCTCGATCAATATTTTAGAGGATAACGCATGTTAGGTCTGGGATAGGTCTGGGATCTGCCCTCGTCAGACTCATACTTTCGCATTCTTCACATACTTGTTCAACAGATCCTGGGTTATTTCTGGTTTGGATCACGTAGTAAAGTGGTACCACACTGAAACAGTCGATTAATCCTGGTTTCGATCAATATTTTAGAGGATAACTCATGCTCGGTCTAGGTTAGGCCTGGGATTTGGCCACATCAGACCCATGCTTTCGCATTCTTCACATACTTGTTGAATAGATCCTGGGTTATTTCTGGTTTGGAACATGTAGTAATGTGGTGCCACTCTGAAACAGTCAATTATACCTGGTCTCGATCAATATTTTTTAGGATAACGCATGTTACGTCTGGGATAGGTCCAGGATTTGCCCGCATCAGGCTCATACTTTCGCATATTTCTCATACTTGTTGGCCAGATCCTGGGCTTTTTCGGGTTTGGATCACGAAGTAAAGTGGTACCACACTGAAACAGTCGATTAATCCTGGTCTCGATCAATATTTTAGAGGATAACGCAAGTTAGGTCTGGGATAGGTGTTTGATCTGCCCTCATCAGGCTCACACCTTCGCATTTCTCACATACTCGTTGGCCAGATCCTGGGCTTTCACTGGTCTGGATCACGTAGTAATGTGGTACCACACTGAATCAGTCGATTAAACCTGGTTTTGATCAATATTTTTGAGGGTAACGCATGTTAGGTATGGGTTAGGTCTAGGATTTGCCCTCAACTGGCTCATACCTTCTCATTTTTCGCATACTCGTTGGCCAGATCCTGGGCTATTTCTGGTTTGGATCACGTGGTAATGTGGTACCACACTCAAACAGTCGATTAAACCTGGTCTCGACCAATATTTTAGAGGGTACACCATGTTAGGTCTAGGATAGGCCTGGGATTTGCCCTCATGAGTCTCATACTTTTGCATATTTCTCATACTTGTTGGGCAGATCCTTGGATTTTACTGGATTGGATCACGTAGTAATGTAGTACCACTCTGAAACAGCCGATTAAAACTGGTTTCGACCAATATTTTTGATGATAACGCATGTTAGGTCTGGGTTAGGTCCAGGATTTGCCTTCATCGGACCCATACTTTCGCATTCTTCACATACTTGTTGGCCAGATCCTGGGTTTTCTCTGGCTTGAATCACGTGGTAATGTGGTACCACACTGAAACAGTCGATTAAACCTGGTTTCGATCAATATTTTAGACGATATCGCATGTTAGGTCTCGGATCGGTCTGGGATTTGCCCTCATCAGGGTCATACTTACGCATTTTTCGCATACTCGTTGGCCAGATCCTGGGCTTTTTCTGGTTTGGATCACGCAGTAAAGTGGTACCACACTGAAACAGTCGATTAATCCTGGTCTCGAATAATATTTTAGAGGATAACGCATGTTAGGTCTAGGTTAGGCCTGGGATTTGCCAACATCAGGGTCATACTTTCGCATTTTTCGCATACTCGTTGGCCAGATCCTGGGCTTTCACTGGTCTGGATCACATAGTAATGTGGTACCATACTGAAACAGTCGATTAATCCTGTTTTCGATCAATATTTTAGACGATATCGCATGTTAGGTCTGGGATAGTTCTGGGATTTGCCCTCATCAGGGTCATACTTTCGCATTTTTCGCATACTCGTTGGCCAGATCCTGGGCTTTCACTGGTCTGGATCACGTAGCAATCTGGTACCACACTGAAACAGTCGATTAAACCTGGTTTCGATCAATATTTTAGTTGATATCGCATGTTAGGTCTGGGATAGGCCTGGGATTTGCCCTCATCTGGCTCATACTTTCGCATATTTCTCATACTTGTTAGCCAGATCCTGGGCTTTTTCTGGTTTGGATCACGTAGTAATGTGGTACCACTCTGAAACTGTCGATTAAACCTGGTTTCGATCAATATTTTAGACGATATCGCATGTTAGGTCTAGGTTAGGCCTGGGATTTGCCCTCATCAGACTCAAACTTTCGCATATTTCTCATACCTGTTGAACAGATCCTGGGTTTTCTCTGGTTTGCATCACGTAGTAATGTGGTATCACTCTGAAACAGTCGATTAAACCTGGTTTCGATCAATATTTTAGACGATAACGCATGGTAGGTCTGGGTTCGGTCTAGTATTTGCCCTCATCAAACTCATACTTTCGTATATTTCTCATACTTGTTGGCCAGATCCTTAGATTTTTCTGGATTGGATCACGTAGTAATGTGGTACCACACTGAAATAGTCGATTAATCCCGGTCTCGATCAATATTTTACAGGATAACGCAATTTAGGTCCGGGATAGGTGTGGGATCTGCCCTCACCAGGCTCATACCTTCGCATTTCTCACATACTTGTTGGCCAGATCCTGGGCTTTCACTGGTCTGGATCACGTAGTAACGTGGTACCACACTGAAACAGTCGATTAAACCAGGTTTCGATCAATATTTTAGACGATATTGCATGTTAGGTCAGGGATAGTTCTGGGATTTGCCATCATCAGGGTCATACTTTTGCGTTTTTCGCATACTCGTTGGCCAGATCCTGGGCTTTCACTGGTCTGGATCACGTTGCAATCTGGTACCACACTGAAACAGTCGATTAAACCTTGTTTCGATCAATATTTTAGATGATATCGCATGTTAGGTCTGGGATAGGTCTGGGATTTGCCCTCATCAGGGTCATATTTTCACATATTTCTCATACTTGTTAGGCAGATCCTTGGATTTTTCTCGATTGGATCACGTAGTAATGTGGTACCACAGAGAAACAGTCAATTAAACCTGGATACGACCAATATTTTAGAGGGTACACCATGTTAGGTCTAGGATAGGCCTGGGATTTGCCCGCATCAGGCTCATACTTTCGCATATTTCTCATGCCTGTTGGCCAGATCCTGGGCTTTTTCTTGTTTGGAACACGAAGTAAAGTGGCACCACATTGAAACAGTCGCTTAATCCTGCCCTCGATCAGTATTTTAGTGGATAACGCAAGTTAGGTCTGGGATAGGTGTTGGATCTGCCCTCATCAGGCTCACACCTTCGCATTTCTCACATACTCGTTGGCCAGATCCTGGGCTTTCACTGGTCTGGACCACGTAGTAATGTGGTACCACACTGAATCAGTCGATTAAACCTGGTTTTGATCAATATTTTTGAGGGTAACGCATGTTAGGTATGGGTTAGGTCTAGGATTTGCCCTCAACTGGATCATACCTTCTCATTTTTCGCATACTCGTTGGCCAGATCCTGGGCTATTTCTGGTTTGGATCACGTGGTAATGTGGTACCACACTCAAACAGTCGATTAAACCTGGTCTCGACCAATATTTTAGAGGGTACACCATGTTAGGTCTAGGATAGGCCTGGGATTTGCCCTCATGAGTCTCATACTTTCGCATATTTCTCATACTTGTTGGGCAGATCCTTGGATTTTACTGGATTGGATCACGTAGTAATGTAGTACCACTCCGAAACAGCCGATTAAAACTGGTTTCGATCAATATTTTTGATGATGACGCATGTTAGGTCTGGGTTAGGTCCAGGATTTGCCTTCATCGGACCCATACTTTCGCATTCTTCACATACTTGTTGGCCAGATCCTGGGTTTTCTCTGGCTTGAATCACGTGGTAATGTGGTCCCACACTGAAACCGTCCATGAAACCTGGTTTCGATCAATATTTTAGAGGATAACGCATGTTAGGTCTGGGTTAGGCCTGGGATTTGTCCTCATCAGACTCAAACTTTCGCATATTTCTCATACTTGTTGAACAGATCCTGGGCTTTTTCTGGTTTGGATCACGTAGTAATGTGGTACCACACTGAAACAGTCGATTAAACCTGGTTTCGATCAATATTTTAGATGATGACGCATATTAGGTCTGGGTTAGGTCTAGTATTTGCCCTTATCAGACTCATACTTTCGCATATTTCTCATACTTGTTGGCCAGATCCTTGGATTTTTCTGGATTGGATCACGTAGTAATGTGGTACCACACCGAAACAGTCCACGAAACCTAGTCTCGGTCAATATTTTTGAGGGTAACGCATGTTAGGTCTGGGTTAGGTCTAAGATTTGCCCTCATCTGGCTCATTCTTTCGCATTTTTCGCATACTCGTTGGCCAGATCCTGGACTTTTACTGGTTTGGATCACGTAGTAATGTGGTACCACACTGAAACAGTCGATTAAACCTGGTTTCGATCAATATTTTAGACGATATCGCATGTTAGGTCTCGGATCGGTCTGGGATTTGCCCTCATCAGGGTCATACTTACGCATTTTTCGCATACTCGTTGGCCAGATACTGGGCTTTTTCTGGTTTGGATCACGCAGTAAAGTGGTACCACACTGAAACAGTCGATTAATCCTGGTCTCGAATAATATTTTAGAGGATAACGCATGTTAGGTCTAGGTTAGGCCTGGGATTTGCCAACATCAGGGTCATACTTTCGCATTTTTCGCATACTCGTTGGCCAGATCCTGGGCTTTCACTGGTCTGGATCACATAGTAATGTGGTACCATACTGAAACAGTCGATTAAACCTGGTTTCGATCAATATTTTAGACGATATCGCATGTTAGGTCTGGGATAGTTCTGGGATTTGCCCTCATCAGGGTCATACTTTCGCATTTTTCGCATACTCGTTGGCCAGATCCTGGGCTTTCACTGGTCTGGATCACGTAGCAATTTGGTACCACACTGAAACAGTCGATTAAACCTGGTTTCGATCAATATTTTAGTTGATATCGCATGTTAGGTCTGGGATAGGTCCAGGATTTGCCTTCATCGGACCCATACTTTCGCATTCTTCACATACTTGTTGGCCAGATCCTGGGTTTTCTCTGGCTTGAATCACGTGGTAATGTGGTCCCACACTGAAACCGTCCATGAAACCTGGTTTCGATCAATATTTTAGCGGATAACGCATGTTAGGTCTGGGTTAGGCCTGGGATATGTCCTCATCAGACTCAAACTTTCGCATATTTCTCATACTTGTTGAACAGATCCTGGGCTTTTTCTGGTTTGGATCACGTAGTAATGTGGTACCACACTGAAACAGTCGATTAAACCTGGTTTCGATCAATATTTTAGATGATGACGCATATTAGGTCTGGGTTAGGTCTAGTATTTGCCCTTATCAGACTCATACTTTCGCATATTTCTCATACTTGTTGGCCAGATCCTTGGATTTTTCTGGATTGGATCACGTAGTAATGTGGAACCACACCGAAACAGTCCACGAAACCTAGTCTCGGTCAATATTTTTGAGGGTAACGCATGTTAGGTCTGGGTTAGGTCTAAGATTTGCCCTCATCTGGCTCATTCTTTCGCATTTTTCGCATACTCGTTGGCCAGATCCTGGACTTTTACTGGTTTGGATCACGTAGTAATGTGGTACCACACTGAAACAGTCGATTAAACCTGGTTTCGATCAATATTTTAGACGATATCGCATGTTAGGTCTCGGATCGGTCTGGGATTTGCCCTCATCAGGGTCATACTTACGCATTTTTCGCATACTCGTTGGCCAGATACTGGGCTTTTTCTGGTTTGGATCACGCAGTAAAGTGGTACCACACTGAAACAGTCGATTAATCCTGGTCTCGAATAATATTTTAGAGGATAACGCATGTTAGGTCTAGGTTAGGCCTGGGATTTGCCAACATCAGGGTCATACTTTCGCATTTTTCGCATACTCGTTGGCCAGATCCTGGGCTTTCACTGGTCTGGATCACATAGTAATGTGGTACCATACTGAAACAGTCGATTAAACCTGGTTTCGATCAATATTTTAGACGATATCGCATGTTAGGTCTGGGATAGTTCTGGGATTTGCCCTCATCAGGGTCATACTTTCGCATTTTTCGCATACTCGTTGGCCAGATCCTGGGCTTTCACTGGTCTGGATCACGTAGCAATTTGGTACCACACTGAAACAGTCGATTAAACCTGGTTTCGATCAATATTTTAGTTGATATCGCATGTTAGGTCTGGGATAGGCCTGGGATTTGCCCTCATCTGGCTCATACTTTCGCATATTTCTCATACTTGTTAGCCAGATCCTGGGCTTTTTCTGGTTTGGATCACGTAGTAATGTGGTACCACTCTGAAACAGTCGATTAAACCTGGTTTCGATCAATATTTTAGACGATATCGCATGTTAGGTCTAGGTTAGGCCTAGTATTTGCCCTCATCAAACTCATACTTTCGTATATTTCTCATACTTGTTGGCCAGATCCTTAGATTTTTCTGGATTGGATCACGTAGTAATGTGGTACCACACTGAAATAGTCGATTAATCCCGGTCTCGATCAATATTTTACAGGATAACGCAATTTAGGTCCGGGATAGGTGTGGGATCTGCCCTCACCAGGCTCATACCTTCGCATTTCTCACATACTTGTTGGCCAGATCCTGGGCTTTCACTGGTCTGGATCACGTAGTAATGTGGTACCACACTGAAACAGTCGATTAAACCAGGTTTCGATCAATATTTTAGACGATATCGCATGTTAGGTCTGGGATAGTTCTGGGATTTGCCATCATCAGGGTCATACTTTTGCGTTTTTCGCATACTCGTTGGCCAGATCCTGGGCTTTCACTGGTCTGGATCACGTTGCAATCTGGTACCACACTGAAACAGTCGATTAAACCTTGTTTCGATCAATATTTTAGATGATATCGCATGCTAGGTCTGGGATAGGTCTGGGATTTGCCCTCATCAGGGTCATATTTTCACATATTTCTCATACTTGTTAGGCAGATCCTTGGATTTTTCTCGATTGGATCACGTAGTAATGTGGTACCACAGAGAAACAGTCAATTAAACCTGGATACGACCAATATTTTAGAGGGTACACCATGTTAGGTCTAGGATAGGCCTGGGATTTGCCCGCATCAGGCTCATACTTTCGCATATTTCTCATACTTGTTGGCCAGATCCTGGGCATTTTCTTGTTTGGAACACGAAGTAAAGTGGTACCACATTGAAACAGTCGCTTAATCCTGCCCTCGATCAGTATTTTAGTGGATAACGCAAGTTAGGTCTGGGATAGGTGTTGGATCTGCCCTCATCAGACTCACACCTTCGCATTTCTCACATACTCGTTGGCCAGATCCTGGGCATTCAGTGGTCTGGATCACGTAGTAATGTGGTACCACACTGAAACAGTCGATTAAACCTCGTTTTGATCAATATCTTTGAGGGCATCGCATGTTAGGTCTGGGTTAGGTCTAGGATTTGCCCTCATCTGGCTCATACCTTCTCACTTTTCACATACTTGTTGAACAGATCCTGGGTTATTTCTGGTTTGAATCAGGTAGTAATGTGGTACCACACCGAAGCAGTCGATTAATCCTGGTCTCGATCAATATTTTAGAGGATATCGCATGTTAGGTCTGGGTTAGGTCTAGGATTTGCCCTCATCTGGCTCATACCTTCGCACTTTTCACATACTTGTTGAACAGATCCTGGGTTATTTCTGGTTTGGATCAGGTAGTAAAGTGGTACCACACTGATACAGTAGATTAATCCCGGTCTCGATCAATATTTTATAGGATAACGCATGTTAGGTCTAGGTTAGGCCTGGGATTTGTCCCCATCAGACTCAAACTTTCGCATATTTCTCATACTTGTTGAACAGATCCTGGGCTTTTTCTGGTTTGGATCATGTAGTAATGTGGTACCACACTGAAACAGCCGATTAAACCTGGTTTCGATCAATATTTTAGATGATGACGCATATTAGGTCTGGGTTAGGTCTAGTATTTGCCCTTATCAGACTCATACTTTCGCATATTTCTCATACTTGTTGGCCAGATCCTTGGATTTTTCTGGATTGGATCACGTAGTAATGTGGTACCACACCGAAACAGTCCACGAAACCTAGTCTCGGTCAATATTTTTGAGGGTAACGCATGTTAGGTCTGGGTTAGGTCTAGGATTTGCCCTCATCTGGCTCATTCTTTCGAATTTTTCGCATACTCGTTGGCCAGATCCTGGACTTTTACTGGTTTGGATCACGTAGTAATGTGGTACCACACTGAAACAGTCGATTAAACCTGGTTTCGATCAATATTTTAGACGATAACGCATGTTAGGTCTGGGTTAGGTCTAGTATTTGCCCTCATCAAACTCATACTTTCGTATATTTCTCATACTTGTTGGCCAGATCCTTGGATTTTTCTGGATTGGATCACGTAGTAATGTGGTACCACACTGAAATAGTCGATTAATCCCGGTCTCGATCAATATTTTACAGGATAACGCAATTTAGGTCCGGGATAGGTGTGGGATCTGCCCTCATCAGGCTCATACCTTCGCATTTCTCACATACTTGTTGGCCAGATCCTTGGATTTTTCTCGATTGGATCACGTAGTAATGTGGTACCACAGAGAAACAGTTAATTAAACCTGGATACGACCAATATTTTAGAGGATACACCATGTCAGGTCTAGGTTAGGCCTGGGATTTGCCCTCATCAGGGTCATACTTTCGCATATTCCTCATACTTGTTGGGCAGATCCTTGGATTTTTCTGGATTGGATCACGTAGTAATGTGGTACCACAGAGAAACAGTTAATTAAACCTGGATACGACCAATATTTTAGAGGATACACCATGTTAGGTCTAGGTTAGGCCTGGGATTTGCCCTCATGAGTCTCATACTTTCGCATATTTCTCATACTTGTTGAACAGAACCCTGGCTTTTTCTGGTTTGGATCACGTAGTAAAGTGGTAACACACAGAAACAGTCGATTAATCCCGGTCTCGATCAATATTTTATAGGATATCGAAAGTTAGGTCTGGGATAGGTGTGGGATCTGCACTCATCAGGCTCATACCTTCGCATTTCTCACATACTTGTTGGCCAGATCCTGGGCTTTCACTGGTCTGGATCACGTAGTAATGTGGTACCACACTGAAACAGTCGATTAAACCTGGTTTCGATCAATATTTTTGAGGGTAACGCATGTTAGGTCTGGGTTAGGTCTAGGATTTGCCCTCATCAGGGTCATACTTTCGCATTTTTCACATACTTGTTGAACAGAACCCTGGCTTTTTCAGGTTTAGATAACGTAGTAATGTGGTACCACACTGAAACAGTCCACGAAACCTGGTTTCGATCAATATTTTAGACGATATCGCATGTTAGGTCTGGGATAGTTCTGGGATTTGCCATCATCAGGGTCATACTTTCGCATTTTTCGCATACTCGTTGGCCAGATCCTGGGCATTCACTGGTCTGCATTACGTAGCAATCTGGTACCACACTGAAACAGTCGATTAAACCTGGTTTCGATCAATATTTTAGATGATATCGCATGTTAGGTTTGGGTTAGGTCTAGGATTTGCCCACATCAGACTCATACTTTCGCATATTTCTCATACTTGTTGGGCAGATCCTTGGATTTTTCTGGATTGGATCACGTAGTAATGTGGTACCACAGAGAAACAGTTAATTAAACCTGTATACGACCAATATTTTAGAGGATACACCATGTTAGGTCTAGGTTAGGCCTGGGATTTGCCCTCGTGAGTCTCATACTTTCGCATATTTCTCATACTTGTTGGCCAGATCCTGGGCTTTCACTGGTCTGGATCACGTAGTAATGTGGTATCACACTGAAACAGTCGATTAAACCTGGTTTCGATCAATATTTTAGAGGATAACGCATGTTAGGCCTGGGCTAGGTCTAGGATTTGCCCTCATCTGGCTCATTCTTTCGCATTTTTCGCATACTCGTTGGCCAGATCCTGGGCTTTTTCTGGTTTGGATCACGTAGTAATGTGGTACCACTCTGAAATAGTCGATTAAACCAGGTTTCGATCAATATTTTAGAGGATAACGAAAGTTAGGTCTGGGATAGGTGTGGGTTCTACCCTCATCAGGCTCATACCTTCGCATTTCTCACATACTTGTTGGCCAGATCCTGGGCTTTCACTTGTCTGAATCTCGTAGTAATGTGGTACCACACTGAAACAGTCCATTAAACCTGGTTTCGATCAATATTTTAGAGGATAACTCATGCTCGGTCTAGGTTAGGCCTGGGATTTGGCCCCATCAGACCCATGCTTTCGCATTCTTCACATACACGGTGGCCAGATCCTGGGCTTTCACTGGTCTGGATCACGTAGCAATCTGGTACCACACTGAAACAGTCGAATAAACCTGGTTTCGGTCAATATTTTGGATGATATCGCATGTTAGGTCTGGGATAGGTCTGGGATTTGCCCTCATCAGGGTCATACTTTCGCCTATTTGTCATACTTGTTGGGCAGATCCTTGGATTTTTCTGGATTGGATCACGTAGTAATGTAGCACCACAGTGAAACAGTTAACTAAACCTGGATACGACCAGTATTTTAGAGGATACACCTTGTTAGGTCTAGGTTAGGCCTGGGATTTACCCTCATGAGTCTCATACTTTCGCATATTTCTCATACTTGTTGGCCAGATCCTGGGCTTTTTCTGGTTTGGATCACGTAGTAACGTGGTACCACTCTGAAACAGTCGATTAAACCTGGTTTCGATCAATATTTTAGACGATATCGCATGTTAGGTCTGGGATAGGTCTGGGATTTGCCCTCATCAGGGTCATACTTTCGCATTTTTCACATACTTGTTGAACAGAACCCTGGCTTTTTCAGGTTTAGATAACGTAGTAATGTGGTACCACACTGAAACAGACAATTAAACCTGGTTTCGATCAATATTTTAGAGGATACACCATGTTAGGTCTAGGTTAGGCCTGGGATTTGCCATTATGAGTCTCATACTTTCGCATATTTCTCATACTTGATGGCCAGATCCTGGGCTTTTTCTGGTTTGGATCACATAGTAACGTGGCACCACACTGAAACAGTCGATTAATCCCGGTCTCGATCAATATTATATACGATAACGGTAGTTAGGTCCGGGATAGGTGTGGGATCTGCCCTCATCAGGCACATACCTACGCATTTCTCACATACTTGTGGGCCAGATCCTGGGCTTTTCTGGTTTGGATCACGTAGTAATGTGGTACCACACTGAAACAGTCGATCAAAGCTGGTTTCGATCAATATTTTAGATGATAACACATGCTCGGTCTAGGTTAGGCCTGGGATTTGGCCCCATCAGACCCATGCTTTCGCATTCTTCACATACTTGTTGAACAGATCCTGGGTTATTTCTGGTTTGGATCAGGTAGTAATGTGGTACCACACCGAAGCAGTCGATTAATCCTGGTCTCGATCAATATTTTAGAGGATAACGCATGTTAGGTCTGGGTTAGGTCTAGGATTTGCCCTCATCTGGCTCATACCTTCGCACTTTTCACATACTTGTTGAACAGATCCTGGGTTATTTCTGGTTTGGATCAGGTAGTAAAGTGGTACCACACTGAAACAGTCCATTAAACCTGGTTTCGCTCAATATTTTAGAGGATAACTCATGCTCGGTCTAGGTTAGGCCTGGGATTTGGCCCCATCAGACCCATGCTTTCGCATTCTTCACATACTTGTTGAACAGATCCTGGGTTATTTCTGGTTTGGATCAGGTAGTAAAGTGGTACCACACTGAAACAGTCGATTAATCCCGGTCTCGATCAATATTTTATAGGATAACGAATGTTAGGTCTGGGATAGGACTGGGATTTGCCCTCATCAGGGTCATACTTTCGCATTTTTCACATACTTGTTGAACAGAACCCTGGCTTCTTCAGGTTTGGATCACGTAGTAAAGTGGTACCACACTGAAACAGTTGATTAATCCCGGTCTCGATCAATATTTTATAGGATAACGCAAATTAGGTCTGGGATAGGTGCGGGATCTGCCCTCATCAGACCCATACTTTCGCATTCTTCACATACTTGTTGAACAGATCCTGTTTTATTTCTGGTTTGGATCATGTAGTAATGTGGTCCCACACTGAAACCGTCCATGAAACCTGGTTTCGATCAATATTTTAGAGGATAACGCAAGTTAGGTCTAGGTTAGGCCTGGGATTTTCCCTCAGACACATACTTTCGCATTCTTCACATACTTGTTGAACGGATCCTGGGTTGTTTGTGGTTTGGATCACGTAGTAATGTGGTACCACACCGAAAAAGTCCATTAAACCTGGTTTCGATGAATATTTTAGAGAATAACTCATGTAAGGTCTAGGTTAGGTCTGGGATTTTCTCTCATCAGGCTCGTACTTTCGCATAGTTCTCATACTTGATGAACAGATCCCTGGCTATTTCTGGTCTGGATCACGTAGTAATGTGGTACCACACTGAAACAGTCAATTAAACCTGGTTTCGACCAATATTTTAGAGGATAACGCATGTTATGTCTGGGATAGGTCCGGGATTTGCTCTCATCAGGCTCGTACTTTCGCATATTTCTCATAGATGA
Organism: Colletes latitarsis; assembly: GCF_051014445.1. Lineage (NCBI taxonomy): Eukaryota > Metazoa > Arthropoda > Insecta > Hymenoptera > Colletidae > Colletes > Colletes latitarsis. The sequence goes on from NW_027488365.1 coordinate 16,471,380, forward strand.
TGGCCAGATTCTGGGCTTTTTCTGGTTTGGATCACGTAGTAATGTGGTACCACACTGAAACAGTCGATTAAAACAGGTTTCGGTCAATATTTTAGACGATAACGCAAGTTATGTCTGGGATAGGTCTGGGATTTGCCCTCGTCAGGCTCATACTTTCGCATTCTTCACATACTAGTTGTACAGATCCTGGGTTTTTTTCTGGTTTGGATCACGTAGTAATGTGGTACCACACTGAAACAGTCGATTAATCCTGGTTTCGATTAACAATTTTGAGGGTAACGCATGTTAGATCTAGGTTAGGCCTGGGATTTTCCCTCATCAGACACATACTTTCGCATTCTTCACATACATGTTGAACGGATCCTGGGTTTTTTCTGCTTTGGATCACGTAGTAATGTGGTACCACACTGAAAAAGTCCATTTAACCAGGTTTCGATGAATATTTTAGAGAATAACTCATGTTAGGTCTAGGTTAGGTCTGGGATTTGCTCTCATCAGACTCGTACTTTCGCATATTTCTCATACTTGATGGCCAGATTCTGGCCTTTTTCTAGTTTGGATCCCGTAGTAATGTGGTACCACACTGAAACAGTCCTTTAAACCTGGTTTCGATCAATATTTTAGAGGATAACGCAAGTTAGGTCTAGGTTAGGCATGGGATTTTCCCTCATCAGACACATACTTTCGCATTCTTCACATACTTGTTGTCAGATCCTGGGTTTTTTCTGGTTTGGATCAGGTAGTAATGTGGTACCACACTGAAACAGTCCATTAAACCTGGTTTCGATCAATATTTTAGAGGATAACGCATGTTATGTCTGGGATAGGTCTGGGATTTGCCCTCGTCAGGCTCATACTTTCGCATTCTCCACATACTTGTTGACGAGATCCTGGGTTTTTTCTGGTTTGGATCGCGTAGTAATGTGGTACCACACTGAAACATTCAATTAAATCTGGTCTTGATAAATATTTTAGGGGATAACGCATGTTAGGTCTGGGTTAGGTCAAGGATTTGTCCTCAGCAGGCTCATACTTTCGCATACTTCTCATACTTGATGGCCAGATCCTGGGCTTTTTCTGGATTGGATCACGTAGTAATGTGGTACCACACAGAAACAGTCCTTTAAACCTGGTTTCGATCAATATTTTAGAGGATATCGCAAATTAGGTCTAGGTTAGGCCTGGGATTTTCCCTCATCAGACACATACTTTCGCATTCTTCACATACTTGTTGAACAGATCCTGGGTTTTTTCTGGTTTGGATCACGTAGTAATGTGGTACCACACTGAAACAGTCCATTAAACCTGGTTTCGATCAATATTTTAGAGGGTAACGCATGTTATGTCTCGGATAGGTCTGGGATTTGCCCTCGTCAGACACATACTTTCGCATTCTCCACATACTTGTTGACGAGATCCTGGGTTTTTTCTGGTTTGGATCGCGTAGTAATGTGGTACCACGCTGAAACATTCAATTAAATCTGGTCTTGATAAATATTTTAGAGGATAACGCATGTTAGGTCTGGGTTAGGTCTAGGATTTGTCCTCAGCAGGCTCATACTTTCGCATACTTCTCATACTTGATGGCCAGATCCTGGGCTTTTTCTGGATTGGATCACGTAGTAATGTGGTACCACACTGAAACAGTCCTTTAAACCTGGTTTCGATCAATATTTTAGAGGATATCGCAAGTTAGGTCTAGGTTAGGCCTGGGATTTTCCCTCATCAGACACATACTTTCGCATTCTTCACATACTTGATGAACAGATCCTGGGTTTTTTCTGATTTGGATCACGTAGTAATGTGGTACCACAATGAAACAGTCCAAACCTGGTTTCGATCAATATTTTAGAGGATAACGCATGTTATGTCTCGGATAGGTCTGGGATTTGCCCTCGTCAGGCTCATACTTTCGCATTCTCCACATACTTGTTGACGAGACCCTGGGTTTTTTCTGGTTTGGATCACGTAGTAATGTGGTACCACCCTGAAACAGTCCATTAAACCTGGTTTCGATCAATATTTTAGAGGATAACGCATGTTATGTCTAGTTTAGGCCGGGGATTTGCCGTCATCAGACACATATTTTCGCGTTCTACACATACCTGTTAAACAGATCCTGGGTATTTTTCTGGTTTGGATCAGGTAGTAATGTGGTACCACACCGAAACAGTCGATTAAACCTGGTTTCGGTCAATATATTTGAGGATAACGCATGTTAGGTCTGGGATAGGACTGGGATTTGCTCTCATCAGGCTCGTACTTTCGCATATTTCTCATACTTGTTGAACAGATCCCTGGCTGTTTCTGGTTTGGATCACGTAGTAATGTGGTACCACACTGAAACAGTCAATTAAACCTGGTTTCGATCAATATTTTAGAGGATAACGCATGTTATGTCTGGGATAGGTCCGGGATTTGACCTCATGAGGGTAATATTTTCGCATTTTTCACATACTTGTTGAACAGATTCCTGGCTATTTCTGGATTGGATCACGTACTAATGTGGTACCACACTGAAACAGTCAATTAAACCTGGTTTCGATCAATATTTTAGAGGATAACGCATGTTAGGTCTGGGTTAGGTCTAGGATTTGTCCTCAGCAGGCTCATACTTTCGCATACTTCTCATACTTGATGGCCAGATCCTGGGCTTTTTCTGGATTGGATCACGTAGTAATATGGTACCACACTGAAACAGTCCTTTAAACCTGGTTTCGATCAATATTTTAGAGGATATCGCAAGTTAGGTCTAGGTTAGGCCTGGGATTTTCCCTCATCAGACACATACTTTCGCATTCTTCACATACTTGTTGAACAGATCCTGGGTTTTTTCTGGTTTGGATCACGTAGTAATGTGGTACCACACTGAAACAGTCCATCAAACCTGGTTTCGATCAATATTTTAGAGGGTAACGCATGTTATGTCTCGGATAGGTCTGGGATTTGCCCTCGTCAGACACATACTTTCGCATTCTTCACATACTTGTTGAACAGATCCTGGGTTTTTTCTGGTTTGGATCACGTAGTAATGTGGTGCCACACTGAAACTGTCCATCAAACCTGGTTTCGATCAATATATTAGAGGATAACGCATGTTATGTCTGGGATAGGTCTGGGATTTGCCCTCGTCAGGCTCATACTTTTGCATTCTCCAAATACTTCTTGACGAGATCCTGGGTTTTTTCTGGTTTGGATCGCGTAGTAATGTGGTACCCCACTGAAACAGTCCATTAAACCTGGTTTCGATCAATATTTTTGAGGATAACGCATGTTAGGTCTGGGTTAGGTCTAGGATTTGCCCTCAGCAGGCTCATACTTTCGCATTTTTCACATACTTGTTGAACAGATCCTGGGTTTTTCTGGTATGGATCACGTAGTAATGTGGTACCCCACTGAAACAGTCCATTAAACCTGGTTTCGATCAATATTTTAGAGGATAACGCAAGTTAGGTCTGGGATAGGTCCGGGATTTGCCCTCATCAGGGTAATATTTTCGCATTTTTCACATACTTGTTGAACAGATCCCTGGCTATTTCTGGTTTGGATCACGTAGTAATGTGGTACCACACTGAAACAGTCAATTAAATCTGGTTTCGATCAATATTTTTGAGGATAACGCATGTTAGGTCTGGGTTAGGCCTAGGATTTGCCCTCAGCAGCCTCATACTTTCGCATTCTTCACATACTAGTTGTACAGATCCTGGGTTTTTTCTGGTTTGGATCGCGTACTAATGTGGTACCACACTGAAACATTCAATTAAATCTGGTCTTGATAAATATTTTAGAGGATAACGCATGTTAGGTCTGGGTTAGGTCTAGGATTTGCCCTCAGCAGGCACATACTTTCGCATGTTTCTCATACTTGAAGGCCAGATCCTGGGCTTTCTCTGGATTGCATCACGTAGAAGTATGGTACCACACTGGAACAGTCCATTAAACCTGGTTTCGATCAATATTTTAGAGGATAACGCAAGTTAGGTCTAGGTTAGGCCTGGGATTTTCCCTCAGACACATACTTTCGCATTCTTCACATACTTGTTGAACGGATCCTGGGTTGTTTGTGGTTTGGATCACGTAGTAATGTGGTACCACACCGAAAAAGTCCATTAAACTTGGTTTCGATGAATATTTTAGAGAATAACTCATGTAAGGTCTAGGTTAGGTCTGGGATTTTCTCTCATCAGGCTCGTACTTTCGCATAGTTCTCATACTTGATGAACAGATCCCTGGCTATTTCTGGTCTGGATCACGTAGTAATGTGGTACCACACTGAAACAGTCAATTAAACCTGGTTTCGACCAATATTTTAGAGGATAACGCATGTTATGTCTGGGATAGGTCCGGGATTTGCTCTCATCAGGCTCGTACTTTCGCATATTTCTCATAGATGATGGCCAGATTCTGGGCTTTTTCTGGTTTGGATCACGTAGTAATGTGGTACCACACTGAAACAGTCGATTAAAACAGGTTTCGGTCAATATTTTAGACGATAACGCAAGTTATGTCTGGGATAGGTCTGGGATTTGCCCTCGTCAGGCTCATACTTTCGCATTCTTCACATACTAGTTGTACAGATCCTGGGTTTTTTTCTGGTTTGGATCACGTAGTAATGTGGTACCACACTGAAACAGTCGATTAAAACTGGTTTCGATTAACAATTTTGAGGGTAACGCATGTTAGATCTAGGTTAGGCCTGGGATTTTCCCTCATCAGACACATACTTTCGCATTCTTCACATACATGTTGAACGGATCCTGGGTTTTTTCTGCTTTGGATCACGTAGTAATGTGGTACCACACTGAAAAAGTCCATTTAACCAGGTTTCGATGAATATTTTAGAGAATAACTCATGTTAGGTCTAGGTTAGGTCTGGGATTTGCTCTCATCAGACTCGTACTTTCGCATATTTCTCATACTTGATGGCCAGATCCTGGGCTTTTTCTGGTTTGGATCACATAGTAACGTGGCACCACACTGAAACAGTCGATTAATCCCGGTCTCGATCAATATTATATACGATAACGGTAGTTAGGTCCGGGATAGGTGTGGGATCTGCCCTCATCAGGCACATACCTACGCATTTCTCACATACTTGTGGGCCAGATCCTGGGCTTTTCTGGTTTGGATCACGTAGTAATGTGGTACCACACTGAAACAGTCGATCAAAGCTGGTTTCGATCAATATTTTAGATGATAACACATGCTCGGTCTAGGTTAGGCCTGGGATTTGGCCCCATCAGACCCATGCTTTCGCATTCTTCACATACTTGTTGAACAGATCCTGGGTTATTTCTGGTTTGGATCAGGTAGTAATGTGGTACCACACCGAAGCAGTCGATTAATCCTGGTCTCGATCAATATTTTAGAGGATAACGCATGTTAGGTCTGGGTTAGGTCTAGGATTTGCCCTCATCTGGCTCATACCTTCGCACTTTTCACATACTTGTTGAACAGATCCTGGGTTATTTCTGGTTTGGATCAGGTAGTAAAGTGGTACCACACTGAAACAGTCCATTAAACCTGGTTTCGCTCAATATTTTAGAGGATAACTCATGCTCGGTCTAGGTTAGGCCTGGGATTTGGCCCCATCAGACCCATGCTTTCGCATTCTTCACATACTTGTTGAACAGATCCTGGGTTATTTCTGGTTTGGATCAGGTAGTAAAGTGGTACCACACTGAAACAGTCGATTAATCCCGGTCTCGATCAATATTTTATAGGATAACGAATGTTAGGTCTGGGATAGGACTGGGATTTGCCCTCATCAGGGTCATACTTTCGCATTTTTCACATACTTGTTGAACAGAACCCTGGCTTCTTCAGGTTTGGATCACGTAGTAAAGTGGTACCACACTGAAACAGTTGATTAATCCCGGTCTCGATCAATATTTTATAGGATAACGCAAATTAGGTCTGGGATAGGTGCGGGATCTGCCCTCATCAGACCCATACTTTCGCATTCTTCACATACTTGTTGAACAGATCCTGTTTTATTTCTGGTTTGGATCATGTAGTAATGTGGTACCACACTGAAACAGTCCACGAAACCTGGTTTCGATCAATATTTTAGAGGATAACGCAAGTTAGGTCTGGGATAGGTGTTGGATCTGCCCTCATCAGGCTCACACCTTCGCATTTCTCACGTACTCGTTGGCCAGATCCTGGGCTTTTTCTGGTTTGGATCACGTAGTAATGTGGTACCACACTGAAACAGTCCACGAAACCTGGTTTCGTTCAATATTTTAGACGATATCGCATGTTAGGTCTGGGACAGTTCTGGGATTTGCCATCATCCGGGTCATACTTTCGCATTTTTCGCATACTCGTTGGCCAGATCCTGGGCTTTCACTGGTCTGCATCACGTAGCAATCTGGTACCACACTGAAACAGTCGATTGAACCTGGTTTCGATCAATATTTTAGATGATATCGCATTTTAGGTCTGCGATAGGTCTGGGATTTGCCCTCATCAGGGTCATACTTTCGCATATTTCTCATACTTGTTGGGCAGATCCTTGGATTTTTCTGGATTGGATCACGTAGTAATGTGGTACCACAAAGAAACAGTCGATTAAACCTGGTTTCGATCAATATTTTTGATGATAACGCATGTTAGGTCTGGGTTAGGTCCAGGATTTGCCTTCATCAGACCCATACTTTCGCATTCTTCACATACTTGTTGGCCAGATCCTGGGTTTTCTCTGGCTTGAATCACGTGGTAATGTGGTCCCACACTGAAACCGTCCATGAAACCTGGTTTCGATCAATATTTTAGAGGATAACGCATGTTAGGTCTAGGTTAGGCCTGGGATTTGGCCCCATCAGACCCATGCTTTCGCATTCTTCACATACTTGTTGAACAGATCCTGGGTTATTTCTGGTTTGGATCAGGTAGTAATGTGGTACCACACCGAAGCAGTCGATTAATCCTGGTCTCGATCAATATTTTAGAGGATAACGCATGTTAGGTCTGGGTTAGGTCTAGGATTTGCCCTCGTCAGGCTCATACCTTCGCATTCTCCAAATACTTCTTGACGAGATCCTGGGTTTTTTCTGGTTTGGATCGCGTAGTAATGTGGTACCCCACTGAAACAGTCCATTAAACCTGGTTTCGATCAATATTTTTGAGGATAACGCATGTTAGGTCTGGGTTAGGTCTAGGATTTGCCCTCAGCAGGCTCATACTTTCGCATTTTTCACATACTTGTTGAACAGATCCTGGGTTTTTCTGGTATGGATCACGTAGTAATGTGGTAACCCACTGAAACAGTCCATTAAACCTGGTTTCGATCAATATTTTAGAGGATAACGCAAGTTAGGTCTGGGATAGGTCCGGGATTTGCCCTCATCAGGGTAATATTTTCGCATTTTTCACATACTTGTTGAACAGATCCCTGGCTATTTCTGGTTTGGATCACGTAGTAATGTGGTACCACACTGAAACAGTCAATTAAATCTGGTTTCGATCAATATTTTTGAGGATAACGCATGTTAGGTCTGGGTTAGGCCTAGGATTTGCCCTCAGCAGCCTCATACTTGCGCATTCTTCACATACTTGTTGAACAGATCCTGGGTTTTTTCTGGTTTGGATCGCGTACTAATGTGGTACCACACTGAAACATTCAATTAAATCTGGTCTTGATAAATATTTTAGAGGATAACGCATGTTAGGTCTGGGTTAGGTCTAGGATTTGCCCTCAGCAGGCACATACTTTCGCATATTTCTCATACCTGAAGGCCAGATCCTGGGCTTTCTCTGGATTGCATCACGTAGAAGTGTGGTACCACACTGGAACAGTCCATTAAACCTGGTTTCGATCAATATTTTAGAGGATAACGCAAGTTAGGTCTAGGTTAGGCCTGGGATTTTCCCTCAGACACATACTTTCGCATTCTTCACATACTTGTTGAACGGATCCTGGGTTGTTTGTGGTTTGGATCACGTAGTAATGTGGTACCACACCGAAAAAGTCCATTAAACCTGGTTTCGATGAATATTTTAGAGAATAACTCATGTAAGGTCTAGGTTAGGTCTGGGATTTTCTCTCATCAGGCTCGTACTTTCGCATAGTTCTCATACTTGATGAACAGATCCCTGGCTATTTCTGGTCTGGATCACGTAGTAATGTGGTACCACACTGAAACAGTCAATTAAACCTGGTTTCGACCAATATTTTAGAGGATAACGCATGTTATGTCTGGGATAGGTCCGGGATTTGCTCTCATCAGGCTCGTACTTTCGCATATTTCTCATAGATGATGGCCAGATTCTGGGCTTTTTCTGGTTTGGATCACGTAGTAATGTGGTACCACACTGAAACAGTCGATTAAAACAGGTTTCGGTCAATATTTTAGACGATAACGCAAGTTATGTCTGGGATAGGTCTGGGATTTGCCCTCGTCAGGCTCATACTTTCGCATTCTTCACATACTAGTTGTACAGATCCTGGGTTTTTTTCTGGTTTGGATCACGTAGTAATGTGGTACCACACTGAAACAGTCGATTAAACCTGGTTTCGATTAACAATTTTGAGGGTAACGCATGTTAGATCTAGGTTAGGCCTGGGATTTTCCCTCATCAGACACATACTTTCGCATTCTTCACATACATGTTGAACGGATCCTGGGTTTTTTCTGCTTTGGATCACGTAGTAATGTGGTACCACACTGAAAAAGTCCATTTAACCAGGTTTCGATGAATATTTTAGAGAATAACTCATGTTAGGTCTAGGTTAGGTCTGGGATTTGCTCTCATCAGACTCGTACTTTCGCATATTTCTCATACTTGATGGCCAGATTCTGGCCTTTTTCTAGTTTGGATCCCGTAGTAATGTGGTACCACACTGAAACAGTCCTTTAAACCTGGTTTCGATCAATATTTTAGAGGATAACGCAAGTTAGGTCTAGGTTAGGCATGGGATTTTCCCTCATCAGACACATACTTTCGCATTCTTCACATACTTGTTGTCAGATCCTGGGTTTTTTCTGGTTTGGATCAGGTAGTAATGTGGTACCACACTGAAACAGTCCATTAAACCTGGTTTCGATCAATATTTTAGAGGATAACGCATGTTATGTCTGGGATAGGTCTGGGATTTGCCCTCGTCAGGCTCATACTTTCGCATTCTCCACATACTTGTTGACGAGATCCTGGGTTTTTTCTGGTTTGGATCGCGTAGTAATGTGGTACCACACTGAAACATTCAATTAAATCTGGTCTTGATAAATATTTTAGGGGATAACGCATGTTAGGTCTGGGTTAGGTCAAGGATTTGTCCTCAGCAGGCTCATACTTTCGCATACTTCTCATACTTGATGGCCAGATCCTGGGCTTTTTCTGGATTGGATCACGTAGTAATGTGGTACCACACAGAAACAGTCCTTTAAACCTGGTTTCGATCAATATTTTAGAGGATATCGCAAATTAGGTCTAGGTTAGGCCTGGGATTTTCCCTCATCAGACACATACTTTCGCATTCTTCACATACTTGTTGAACAGATCCTGGGTTTTTTCTGGTTTGGATCACGTAGTAATGTGGTACCACACTGAAACAGTCCATTAAACCTGGTTTCGATCAATATTTTAGAGGGTAACGCATGTTATGTCTCGGATAGGTCTGGGATTTGCCCTCGTCAGACACATACTTTCGCATTCTCCACATACTTGTTGACGAGATCCTGGGTTTTTTCTGGTTTGGATCGCGTAGTAATGTGGTACCACGCTGAAACATTCAATTAAATCTGGTCTTGATAAATATTTTAGAGGATAACGCATGTTAGGTCTGGGTTAGGTCTAGGATTTGTCCTCAGCAGGCTCATACTTTCGCATACTTCTCATACTTGATGGCCAGATCCTGGGCTTTTTCTGGATTGGATCACGTAGTAATGTGGTACCACACTGAAACAGTCCTTTAAACCTGGTTTCGATCAATATTTTAGAGGATATCGCAAGTTAGGTCTAGGTTAGGCCTGGGATTTTCCCTCATCAGACACATACTTTCGCATTCTTCACATACTTGATGAACAGATCCTGGGTTTTTTCTGATTTGGATCACGTAGTAATGTGGTACCACAATGAAACAGTCCATTAAACCTGGTTTCGATCAATATTTTAGAGGATAACGCATGTTATGTCTCGGATAGGTCTGGGATTTGCCCTCGTCAGGCTCATACTTTCGCATTCTCCACATACTTGTTGACGAGACCCTGGGTTTTTTCTGGTTTGGATCACGTAGTAATGTGGTACCACCCTGAAACAGTCCATTAAACCTGGTTTCGATCAATATTTTAGAGGATAACGCATGTTATGTCTAGTTTAGGCCGGGGATTTGCCGTCATCAGACACATATTTTCGCGTTCTACACATACCTGTTAAACAGATCCTGGGTATTTTTCTGGTTTGGATCAGGTAGTAATGTGGTACCACAGCGAAACAGTCGATTAAACCTGGTTTCGGTCAATATATTTGAGGATAACGCATGTTAGGTCTGGGATAGGACTGGGATTTGCTCTCATCAGGCTCGTACTTTCGCATATTTCTCATACTTGTTGAACAGATCCCTGGCTGTTTCTGGTTTGGATCACGTAGTAATGTGGTACCACACTGAAACAGTCAATTAAACCTGGTTTCGATCAATATTTTAGAGGATAACGCATGTTATGTCTGGGATAGGTCCGGGATTTGACCTCATCAGGGTAATATTTTCGCATTTTTCACATACTTGTTGAACAGATTCCTGGCTATTTCTGGATTGGATCACGTACTAATGTGGTACCACACTGAAACAGTCAATTAAACCTGGTTTCGATCAATATTTTAGAGGATAACGCATGTTAGGTCTGGGTTAGGTCTAGGATTTGTCCTCAGCAGGCTCATACTTTCGCATACTTCTCATACTTGATGGCCAGATCCTGGGCTTTTTCTGGATTGGATCACGTAGTAATATGGTACCACACTGAAACAGTCCTTTAAACCTGGTTTCGATCAATATTTTAGAGGATATCGCAAGTTAGGTCTAGGTTAGGCCTGGGATTTTCCCTCATCAGACACATACTTTCGCATTCTTCACATACTTGTTGAACAGATCCTGGGTTTTTTCTGGTTTGGATCACGTAGTAATGTGGTACCACACTGAAACAGTCCATCAAACCTGGTTTCGATCAATATTTTAGAGGGTAACGCATGTTATGTCTCGGATAGGTCTGGGATTTGCCCTCGTCAGACACATACTTTCGCATTCTTCACATACTTGTTGAACAGATCCTGGGTTTTTTCTGGTTTGGATCACGTAGTAATGTGGTGCCACACTGAAACTGTCCATCAAACCTGGTTTCGATCAATATATTAGAGGATAACGCATGTTATGTCTGGGATAGGTCTGGGATTTGCCCTCGTCAGGCTCATACTTTTGCATTCTCCAAATACTTCTTGACGAGATCCTGGGTTTTTTCTGGTTTGGATCGCGTAGTAATGTGGTACCCCACTGAAGCAGTCCATTAAACCTGGTTTCGATCAATATTTTTGAGGATAACGCATGTTAGGTCTGGGTTAGGTCTAGGATTTGCCCTCAGCAGGCTCATACTTTCGCATTTTTCACATACTTGTTGAACAGATCCTGGGTTTTTCTGGTATGGATCACGTAGTAATGTGGTACCCCACTGAAACAGTCCATTAAACCTGGTTTCGATCAATATTTTAGAGGATAACGCAAGTTAGGTCTGGGATAGGTCCGGGATTTGCCCTCATCAGGGTAATATTTTCGCATTTTTCACATACTTGTTGAACAGATCCCTGGCTATTTCTGGTTTGGATCACGTAGTAATGTGGTACCACACTGAAACAGTCAATTAAATCTGGTTTCGATCAATATTTTTGAGGATAACGCATGTTAGGTCTGGGTTAGGCCTAGGATTTGCCCTCAGCAGCCTCATACTTGCGCATTCTTCACATACTTGTTGAACAGATCCTGGGTTTTTTCTGGTTTGGATCGCGTACTAATGTGGTACCACACTGAAACATTCAATTAAATCTGGTCTTGATAAATATTTTAGAGGATAACGCATGTTAGGTCTGGGTTAGGTCTAGGATTTGCCCTCAGCAGGCACATACTTTCGCATATTTCTCATACTTGAAGGCCAGATCCTGGGCTTTCTCTGGATTGCATCACGTAGAAGTGTGGTACCACACTGGAACAGTCCATTAAACCTGGTTTCGATCAATATTTTAGAGGATAACGCAAGTTAGGTCTAGGTTAGGCCTGGGATTTTCCCTCAGACACATACTTTCGCATTCTTCACATACTTGTTGAACGGATCCTGGGTTGTTTGTGGTTTGGATCACGTAGTAATGTGGTACCACACCGAAAAAGTCCATTAAACTTGGTTTCGATGAATATTTTAGAGAATAACTCATGTAAGGTCTAGGTTAGGTCTGGGATTTTCTCTCATCAGGCTCGTACTTTCGCATAGTTCTCATACTTGATGAACAGATCCCTGGCTATTTCTGGTGTGGATCACGTAGTAATGTGGTACCACACTGAAACAGTCAATTAAACCTGGTTTCGACCAATATTTTAGAGGATAACGCATGTTATGTCTGGGATAGGTCCGGGATTTGCTCTCATCAGGCTCGTACTTTCGCATATTTCTCATAGATGATGGCCAGATTCTGGGCTTTTTCTGGTTTGGATCACGTAGTAATGTGGTACCACACTGAAACAGTCGATTAAAACAGGTTTCGGTCAATATTTTAGACGATAACGCAAGTTATGTCTGGGATAGGTCTGGGATTTGCCCTCGTCAGGCTCATACTTTCGCATTCTTCACATACTAGTTGTACAGATCCTGGGTTTTTTTCTGGTTTGGATCACGTAGTAATGTGGTACCACACTGAAACAGTCGATTAAAACTGGTTTCGATTAACAATTTTGAGGGTAACGCATGTTAGATCTAGGTTAAGCCTGGGATTTTCCCTCATCAGACACATACTTTCGCATTCTTCACATACATGTTGAACGGATCCTGGGTTTTTTCTTCTTTGGATCACGTAGTAATGTGGTACCACACTGAAAAAGTCCATTTAACCAGGTTTCGATGAATATTTTAGAGAATAACTCATGTTAGGTCTAGGTTAGGTCTGGGATTTGCTCTCATCAGACTCGTACTTTCGCATATTTCTCATACTTGATGGCCAGATTCTGGCCTTTTTCTAGTTTGGATCCCGTAGTAATGTGGTACCACACTGAAACAGTCCTTTAAACCTGGTTTCGATCAATATTTTAGAGGATAACGCAAGTTAGGTCTAGGTTAGGCATGGGATTTTCCCTCATCAGACACATACTTTCGCATTCTTCACATACTTGTTGTCAGATCCTGGGTTTTTTCTGGTTTGGATCAGGTAGTAATTTGGTACCACACTGAAACAGTCCATTAAACCTGGTTTCGATCAATATTTTAGAGGATAACGCATGTTATGTCTGGGATAGGTCTGGGATTTGCCCTCGTCAGGCTCATACTTTCGCATTCTCCACATACTTGTTGACGAGATCCTGGGTTTTTTCTGGTTTGGATCGCGTAGTAATGTGGTACCACACTGAAACATTCAATTAAATCTGGTCTTGATAAATATTTTAGGGGATAACGCATGTTAGGTCTGGGTTAGGTCAAGGATTTGTCCTCAGCAGGCTCATACTTTCGCATACTTCTCATACTTGATGGCCAGATCCTGGGCTTTTTCTGGATTGGATCACGTAGTAATGTGGTACCACACAGAAACAGTCCTTTAAACCTGGTTTCGATCAATATTTTAGAGGATATCGCAAATTAGGTCTAGGTTAGGCCTGGGATTTTCCCTCATCAGACACATACTTTCGCATTCTTCACATACTTGTTGAACAGATCCTGGGTTTTTTCTGGTTTGGATCACGTAGTAATGTGGTACCACACTGAAACAGTCCATTAAACCTGGTTTCGATCAATATTTTAGAGGGTAACGCATGTTATGTCTCGGATAGGTCTGGGATTTGCCCTCGTCAGACACATACTTTCGCATTCTCCACATACTTGTTGACGAGATCCTGGGTTTTTTCTGGTTTGGATCGCGTAGTAATGTGGTACCACGCTGAAACATTCAATTAAATCTGGTCTTGATAAATATTTTAGAGGATAACGCATGTTAGGTCTGGGTTAGGTCTAGGATTTGTCCTCAGCAGGCTCATACTTTCGCATACTTCTCATACTTGATGGCCAGATCCTGGGCTTTTTCTGGATTGGATCACGTAGTAATGTGGTACCACACTGAAACAGTCCTTTAAACCTGGTTTCGATCAATATTTTAGAGGATATCGCAAGTTAGGTCTAGGTTAGGCCTGGGATTTTCCCTCATCAGACACATACTTTCGCATTCTTCACATACTTGATGAACAGATCCTGGGTTTTTTCTGATTTGGATCACGTAGTAATGTGGTACCACAATGAAACAGTCCATTAAACCTGGTTTCGATCAATATTTTAGAGGATAACGCATGTTATGTCTCGGATAGGTCTGGGATTTGCCCTCGTCAGGCTCATACTTTCGCATTCTCCACATACTTGTTGACGAGACCCTGGGTTTTTTCTGGTTTGGATCACGTAGTAATGTGGTACCACCCTGAAACAGTCCATTAAACCTGGTTTCGATCAATATTTTAGAGGATAACGCATGTTATGTCTAGTTTAGGCCGGGGATTTGCCGTCATCAGACACATATTTTCGCGTTCTACACATACCTGTTAAACAGATCCTGGGTATTTTTCTGGTTTGGATCAGGTAGTAATGTGGTACCACACCGAAACAGTCGATTAAACCTGGTTTCGGTCAATATATTTGAGGATAACGCATGTTAGGTCTGGGATAGGACTGGGATTTGCTCTCATCAGGCTCGTACTTTCGCATATTTCTCATACTTGTTGAACAGATCCCTGGCTGTTTCTGGTTTGGATCACGTAGTAATGTGGTACCACACTGAAACAGTCAATTAAACCTGGTTTCGATCAATATTTTAGAGGATAACGCATGTTATGTCTGGGATAGGTCCGGGATTTGACCTCATCAGGGTAATATTTTCGCATTTTTCACATACTTGTTGAACAGATTCCTGGCTATTTCTGGTTTGGATCACGTACTAATGTGGTACCACACTGAAACAGTCAATTAAACCTGGTTTCGATCAATATTTTAGAGGATAACGCATGTTAGGTCTGGGTTAGGTCTAGGATTTGTCCTCAGCAGGCTCATACTTTCGCATACTTCTCATACTTGATGGCCAGATCCTGGGCTTTTTCTGGATTGGATCACGTAGTAATATGGTACCACACTGAAACAGTCCTTTATACCTGGTTTCGATCAATATTTTAGAGGATATCGCAAGTTAGGTCTAGGTTAGGCCTGGGATTTTCCCTCATCAGACACATACTTTCGCATTCTTCACATACTTGTTGAACAGATCCTGGGTTTTTTCTGGTTTGGATCACGTAGTAATGTGGTACCACACTGAAACAGTCCATCAAACCTGGTTTCGATCAATATTTTAGAGGGTAACGCATGTTATGTCTCGGATAGGTCTGGGATTTGCCCTCGTCAGACACATACTTTCGCATTCTTCACATACTTGTTGAACAGATCCTGGGTTTTTTCTGGTTTGGATCACGTAGTAATGTGGTGCCACACTGAAACTGTCCATCAAACCTGGTTTCGATCAATATATTAGAGGATAACGCATGTTATGTCTGGGATAGGTCTGGGATTTGCCCTCGTCAGGCTCATACTTTTGCATTCTCCACATACTTGTTGAGGAGATCCTGGGTTTTTTCTGGTTTGGATCGCGTAGTAATGTGGTACCACACTGAAACATTCAATTAAATCTGGTCTTGATAAATATTTTAGAGGATAACGCATGCTAGGTCTGGGTTAGGTCTAGGATTTGTCCTCAGCAGGCTCATACTTTCGCATACTTCTCATACTTGATGAACAGATCCCTGGCTGTTTCTGGTTTGGATCACGTAGTAATGTGGTACCACACTGAAACAGTCAATTAAACCTGGTTTCGACCAATATTTTAGAGGATAACGCATGTTATGTCTGGGATAGGTCCGGGATTTGCTCTCATCAGGCTCGTACTTTCGCATATTTCTCATAGATGATGGCCAGATTCTGGGCTTTTTCTGGGATTTGCCCTCGTCAGGCTCATACTTTCGCATTCTCCACATACTTGTTGACCAGATCCTGGGTTTTTTCTGGTTTGGATCACGTAGTAATGTGGTCCACACTGAAACAGTCAATTAAACCTGGTTTCGATCAATATTTTAGAGGATAACGCATGTTATGTCTCGGTTGGGCGTGGGATTTGCCCTCTTCAGGGTCATATTTTCGCATTTTTCACATACTTGTTGAACAGATCCCTGGCTATTTCTGATTTGGATTACGTAGTAATGTGGTATTACACTGAAACAGTCAATTAAACCTGGTTTCGATCAATATTTTAGAGGATAACGCATGTTATGTCTAGGTTGGGCTTGGGATTTGCCCTCATCAGACACATATTTTCGCGTTCTACACATAACTGTTAAACAGATCCTGGGTATTTTTCTGGTTTGGATCAGGTGGTAATGTGGTACCACACTGAAACAGTCTATTAAACCAGGGGTCGATCAATATTTTAGAGGATAACGCATGTTATATCTAGGTTGGGCCTGGGATTTGCCCTCACCAGACACATACTTTCGGATTCTCCACATACTTGTTAAACAGATCCTGGGCATTTTCTGGATTGGATCACGTAGTAATGTGGTACCACACTGAAACAGTCAATTAAACCTGGTTTCGACCAATATTTTAGAGGATAACGCATGTTATGTCTGGGATAGGTCCGGGATTTGCTCTCATCAGGCTCGTACTTTCGCATATTTCTCATAGATGATGGCCAGATTCTGGGCTTTTTCTGGGATTTGCCCTCGTCAGGCTCATACTTTCGCATTCTCCACATACTTGTTGACCAGATCCTGGGTTTTTTCTTGTTTGGATCACGTAGTAATGTGGTACCACACTGAAACAGTCCATTAAACCTGGTTTCGATCAATATTTTAGAGGATGACGCAAGTTATGTCTGGGATAGGTTCGGGATTTGCCCTCGTCAGGCTCATACTTTCGCATTCTCCACATACTTGTTGGCCAGATCCTGGGTTTTTCCTGGTTTGGAACACGTAATAATGTGGTACCACACTGAAAAAGTCCATTAAACCTGGATTCGATGAATATTTTAGAGAATGACTCATATTAGATCTAGGTCAGGTCTGGGATTTGCTCTCATCAGTCTCGTTCTTTCGCATATTTCTCATACTTGTTGAACAGATCCCTGGCTATTTCTGGTTTGGATCACGTAGTAATGTGGTCCACACTGAAACAGTCAATTAAACCTGGTTTCGATCAATATTTTAGAGGATAACGCATGTTATGTCTCGGTTGGGCGTGGGATTTGCCCTCTTCAGGGTCATATTTTCGCATTTTTCACATACTTGTTGAACAGATCCCTGGCTATTTCTGATTTGGATTACGTAGTAATGTGGTATTACACTGAAACAGTCAATTAAACCTGGTTTCGATCAATATTTTAGAGGATAACGCATGTTATGTCTAGGTTGGGCTTGGGATTTGCCCTCATCAGACACATATTTTCGCGTTCTACACATAACTGTTAAACAGATCCTGGGTATTTTTCTGGTTTGGATCAGGTGGTAATGTGGTACCACACTGAAACAGTCTATTAAACCAGGGGTCGATCAATATTTTAGAGGATAACGCATGTTATATCTAGGTTGGGCCTGGGATTTGCCCTCACCAGACACATACTTTCGGATTCTCCACATACTTGTTAAACAGATCCTGGGCATTTTCTGGATTGGATCACGTAGTAATGTGGTGCCACACTGAAACAGTAAATTAATCCTGGTTTCGATCAATATTCTAGAGGATAACGCAAGTTAGGTCTGGGATTGGTCCGGGATTTGCCCTCGTCAGGCTCATACTTTCGCATTCTTCACATACTAGTTGTACAGATCCTGGGTTTTTTTCTGGTTTGGATCACGTAGTAATGTGGTACCACACTGAAACAGTCGATTAAACCTGGTTTCGATTAACAATTTTGAGGGTAACGCATGTTAGGTCTAGGTTAGGCCTGGGATTTTCCCTCATCAGACACATACTTTCGCATTCTTCACATACATGTTGAACGGATCCTGGGTTTTTTCTGCTTTGGATCACGTAGTAATGTGGTACCACACTGAAAAAGTCCAATTAACCTGGTTTCGATCAATATTTTAGAGGATAACGCAAGTTAGGTCTGGTATAGGTCCGGGATTTGCCCTCATCAGGGTAATATTTTCGCATTTTTCACATACTTGTTGAACAGATCCCTGGCTATTCCTGGTTTGGATCACGTAGTAATGTGGTACCACACTGAAACAGTCAATTAAATCTGGTTTCGATCAATATTTTTGAGGATAATGCATGTTAGGTCTGGGTTAGGCCTAGGATTTGCCCTCAGCAGCCTCATACTTGCGCATTCTTCACATACTTGTTGAACAGATCCTGGGTTTTTTCTGGTTTGGATCGCGTACTAATGTGGTACCACACTGAAACATTCAATTAAATCTGGTCTTGATAAATATTTTAGAGGATAACGCATGTTAGGTCTGGGTTAGGTCTAGGATTTGCCCTCAGCAGGCACATACTTTCGCATATTTCTCATACTTGAAGGCCAGATCCTGGGCTTTCTCTGGATTGCATCACGTAGAAGTGTGGTACCACACTGGAACAGTCCATTAAACCTGGTTTCGATCAATATTTTAGAGGATAACGCAAGTTAGGTCTAGGTTAGGCCTGGGATTTTCCCTCAGACACATACTTTCGCATTCTTCACATACTTGTTGAACGGATCCTGGGTTGTTTGTGGTTTGGATCATGTAGTAATGTGGTACCACACCGAAAAAGTCCATTAAACCTGGTTTCGATGAATATTTTAGAGAATAACTCATGTAAGGTCTAGGTTAGGTCTGGGATTTTCTCCCATCAGGCTCGTACTTTCGCATAGTTCTCATACTTGATGAACAGATCCCTGGCTATTTCTGGTTTGGATCACGTAGTAATGTGGTACCACACTGAAACAGTCAATTAAACCTGGTTTCGACCAATATTTTAGAGGATAACGCATGTTATGTCTGGGATAGGTCGGGGATTTGCTCTCATCAGGCTCGTACTTTCGCATATTTCTCATAGATGATGGCCAGATTCTGGGCTTTTTCTGGTTTGGATCACGTAGTAATGTGGTACCACACTGAAACAGTCGATTAAAACAGGTTTCGGTCAATATTTTAGACGATAACGCAAGTTATGTCTGGGATAGGTCTGGGATTTGCCCTCGTCAGGCTCATACTTTCGCATTCTTCACATACTAGTTGTACAGATCCTGGGTTTTTTACTGGTTTGGATCACGTAGTAATGTGGTACCACACTGAAACAGTCGATTAAACCTGGTTTCGATGAATATTTTAGAGAATAACTCATGTTAGGTCTAGGTTAGGTCTGGGATTTGCTCTCATCAGACTCGTACTTTCGCATATTTCTCATACTTGATGGCCAGATTCTGGCCTTTTTCTATTTTGGATCCCGTAGTAATGTGGTACCACACTGAAACAGTCCTTTAAACCTGGTTTCGATCAATATTTTAGAGGATAACGCAAGTTAGGTCTAGGTTAGGCATGGGATTTTCCCTCATCAGACACATACTTTCGCATTCTTCACATACTTGTGGAACAGATCCCGGGCTTTTTCTGGTTTGGATCACGTGGTAATGTGGTACCACACTGAAACTGTCAATTAAACCTAGTCGGGGCCAACATTTCAATGGATAACGCATGTTAGGTGTGGGCTACGTCTGTGATTTGCCCTCATGAGGCTAATACTTTCGGATATTTCTCATACTTGTTTGCCAGATCCTGGGCTTTTACTGGTTTGGATCACGTAGTAATGTGGTACCACACTGAAACAGACCATTAAACCTGGTTTCGATCAATGTTTTAGAGGTTAACGCATGTTAGGTCTAGGTTAGGCCTTGGATTTGCCCTCATCAGTCTCATACTTCCTCATTCTTCACATACTTCTTCAACAGATCCTGTGTTTTTTCTGGTTTGGATCACATAGTAATGTGGAACCATACTGAAACAGTCGATTAAACCAGGTTTCGATCAATATTTTAGATGATAACGCATGTTAGGTCTAGGTTAGGCCTGGGATTTGCCCTCATCAGACTCATACTTTCGCATTCTACACATACTTGTGGAACAGATCCTGGGTTTTTTCTGGTTTGGATCACGTAGTAATGTGGTACCACACTGAAACAGTCAATTCAACCTGGTCTCGATAAATATCTTAGAGGATAACGCATGTTAGATCTGGGTTAGGTCTGTGATTTGCCCTCATTAGGCTCATACTTTCGCATATTTCTCATACTTGATGGCCAGATTCTGGGCTTTTTCTGGTGTGGATCACGTAGTAGTGTGAGACCACACTGAAATAGTCGATTAAACCTGGTCTCGATCAATATTTTAGAGGATAACGCATGTTAGGTCTGAGTTGGGTCTAGGATTTGCCGTCATCAGGCTCATACTTTCGCATATTTCTCTTACATGTTAGCCAGATCCTTTGCTTTTTCTGGTTTGGATCACATAGAAATGTGGTACCACACTGAAACAGTCAATTAAACCTGGTTTCGATCAATATTTCAGAGGATAACGCATGTTAGGTCTAGGTTAGGCCGTGGATTTGCCCTCATCAGACTCATGCTTTCGCATTCTTCACATACTTGTTCAACAGGTCCCGGGTTTTTTCTGGTTTTGATCACGTGGTAATGCGGTACCACACTGAAACAGTCCATTAAACCTGGTTTCGATCAATGTTTTAGAGGATATCACCTGTTAGGTCTAGGTTAGGCCTTGGATTTGCCCTTATCTGACTCATACTTTCGCATTCTTCACATACTTCTTGTACAGATCCTGGGTTTTTTCTGGTTTGGATCACATAGTGGTGTGGTACCACACTGAAACACTCGATTAAATATGGTTTTGATCAATATTTTAGAGGATAACACATGTTAGGTCTATGTTAGGTCTGGCATTTGCTCTCATAAGGATCATACTTTCGCATATTTCTCATACTTGATGGCCAGATTCTGGGCTTTTTTTGGTTTGGATCACGTAATAATGTGGTACCACACTGAAACAGTCCATTAAACCTGGTTTCGATCAATAATTTAGAGGATAACGCATGTTAGGACTATGACAGGTCAGGGATTTGCTCTCAGGAGGCTCATACTTTCGCATATTTCTGATACTTCATGGCCAGATTCGGGGCTTTTTCTGGTTTGGATCACGTAGTAATGTGGTACCACACTGAAACAGTCGACTAAACCAGGTCACGATCAATATTATAGATGATAACACATGTTAGGTCTGGGTTAGGTCTAGAATTTGCCCTCATCAGGCTCATATTTTCGCATTTTTCGCATACTCGTTGACCAGATCCTAGGCTTTTTCTGGTTTGGATCACGTAGTAATGTGGTACGACACTGAAACAGTCCATTAAACCTGGTTTCGATCAATATTTTAGCGGATAACGCATGTTAGCACTATGTTAGGTCTGGGATTTGCTCTCACTAGGCTCATACTTTCGCATATTTCTCATACTTGATGGCCAGATTCTGGTCTTTTTCTGGTATCTATCACGTAGTTATGCGGTACCACACTGAAACAGTCAATTAAACCTGATTTCGATCAATGCTTTAGAGGATAACGCATTTTAGGTCTAGGTTTAGCCTTGGATTTGCCCTCATCAGTCTCATACTTCCTCATTCTTCACATACTTTTTGAACAAATCCTGTGTTTTTTCTCGTTTGGATCACATAGTAATGTGGTGCCATACTGAAACGGTCGATTAAACCAGGCTTCGATCAATATTTTAGATGACAACGCATGTCAGGTCTATGTTAGGTCTGGGATTTGCTCTCATCAGGCTCATACTTTCACATATTTCTCATACTTGATGGCCAGATTCTGGGCTTTTTTCGATTTGGATCACGTAGCAATGTGGTACCACACTGAAACAGTCGATTAGGCCTGGTTCCGATCAATATTTTTGAGGATAACCCATGTTAGGTCTATGTTAGGTCTGGGATTTGCTCTCATCAGGCTCATACTTTCGCATATTTCTCATACTTGATGGCCAGATTCTGGGCCTTTTTTGGTTTCGATCACGTAGTAATGCGGTACCACACAGAAACAGTCAATTAAACCTGGTTTCGATCAATATTTTACGGGATAACACATGTTAGGTCTACGTTATGTCTGCGATTTCCACTGATCAGGCTCATACTTTCACATATTTCTGATACATGATGGCCAGATACTGATCTTTTTCTGGTTTCGATCACGTAGTAATACGGTACCACACTGAAACAGTCCATTAAACCTGGTTTCGATCAATATTTTAGAGGATAACGCATGTTAGGTCTAGGTTAGGCCTTGGATTTGCCCCCATCAGACTCATACTTTCGCATTCTTCACATACTTGTTGAACAGATCCTGGGTTTTTTCTGGTTTGGATCACGTAGTAATGTGGTACCACACTGAAACAGTCAATTCAACCTGGTCTCGATAAATATCTTAGAGGATAACGCATGTTAGATCTGGGTTAGGTCTGGGATTTGCTCTCATGAGGCTCATACTTTCGCATATTTCTCATACTTGATGGCCAGATTCTGGGCTTTTTCTGGTTTGAATCACGTAGTAATGTGGTACCACAGTGAAATAGTCAATTCAACCTGGTCTCGATAAATATTTTAGAGCATAACGCATGTTAGGTCTGGGTTAGGTCTAGGATTTGCCCTCATCAGGCTCATATTTTCGCATTTCTCGCATACTCGTTGACCAGATCCTGGGCTTCTTCTGGTTTTTTATCACGTGGTAATGTGGTACCACACTGATACAGTCAATTAAACCTAGTCGGGGTCAACATTTCAATGGATAACGCATGTTAGGTCTGGGTTAGGTCTGTGATTTGCCCTCATGAGGCTAATACTTTCGGATATTTCTCATACTTGTTTGCCAGATCCTGGGCTTTTACATGTTTGGATCACGTAGTAATGTGGTACCACACTGAAACAGTCCATTGAACCTGGTCTCGATCAATGTTTTAGAGGATAACGTATGTTAGGTCTAGGTTAGGCCTTGGATTTTCCCTCATCAGTCTCATACTTCCTCATTCTTCACATACTTATTTAACAGATCCTGGGTTTTTTGTGGTTTGGATCACATACTAGTGTGGTACCACACTGATACAGTCGATTAAACATGGTTTTGATCAATATTTTAGCGGATAACACATATTAGGTCTAGGTTAGGTCTGGTATTTGCTCTCATCAGGCTCATACTTTCGCATATTTCTCATACTTGATGGCCAGATTCTGGGCCTTTTTTGGTATCGTTCACATAGTAATGTGGGACCACACTGAAACAGTCGATTAAACCTTATCTCGATCAATCTTTTAGAGGGTAACGCATGTTAGGTCTATGTTAGGCCTTAGATTTGGCCCCATCGGACTCATACTTTCGCATTCTGCACATACTTGTTGAACAGATCCCGGGTTTTTGCTGGTTTGGATCACGTGGTAATGTGTTGCCACACTGAAACAGTCAATTCAACCTGGTCTCCATAAACATTTTTGAGGATAACGCATGTTAGGTCTAGGTTAGGCGTCGGATTTGCCATCATCAGACTCATACTTTCGCATTCTTCACATACTTGTTGAAGAGATCCCGGGTTTTTTCTGGTTTGGATCACGTGGTAATGTGTTGCCACACTGAAACAGTCAATTAAACCTAGTCTGGGTCAAAATTTCAAAGGATACCGTATGCTAGGTTTGGGTTAGGTCTTGGATTTGCCCTCATCAGGCTCATACTTTCGCATATTTCTCATACTCGTTGACCAGATACTGGGCTTTTTCTGGTTTGGATCACGTGTTAATGTGGTACCACACTGAAACAGTCAATTAAACCTAGTCTGCGTCAAAATTTCAAAGGATAACGTATGCTAGGTCTGGGTTAGGTCTGTGATTTGCCCTTAATGAGGCTAATACTTTCGCATATTTCTCATTCTTGTTGGCCAGACCCTGGGCTTTTACTGGTTGGGATCAGGTAGTAATGTGGGACCACATTGAAACAGTCGATTAAACCTGGTCTTGATCAATATTTTGGAGGATAACGCATGTTAGGTCTGGGTTAGGTCTGGGATTTGCCATCTTCTGTCTCATACTTTCGCATTCTTCACATACTTGTTGGCCAGATCCTGCGTTGTTTCAGGTTCGGATCACATAGTAATGTGGTACCACACTGAAACAGTCGACTGAACCAGGTCACGATCAATATTTCAGAGGATATCACATGTTAAGTCTGAGTTGGGTCTGGGATTTGCCCTCATGAGGCTCATACTTTCGCCTATTTCTCGTACTTAATGGCCAGATTCTGGGCTTTTTCTGGTTTGGATCACGTAGTAATGTGGTACCACACTGAAACAGTCTTTTCAACCTGGTCTCGACAAATATTTTAGAGGATAGCGCATGTTAGGTCTGGGTTAGGTCTTGGATTTGCCCTCATCAGGCTCATACTTTCGCATATTTCTCTTACTTGTTAGCCAGAACCTTTGCTTTTTCTGGTTTGGATCACACAGTAATGTGGTACCACACTGAAACAGACCATTAAGCCTGGTTTCGATCAATATTTTAGAGGATAACCCATGTTAGGTCTATGTTAGGTCTGGGATTTGCTCTCATCAGGCTCATACTTTCGCATATTTCTCATACTTGATGGCCAGATTCTGGGCTTTTTTTGGTTTCGATCACGTAGTAATGCGTTACTACACTGAAGTAGTCAATTAAACCCGGTTTCGATCAATATTTTACATGATAACACATGTTAGGTCTAGGTTATGTCTGGGACTTCCACTGATCAAGCTCATAGTTTCGCATATTTCTGACACTTGATGGCCAGATTCTGGGCTTTTTCTGGTTTCGATCACGTAGTAATGCGGTACCACACTGAAACAGTCCATTAAACCTGGTTTCGATCAATATTTTAGCGGATAACGCATGTTAGGACTATGTTAGGTCTGGGATTTGCTCTCACTAGGGTCATACTTTCGCATATTTCTCATACTTGATGGCCAAATTCTGGTCTTTTTCTGGTTTCGATCACGTAGTAATACGGTACCACACTGAAACAGTCAATTAAACCTGATTTCGATCAATGCTTTAGAGGATAACGCATTTTAGGTCTAGGTTTAGCCTTGGATTTGCCCTCATCAGTCTCATACTTCCTCATTCTTCACATACTTCTTGAACAAATCCTGTGTTTCTTTTCGTTTGGATCACATAGTAATGTGGTACCATACTGAAACAGTCGATTAAACCAGGTTTCGATCAATATTTTAGATGACAACGCATGTTAGGTCTATGTTAGGTCTGGCATTTGCTCTCATCAGGCTCATACTTTCACATATTTCTCATACTTGATGGCCAGATTCTGGGCTTTTTTCGGTTTGGATTACGTAGCAATGTGGTACCACACTGAAACAGTCGATTAGACCTGGTTCCGATCAATATTTTTGAGGATAACCCATGTTAGGTCTATGTTAGGTCTGGGATTTGCTCTCATCAGGCTCATACTTTCGCATATTTCTCATACTTGATGGCCAGTTTCTGGGCTTTTTCTCGTTTGGATCACGTTGTAATGTGGTACCACACTGAAACAGTCGGTTGAACCTGGTTTCGATCAATATTTTAGAGGATAAGGCATGTTAGGTCTGGGTTAGGTTGGGACTTGCCCTCATCAGTCTCATACTTTCACATTCTTCACATGCTTCTTGAACAAATCCTGTGTTTTTTCTGGTTTGGATCACATAGTAATGTGGTACCATACTGAAACAGTCGATTAAACCAGGTTTCGATCAATATTTTAGATGATAACGCATGTTAGGTCTAGGTTAGGTCTGGGATTTGCCCTCATCAGACTCATACTTTCGCATTCTACACATACTTGTGGAACAGATCCTGGGTTTTTTCTGGTTTGGATCACGTAGTAATGTGGTACCACACTGAAACAGTCAATTCAACCTGGTCTCGATAAATATCTTAGAGGATAACGCATGTTAGGTCTGGGTTAGGTCTAGGATTTCCCTCATCAGGCTCATATTTTCGCATTTTTCGCATACTCGTTGACCAGATTCTGGGCTTTTTCTGGTTTGAATCACGTAGTAATGTGGTACCACACTGAAATAGTCAATTCAACCTGGTCTCGATAAATATTTTCGAGCATAACGCATGTTAGGTCTGGGTTAGGTCTAGGATTTGCCCTCATCAGGCTCATATTTTCGCATTTCTCGCATACTCGTTGACCAGATCCTGGGCTTCTTCTGGTTTTTTATCACGTGGTAATGTGGTACCACACTGATACAGTCAATTAAACCTAGTCGGGGTCAACATTTCAATGGATAACGCATGCTAGGTCTGGGTCAGGTCTGTGATTTGCCCTCATGAGGCTAATACTTTCGGATATTTCTCATACTTGTTTGCCAGATCCTGGGCTTTGACAGGTTTGGATCACGTAGTAATGTGGTACCACACTGAAACAGTCCATTGAACCTGGTCTCGATCAATGTTTTAGAGGATAACGCATGTTAGGTCTAGGTTAGTCCTTGGATTTGCCCTCATCAGTCTCATACTTCCTCATTCTTCACATACTTATTTAACAGATCCTGGGTTTTTTGTGGTTTGGATCACATACTAGTGTTGTACCACACTGATACAGTCGATTAAATCTGGTTTCGATCAATATTTTAGAGGATAACGCATATTAGGTCTAGGTTAGGCCTTGGATTTGCCCCCATCAGACTCATACATTCGCATTCTTCACATACTTGTTGAACAGATCCCGGGTTTTTTCTGGTTTGGATCACGTGGTAATGTGTTGCCACACTGAAACAGTCCATGCATCCTGGTCTCCATAAACATTTTAGAGGATAACGCATGTTAGGTCTAGGTTAGGCCTTGGATTTGCCCTCATCAGACTCATACTTTCGCATTCTTCACATACTTGTTGAAGAGATCCCGGGTTTTTTCTGGTTTGGATCACGTGGTAATGTGTTGCCACACTGAAACAGACCATTAAACCTGGTTTCGACCAAATTTTAGAGAATAACCCATGTTAGGTCTATGTTAGGTCTGGGATTTGCTCTCATCAGGCTCATACTTTCGCATATTTCTCATACTTGATGGCCAGATTCTGGGCTTTTTTTGGTTTCGATCACGTAGTAATGCGTTACTACCCTGAAGTAGTCAATTAAACCCGGTTTCGATCAATATTTTACATGATAACACATGTTAGGTCTAGGTTATGACTGGGACTTCCACTGATCAAGCTCATAGTTTCGCATATTTCTGACACTTGATGGCCAGATTCTGGGCTGTTTTCGGTTTGGATCACGTATTAATGTGGTACCACACTGAAACAGTCGATTAGACCTGGTTCCGATCAATATTTTTGAGGATAACCCATGTTAGGTCTATGTTAGGTCTGGGATTTGCTCTCATCAGGCTCATACTTTCACATATTTCTGATACATGATGGCCAGATACTGATCTTTTTCTGGTTTCGATCACGTAGTAATGCGGTACCACACTGAAACAGTCCATTAAACCTGGTTTCGATCAATATTTTAGAGGATAACGCATATTAGGTCTAGGTTAGGCCTTGGATTTGCCCCCATCAGACTCATACTTTCGCATTCTTCACATACTTGTTGAACAGATCCCGGGTTTTTTCTGGTTTGGATCACGTGGTAATATGTTACCCCACTGAAACAGACCATTAAACCTGCTTTCGACCAATATTTTAAAGGATAACGCATGATAGGTCTATGTTAGGTCTGGGATTTGCTCTCATCAGGCTCATACTTTCGCATATTTCTCATACTTGATGGCCAGTTTCTGGGCTTTTTCTGGTTTGGATCACGTTGTAGTGTGGTACCACACTGAAACAGTCGATTGAACCTGGTTTCGATCAATATTTTAGAGGATAACGCATGTTAGGTCTGGGTTAGGTTGGGACTTGCCCTCATCAGTCTCATACTTTCACATTCTTCACATACTTCTTGAACATATCCTGTGTTTTTTCTGGTTTGGATCACATAGTAATGTGGTACCATACTGAAACAGTCGATTAAACCAGGTTTCGATCAATATTTTAGATGATAACGCATGTTTGGTCTAGGTTAGGCCTGGGATTTGCCCTCATCAGACTCATACTTTCGCATTCTTCACATACTTGTGCAACAGATCCTGGGCTTTTTCTGGTTTGGATCACGTGGTAATGTGGTACCACACTGAAACAGTCCATTAAACCTGGTTTCGATCAATGTTGTAGAGGTTAACGCATGTTAGGTCTAGGTTAGGCCTTGGATTTGCCCTCATCAGTCTCATCCTTCCTCATTCTTCACATACTTCTTCAACAGATCCTGTGTTTTTTCTGGTTTGGATCACATAGTAATGTGGAACCACACTGAAACAGTCAATTCGACCTGGTCTCGATAAATATCTTAGAGGATAACGCATGTTAGATCTGGGTTAGGTCTAGGATTTCCCTCATCAGGCTCATATTTTCGCATTCTTCACATACTTGTTGAACAGATCCCGGGTTTTTTCTGGTTTGGATCACGTGGTAATGTGTTGCCACACTGAAACAGTCCATTCAACCTGGTCTCCATAAACATTTTAGAGGATAACGCATGTTAGGTCTAGGTTAGGCCTTGGATTTGCCCTCATCAGACTCATACTTTCGCATTCTTCACATACTTGTTGAAGAGATACCGGGTTTTTTCTGGTTTGGATCACGTGGTAATGTGTTGCCACACTGAAACAGACCATTAAACCTGGTTTCGACCAAATTTTAGAGAATAACCCATGTTAGGTCTATGTTAGGTCTGGGATTTGCTCTCATCAGGCTCATACTTTCGCATATTTCTCATACTTGATGGCCAGATTCTGGGCTTTTTTTGGTTTCGATCACGTAGTAATGCGTTACTACCCTGAAGTAGTCAATTAAACCCGGTTTCGATCAATATTTTACATGATAACACATGTTAGGTCTAGGTTATGTCTGGGACTTCCACTGATCAAGCTCATAGTTTCGCATATTTCTGACACTTGATGGCCAGATTCTGGGCTGTTTTCGGTTTGGATCACGTATTAATGTGGTACCACACTGAAACAGTCGATTAGACCTGGTTCCGATCAATATTTTTGAGGATAACCCATGTTAGGTCTATGTTAGGTCTGGGATTTGCTCTCATCAGGCTCATACTTTCACATATTTCTGATACATGATGGCCAGATACTGATCTTTTTCTGGTTTCGATCACGTAGTGATGCGGTACCACACTGAAACAGTCCATTAAACCTGGTTTCGATCAATATTTTAGAGGATAACGCATATTAGGTCTAGGTTAGGCCTTGGATTTGCCCCCATCAGACTCATACTTTCGCATTCTTCACATACTTGTTGAACAGATCCCGGGTTTTTTCTGGTTTGGATCACGTGGTAATATGTTACCACACTGAAACAGACCATTAAACCTGATTTCGACCAATATTTTAAAGGATAACGCATGATAGGTCTATGTTAGGTCTGGGATTTGCTCTCATCAGGCTCATACTTTCGCATATTTCTCATACTTGATGGCCAGTTTCTGGGCTTTTTCTGGTTTGGATCACGTTGTAGTGTGGTACCACACTGAAACAGTCGATTGAACCTGGTTTCGATCAATATTTTAGAGGATAACGCATGTTAGGTCTGGGTTAGGTTGGGACTTGCCCTCATCAGTCTCATACTTTCACATTCTTCACATACTTCTTGAACATATCCTGTGTTTTTTCTGGTTTGGATCACATAGTAATGTGGTACCATACTGAAACAGTCGATTAAACCAGGTTTCGATCAATATTTTAGATGATAACGCATGTTTGGTCTAGGTTAGGCCTGGGATTTGCCCTCATCAGACTCATACTTTCGCATTCTTCACATACTTGTGCAACAGATCCTGGGCTTTTTCTGGTTTGGATCACGTGGTAATGTGGTACCACACTGAAACAGTCCATTAAACCTGGTTTCGATCAATGTTGTAGAGGTTAACGCATGTTAGGTCTAGGTTAGGCCTTGGATTTGCCCTCATCAGTCTCATCCTTCCTCATTCTTCACATACTTCTTCAACAGATCCTGTGTTTTTTCTGGTTTGGATCACATAGTAATGTGGAACCACACTGAAACAGTCAATTCGACCTGGTCTCGATAAATATCTTAGAGGATAACGCATGTTAGATCTGGGTTAGGTCTAGGATTTCCCTCATCAGGCTCATATTTTCGCATTTTTCGCATACTCGTTGACCAGATTCTGGGCATTTTCTGGTTTGAATCACGTAGTAATGTGGTACCACACTGAAATAGTGAATTCAACATGGTCTCGATAAATATTTTGGAGCATAACGCATGTTAGGTCTGGGTTAGGTCTAGGATTTGCCCTCATCAGGCTCATATTTTCGCATTTTTCGCATACTCGTTGACCAGATCCTGGGCTTTTACAGGTTTGGATCACGTAGTAATGTGGTACCACACTGAAACAGTCCATTGAACCTGGTCTCGATCAATGTTTTAGAGGATAACGCATGTTAGGTCTAGGTTAGGCCTTGGATTTGCCCTCATCAGGGTCATACTTCCTCATTCTTCACATACTTGTTGAACAGATCCCGGGTCTTTTCTGGTTTGGATCACGTGGTAATGTGTTGCCACACTGAAACAGTCAATTCAACCTGGTCTCCGTAAACATTTTAGAGGATAACGCATGTTAGGTCTAGGTTAGGCCTTGGATTTGCCCTCATCAGACTCATACTTTCGCATTCTTCACATACTTGTTGAAGAGATCCCGGGTTTTTTCTGGTTTGGATCACGTGGAAATGTGTTGCCACACTGAAACAGACCATTAAACCTGGTTTCGACGAAATTTTAGAGAATAACCCATGTTAGGTCTATGTTAGGTCTGGGATTTGCTCTCATTAGGCTCTTACTTTCGCATATTTCTCATACTCGTTGACCAGATACTGGGCTTTTTCTGGTATGGATCACGTGTTAATGTGGTACCACACTGAAACTGTCAATTAAACCTAGTCTGGGTCAAAATTTCAAAGGATAACGTATGTTAGGACCGGGTTAGGTCTGTGATTTGCCCTTAATGAGGCTAATACTTTCGCATATTTCTCATTCTTGTTGGCCAGACCCTGGGCTTTTACTGGTTGGGATCACGTAGCAATGTGGGACCACATTGTAACAGTCGATTAAACCTGGTCTCGATCAATATTTTGGAGGATAACGCATGTTAGGTCTGGGTTAGGTCTGGGATTTGCCATCTTCTGTCTCATACTTTCGCATTCTTCACATACTTGTTGGCCAGATCCTGCGTTTTTTCTGGTTCGGATCACATAGTAATGTGGTACCACACTGAAACAGTCGACTAAACCAGGTCACGATCAATATTTCAGAGGATATCACATGTTAAGTCTGAGTTGGGTCTGGGATTTGCCCTCATGAGGCTCATACTTTCGCCTATTTCTCTTACTTAATGGCCAGATTCTGGGCTTTTCCTGGTATGGATTACGTAGTAATGTTGTACCACACTGAAACAGTCTTTTCAACCTGGTCTCGACAAATATTTTAGAGTATAGCGCATGTTAGGTCTGGGTTAGGTCTTGGATTTACCCTCATCAGGCTCATACTTTCGCATATTTCTCTTACTTGTTAGCCAGAACCTTTGCTTTTTCTGGTTTGGATCACACAGTAATGTGGTACCACACTGAAACAGACCATTAAGCCTGGTTTCGATCAATATTTTAGAGGATAACCCATGTTAGGTCTATGTTAGGTCTGGGATTTGCTCTCATCAGGCTCCTACTTTCGCATATTTCTCATACTTGATGGCCAGATTCTGGGCTTTTTTTGGTTTCGATCACGTAGTAATGCGTTACTACACTGAAACAGTCAATTAAACCTGGTTTCGATCAATATTTTACATGATACAACATGTTAGGTCTAGGTTATGTCTGGGACTTCCACTGATCAAGCTCATAGTTTCGCATATTTCTGACACTTGATGGCCAGATTCTGGGCTTTTTCTGGTTTCGATCACGTAGTAATGCGGTACCACACTGAAACAGTCCATTAAACCTGGTTTCGATCAATGTTTTAGAGGATAAAGCATGTTAGGTCTAGGTTAGGCCTTGGATTTGCCCTCTTCAGTCTCCTACTTTCGCATTCTTCACATACTCGTCGACCAGATCCTGGGCTTTTTCTGGTTTGGAACACGCGGTAATGTGGTACCACACTGAAACAGTCAATTAAACCTAGTCTGGGTCAACATTTGAAAGGATAACGCATGCTAGGTCTGGGTTAGGTCTGTGATTTGCCTTCATGAGGCTAATACTTTCGCATATTTCTCATACTTGTTGGCCAGATCCTGGGCTTTTACTGGTTTGGAACACGCGGTAATGTGGTACCACACTGAAACAGTCAATTAAACCTAGTCTGGGTCAACATTTGAAAGGATAACGCATGCTAGGTCTGGGTTAGGTCTGTGATTTGCCTTCATGAGGCTAATACTTTCGCATATTTCTCATACTTGTTGGCCAGATCCTGGGCTCTTACTGGTTTGGATCACGTAGTAATGTGGTACCACACTGAAACAGTCAATTAAACCTGGTTTCGATCAATATTTCAGAGGATAACGCATGTTAGGTCTAGGTTAGGCCTTGGATTTGCCCTCATCAGACTCATACTTTCGCATTCTTCACATACTTGTTGAACAGATCCCGGGTTTTTTCTGGTTTGGATCTCGTGGTAATGTGTTACCACACTGAAACAAACCATTAAACCTGGTTTGGATCAATATTTTAGAGGATAACGCAAGTTAGGTCTATGTTAGGTCTGGAATTTGCTCTCATAAGGCTCATACTTTCGCATATTTCTCATACTTGATGGCCAGATTCTGGGCTTTTTTTGGTTTGGATCACGTAGTAATGTGGTACCACATTGAAACAGTCCATTAAACCTGGTTTTGATCAATATTTTAGAGGATAACGCATGGTAGGTCTATGTTAGGTCCTGGATTTGCTCTCATGAGGCTCATACTTTCGCATATATCTCATACTTCATGGCCAGATTCTGGGCTTTTTCTGGATTGGATCACGTAGTAGTGTGGTACCACACTGAAACAGTCATTTCAACCTGGTCTCCATAAATATTTTAGAGGATAACGCATGTTAGGTCTAGGTTGGGCCTTGGATTTGCCCTCATCAGACTCATACTTTCGCATTCTTCACATACTTGTTGAAGAGATCCCGGGTTTTTTCTGGTTTGGATCACGTGGAAATGTGTTGCCACACTGAAACAGACCATTAAACCTGGTTTCGACGAAATTTTAGAGAATAACCCATGTTAGGTCTATGTTAGGTCTGGGATTTGCTCTCATTAGGCTCTTACTTTCGCATATTTCTCATACTCGTTGACCAGATACTGGGCTTTTTCTGGTATGGATCACGTGTTAATGTGGTACCACACTGAAACTGTCAATTAAACCTAGTCTGGGTCAAAATTTCAAAGGATAACGTATGTTAGGACCGGGTTAGGTCTGTGATTTGCCCTTAATGAGGCTAATACTTTCGCATATTTCTCATTCTTGTTGGCCAGACCCTGGGCTTTTACTGGTTGGGATCACGTAGCAATGTGGGACCACATTGTAACAGTCGATTAAACCTGGTCTCGATCAATATTTTGGAGGATAACGCATGTTAGGTCTGGGTTAGGTCTGGGATTTGCCATCTTCTGTCTCATACTTTCGCATTCTTCACATACTTGTTGGCCAGATCCTGCGTTTTTTCTGGTTCGGATCACATAGTAATGTGGTACCACACTGAAACAGTCGACTAAACCAGGTCACGATCAATATTTCAGAGGATATCACATGTTAAGTCTGAGTTGGGTCTGGGATTTGCCCTCATGAGGCTCATACTTTCGCCTATTTCTCTTACTTAATGGCCAGATTCTGGGCTTTTCCTGGTATGGATTACGTAGTAATGTTGTACCACACTGAAACAGTCTTTTCAACCTGGTCTCGACAAATATTTTAGAGTATAGCGCATGTTAGGTCTGGGTTAGGTCTTGGATTTACCCTCATCAGGCTCATACTTTCGCATATTTCTCTTACTTGTTAGCCAGAACCTTTGCTTTTTCTGGTTTGGATCACACAGTAATGTGGTACCACACTGAAACAGACCATTAAGCCTGGTTTCGATCAATATTTTAGAGGATAACCCATGTTAGGTCTATGTTAGGTCTGGGATTTGCTCTCATCAGGCTCCTACTTTCGCATATTTCTCATACTTGATGGCCAGATTCTGGGCTTTTTTTGGTTTCGATCACGTAGTAATGCGTTACTACACTGAAACAGTCAATTAAACCTGGTTTCGATCAATATTTTACATGATACAACATGTTAGGTCTAGGTTATGTCTGGGACTTCCACTGATCAAGCTCATAGTTTCGCATATTTCTGACACTTGATGGCCAGATTCTGGGCTTTTTCTGGTTTCGATCACGTAGTAATGCGGTACCACACTGAAACAGTCCATTAAACCTGGTTTCGATCAATGTTTTAGAGGATAAAGCATGTTAGGTCTAGGTTAGGCCTTGGATTTGCCCTCTTCAGTCTCCTACTTTCGCATTCTTCACATACTCGTCGACCAGATCCTGGGCTTTTTCTGGTTTGGAACACGCGGTAATGTGGTACCACACTGAAACAGTCAATTAAACCTAGTCTGGGTCAACATTTGAAAGGATAACGCATGCTAGGTCTGGGTTAGGTCTGTGATTTGCCTTCATGAGGCTAATACTTTCGCATATTTCTCATACTTGTTGGCCAGATCCTGGGCTTTTACTGGTTTGGAACACGCGGTAATGTGGTACCACACTGAAACAGTCAATTAAACCTAGTCTGGGTCAACATTTGAAAGGATAACGCATGCTAGGTCTGGGTTAGGTCTGTGATTTGCCTTCATGAGGCTAATACTTTCGCATATTTCTCATACTTGTTGGCCAGATCCTGGGCTCTTACTGGTTTGGATCACGTAGTAATGTGGTACCACACTGAAACAGTCAATTAAACCTGGTTTCGATCAATATTTCAGAGGATAACGCATGTTAGGTCTAGGTTAGGCCTTGGATTTGCCCTCATCAGACTCATACTTTCGCATTCTTCACATACTTGTTGAACAGATCCCGGGTTTTTTCTGGTTTGGATCACGTGGTAATGCGGTACCACACTGAAACAGTCCATTAAACCTGGTTTCGATCAATGTTTTAGAGGATAACACCTGTTAGGTCTAGGTTAGGCCTTGGATTTGCCCTTATCTGACTCATACTTTCGCATTCTTCACATACTTGTTGAAGAGATCCCGGGTTTTTTCTGGTTTGGATCACGTGGTAATGTGTTGCCACACTGAAACAGACCATTAAACCTGGTTTCGACCAAATTTTAGAGAATAACCCATGTTAGGTCTATGTTAGGTCTGGGATTTGCTCTCATTAGGCCCATACTTTCGCATATTTCTCATACTCGTTGACCAGATCCTGGGCTTTTTCTGGTTTGGATTACGCGGTAGTGTGGTACCACATTGAAACAGTCAATTAAACCTAGTCTGGGTCAACATTTCAAAGGATAACGCATGTTAGGTCTGGTTTAGGCCTGGGATTTGCCCTCATCAGACTCATATTTTCGCATTCTTCACATACTTGTGGAACAGATCCTGGGTTTTTTCTGGTTTGGTTTCACGTAGTAATGTGGTACCACACTGAAACTATCCATTAAACCTGGTTTCGATCAATGATTTAGAGGATAACGCATGTTAGGTCTAGGTTAGGCCTTGGATTTGCCCTCATCAGTCTCATACTTCCTCATTCTTCACATACTTCTTCAACAGATCCTGGGTTTTTTCTGGTTTGGATCACATACTAGTGCGGTACCACACTGATACAGTCGATAAAACCTGGTCTCGATCAATCTTTTAGAGGATAACGCATGTTAGGTCTATATTAGGTCTGGGATTTGCCCTAATCAGGCTCATACTTTCGCATTCTTCACATACTTGATGGCCAGATTCTGGGCTATTTTTGCTTTGAATCGCGTAGTAATGTGATACCACACTGAAACAGTCCATAAACCTGGTTGCGGTCAATATGTTAGAGGATAACGCATGTTAGGTCTATGTTAGGTCTGGGATTTCCTTTCATTAGGCTCATACTTTCGAATATTTCTCATACTTGATTGCCAGCTTCTGGGCTTTGTTTGGTTTGGATCACGTAGTAATGTGGTACCACACTGAAACAGTCCATTAAACCTGGTTTCGATCAATATTTTAGAGGATAACGCATGGTAGGTCTATGTTAGGTCCTGGATTTGCTCTCATGAGGCTCATACTTTCGCATATTTCTCATACTTGATGGCCAGATTCTGGGCTTTTTCTGGTTTGAATCACGTAGTAATGTGGTACCACACTGAAATAGTCAATTCAACCTGGTCTCGATAAATATTTCAGAGCATAACGCATGTTAGGTCTGGGTTAGGTCTAGGATTTGCCCTCATCAGGCTCATATTTTCGCATTTTTCGCATACTCGTTGACCAGATCCTGGGCTTTTTCTGGTTTTTTATCACGTGGTAATGTGGTACCACACTGATACAGTCAATTAAACCTAGTCGGGGTCAACATTTCAATGGATAACGCATGTTATGTCTGGGTTAGGTCTAGGATTTGCCCTCATCAGGCTCATATTTTCGCATTTTTCGCATACTCGTTGACCAGATCCTGGGCTTTTTCTGGGTTCGATCACGTGGTAATGTGGTACCACACTGAAACAGTCCATTGAACCTGGTTTCGATCAATGTTTTAGAGGATAACGCATGTTAGGTCTAGGTTAGGCCTTGGATTTGCCCACATCAGTCTCATACTTCCTCATTCTTCACATACTTGTTCAACAGATCCTGGGTTTTTTGTGGTTTGGATCACATACTAGTGTGGTACCACGCTGATACAGTCGATTAAACATTGTTTTGACGGATAACACATATTAGGTCTAGGTTAGGTATGGTATTTGCACTCAACAGGCTCATACTTTCGCATATTTCTCATACTTGATGGCCAGATTCTGGGCCTTTTTTGGTTTCGAGCACGTAGTAATGTGGTACCACACAGAAACAGTCAATTAACCCTAGTCGGGGCCAACATTTCAATGGATAACGCATGTTATGTCTGGGTTAGGCCTAGGATTTGCCCTCATCAGGCTCATATTTTCGCATTTTTCTCATACTCGTTGACCAGATCCTGGGCTTTTTCTGGTTTCGATCACGTGGTAATGTGGTACCACACTGAAACAGTCAATTAACCCTAGTCGGGGCCAACATTTCAATGGATAACGCATGTTAGGTCTGGGTTAGGTCTGTGATTTGCCCTCATGAGGCTAATACTTTCGCATATTTCTCATACTTGTTGGCCAGATCCTGGGCTTTTTCTGGTTTTTTATCACGTGGTAATGTGGTGCCACACTGATACAGTCAATTAAACCTAGTCGGGGTCAACATTTCAATGGATAACGCATGTTAGGTCTGGGTTAGGTCTGTGATTTGCCCTCATTAGGCTCATACTTTCGCATATTTCTCATACTTGATGGCCAGATTCTGGGCTTTTTTTGGTTTGGATCACGTAGTAATGTGATACCACACTGAAACAATCCATTAAACCTGGTTTCGGTCAATATTTTACAGGATAACGCATGTTAGGTCTATGTTAGTTCTGGGATTTGCTCTCATCACGCTCATACTTCCTCATTCTTCACATACTTCTTCAACAGATCCTGGGTTTTTTCTGGTATGGATCACATAGTAGTGTGGTACCACACTGAAACAGTCGAATTAACATGGTTTTGATCAATATTTTAGAGTATAACACATGTTAGGTCTGATTTGGTTCTAGGATTAGGCGTCATCAGGCTCATACTTTCGCATATTTCTCTTACTTGTTAGCCAGATCCTTTGCTTTTTTGGTTTCGATCACGTAGTAATGCGGTACCACACTGAAATAGTCCATTAAACCTGGTTTCGATCAATGTTTTAGAGGATAACGCATGTTAGGTCTTGGTTAGGCCTTGGATTTGCCCTCTTCAGGCTCACTCTTTCGCATATTTCTCATACTCGATGGCCAGATTCTCGGCTCTTTCTGGTTTGGATCACGTAGTAATGTGGTACCACACTGATACAGTCAATTAAACCTAGTCGGGGTCAACATTTCAATGGATAACGCATGTTAGGTCTGGGTTAGGTCTGTGATTTGCCCTCATGAGGCTAATACTTTCGGATATTTCTCATACTTGTTGGCCAGATCCTGGGCTTTTACAGGTTTGAATCACGTAGTAATGTGATACCACACTGAAACAATCCATAAACCTGGTTTCGGTCAATATTTTACAGGATAACGCATGTTAGGTCTATGTTAGTTCTGGGATTTGCTCTCATCACGCTCATACTTCCTCATTCTTCACACACTTCTTCAACAGATCCTGGGATTTTTCTGGTTTGGATCACATAGTAGTGTGGTACCACACTGAAACAGTCGAATAAACATGGTTTTGATCAATATTTTAGAGCATAACACATGTTAGGTCTGATTTGGTTCTAGGATTTGCCGTCATCATGCTCATACTTTCGCATATTTCAAATACTTGATGGCCAGATTCTGGGCTTTTTCTGGTTTGGATCACGTAGTAGTGTGGTACGACACTGAAACAGTCAATTCAACCTGGTCTCGATAAATATTTTAGAGGATAACGCATGTTACGTCTGGATTAGGTCTAGGATTTGCCCTCATCAGGCTCATACTTTCGCATTTTTCGCATACTCGTTGACCAGATCCTGGGCTTTTACTGGTTTGGATCACGTGGTAGTGTGGTACCACACTTAAACAGTCGATTGAACCTGGTCTCGAACAATATTTTAGAGGATAATGCATGTTAGGTCTGGGATTTGCCCCCTTCAGTCTCATACTTTCACATTCTTCACATGCTTGTTAGCCAGATCCTTTGCTTTTTCTGGTTTGGATCACAAAGAAATGTGGTGCCACACTGAAACAGTCAATTAAACCTGGTTTCGATCAATGTTTTAGAGGATAACGCATGTTAGGTCTAGGTTAGGTCCTGGATTTGCTCTCATGAGGCTCATACTTTCGCATATTTCTCATGCTTGATGGCCAGATTCTGGGCTTTTTCTGGTTTGAATCACGTAGTAATGTGGTACCACACTGAAATAGTCAATTCAACCTGGTCTCGATAAATATTTCAGAGCATAACGCATGTTAGGTCTGGGTTAGGTCTAGGATTGCCCTCATCAGGCTCATATTTTCGCATTTTTCGCATACTCGTTGACCAGATCCTGGGCTTTTTCTGGTTTTTTATCACGTGGTAATGTGGTACCACACTGAT
The DNA here is from genome assembly GCF_051014445.1 of Colletes latitarsis. NCBI lineage: Eukaryota > Metazoa > Arthropoda > Insecta > Hymenoptera > Colletidae > Colletes > Colletes latitarsis. The sequence continues at coordinate 16,511,141 of NW_027488365.1, forward strand.
ACAGTCAATTAAACCTAGTCGGGGTCAACATTTCAATGGATATCGCATGTTAGGTCTGGGTTAGGTCTGTGATTTGCCCTCATGAGGCTAATACTATCGCATATTTCTCATACTTGTTGGCCAGATCCTGGGCTTTTACAGGTTTGGATCACGTAGTAATGTGGTACCACACTGAAACCGTCCATTGAACCTGGTTTCGATCAATGTTTTAGAGGATAACGCATGTTAGGTCTAGGTTAGGCCTTGGATTAGCCCTCATCAGTCTCATACTTCCTCATTCTTCACATACTTCTTTAACAGATCCTGGGTTTTTTGTAGTTTGGATCACATACTAGTGTGGTACCACACTGATACAGTCGATTAAACCTGGTCTGGATCAATCTTTTAGAGGATAAACGCATATTAGGTCTAGGTTAGGTCTGGTATTTTCACTCATCAGGCCCATACTTTCGCATATTTCTGATACTTGATGGCCAGATTCTGGGCTTTTTCTGGATTGGATCACGTAGTAGTGTGGTACCACACTGAAACAGTCATTTCAACCTGGTCTCCATAAATACTTTAGAGGATAACGCATGTTAGGTCTAGGTTAGGCCTTGGATTTGCCCTCATCAGTCTCATACTTTCGCATTCTTCACATACTTGTTGAAGAGATCCCGTGTTTTTTCTGGTTTGGATCACGTGGTAATGTGTTGCCACACTGAAACAGGCCATTAAACCTGGTTTCGACCAAATTTTAGAGAATAACCCATGTTAGGTCTATGTTAGGTCTGGGATTTGCTCTCATTAGGCTCATACTTTCGCATATTTCTCATACTCGTTGACCAGATCCTGGGCTTTTTCTGGTTTGGATTACGCGGTAGTGTGGTACCACATTGAAACTATCCATTAAACCTGGTTTCGATCAGTGATTTAGAGGATAACGCATGTTAGGTCTAGGTTAGGCCTTGGATTTGCCCTCATCAGTCTCATACTTCCTCATTCTTCACATACTTCTTCAACAGATCCTGGGTTTTTTCTGGTTTGGATCACATACTAGTGTGGTACCACACTGATACAGTCGATAAAACCTGGTCTCGATCAATCTTTTAGAGGATAACGCATGTTAGGTCTATATTAGGTCTGGGATTTGTTCTCATTAGGCTCATACTTTCGCATATTTCTCATACTTGATGGCCAGATTCTGGGCTATTTTTGGTTTGGATCGCGTAGTAATGTGATACCCCACTGAAACAGTCCATAAACCTGGTTGCGGTCAATATTTTACAGGATAACCCATGTTAGGTCTATGCTAGTTCTGGGATTTGCTCTCATCACGCTCATACTTCCTCATTCTTCACACACTTCTTCAACAGATCCTGGGTTTTTTCTGGTTTGGATCACATAGTAGTGTGGTACCACACTGAAACAGTCGAATAAACATGGTTTTGATCAATATTTTAGAGCATAACACATGTTAGGTCTGATTTGGTTCTAGGATTTGCGTCATCAGGCTCATACTTTCGCATGTTTCTCTTACTTGTTAGCCAGATCCTTTGCTTTTTCTGGTTTGGATCACATAGAAATGTGGTACCACACTGAAACAGTTAATTTAACCCTGGTTTCGATCGATATGTTAGAGGATAACGCATGTTAGGTCTATGTTAGGTCTGGGATTTGCTCTCATTAGGCTCATACTTTCGCATATTTCTCATACTCGTTGACCAGATCCTGGGCTTTTTCTGGTTTGGATTACGTGGTAGTGTGGTACCACATTGAAACAGTCAATTAAACCTGGTTTCGATCAATATGCTAGAGGATAACGCATGTTAGGTCTATGTTAGGTCTGGGATTTGCTTTCATTAGGCTCATACTTTCGCATATTTCTCATACTTGATGGCCAGATTCTGGGCTTTTTCTGGTTTGGATCACGTAGTAGTGTGGTACCACACTGAAACAGTCCATTCAACCTGGTCTCGATAAATATTTTAGAGGATAACGCATGTTACGTCTGGGTTAGGTCTAGGATTTGCCCTCATCAGGCTCATACTTTCGCATTCTTCACATACTTGTTGAACAGATCCCGGGTTTTTTCTGGTTTGGATCACATACAAGTGTGGTACCACACTGATACAGTCGATAAAACCTGGTCTCGATCAATCTTTTAGAGGATAACGCATGTTAGGTCTATATTAGGTCTGGGATTTGTTCTCATTAGGCTTATACTTTCGCATATTTCTCATACTTGATGGCCAGATTCTGGGCTATTTTTGGTTTGGATCGCGTAGTAATGTGATACCACACTGAAACAGTCCATAAACCTGGTTTCGATCAATGTCTTAGAGGGTAACACCTGTTAGGTCTAGGTTAGGCCTTGGATTTGCCCTTATCTGACTCATACTTTCGCATTCTTCACATACTTGTTAAACAGATCCCGGGTTTTTTCTGGTTTGGATCTCGTGGTAATGTGTTACCACACTGAAACAGACCATTAAACCTGGTTTGGATCAATATTTTAGAGGATAACGCAAGTTAGGTCTATGTTAGGTCTGGAATTTGCTCTCATAAGGCTCATACTTTCGCATATTTCTCATACTTGATGGCCAGATTCTGGGCTTTTTCTGGTTTGGATCACATAGTAGTGTGGTACCACACTGAAACAGTCGAATAAACATGGTTTTGATCAATATTTTAGAGCATAACACATGTTAGGTCTGGTTTAGGCCTGGGATTTGCCCTCATCAGACTCATATTTTCGCATTCTTCACATACTTGTGGAACAGATCCTGGGTTTTTTCTGGTTTGGTTTCACGTAGTAATGTGGTACCACAATGAAACAGTCCATTAAACCTGGTTTCGATATATATTTTAGAGGATAACGCATGGTAGGTCTATGTTGGGTCTGGGATTTACTCTGATGAGGCTCATACTTTCGCATACTTCTCATACTTGATGGCCAGATTCTGGGCTTTTTTAGGTTTGGATCACGTAGTAATGTGGTACCACACTGAAACAGACCGTTAAACCTGGTTTCGACGAATATTTTAGAGGATAACGCATGGTAGGTCTATGTTAGGTCTGGGATTTGCTCTGATGAGGCTCATACTTTCGCATACTTCTCATACTTGATGGCCAGATTCTGGGCCTTTTTTGGTTTCGATCGCGTAGTAATGCGGTACCACACAGAAACAGTCAATTAAACCTGCTTTCGATCAATATTTTACAGTATAACGCATGTTATGTCTAGGTTAGGCCTTGGATTTGCCCTCTTCAGTCTCATACTTTCGCATTCTTCTCATACTTGATGGCCAGTTTCTGGGCTTTTTCTGAATTGGATCACGTTGTAATGAGGTACCACACTGAAACAGTCAATTCAACCTGGTCTCGATAAATATTTTAGAGGATAACGCATGTTAGGTCTGGGTTAGGTCTAGGATTTGTCCTCATCAGGCTCATATTTTCGCTTTTTTCGCATACTCGTTGACCAGATCCTGGGCTTTTTCTGGTTTGGATCACGTGGTAATGTGGTACCACACTGAAACAGTCAATTAAACCTAGTCGGTGCCAACATTTCAATGGATAACGCATGTTGGGTCTGGGTTAGGTCTGTGATTTGCCCTCATGAGGCTAATACTTTCGCATATTTCTCATACTTGTTGGCCAGATCCTGGGCTTTTACTGGTTTGGATCACGTAGTAATGTGGTCCCACACTGAAACAGTCCATTAAACCTGGTTTCGATCAATATGTTAGAGGATAACGCATGTTAGGTCTAGGTTAGGTCTGGTATTTGCACTCATCAGGCCCATACTTTCGCATATTTCTCATACTTGATGGCCAGATTCTGGGCTTTCTCTGGATTGGATCACGTAGTAGTGTGGTACCACACTGAAACAGTCAATTCAACCTGGTCTCCATAAATATTTTAGAGGATAACGCATGTTAGGTCTAGGTTAGGCCTTGGATTTGCTCTCCTCAGACTCATACATTCACATTCTTCACGTGCTTGTTGGCCAGATCCCGGGTTTTTTCTGGTTTGGATCACATACAAGTGTGGTACCACACTGATACAGTCGATAAAACCTGGTCTCGATCAATCTTTTAGAGGATAACGCATGTTAGGTCTATATTAGGTCTGGGATTTGTTCTCATTAGGCTTATACTTTCGCATATTTCTCATACTTGATGGCCAGATTCTGGGCTATTTTTGGTTTGGATCGCGTAGTAATGTGATACCACACTGAAACAGTCCATAAACCTGGTTTCGATCAATGTTTTAGAGGGTAACACCTGTTAGGTCTAGGTTAGGCCTTGGATTTGCCCTTATCTGACTCATACTTTCGCATTCTTCACATACTTGTTGAACAGATCCCGGGTTTTTTCTGGTTTGGATCTCGTGGTAATGTGTTACCACACTGAAACAGACCATTAAACCTGGTTTGGATCAATATTTTAGAGGATAACGCAAGTTAGGTCTATGTTAGGTCTGGAATTTGCTCTCATAAGGCTCATACTTTCGCATATTTCTCATACTTGATGGCCAGATTCTGGGCTTTTTCTGGTTTGGATTACGTAGTAGTGTGGTACCACACTGAAACAGTCAATTCAACCTGGTCTCGATAATTATTTTAAAGGATAACGCATGTTACGTCTGGGTTAGGTCTAGGATTTGCCCTCATCAGGCTCATACTTTCGCATTTTTCGCATACTCGTTGACCAGATCCTGGGCTTTTTCTGGTTTGGATCACGTGGTAATGTGGAACCACATTGAAACAGTCAATTAAACCTAGTCTGGGTCAACATTTCAAAGGATAACGCATGTTAGGTCTGGTTTAGGCCTGGGATTTGCCCTCATCAGACTCATATTTTCGCATTCTTCACATACTTGTGGAACAGATCCTGGGTTTTTTCTGGTTTGGTTTCACGTAGTAATGTGGTACCACACTGAAACAGTCCATTAAACCTGGTTTCGATCAATGATTTAGAGGATAAGGCATGTTAGGTCTAGGTTAGGTCTGGGATTTGCTCTGATGAGGCTCATACTTTCGCATACTTCTCATACTTGATGGCCAGATTCTGGGCTTTTTCTGGTTTGAATCACGTAGTAATGTGGTACCACACAGAAATAGTCAATTCAACCTGGTTTCGATCAATGTTTTAGAGGATAACGCATGTTAGGTCTAGGTTAGGCCTTGGATTTGCCCACATCAGTCTCATACTTCCTCATTCTTCACATACTTGTTCAACAGATCCTGGGTTTTTTGTGGTTTGGATCACATACTAGTGTGGTACCACGCTGATACAGTCGATTAAACATTGTTTTGATGAATAGTTTAGCGGATAACACATATTAGGTCTAGGTTAGGTATGGTATTTGCACTCATCAGGCTCATATTTTCGCATTTTTCGCATACTCGTTGACCAGATCCTGGGCTTTTTCTGGTTTGGATCACGTGGTAATGTGGTACCACACTGAAACAGTCAATTAAACCTGGTTTCGATCAATATTTTAGAGGATAACGCATGTTAGGTCTAGGTTAAGCCTTGGATTTGCCCACATCAGACTCATACTTTCGCATTCTTCACATACTTGTTGAACAGATCCCGGGTTTTTTCTGGTTTGGATCACGTGGTAATGTGTTACCACACTGAAACGGACCATGAAACCTGGTTTCGACCAAATATTTGAGAATAACGCATGTTAGGTCTATATTAGGTCTGGGATTTGTTCTCATTGGGCTCATACTTTCTCATATTTCTCATACTTGATGGCCAGATTCTGGGCTTTTTTTGGTTTGGATCACGTAGTAATGTGATACCACACTGAAACAGTCCATTAAACCTGGTTTCGATCAATATTTTAGAGGATAACGCATGGTAGGTCTATGTTAGGTCCTGGATTTGCTCTCATGAGGCTCATACTTTCGCATATTTCTCATGCTTGATGGCCAGATTCTGGGCTTTTTCTGGTTTGAATCACGTAGTAATGTGGTACCACACTGAAATAGTCAATTCAACCTGGTCTCGATAAATATTTCAGAGCATAACGCATGTTAGGTCTGGGTTAGGTCTAGGATTGCCCTCATCAGGCTCATATTTTCGCATTTTTCGCATACTCGTTGACCAGATCCTGGGCTTTTTCTGGTTTTTTATCACGTGGTAATGTGGTACCACACTGATACAGTCAATTAAACCTAGTCGGGGTCAACATTTCAATGGATATCGCATGTTAGGTCTGGGTTAGGTCTGTGATTTGCCCTCATGAGGCTAATACTATCGCATATTTCTCATACTTGTTGGCCAGATCCTGGGCTTTTACAGGTTTGGATCACGTAGTAATGTGGTACCACACTGAAACCGTCCATTGAACCTGGTTTCGATCAATGTTTTAGAGGATAACGCATGTTAGGTCTAGGTTAGGCCTTGGATTTGCCCTCATCAGTCTCATACTTCCTCATTCTTCACATACTTCTTTAACAGATCCTGGGTTTTTTGTAGTTTGGATCACATACTAGTGTGGTACCACACTGATACAGTCGATTAAACCTGGTCTGGATCAATCTTTTAGAGGATAAACGCATATTAGGTCTAGGTTAGGTCTGGTATTTTCACTCATCAGGCCCATACTTTCGCATATTTCTGATACTTGATGGCCAGATTCTGGGCTTTTTCTGGATTGGATCACGTAGTAGTGTGGTACCACACTGAAACAGTCATTTCAACCTGGTCTCCATAAATATTTTAGAGGGTAACACCTGTTAGGTCTAGGTTAGGCCTTGGATTTGCCCTTATCTGACTCATACTTTCGCATTCTTCACATACTTGTTGAACAGATCCCGGGTTTTTTCTGGTTTGGATCTCGTGGTAATGTGTTACCACACTGAAACAGACCATTAAACCTGGTTTGGATCAATATTTTAGAGGATAACGCAAGTTAGGTCTATGTTAGGTCTGGAATTTGCTCTCATAAGGCTCATACTTTCGCATATTTCTCATACTTGATGGCCAGATTCTGGGCTTTTTCTGGTTTGGATTACGTAGTAGTGTGGTACCACACTGAAACAGTCAATTCAACCTGGTCTCGATAATTATTTTAAAGGATAACGCATGTTACGTCTGGGTTAGGTCTAGGATTTGCCCTCATCAGGCTCATACTTTCGCATTTTTCGCATACTCGTTGACCAGATCCTGGGCTTTTTCTGGTTTGGATCACGTGGTAATGTGGAACCACATTGAAACAGTCAATTAAACCTAGTCTGGGTCAACATTTCAAAGGATAACGCATGTTAGGTCTGGTTTAGGCCTGGGATTTGCCCTCATCAGACTCATATTTTCGCATTCTTCACATACTTGTGGAACAGATCCTGGGTTTTTTCTGGTTTGGTTTCACGTAGTAATGTGGTACCAAATGAAACAGTCCATTAAACCTGGTTTCGATCAATGATTTAGAGGATAAGGCATGTTAGGTCTAGGTTAGGTCTGGGATTTGCTCTGATGAGGCTCATACTTTCGCATACTTCTCATACTTGATGGCCAGATTCTGGGCTTTTTCTGGTTTGAATCACGTAGTAATGTGGTACCACACAGAAATAGTCAATTCAACCTGGTTTCGATCAATGTTTTAGAGGATAACGCATGTTAGGTCTAGGTTAGGCCTTGGATTTGCCCACATCAGTCTCATACTTCCTCATTCTTCACATACTTGTTCAACAGATCCTGGGTTTTTTGTGGTTTGGATCACATACTAGTGTGGTACCACGCTGATACAGTCGATTAAACATTGTTTTGATGAATATTTTAGCGGATAACACATATTAGGTCTAGGTTAGGTATGGTATTTGCACTCATCAGGCTCATATTTTCGCATTTTTCGCATACTCGTTGACCAGATCCTGGGCTTTTTCTGGTTTGGATCACGTGGTAATGTGGTACCACACCGAAACAGTCAATTAACCCTAGTCGGGGCCAACATTTCTATGGATAACGGATGTTAGGTCTGGGTTAGGTCTGTGATTTGCCCTCATGAGGCTAATACTTTCGCATATTTCTCATACTTGTTGGCCAGATCCTGGGCTTTTACTGGTTTGGATCACATAGTAATGTGGTCCCACACTGAAACAGTCCATTAAACCTGGTTTCGATCAATGTTTTAGAGGATAACGCATGTTAGGTCTAGGTTAGGCCTTGGATTTGCCCTCACCAGTCTCATACTTCCTCATTCTTCACATACTTCTTCAACAGATTCTGGGTTTTTTCTGGTTTGGATCACATACTAGTGTGGTACCACACTGATACAGTCGACAAAACCTGGTCTCGATCAATCTTTTAGAGGATAACGCATGTTAGGTCTGGGTTAGGTCTGGGATTTGCCCTCTTCAGTCTCATACTTTAGCATTCTTCACATACTTGTTGGCCAGATTCTGGGCTTTTTTTGGTTTGGATCACGTAGTAATGTGGTGCCACACTGAATCAGTCCATTAAACCTGGATTCGATCAATATTTTAGAGGATAACGCATGTTAGGTCTAGGTTAAGCCTTGGATTTGCCCACATCAGACTCATACTTTCGCATTCTTCACATACTTGTTGAACAGATCCCGGGTTTTTTCTGGTTTGGATCACGTGGTAATGTGTTACCACACTGAAACGGACCATGAAACCTGGTTTCGACCAAATATTTGAGAATAACGCATGTTAGGTCTATATTAGGTCTGGGATTTGTTCTCATTGGGCTCATACTTTCGCATATTTCTCATACTTGATGGCCAGATTCTGGGCTTTTTTTGGTTTGGATCACGTAGTAATGTGATACCACACTGAAACAGTCCATTAAACCTGGTTTCGATCAATATTTTAGAGGATAACGCATGGTAGGTCTATGTTAGGTCCTGGATTTGCTCTCATGAGGCTCATACTTTCGCATATTTCTCATGCTTGATGGCCAGATTCTGGGCTTTTTCTGGTTTGAATCACGTAGTAATGTGGTACCACACTGAAATAGTCAATTCAACCTGGTCTCGATAAATATTTCAGAGCATAACGCATGTTAGGTCTGGGTTAGGTCTAGGATTGCCCTCATCAGGCACATATTTTCGCATTTTTCGCATACTCGTTGACCAGATCCTGGGCTTTTTCTGGTTTTTTATCACGTGGTAATGTGGTACCACACTGATACAGTCAATTAAACCTAGTCGGGGTCAACATTTCAATGGATATCGCATGTTAGGTCTGGGTTAGGTCTGTGATTTGCCCTCATGAGGCTAATACTATCGCATATTTCTCATACTTGTTGGCCAGATCCTGGGCTTTTACAGGTTTGGATCACGTAGTAATGTGGTACCACACTGAAACCGTCCATTGAACCTGGTTTCGATCAATGTTTTAGAGGATAACGCATGTTAGGTCTAGGTTAGGCCTTGGATTTGCCCTCATCAGTCTCATACTTCCTCATTCTTCACATACTTCTTTAACAGATCCTGGGTTTTTTGTAGTTTGGATCACATACTAGTGTGGTACCACACTGATACAGTCGATTAAACCTGGTCTGGATCAATCTTTTAGAGGATAAACGCATATTAGGTCTAGGTTAGGTCTGGTATTTTCACTCATCAGGCCCATACTTTCGCATATTTCTGATACTTGATGGCCAGATTCTGGGCTTTTTCTGGATTGGATCACGTAGTAGTGTGGTACCACACTGAAACAGTCATTTCAACCTGGTCTCCATAAATATTTTAGAGGATAACGCATGTTAGGTCTAGGTTAGGCCTTGGATTTGCCCTCATCAGACTCATACTTTCGCATTCTTCACATACTTGTTGAAGAGATCCCGGGTTTTTTCTGGTTTGGATCACGTGGTAATGTGTTGCCACACTGAAACAGGCCATTAAACCTGGTTTCGACCAAATTTTAGAGAATAACCCATGTTAGGTCTATGTTAGGTCTGGGATTTGCTCTCATTAGGCTCATACTTTCGCATATTTCTCATACTCGTTGACCAGATCCTGGGCTTTTTCTGGTTTGGATTACGCGGTAGTGTGGTACCACATTGAAACAGTCAATTAAACCTAGTCTGGGTCAACATTTCAAAGGATAACGCATGTTAGGTCTGGTTTAGGCCTGGGATTTGCCCTCATCAGACTCATATTTTCGCATTCTTCACATACTTGTGGAACAGATCCTGGGTTTTTTTCTGGTTTGGTTTCACGTAGTAATGTGGTACCACACTGAAACTATCCATTAAACCTGGTTTCGATCAATGATTTAGAGGATAACGCATGTTAGGTCTAGGTTAGGCCTTGGATTTGCCCTCATCAGTCTCATACTTCCTCATTCTTCACATACTTCTTCAACAGATCCTGGGTTTTTTCTGGTTTGGATCACATACTAGTGTGGTACCACACTGATACAGTCGATAAAACCTGGTCTCGATCAATCTTTTAGAGGATAACGCATGTTAGGTCTATATTAGGTCTGGGATTTGTTCTCATTAGGCTCATACTTTCGCATATTTCTCATACTTGATGGCCAGATTCTGGGCTATTTTTGGTTTGGATCGCGTAGTAATGTGATACCACACTGAAACAGTCCATAAACCTGGTTGCGGTCAATATTTTACAGGATAACCCATGTTAGGTCTATGCTAGTTCTGGGATTTGCTCTCATCACGCTCATACTTCCTCATTCTTCACACACTTCTTCAACAGATCCTGGGTTTTTTCTGGTTTGGATCACATAGTAGTGTGGTACCACACTGAAACAGTCGAATAAACATGGTTTTGATCAATATTTTAGAGCATAACACATGTTAGGTCTGATTTGGTTCTAGGATTTGCGTCATCAGGCTCATACTTTCGCATGTTTCTCTTACTTGTTAGCCAGATCCTTTGCTTTTTCTGGTTTGGATCACATAGAAATGTGGTACCACACTGAAACAGTTAATTTAACCCTGGTTTCGATCGATATGTTAGAGGATAACGCATGTTAGGTCTATGTTAGGTCTGGGATTTGCTCTCATTAGGCTCATACTTTCGCATATTTCTCATACTCGTTGACCAGATCCTGGGCTTTTTCTGGTTTGGATTACGTGGTAGTGTGGTACCACATTGAAACAGTCAATTAAACCTAGTCTGGGTCAACATTTCAAAGGATAACGCATGTTAGGTTTGGTTTAGGCCTGGGATTTGCCCTCATCAGACTCATATTTTCGCATTCTTCACATACTTGTGGAACAGATCCTGGGTTTTTTCTGGTTTGGTTTCACGTAGTAATGTGGTACCACAATGAAACAGTCCATTAAACCTGGTTTCGATATATATTTTAGAGGATAACGCATGGTAGGTCTATGTTAGGTCTGGGATTTACTCTGATGAGGCTCATACTTTCGCATACTTCTCATACTTGATGGCCAGATTCTGGGCTTTTTTAGGTTTGGATCACGTAGTAATGTGGTACCACACTGAAGCAGACCGTTAAACCTGGTTTCGACGAATATTTTAGAGGATAACGCATGGTAGGTCTATGTTAGGTCTGGGATTTGCTCTGATGAGGCTCATACTTTCGCATACTTCTCATACTTGATGGCCAGATTCTGGGCCTTTTTTGGTTTCGATCACGTAGTAATGCGGTACCACACAGAAACAGACAATTAAGCATGGTTTCTATCAATATTTTACAGTATAACGCATGTTATGTCTAGGTTAGGCCTTGGATTTGCCCTCTTCAGTCTCATACTTTCGCATTCTTCTCATACTTGATGGCCAGTTTCTGGGCTTTTTCTGAATTGGATCACGTTGTAATGAGGTACCACACTGAAACAGTCGATTCAACCTGGTCTCGATAAATATTTTAGAGGATAACGCATGTTAGGTCTGGGTTAGGTCTAGGATTTGTCCTCATCAGGCTCATATTTTCGCTTTTTTCGCATACTCATTGACCAGATCCTGGGCTTTTTCTGGTTTGGATCACGTGGTAATGTGGTACCACACTGAAACAGTCAATTAAACCTAGTCGGTGCCAACATTTCAATGGACAACGCATGTTGGGCCTGGGTTAGGTCTGTGATTTGCCCTCATGAGGCTAATACTTTCGCATATTTCTCATACTTGTTGGCCAGATCCTGGGCTTTTACTGGTTTGGATCACGTAGTAATGTGGTCCCACACTGAAACAGTCCATTAAACCTGGTTTCGATCAATGTTTTAGAGGATAACGCATGTTAGGTCTAGGTTAGGTCTGGTATTTGCATTCATCAGGCCCATACTTTCGCATATTTCTCATACTTGATGGCCAGATTCTGGGCTTCTTTCGGTTTGGATCACGTAGTAATGTGATACCACACAGATACAGTCCATTAAACCTGGTTTCGGTCAATATTTTACAGGATAACGCATGTTATGTCTATGTTAGTTCTGGGATTGGCTCTCATCACGCTCATACTTCCTCATTCTTCACACACTTCTTCAACAGGTCCTGGGTTTTTTCTGGTTTGGATCACATAGTAGTGTGGTACCACACTGAAACAGTCGGATAAACATGGTTTTGATCAATATTTTAGAGTATAACACATGTTAGGTCTGATTTGGTTCTAGGATTTGCCGGCATCAGGCTCATACTTTCGCATATTTCTCTTACTTGTTAGCCAGATCCTTTGCTTTTTCTGGTTTGGGTCACAAAGAAATGTGGTACCACACTGAAACAGTCAATTAAACCTGGTTTCGATCAATATGTTAGAGGATAACGCATGTTAGGTCTATGTTAGCTCTGGGATTTGCTTTCATTAGGCTCATACTTTCGCATATTTCTCATACTTGATGGCCAGATTCTGGGCTTTTTCTGGTTTGGATCACGTAGTAGTGTGGTACCACACTGAAACAGTCCATTCAACCTGGTCTCGATAAATATTTTAGAGGATAACGCATGTTACGTCTGGGTTAGGTCTAGGATTTGCCCTCATCAGGCTCATACTTTCGCATTCTTCACATACTTGTTGAACAGATCCCGGGTTTTTTCTGGTTTGGATCACGTGGTAATGTGTTACCACACTGAAACAGACCATTAAACCTGGTTTCGATCAATATTTTTGAGGATAACGCACGTTAGGTCTAGGTTAGGTCTGGTATTTGCACTCATCAGGCCCATACTTTCGCATATTTCTCATACTTGATGGCCAGATTCTGGGCTTTCTCTGGATTGGATCACGTAGTAGTGTGGTACCACACTGAAACAGTCAATTCAACCTGGTCTCCATAAATATTTTAGAGGATAACGCATGTTAGGTCTAGGTTAGGCCTTTGATTTGCTCTCCTCAGACTCATACATTCACATTCTTCACGTGCTTGTTGGCCAGATCCCGGGTTTTTTCTGGTTTGGATCACATACAAGTGTGGTACCACACTGATACAGTCGATAAAACCTGGTCTCGATCAATCTTTTAGAGGATAACGCATGTTAGGTCTATATTAGGTCTGGGATTTGATCACGTGGTAATGTGTTACCACACTGAAACGGACCATGAAACCTGGTTTCGACCAAATATTTGAGAATAACGCATGTTAGGTCTATATTAGGTCTGGGATTTGTTCTCATTGGGCTCATACTTTCTCATATTTCTCATGCTTGATGGCCAGATTCTGGGCTTTTTCTGGTTTGAATCACGTAGTAATGTGGTACCACACTGAAATAGTCAATTCAACCTGGTCTCGATAAATATTTCAGAGCATAACGCATGTTAGGTCTGGGTTAGGTCTAGGATTGCCCTCATCAGGCTCATATTTTCGCATTTTTCGCATACTCGTTGACCAGATCCTGGGCTTTTTCTGGTTTTTTATCACGTGGTAATGTGGTACCACACTGATACAGTCAATTAAACCTAGTCGGGGTCAACATTTCAATGGATATCGCATGTTAGGTCTGGGTTAGGTCTGTGATTTGCCCTCATGAGGCTAATACTATCGCATATTTCTCATACTTGTTGGCCAGATCCTGGGCTTTTACAGGTTTGGATCACGTAGTAATGTGGTACCACACTGAAACCGTCCATTGAACCTGGTTTCGATCAATGTTTTAGAGGATAACGCATGTTAGGTCTAGGTTAGGCCTTGGATTTGCCCTCATCAGTCTCATACTTCCTCATTCTTCACATACTTCTTTAACAGATCCTGGGTTTTTTGTAGTTTGGATCACATACTAGTGTGGTACCACACTGATACAGTCGATTAAACCTGGTCTGGATCAATCTTTTAGAGGATAAACGCATATTAGGTCTAGGTTAGGTCTGGTATTTTCACTCATCAGGCCCATACTTTCGCATATTTCTGATACTTGATGGCCAGATTCTGGGCTTTTTCTGGATTGGATCACGTAGTAGTGTGGTACCACACTGAAACAGTCATTTCAACCTGGTCTCCATAAATATTTTAGAGGGTAACACCTGTTAGGTCTAGGTTAGGCCTTGGATTTGCCCTTATCTGACTCATACTTTCGCATTCTTCACATACTTGTTGAACAGATCCCGGGTTTTTTCTGGTTTGGATCTCGTGGTAATGTGTTACCACACTGAAACAGACCATTAAACCTGGTTTGGATCAATATATTAGAGGATAACGCAAGTTAGGTCTATGTTAGGTCTGGAATTTGCTCTCATAAGGCTCATACTTTCGCATATTTCTCATACTTGATGGCCAGATTCTGGGCTTTTTCTGGTTTGGATTACGTAGTAGTGTGGTACCACACTGAAACAGTCAATTCAACCTGGTCTCGATAATTATTTTAAAGGATAACGCATGTTACGTCTGGGTTAGGTCTAGGATTTGCCCTCATCAGGCTCATACTTTCGCATTTTTCGCATACTCGTTGACCAGATCCTGGGCTTTTTCTGGTTTGGATCACGTGGTAATGTGGAACCACATTGAAACAGTCAATTAAACCTAGTCTGGGTCAACATTTCAAAGGATAACGCATGTTAGGTCTGGTTTAGGCCTGGGATTTGCCCTCATCAGACTCATATTTTCGCATTCTTCACATACTTGTGGAACAGATCCTGGGTTTTTTCTGGTTTGGTTTCACGTAGTAATGTGGTACCAAATGAAACAGTCCATTAAACCTGGTTTCGATCAATGATTTAGAGGATAAGGCATGTTAGGTCTAGGTTAGGTCTGGGATTTGCTCTGATGAGGCTCATACTTTCGCATACTTCTCATACTTGATGGCCAGATTCTGGGCTTTTTCTGGTTTGAATCACGTAGTAATGTGGTACCACACAGAAATAGTCAATTCAACCTGGTTTCGATCAATGTTTTAGAGGATAACGCATGTTAGGTCTAGGTTAGGCCTTGGATTTGCCCACATCAGTCTCATACTTCCTCATTCTTCACATACTTGTTCAACAGATCCTGGGTTTTTTGTGGTTTGGATCACATACTAGTGTGGTACCACGCTGATACAGTCGATTAAACATTGTTTTGATGAATATTTTAGCGGATAACACATATTAGGTCTAGGTTAGGTATGGTATTTGCACTCATCAGGCTCATATTTTCGCATTTTTCGCATACTCGTTGACCAGATCCTGGGCTTTTTCTGGTTTGGATCACGTGGTAATGTGGTACCACACCGAAACAGTCAATTAACCCTAGTCGGGGCCAACATTTCTATGGATAACGCATGTTAGGTCTGGGTTAGGTCTGTGATTTGCCCTCATGAGGCTAATACTTTCGCATATTTCTCATACTTGTTGGCCAGATCCTGGGCTTTTACTGGTTTGGATCACATAGTAATGTGGTCCCACACTGAAACAGTCCATTAAACCTGGTTTCGATCAATGTTTTAGAGGATAACGCATGTTAGGTCTAGGTTAGGCCTTGGATTTGCCCTCACCAGTCTCATACTTCCTCATTCTTCACATACTTCTTCAACAGATTCTGGGTTTTTTCTGGTTTGGATCACATACTAGTGTGGTACCACACTGATACAGTCGACAAAACCTGGTCTCGATCAATCTTTTAGAGGATAACGCATGTTAGGTCTGGGTTAGGTCTGGGATTTGCCCTCTTCAGTCTCATACTTTAGCATTCTTCACATACTTGTTGGCCAGATTCTGGGCTTTTTTTGGTTTGGATCACGTAGTAATGTGGTGCCACACTGAAACAGTCCATTAAACCTGGATTCGATCAATATTTTAGAGGATAACGCATGTTAGGTCTAGGTTAAGCCTTGGATTTGCCCACATCAGACTCATACTTTCGCATTCTTCACATACTTGTTGAACAGATCCCGGGTTTTTTCTGGTTTGGATCACGTGGTAATGTGTTACCACACTGAAACGGACCATGAAACCTGGTTTCGACCAAATATTTGAGAATAACGCATGTTAGGTCTATATTAGGTCTGGGATTTGTTCTCATTGGGCTCATACTTTCGCATATTTCTCATACTTGATGGCCAGATTCTGGGCTTTTTTTGGTTTGGATCACGTAGTAATGTGATACCACACTGAAACAGTCCATTAAACCTGGTTTCGATCAATATTTTAGAGGATAACGCATGGTAGGTCTATGTTAGGTCCTGGATTTGCTCTCATGAGGCTCATACTTTCGCATATTTCTCATGCTTGATGGCCAGATTCTGGGCTTTTTCTGGTTTGAATCACGTAGTAATGTGGTACCACACTGAAATAGTCAATTCAACCTGGTCTCGATAAATATTTTAGAGGATAACGCATGTTAGGTCTAGGTTAGGCCTTGGATTTGCCCTCATCAGACTCATACTTTCGCATTCTTCACATACTTGTTGAAGAGATCCCGGGTTTTTTCTGGTTTGGATCACGTGGTAATGTGTTGCCACACTGAAACAGGCCATTAAACCTGGTTTCGACCAAATTTTAGAGAATAACGCATGTTAGGTCTGGTTTAGGCCTGGGATTTGCCCTCATCAGACTCATATTTTCGCATTCTTCACATACTTGTGGAACAGATCCTGGGTTTTTTTCTGGTTTGGTTTCACGTAGTAATGTGGTACCACACTGAAACTATCCATTAAACCTGGTTTCGATCAATGATTTAGAGGATAACGCATGTTAGGTCTAGGTTAGGCCTTGGATTTGCCCTCATCAGTCTCATACTTCCTCATTCTTCACATACTTCTTCAACAGATCCTGGGTTTTTTCTGGTTTGGATCACATACTAGTGTGGTACCACACTGATACAGTCGATAAAACCTGGTCTCGATCAATCTTTTAGAGGATAACGCATGTTAGGTCTATATTAGGTCTGGGATTTGTTCTCATTAGGCTCATACTTTCGCATATTTCTCATACTTGATGGCCAGATTCTGGGCTATTTTTGGTTTGGATCGCGTAGTAATGTGATACCACACTGAAACAGTCCATAAACCTGGTTGCGGTCAATATTTTACAGGATAACCCATGTTAGGTCTATGCTAGTTCTGGGATTTGCTCTCATCACGCTCATACTTCCTCATTCTTCACACACTTCTTCAACAGATCCTGGGTTTTTTCTGGTTTGGATCACATAGTAGTGTGGTACCACACTGAAACAGTCGAATAAACATGGTTTTGATCAATATTTTAGAGCATAACACATGTTAGGTCTGATTTGGTTCTAGGATTTGCGTCATCAGGCTCATACTTTCGCATGTTTCTCTTACTTGTTAGCCAGATCCTTTGCTTTTTCTGGTTTGGATCACATAGAAATGTGGTACCACACTGAAACAGTTAATTTAACCCTGGTTTCGATCGATATGTTAGAGGATAACGCATGTTAGGTCTATGTTAGGTCTGGGATTTGCTCTCATTAGGCTCATACTTTCGCATATTTCTCATACTCGTTGACCAGATCCTGGGCTTTTTCTGGTTTGGATTACGTGGTAGTGTGGTACCACATTGAAACAGTCAATTAAACCTAGTCTGGGTCAACATTTCAAAGGATAACGCATGTTAGGTCTGGTTTAGGCCTGGGATTTGCCCTCATCAGACTCATATTTTCGCATTCTTCACATACTTGTGGAACAGATCCTGGGTTTTTTCTGGTTTGGTTTCACGTAGTAATGTGGTACCACAATGAAACAGTCCATTAAACCTGGTTTCGATATATATTTTAGAGGATAACGCATGGTAGGTCTATGTTAGGTCTGGGATTTACTCTGATGAGGCTCATACTTTCGCATACTTCTCATACTTGATGGCCAGATTCTGGGCTTTTTTAGGTTTGGATCACGTAGTAATGTGGTACCACACTGAAGCAGACCGTTAAACCTGGTTTCGACGAATATTTTAGAGGATAACGCATGGTAGGTCTATGTTAGGTCTGGGATTTGCTCTGATGAGGCTCATACTTTCGCATACTTCTCATACTTGATGGCCAGATTCTGGGCCTTTTTTGGTTTCGATCACGTAGTAATGCGGTACCACACAGAAACAGTCAATTAAACCTGCTTTCGATCAATATTTTACAGTATAACGCATGTTATGTCTAGGTTAGGCCTTGGATTTGCCCTCTTCAGTCTCATACTTTCGCATTCTTCTCATACTTGATGGCCAGTTTCTGGGCTTTTTCTGAATTGGATCACGTTGTAATGAGGTACCACACTGAAACAGTCAATTCAACCTGGTCTCGATAAATATTTTAGAGGATAACGCATGTTAGGTCTGGGTTAGGTCTAGGATTTGTCCTCATCAGGCTCATATTTTCGCTTTTTTCGCATACTCATTGACCAGATCCTGGGCTTTTTCTGGTTTGGATCACGTGGTAATGTGGTACCACACTGAAACAGTCAATTAAACCTAGTCGGTGCCAACATTTCAATGGACAACGCATGTTGGGCCTGGGTTAGGTCTGTGATTTGCCCTCATGAGGCTAATACTTTCGCATATTTCTCATACTTGTTGGCCAGATCCTGGGCTTTTACTGGTTTGGATCACGTAGTAATGTGGTCCCACACTGAAACAGTCCATTAAACCTGGTTTCGATCAATGTTTTAGAGGATAACGCATGTTAGGTCTAGGTTAGGTCTGGTATTTGCATTCATCAGGCCCATACTTTCGCATATTTCTCATACTTGATGGCCAGATTCTGGGCTTCTTTCGGTTTGGATCACGTAGTAATGTGATACCACACAGATACAGTCCATTAAACCTGGTTTCGGTCAATATTTTACAGGATAACGCATGTTATGTCTATGTTAGTTCTGGGATTGGCTCTCATCACGCTCATACTTCCTCATTCTTCACACACTTCTTCAACAGGTCCTGGGTTTTTTCTGGTTTGGATCACATAGTAGTGTGGTACCACACTGAAACAGTCGGATAAACATGGTTTTGATCAATATTTTAGAGTATAACACATGTTAGGTCTGATTTGGTTCTAGGATTTGCCGGCATCAGGCTCATACTTTCGCATATTTCTCTTACTTGTTAGCCAGATCCTCTGCTTTTTCTGGTTTGGGTCACAAAGAAATGTGGTACCACACTGAAACAGTCAATTAAACCTGGTTTCGATCAATATGTTAGAGGATAACGCATGTTAGGTCTATGTTAGCTCTGGGATTTGCTTTCATTAGGCTCATACTTTCGCATATTTCTCATACTTGATGGCCAGATTCTGGGCTTTTTCTGGTTTGGATCACGTAGTAGTGTGGTACCACACTGAAACAGTCCATTCAACCTGGTCTCGATAAATATTTTAGAGGATAACGCATGTTACGTCTGGGTTAGGTCTAGGATTTGCCCTCATCAGGCTCATACTTTCGCATTCTTCACATACTTGTTGAACAGATCCCGGGTTTTTTCTGGTTTGGATCACGTGGTAATGTGTTACCACACTGAAACAGACCATTAAACCTGGTTTCGATCAATATTTTTGAGGATAACGCACGTTAGGTCTAGGTTAGGTCTGGTATTTGCACTCATCAGGCCCATACTTTCGCATATTTCTCATACTTGATGGCCAGATTCTGGGCTTTCTCTGGATTGGATCACGTAGTAGTGTGGTACCACACTGAAACAGTCAATTCAACCTGGTCTCCATAAATATTTTAGAGGATAACGCATGTTAGGTCTAGGTTAGGCCTTTGATTTGCTCTCCTCAGACTCATACATTCACATTCTTCACGTGCTTGTTGGCCAGATCCCGGGTTTTTTCTGGTTTGGATCACATACAAGTGTGGTACCACACTGATACAGTCGATAAAACCTGGTCTCGATCAATCTTTTAGAGGATAACGCATGTTAGGTCTATATTAGGTCTGGGATTTGTTCTCATTAGGCTTATACTTTCGCATATTTCTCATACTTGATGGCCAGATTCTGGGCTATTTTTGGTTTGGATCGCGTAGTAATGTGATACCACACTGAAACAGTCCATAAACCTGGTTTCGATCAATGTTTTAGAGGGTAACACCTGTTAGGTCTAGGTTAGGCCTTGGATTTGCCCTTATCTGACTCATACTTTCGCATTCTTCACATACTTGTTAAACAGATCCCGGGTTTTTTCTGGTTTGGATCTCGTGGTAGTGTGTTACCACACTGAAACAGACCATTAAACCTGGTTTGGATCAATATTTTAGAGGATAACGCAAGTTAGGTCTATGTTAGGTCTGGAATTTGCTCTCATAAGGCTCATACTTTCGCATATTTCTCATACTTGATGGCCAGATTCTGGGCTTTTTCTGGTTTGGATCACATAGTAGTGTGGTACCACACTGAAACAGTCGTATAAACATGGTTTTGATCAATATTTTAGAGCATAACACATGTTAAGTCTGGTTTAGGCCTGGGATTTGCCCTCATCAGACTCATATTTTCGCATTCTTCACATACTTGTGGAACAGATCCTGGGTTTTTTCTGGTTTGGTTTCACGTAGTAATGTGGTACCACAATGAAACAGTCCATTAAACCTGGTTTCGATATATATTTTAGAGGATAACGCATGGTAGGTCTATGTTGGGTCTGGGATTTACTCTGATGAGGCTCATACTTTCGCATACTTCTCATACTTGATGGCCAGATTCTGGGCTTTTTTAGGTTTGGATCACGTAGTAATGTGGTACCACACTGAAACAGACCGTTAAACCTGGTTTCGACGAATATTTTAGAGGATAACGCATGGTAGGTCTATGTTAGGTCTGGGATTTGCTCTGATGAGGCTCATACTTTCGCATACTTCTCATACTTGATGGCCAGATTCTGGGCCTTTTTTGGTTTCGATCGCGTAGTAATGCGGTACCACACAGAAACAGTCAATTAAACCTGCTTTCGATCAATATTTTACAGTATAACGCATGTTATGTCTAGGTTAGGCCTTGGATTTGCCCTCTTCAGTCTCATACTTTCGCATTCTTCTCATACTTGATGGCCAGTTTCTGGGCTTTTTCTGAATTGGATCACGTTGTAATGAGGTACCACACTGAAACAGTCAATTCAACCTGGTCTCGATAAATATTTTAGAGGATAACGCATGTTAGGTCTGGGTTAGGTCTAGGATTTGTCCTCATCAGGCTCATATTTTCGCTTTTTTCGCATACTCGTTGACCAGATCCTGGGCTTTTTCTGGTTTGGATCACGTGGTAATGTGGTACCACACTGAAACAGTCAATTAAACCTAGTCGGTGCCAACATTTCAATGGATAACGCATGTTGGGTCTGGGTTAGGTCTGTGATTTGCCCTCATGAGGCTAATACTTTCGCATATTTCTCATACTTGTTGGCCAGATCCTGGGCTTTTACTGGTTTGGATCACGTAGTAATGTGGTCCCACACTGAAACAGTCCATTAAACCTGGTTTCGATCAATATGTTAGAGGATAACGCATGTTAGGTCTATGTTAGGTCTGGGATTTGCTTTCATTAGGCTCATACTTTCGCATATTTCTCATACTTGATGGCCAGATTCTGGGCTTTTTCTGGTTTGGATCACGTAGTAGTGTGGTACCACACTGAAACAGTCCATTCAACCTGGTCTCGATAAATATTTTAGAGGATAACGCATGTTACGTCTGGGTTAGGTCTAGGATTTGCCCTCATCAGGCTCATACTTTCGCATTCTTCACATACTTGTTGAACAGATCCCGGGTTTTTTCTGGTTTGGATCACGTGGTAATGTGTTACCACACTGAAACAGACCATTAAACCTGGTTTCGATCAATATTTTTGTGGATAACGCACGTTAGGTCTAGGTTAGGTCTGGTATTTGCACTCATCAGGCCCATACTTTCGCATATTTCTCATACTTGATGGCCAGATTCTGGGCTTTCTCTGGATTGGATCACGTAGTAGTGTGGTACCACACTGAAACAGTCAATTCAACCTGGTCTCCATAAATATTTTAGAGGATAACGCATGTTAGGTCTAGGTTAGGCCTTGGATTTGCTCTCCTCAGACTCATACATTCACATTCTTCACGTGCTTGTTGGCCAGATCCCGGGTTTTTTCTGGTTTGGATCACATACAAGTGTGGTACCACACTGATACAGTCGATAAAACCTGGTCTCGATCAATCTTTTAGAGGATAACGCATGTTAGGTCTATATTAGGTCTGGGATTTGTTCTCATTAGGCTTATACTTTCGCATATTTCTCATACTTGATGGCCAGATCCCGGGTTTTTTCTGGTTTGGATCTCGTGGTAATGTGTTACCACACTGAAACAGACCATTAAACCTGGTTTGGATCAATATTTTAGAGGATAACGCAAGTTAGGTCTATGTTAGGTCTGGAATTTGCTCTCATAAGGCTCATACTTTCGCATATTTCTCATACTTGATGGCCAGATTCAGGGCTTTTTCTGGTTTGGATTACGTAGTAGTGTGGTACCACACTGAAACAGTCAATTCAACCTGGTCTCGATAATTATTTTAAAGGATAACGCATGTTACGTCTGGGTTAGGTCTGGGATTTGCCCTCATCAGGCTCATACTTTCGCATTTTTCGCATACTCGTTGACCAGATCCTGAGCTTTTTCTGGTTTGGATCACGTGGTAATGTGGAACCACATTGAAACAGTCAATTAAACCTAGTCTGGGTCAACATTTCAAAGGACAACGCATGTTAGGTCTGGTTTAGGCCTGGGATTTGCCCTCATCAGACTCATATTTTCGCATTCTTCACATACTTGTGGAACAGATCCTGGGTTTTTTCTGGTTTGGTTTCACGTAGTAATGTGGTACCACACTGAAACAGTCCATTAAACCTGGTTTCGATCAATGATTTAGAGGATAAGGCATGTTAGGTCTAGGTTAGGTCTGGGATTTGCTCTGATGAGGCTCATACTTTCGCATACTTCTCATACTTGATGGCCAGATTCTGGGCTTTTTCTGGTTTGAATCACGTAGTAATGTGGTACCACACAGAAATAGTCAATTCAACCTCGTTTCGATCAATGTTTTAGAGGATAACGCATGTTAGGTCTAGGTTAGGCCTTGGATTTGCCCACATCAGTCTCATACTTCCTCATTCTTCACATACTTGTTCAACAGATCCTGGGTTTTTTGTGGTTTGGATCACATACTAGTGTGGTACCACGCTGATACAGTCGATTAAACATTGTTTTGATGAATATTTTAGCGGATAACACATATTAGGTCTAGGTTAGGTATGGTATTTGCACTCATCAGGCTCATATTTTCGCATTTTTCGCATACTCGTTGACCAGATCCTGGGCTTTTTCTGGTTTGGATCACGTGGTAATGTGGTACCACACTGAAACAGTCAATTAACCCTAGTCGGGGCCAACATTTCTATGGATAACGCATGTTAGGTCTGGGTTAGGTCTGTGATTTGCCCTCATGAGGCTAATACTTTCGCATATTTCTCATACTTGTTGGCCAGATCCTGGGCTTTTACTGGTTTGGATCACGTAGTAATGTGGTCCCACACTGAAACAGTCCATTAAACCTGGTTTCGATCAATGTTTTAGAGGATAACGCATGTTAGGTCTAGGTTAGGCCTTGGATTTGCCCTCACCAGTCTCATACTTCCTCATTCTTCACATACTTCTTCAACAGATTCTGGGTTTTTTCTGGTTTGGATCACATACTAGTGTGGTACCACACTGATACAGTCGACAAAACCTGGTCTCGATCAATCTTTTAGAGGATAACGCATGTTAGGTCTGGGTTAGGTCTGGGATTTGCCCTCTTCAGTCTCATACTTTCGCATTCTTCACATACTTGTTGGCCAGATTCTGGGCTTTTTTTGGTTTGGATCACGTAGTAATGTGGTGCCACACTGAAACAGTCCATTAAACCTGGATTCGATCAATATTTTAGAACATAACGCATGTTAGGTCTAGGTTAAGCCTTGGATTTGCCCACATCAGACTCATACTTTCGCATTCTTCACATACTTGTTGAACAGATCCCGGGTTTTTTCTGGTTTGGATCACGTGGTAATGTGTTACCACACTGAAACGGACCATGAAACCTGGTTTCGACCAAATATTTGAGAATAACGCATGTTAGGTCTATATTAGGTCTGGGATTTGTTCTCATTGGGCTCATACTTTCGCATATTTCTCATACTTGATGGCCAGATTCTGGGCTTTTTTTGGTTTGGATCACGTAGTAATGTGATACCACACTGAAACAGTCCATTAAACCTGGTTTCGACCAAATTTTAGAGAATAACGCATGTTAGGTCTATGTTAGGTCTGGGATTTGCTCTCATCAGGCTCATACTTTCGCATATCTCTCATACTTGATTGCCAGATTCTGGGCTTTTTCTGGTTTGAATCACGTAGTAATGTGGTACCACACTGAAACAGACCATTAAACCTGGTTTCGACCAAATTTTAAAGAATAACGCATGTTAGGTCTATATTAGGTCTGGGATTTGCTCTCATTAGGCTCATACTTTCGCATATTTCTCATACTTGATGGCCAGATTCTGGGCTTTTTCTGGTTTGGATCACGTAGTAGTGTGGTACCACACTGAAACAGTCAATTCAACCTGGTCTCGAACAATATTTTAGAGGATAATGCATGATAGGTCTGGGATTTGCCCCCTTCAGTCTCATACTTTCGCATTCTTCACATGCTTGTTGGCCAGATCCCGGGTTTTCTCTGGTTTGGATCACATGGTAATGTGTTACCATACTGAAACAGACCATTAAAACTGGTTTCGATCAATATTTTAGAGGATTACGCATGTTAGGTCTATGTTAGGTCTGGGATTTGCTCTCATCAGGCTCATACTTTCGCATATTTCTCATACTTGATTGCCAGATTCTGGGCTTTTTTTGGTTTGGATCACGTAGTAATGTGGTACCACACTGAAACAGTCCATTAAACCTGGTTTCGATCAATGATTTAGAGGATAACGCATGTTAGGTCTAGGTTAGGTCTGGGATTTGCTCTGATGAGGCTCATACTTTCGCATACTTCTCATACTTGATGGCCAGATTTTGGGCTTTTTCTGGTTTGAATCACGTAGTAATGTGGAACCACACTGAAATAGTCAATTCAACCTGGTCTCGATATATATTTTAGAGCATAACGCATGTTATGTCTGGGTTAGGTCTAGGATTTGCCCTCATCAGGCACATATTCTCGCATTTTTCGCATACTCGTTGACCAGATCCTGGGCTTTTTCTGGTTTCGATCACGTGGTAATGTGGTACCACACTGAAACAGTCAATTAACCCTAATCGGGGCCAACATTTCAATGGATAACGCATGTTAGGTCTGGGTTAGGTCTGTGATTTGCCCTCATGAGGCTAATACTTTCGCATATTTCTCATACTTGTTGGCCAGATCCTGGGCTTTTACTGGTTTGGATCACGTAGTAATGTGGTCCCACACTGAAACAGTCCATTAAACCTGGTTTCGATCAATGTTTTAGAGGATAACGCATGTTAGGTCTAGGTTAGGCCTTGGATTTGCCCTCATCAGTCTCATACTTCCTCATTCTTCACATACTTCTTCAACAGATTCTGGGTTTTTTCTGGTTTGGATCACATACTAGTGTGGTACCACACTGATACAGTCGACAAAACCTGGTCTCGATCAATCTTTTAGAGGATAACGCATGTTAGGTCTGGGTTAGGTCTGGGATTTGCCCCCTTCAGTCTCATACTTTCGCATTCTTCACATACTTGTTGGCCAGATTCTGGGCTTTTTTTGGTTTGGATCACCTAGTAATGTGGTGCCGCACTGAAACAGTCCATTAAACCTGGATTCGATCAATATTTTAGAGGATAACGCATGTTAGGTCTAGGTTATGCCTTGGATTTGCCCCCATCAGACTCATACTTTCGCATTCTTCACATACTTGTTGAACAGATCCCGGGTTTTTTCTGGTTTGGATCACGTGGTAATGTGTTACCACACTGAAACAGACCATTAAACCTGGTTTCGACCAAATTTTTGAGAATAGCGCATGTTAGGTCTATATTAGGTCTGGGATTTGTTCTCATTAGGCTCATACTTTCGCATATTTCTCATACTTGATGGCCAGATTCTGGGCTTTTTTTGGTTTGGATCACGTAGTAATGTGATACCACACTGAAACGGTCCATTAAACCTGGTTTCGACCAAATTTTAGGGAATAACGCATGTTCGGTCTATGTTAGGTCTGGGATTTGCTCTCATCAGGCTCATACTTTCGCATATTTCTCATACTTGATTGCCAGATTCTGGGCTTTTTCTGGTTTGAATCACGTAGTAATGTGGTACCACACTGAAATAGTCAATTCAACCTGGTCTCGATAAATATTTTAGAGCATAACGCATGTTAGGTCTGGGTTAGGTCTAGGATTTGCCCTCATGAGGCTAATACTTTCGCATATTTCTCATACTTCATGGCCAGATTCTGGGCCTTTTTTGGTTTCGATCACGTAGTAATGTGGGACCACCCTGAAGCAGTCGGTTAAACCTGGTCTCGATCAATCTTTTAGAGGATAACGCATGTTAGGTCTAGGTTAGGCCTTAGATTTGGCCCAATCAGACTCATACTTTCGCATTCTTCACATACTTGTTGAACAGATCCCGGGTTTTTTCTGGTTTGGATCACGTGGTAATGTGTTACCACACTGAAACAGACCATTAAACCTGGTTTCGATCAATATTTTTGAGGATAACGCACGTTAGGTCTAGGTTAGGTCTGGTATTTGCAATCATCAGGCCCATACTTTCGCATATTTCTCATACTTGATGGCCAGATTCTGGGCTTTTTCTGGATTGGATCACGTAGTAGTGTGGTACCACACTGAAACAGTCAATTCAACCTGGTCTGCATAAATATTTTAGAGGATAACGCATGTTAGGTCTAGGTTAGGTCTGGGATTCGCTCTCATCAGGCTCATACTTTCGCATATTTCTCATACTTGTTGGCCAGATCCTGGGCTTTTACAGGTTTGGATCACGTAGTAATGTGGTACCACACTGAAGCAGAGCATTGAACCTGGTTTCGATCAATGTTTTAGAGGATAACGCATGTTAGGTATATGTTAGGTCTGGGATTTGCATTCATCAGGCTCATACTTTCGCATATTTCTCATACTAGGTGGCCAGATTCTGGGCTTTTTCTGGTTTCGATCACGTAGTAATGCGGTACCACACTGAAGCAGTCCATTAAACCTCGTTTCGCTTAATGTGTTAGAGGATAACGCATGTTAGGTCTGGGTTAGGACTAGGATTTGCCCTCATCATGCTCATATTTTCGCATTTTTCGCTTACTCGTTGACCAGATCCTGGGCTTTTTCTGGTTTGGGTCATGTAGTAATGTGGTACCATACTGAAACAGTCGATTAATCCAGGTTTCGATCAATATTTTAGATGATAACGCATGTTAGGTCTACGTTAGGCCTGGGATTTGCCCCCATCAGACTCATACTTTCGCATTCTTCACATGCTTCTTGAACAGATCCCGGGTTTTCTTCTGGTTTGGATCACGTGGTAATATGTTACCACACTGAAACAGACCATTAAACCTGGTTTCGATCAATATTTTTGAGGATAGCGCATTTTAGGTCTAGGTTAGGTCTGGTATTTGCACTCATCAGGCCCATACTTTCGCATATTTCTCATACTTGATGGCCAGATTCTGGGCTTTTTCTGGATTGGATCACGTAGTAGTGTGGTACCACACTGAAACAGTCAATGCAACCAGGTCTGGGTCAACATTTCAAAGGATAACGCATGTTAGGTCTGGTTTAGGTCTGTGATTGGCCCTCATGAGGCTAATACTTTCGCATATTTCTCATACTTGTTGGCCAGACCCTGGGCTTTTACTGGTTTGGATCACGTAGTAATGTGAGACCACACTGGAACAGTCGATTAAACCTGGTCTCGATCAATATTTTAGAGGATAATGCATGTTAGGTCTGGGTTAGGTCTGGGATTTGCCCCCTTCAGTCTCACACTTTCGCATTCTTCACATACTTGCTGAACAGATCCCGGGTTTTTTCTGGTTTGGATCACGTGGAAATGTCTTGCCACACTGAAACTGTCCATTAAACCTGGTTTCGATCAATGTTTTAGAGGATAACGCATGTTAGGTTTATGTTAGGTCTGGGATTTGCATACATCAGGCTCATACTTTCGCATATCTCTCATACTAGATGGCCAGATTCTGGGCTTTTTCTGGTTTGGATCACGTAGTAATGTTTTACCACACTGAAACAGTCAATTCAACCTTGTCTCGATAAATATTTTAGAGGATAACGCATGTTAGGTCAATGTTAGGTCTGGGATTTGCACTCATCAGGCTCATACTTTCGCATGTTTCTCATACTTGATGGCCAGATTCTGGGCTTTTTTTGGTTTGGATCACGTAGTAATGTGGTACCACACTGAAACAGACCATTAAACCTGGTTTCGACCTAATTTTAAAGAATAACGCATGTTAGGTCTATATTAGGTCTGGGATTTGCTCTCATTAGGCTCATACTTTCGCATATTTCTCATACTTGATGGCCAGATTCTGGGCTTTTTCTGGTTTGGATCACGTAGTAGTGTGGTACCACACTGAAACAGTCAATTCAACCTGGTCTCGATAAATATTTTAGAGGATAACGCATGTTACGTCTGGGTTAGGTCTAGGATTTGCCCTCATCAGGCTCATACTTTCGCATTCTTCGCATACTCGTTGACCAGATCCTGGGCATTTTCTGGTTTGGATCACGTGGTAGTGTGGTACCACACTTAAACAGTCGATTGAACCTGGTCTCGAACAATATTTTAGAGGATAATGCATGATAGGTCTGGGATTTGCCCCCTTCAGTCTCATACTTTCGCATTCTTCACATGCTTGTTGGCCAGATCCCGGGTTTTTTCTGGTTTGGATCACGTGGTAATGTGTTACCATACTGAAACAGACCATTAAAACTGGTTTCGATCAATATTTTAGAGGATTACGCATGTTAGGTCTATGTTAGGTCTGGGATTTGCTCTGATCTGGCTCATACTTTCGCATATTTCTCATACTTGATTGCCAGATTCTGGGCTTTTTTTGGTTTGGATCACGTAGTAATGTGGTACCACACTGAAACAGTCCATTAAACCTGGTTTCGATCACTGATTTAGAGGATAACGCATGTTAGGTCTAGGTTAGGCCTTGGATTTGCCCTCATCAGACTCATACTTTCGCATTCTTCACATACTTGTTGAAGAGATCCAGGGTTTTTTCTGGTTTGGATCACGTGGTAATGTGTTGCCACACTGAAACAGACCATTAAACCTGGTTTCGACCAAATTTTAGAGAATAACCCATGTTAGGTCTAAGTTAGGTCTGGGATTTGCTCTCATTAGGCTCATACTTTCGCATATTTCTCATACTCGTTGACCCGATCCTGAGCTTTTTCTGGTTTGGATTACGTGGCAGTGTGGTACCACATTGAAACAGTCAATTAAACCTAGTCTGGGTCAACATTTCAAAGGATAACGCATGTTAGGTCTGGTTTAGGTCTGGGATTTGCCCTCATCAGACTCATATTTTCGCATTCTTCACATACTTGTTGGCCAGATCCTGGGCTTTTACAGGTTTGGATCACGTAGTAATGTGGTACCACACTGAAGCAGTGCATTGAACCTGGTTTCGATCAATGTTTTAGAGGATAACGCATGTTAGGTCTAGGTTAGGCCTTGGATTTGCCCTCATCAGTCTCATACTTCCTCATTCTTCACATACTTCTTCAACAGATTCTGGGTTTTTTCTGGTTTGGATCACATACTAGTGTGGTACCTCACTGATACAGTCGACAAAACCTGGTCTCGATCAATCTTTTAGAGGATAACGCATGTTAGGTCTGGGTTAGGTCTGGGATTTGCCCCCTTCAGTCTCATACTTTCGCATTATTCACATACTTGTTGGCCAGATTCTGGGCTTTTTTTGGTTTGGATCACCTAGTAATGTGGTGCCACACTGAAACAGTCCATTAAACCTGGATTCGATCAATATTTTAGAGGATAACGCATGTTAGGTCTAGGTTATGCCTTGGATTTGCACCCATCAGACTCATACTTTCGCATTCTTCACGTACTTGTTGAACAGATCCCGGGTTTTTTCTGGTTTGGATCACGTGGTAATGTGTTACCACACTGAAACAGACCATTAAACCTGGTTTCGACCAAATTTTTGAGAATAACGCATGTTAGGTCTATATTAGGTCTGGGATTTGTTCTCATTAGGCTCATACTTTCGCATATTTCTCATACTTGATGGCCAGATTCTGGGCTTTTTTTGGTTTGGATCACGTAGTAATGTGATACCACACTGAAACAGTCCATTAAACCTGGTTTCGACCAAATTTTAGAGAATAACGCATGTTAGGTCTATGTTAGGTCTGGGATTTGCTCTCATCAGGCTCATACTTTCGCATATTTCTCATACTTGATTGCCAGATTCTGGGCTTTTTCTGGTTTGAATCACGTAGTAATGTGGTACCACACTGAAATAGTCAATTCAACCTGGTCACGATAAATATTTTAGAGCATAACGCATCTTAGGTCTGGGTTAGGTCTAGGATTTGCCCTCATGAGGCTAATACTTTCGCATATTTCTCATACTTGATGGCCAGATTCTGGGCCTTTTTTGGTTTCGATCACGTAGTAATGTGGGACCACACTGAAACAGTCGATTAAACCTGGTATCGATCAATCTTTTAGAGGATAACGCATGTTAGGTCTAGGTTAGGCCTTAGATATGGCCCCATCAGACTCATACTTTCGCATTCTTCACATACTTGTTGAACAGATCCCGGGTTTTTTCTGGTTTGGATAACGTGGTAATGTGATACCACACTGAAACAGACCATTAAACCTGGTTTCGATCAATATTTTTGAGGATAACGCACGTTAGGTCTTGGTTAGGTCTGGTATTTGCACTCATCAGGCCCATACTTTCGCATATTTCTCATACTTGATGGCCAGATTCTGGGCTTTTTCTGGATTGGATCACGTAGTAGTGTGGTACCACACTGAAACAGTCAATTCAACCTGGTCTCCATAAATATTTTAGAGGATAACGCATGTTAGGTGTAGGTTAGGTCTGGGATTCGCTCTCATCAGGCTCATACTTTCGCATATTTCTCATACTTGTTGGCCAGATCCTGGGCTGTTACAGGTTTGGATCACGTAGTAATGCGGTACCACACTGAAGCAGTGCATTGAACCTGGTTTCGATCAATGTTTTAGAGGATAACGCATGTTAGGTCTATGTTAGGTCTGGGATTTGCATTCATCAGGCTCATACTTTCGCGTATTTCTCATACTAGATGGCCAGATTCTGGGCTTTTTCTGGTTTCGATCACGTAGTAATGCGATACCACACTGAAGCAGTCCATTAAACCTCGTTTCGCTTAATATCTTAGAGGATAACGCATGTTAGGTCTGGGTCAGGACTAGGATTTGCCCTCATCATGCTTATATTTTCGCATTTTTCGCTTACTCGTTGACCAGATCCTGGGCTTTTTCTGGTTTGGGTCACGTAGTAATGTGGTACCATACTGAAACAGTCGATTAATCCAGGTTTCGATCAATATTTTAGATGATAACGCATGTTAGGTCTACGTTAGGCCTGGGATTTGCCCTCATCAGACTCATACTTTCGCATTCTTCACATGCTCTTTGAACAGATCCCGGGTTTTCTTCTGGTTTGGATCACGTGGTAATATGTTACCACACTGAAACAGACCATTAAACCTGGTTTCGATCAATATTTTTGAGGATAGCGCATTTTAGGTCTATGTTAGGTCTGGTATTTGCACTCATCAGGCCCATACTTTCGCATATTTCTCATACTTGATGGCCAGATTCTGGGCTTCTTCTGGATTGGATCACGTAGTAGTGTGGTACCACACTGAAACAGTCAATTCAACTAGGTCTGGGTCAACATTTCAAAGGATAACGCATGTTAGGTCTGGTTTAGGTCTGTGATTGGCCCTCATGAGGCTAATACTTTCGCATATTTCTCATACTTGTTGGCCAGATCCTGGGCTTTTACTGGTTTGGATCACGTAGTAATGTGAGACCACACTGGAACAGTCGATTAAACCTGGTCTCGATCAATATTTTAGATGATAACGCATGTTAGGTCTACGTTAGGCCTGGGATTTGCCCTCATCAGACTCATACTTTCGCATTCCTCACATGCTTCTTGAACAGATCCCGGGTTTTCTTCTGGTTTGGATCACGTGGTAATATGTTCCCACACTGAAACAGACCATTAAACCTGGTTTCGATCAATATTTTTGAGGATAACGCATGTTAGGTCAATGTTAGGTCTGGGATTTGCACTCATCAGGCTCATACTTTCGCATGTTTCTCATACTTGATGGCCAGATTCTGGGCTTTTTTTGGTTTGGATCACGTAGTAATGTGATACCACACTGAAACAGTCCATTAAACCTGGTTTCGGTCAATATTTTACAGGATAACGGATGTTAGGTCTGGGTTAGGTCTAGGATTTGCCCTCATGAGCCTAATACTTTCGCATATTTCTCATACTTGGCCAGATCCTGGGCTTTTACAGGTTTGGATCACGTAGTAATGTGGTACCACACTGAAGCAGTCCTTTGAACCTGGTTTCGATCAATGTTTTAGAGGATAACGCATGTTAGGTCTATGTTAGGTCTGGGATTTGCATTCATCAGGCTCATACTTTCGCATATTTCTCATACTAGATAGCCAGATTCTGGGCTTTTTCTTGTTTGGATCACGTAGTAATGTGGTACCACACTGAAACAGTCAATTCAACCTGGTCTCGAAAAATATTTTAGAGGATAACGCATGTTAGGTCTGGGTTACACTCCATCCCGCCGCTATCCGTCCCGGGGCCGCGTTTAGTGGCGGCTGCGAGCCCCAA
Organism: Colletes latitarsis; assembly: GCF_051014445.1. Lineage (NCBI taxonomy): Eukaryota > Metazoa > Arthropoda > Insecta > Hymenoptera > Colletidae > Colletes > Colletes latitarsis. The sequence continues at coordinate 16,544,426 of NW_027488365.1, forward strand.
CTCGCAACCGCCCGCGACCCCGTTTCCACCCCTCGGCGGCCGGGCGTTCATGGCCTCACCAGACCGCCGAGGGTGCCTCCCCTTGCGTCGGACCGGTAGGGGGAGGCACTCCTACCCCCAACCGGTCCGACCCGGCGCCGCCTGGCGGGAGGAGGGTCCCCTCAGAACCCCCCTCCCAGCCTAGGTCATCCGCCACGCCGAGGCGGCCGCCCGTGACGCCTCGCGACCGGGCGACGACCTCGGGCCACCGCACGAGCGCGAGCTTCAGTGCGCCGCTGAAGCTCGCGCTCCCTCCCCGCGGCCTCCTTCTGCAACATTACGTTCTCGCAGAAGGAGGCCACGGCCCTCCACTTCTCCTCGCTGCCGAGCATGGCGCGCACCACGCCCGGCAGCGAGACATCCCGCCCGACGACACCGACCAGGACACGGCGCTCCCCCTCCCACGCGGGGCATACCTCCAGGGTATGATCCGCCGTGTCCTGCTCAGCGTCGCAGTGGCAGCAACGCGCCGTCGGCTCCTTCCCTATCCGGCACAGGTATCTTCCGAAGCTGCCATGCCCGGAAAATACCTGTGCCAGCCGGTAGGTGAGGCTGCCATGGCCTCTGTCCAGCCACTCCTTCAGGAGTGGCCGAACAGCCCCGACAGTCCGGTGCCCCGCGGTTGGCAGAGCCAGCCGCTCCTGCCACGCGAGCAACACGGACTGCCGGGCCTGGCGCTTCAAATCGCCCCAAGCAGGTTCCTGCCCGCCCGGGACAGCCCCCACCCCCGCGCGTCGGTCGACGCGGTGCCGGTACATCACCGCGTGCGACCGCGCGAGCAGGTCCATGGGCGGCATCCCCGCTAGAACCGTCGCCGCCTCATGTGACATGGTCCGATACCCGCGGACGACCCTGAGCGCCACGCGCCTCTGCACCCGACGCAGCATAGTCATGCTGCGCCGGGAGGCAGCCAGGTCGTCCGCCCAGACGGGGGCCCCGTATAGGGCCACCGACTGGACCATTGCCACATAGAGGCGACGAACTCGGCCCGCCGGGCCCCCCAGGTTGGGCAGGATCCGGCCCAGAGCCGCAACCATCCTTTCCAACCGGGGGACCAGGCAGCGGAAATGCTTCTCGAAACGCCAGTGGCTATCGAGGATCAGCCCTAGATACCTGATCTGTGGTTTCACCTCGATGTCAGCCCCACCCACCCGAATCAGAGGGGGTGGCGGATCCTGCCGAGGTGAATGAAACGCAATCACCTCGGTCTTATGGACCGCCACCGTCATCCCCATCCCCCTGATCCGGTCGACGACGCGTTGCGACCCCTCCTCCGCGCGACGCATGGCCCTCCCCCAGTGCGCCCCGACGGCCAGCACCAGTGTGTCATCCGCATAACACACCGTGCTGACGCCGTCGGGGAGGCCGGCCCGCAACACCGAGTCGTACGCGATGTTCCACAGGAGTGGCCCGAGGACCGACCCCTGCGGAACACCGCAGTACACCTCCCTCCGCATATCACCATCCCGGCCCGGATACTCGATCCACCTGCCGCGGAGATAATCCCCGACGACCGCCCTGAGACAAGGGGGGACTCGATGATATTCGAGTCCCCTCCTTATCTCTTCCCAGGGGAGGGTGTTAAAGGCATTGGCAATATCCAAGGATGTTGCCAATGCCACCCCTCCCCGGGAGACGGCCGCCTCCGAGAGGGCCCTCACACGACCTATCGCGTCGATAGTCGATCGGCCCCCCCGGAAACCGAACTGGCAGTCGGCCAGACCGGGATCACCCCGCGACAGGTGCTCGACGAGGCGAGCAGCAATCACACGCTCGAAGAGCTTGCCCACCTCGTCGAGGAGACAAATGGGCCGGTATGCGGAAGGAGACTCCGCGGGCCGACCCTCCTTCCGGAGGAGGACCATCCTCGCCACCTTCCAACTGGGGGGGAATCGCCCGTCCCTCAGGCAGCGGTCGAACAACCGCCTGAGGTCGGCCCCAAGGACGCCCTGGGTCAAGACCCAAACCCGGCCGGGCACACCATCCGGACCCGGGGCCGTGTTACGAACCCCGAGCCGTCTGATGGCCGCTGCCAGCTCCTCCTGCGTGACCCCCAGCTCGGCCGTCCACCAGTCTCATACTTTCGCATTCTTCACATGCTTGTTGGCCAGATCCCGGGTTTTTTCTGGTTTGGATCACGTGGTAATGTGTTGCCACACTGAAACAGACCATTAAACCTGGTTTCGATCAATATTTTTGAGGATAACGCATTTTAGGTCTAGGTTAGGTCTGGTATTTGCACTCATCAGGGCCATACTTTCGCATATTTCTCATACTTGATGGCCAGATACTGGGCATTTTCTGGATTGGATCACGTAGTAGTGTGGTACCACACTGAAACAGTCAATTCAACCTGGTCTGGGTCAACATTTCAAAGGATAACGCATGTTAGGTCTGGTTTAGGTCTGTGATTGGCCCTCATGAGGCTAATACTTTGGCATATTTCTCATACTTGTTGGCCAGATCCTGGGCTTTTACTGGTTTGGATCACGTAGTAATGTGAGACCACACTGGAACAGTCGATTAAACCTGGTCTCGATCAATATTTTAGAGGATAATGCATGTTAGGTCTGGGTTAGGTCTGGGATTTGCCCCCTTCAGTCTCATACTTTCGCATTCTTCACATACTTGCTGAACAGATCCCGGGTTTTTTCTGGTTTGGATCATGTGGTAATGTCTTGCCACACTGAAGCAGTCCATTGAACCTGGTTTCGATCAATGTTTTAGAGGATAACGCATGTTAGGTCTATGTTAGGTCTTGGATTTGCATTCATCAGGCTCATACTTTCGCATATTTCTCATACTAGATAGCCAGATTCTGGACTTTTTCTTGTTTGGATCACGTAGTAATGTGGTACCACACTGAAACAGTCAATTCAACCTGGTCTCGATAAATATTTTAGAGGATAACGCATGTTAGGTCTGGGTTAGGTCTGGGATTCGCTCTCATCAGGCTCATGCTTTCGCATATTTCTCATACTTGATGGCCAGATTCTGGGCTTTTTTTGGTTTGGATCACGTAGTAATGTGATACCACACTGAAATAGTCCATTACACCTTGTTTCGGGCAATATTTTACAGGATAACGCATGTTAGGTCTATGTCAGTTCTGGGATTTGCTCTCATCAGGCTCATACTTTCGCATATTTCTCATACTTGATTGCCATATTCTGGGCTTTTTTGGTTTGGATCACGTAGTAATGCGGTACCACACTGAAACAGTCCATTAAACCTGGTTTCGATCAATATTTGTGAGGATAACGCAAGTTAGGTCTAGGTAAGGTCTGGGATTTGCACTCATCAGGCTCATAGTTTCGCATTCTTCACATGCTTGTTGAACAGATCCCGGGTTTTTTCTGGATTGGATCACGTGGTAATGTGTTACCACACTGAAACAGACCATTAAACCTGGTTTCGATCATTATTTTAGAGGGTAACGCATGTTAGGTCTGGCTTAGGTCTAGGATTTGCCCTCATCATGCTCATATTTTCGCATTTTTCGCATACTCGTTGACCAGATCCTGGGCTTTTTCTGGTTTGGGTCACGTAGTAAGGTGGTACCATACTGAAACAGTCGATTAAACCAGGTTTCGATAAATATTTTAGATGATAACGCATGTTAGGTCTAGGTTAGGCCTGGGATTTGCCCTCATCAGACTCATACTTTTTTTTTTTTTTTTTTTTGTCGTGGGGAAAATCTTCGAAAGACTCCCTCCCACCTCCTTGGGGAGAGGTGGGAGGGGTGTGTGGGATTCCCCGCGCCCGTACAACGACAGGCGCGGGACCTACCCACTAGAAACCCCACGGTGACCCTTCGGCACGCTTTGGGAGGATACCGGGAATCGCTCGAAGCATTCTTCCGGTATCCTCCCCGTGCCCGCGCTTTCGCGCCCATCCCCCGGGGGGACAATCGGTCCCCCCAGTAGACACACTGCCTCATAGCGGCGGGACGGGGCCACTCCATCCCGCCGCTATCCGTCCCGGGGCCGCGTTTAGTGGCGGCTGCGAGCCCCAACTCGCAACCGCCCGCGACCCCGTTTCCACCCCTCGGCGGCCGGGCGTTCATGGCCGCACCAGACCGCCGAGGGTGCCTCCCCTTGCGTCGGACCGGTAGGGGGAGGCACTCCTACCCCCAAACGTTCCGACCCGGCGCCGCCTGGCGGGAGGAGGGTCCCCTCAGGACCCCCCTCCCAGCCTAGGTCATCCGCCACGCCGAGGCGGCCGCCCGCGACGCCTCGCGACCGGGCGACGACCTCGGGCCACCGCACGAGCGCGAGCTTCAGCTTCCCTCCCCGCGGCCTCCTTCTGCAACATTACGTTCTCGCAGAAGGAGGCCACGGCCCTTCACTTCTCCTCGCTGCCGAGCATGGCGCGCACCACGCTCGGCAGCGAGACATCCCGCCCGACGACACCGACCAGGACACGGCGCTCCCCCTCCCACGCGGGGCATACCTCCAGGTTATGATCCGCCGTGTCCTGCTCAGCGTCGCAGTGGCAGCAACGCGCCATCGGCTCCTTCCCTATCCGGCACAGGTATCTTCCGAAGCTGCCATGCCCGGAAAATACCTGTGCCAGCCGGTAGGTGAGGCTGCCATGGCCTCTGTCCAGCCACTCCTTCAGGAGTGGCCGAACAGCCCCGACAGTCCGGTGCCCCGCGGTTGGCAGAGCCAGCCGCTCCTGCCACGCGAGCAACACGGACTGCCGGGCCTGGTGCTTCAAATCGCCCCAAGCAGGTTCCTGCCCGCCCGGGACCGCCCCCACCCCCGCGCGACGGTCGACGCGGTGCCGGTACATCACCGCGTGCGACCGCGCGAGCAGGTCCATGGGCGGCATCCCCGCTAGAACCGTCGCCGCCCCATGTGACATGGTCCGATACCCGCGGACGACCCTGAGCGCCATGCGCCTCTGCACCCGACGCAGCATAGTCATGCTGCGCCGGGAGGCAGCCAGGTCGTCCGCCCAGACGGGGGCCCCGTATAGGGCCACCGACTGGACCATTGCCACATAGAGGCGACGAACTCGGCCCGCCGGGCCCCCCAGGTTGGGCAGGATCCGGCCCAGAGCCGCAACCATCCTTTCCAACCGGGGGACCAGGCTGCGGAAATGCTTCTCGAAACGCCAGTGGCTATCGAGGATCAGCCCCAGATACCTTCCCTCAGGGGCTGCCAGCCTTTCAGCTGCAGTACGGGCTTAACGAACCCGGGGTACCCGAGTCATACACACACCGTAAGCCTCCTGTTGGTCGTCACAACGACCCATTCACAATTCCCTATTGGTTTTGTGAATGGTACGTGACGGCAGGAGGAACGGGGGTCTTGGCTTAACCGCCTGGGCCACGAGTATGGCGACTCTATAAAATCGCCCTCCAATCCTAAGCTATGGTGCGCGGCGATGGGATGCATGGTTGGGGGAGGAGGCCCAATCCCAAGCGACCACCTCCGGGGAACCTGCCGAACCCCCGGAGTATTAGGCTTACCCGGGTAAGGCGGCTCTGCCCGGGTGGACCTTTATTTCCGACCATCTCGTGGGATTTTTTATGGACTCAGAAAATAAAATGGGGATGGGGCGGGTTTTGTCGGTTGGGGAGGACGGAGACGGGGTTGGGGTTAGGGTGGCGGCGCTCGCGCCCCACTCAGCGCCAGGTCCGGCTTCGTGGAGGGTGGAGGAGGACGACGAGACGGCGTCGGTCTCGTCCTTCTCCTCCAGCACGAGCCACATAGGCTCTAAGAGGAAGAGGACGGGGCAGGCCGTCGTCGAGGTGGGCGGGGCGATGAGCCCGTCGGTGAGGCTGAGTTGCCTCAGGGACGAGGTGACCGAGGAGATATCGGAGAGGATCTCCTCGTCCCTGAGGCGGGTGGAGAAAGTCGCCGCTGCCTGCGCCTTTAAGGGGCAGAAAAGCGGTGGCGCGGAGGCCCTGAAGGCCGCGGCGGAGGAAATGAGGGAGGCGGCGCGGGAGCTCAGAGGGCGGAACGCCCGTCTGCAGCTCCTGTTGGAGGAGGAGCGACAGGGGAGGAGGAGGGCAGAGGCGCTGTGGAACAGCGCGGCCCTTCCTCCCATCCTCCCTCCTCCTCCACCGCCGCGTCCCTCGGCAGAGGTAAATAAGCGGAGTGCGGCGGCAGTGGTGCGGGGCACCGCGGGCCCCTCCACCCGCACTCCGCCCGTGAAGAAGTCCCCGTCCTCCTCAGAAGACGATCTTCTGAGGAGGATTGGGGACATGATTGATGGCAAGCTGGCCGCCTTCCGGGAGGAGCTCCTCGCTGGAAGAGCGGTCAGCAGGAAGGCGGTGCCTCCCCGACCTGTTCCAGTACAGTCGGGGAAGGCAAAGAAGGGCGGAGTGAAGGCTCCGCCCAGCGTTGCGGCACCAGGGCCCCGGGTCGCGACCCCCAAGGGGGGTGGTGTACCCGTGGTCGCGGTGGTCGCGTCCTCCACGGCACCCTCCCAAGGGGGGGTGGCGTGGAGTGAGGTGGTGGGGCGGAAGGTGAAGCGGGCGGCGAGGAAGGCCTCGCAACCGCAGCCTCCGCCTCCGCCGCCGGCGGCCAAGGTAAAGGCCGCGAAGGTCGGGAAGGCACGACCAGGTCGTCCCCCAAAAACGGCAGCGGTGACGCTGACCGTTGCGCAGGGGGGCGACCTGACCCTCGCGGAGGCGATGCGGCTCGCCAGGGAGAATATCTCCCTGGAAGAGCTGGGCATCGCCTCCGTGAGGGCGAAGAGGGCCGTGACCGGGGGTCTCTTGCTGGAGATCCCCGGTGCAGAAGGCGGCGCGAAGGCGGATCGTCTCGCCCAGAGGCTCCGGGAGCAGCTGGGCGAGCGAGGTGTCCGGGTCGCCCGGCCCACGAAGCGCACGGAGATGCGCGTTTGTGGGCTGGACGACTCGGTCAGCGCACAGGATGTGTCCCGTGCCCTTGCGAGGGCGGGGGACTGTCCTGTGGAGGATCTGCGGGTCGGAGAGATCCGCAGGTCGCCCTCCGGCCTCGGGTCGGTGTGGGCCCGGTGCCCCCTCTCCGCCGCCCGTAAGGTGGCGGAATCCGGGAGGGTGTTGGTGGGGTGGGTTTCGGCGCGAGTGGAAATCCTCGCGCCGCGCCCGCTCCAGTGTCACCGCTGCCTCGAATTGGGGCACGTGAGGCAGTGGTGCACCTCGCCGGTGGACCGCAGCGGTCAGTGTTACCGCTGCGGTGCCAAAGAGCACCGTGCGAGCCAGTGCTCGGCGGCCCCCCACTGCCCGTTGTGTGCGGACATGGGGAGGCCAGCCGATCACAGGGTGGGGAGCAAGAAGTGCTCCCCCCCCTCCCGGAAGGAGAGGAAGAGGCGGGCTGCACCGGCTCCGGTGCCGAGGGCGGTGGCATCGTCCTCGATGGAGGTGGACGGTGCTACGGGGACGGACGGCCGGGAGGAGGCTAGCGCGGCCATTAATTAATGCCGCCCCGCCTCCTCCTCCAGGCCAACCTCAACCACTGCCGCGCGGCACAGGACTTGATGTCCCAAGTCCTCTCGGAGTGGGGGGTTGGCCTGGCGGTCGCCGCCGAGCCGTACCGCGTCCCTGATCACCCTCATTGGGTGGGCGACGCGGACGGCTTGGTGGCGACGGTATGGGGAGGGGGCGACGGGTCCCCACCGTTCTCCTTGTTGGAGCGCGGTCGGGGATTCGTCGCCGTGGACTGGGGGGGAGTCGCTGTGGTGGGGTGCTACATTTCGCCCCGTAGCGGTCACGCTGCGTTCGAGCTGTACTTGGCCGAGGTCGCGGCATGCGTGCAGCGCTGCGCGGCCCGGCCGGTGCTGGTCCTGGGGGATTTTAATGCCAAGTCGGTGGCTTGGGGATCCCCCAGGACCTCCGTTCGCGGCGGGATCCTGGGCGATTGGGCGGCGGGGCTCGACCTCCGGGTATTGAACCGGGGGTCGGAGCACACATGCGTGCGGCGATATGGGGGGTCCATCGTGGATGTTGGATTCGCGACCCCCAACGCCGTGCGCATGGTGTCGGGTTGGCACGTGGTCGCGGGGGCAGAGACACTCTCCGATCACCGGTACATCCGGATGGAGGTCTCTGCCGCCGCGAGTGCATCCCGACACGGCCGCCTGCGTGGCACCCCACCACGCCGCTGGGCGCTTCGGCGCCTCGACAAGGACGCCCTGATGGCAGCTGCCCTCGCTGCAACTTGGCCGCAGGGAGCGGCCGAGTTGCCGAGCATAGAGGAGGAGGTCGCCCGGCTCGGAGCATTGGTCGCGGGTATTTGCGACGCGGCGATGCCTCGGGTCGGGCGGGCTTCTCCTCGCCGGGCGGTGTACTGGTGGTCGGACGCGATCGCGGAGTTGCGAGTCGCGACTGTCCGCGCCCGACGCCAGTACACCCGCGCGCGCCGTCGTCAACGTACAGGCGACGGCGTGGCGCAAGCGAGGGCAGCTGATGACCTGTATGGAGCATACCGCGTGGCGCGGGTTGCTCTGCAGGTCGCCATCAAACGGGCCAAGACCCGGGCATGGAAGGAGCTCCTCCAGACCCTTGATGACGATCCATGGGGGCGCCCATATAAGGTGGTGCTGAATAAGCTCCGCCCGTGGGCGCCCCCCGTCACCGAGGGTCTTGACCCCCGGCTGCTGGAGGACGTGGTCAATACACTCTTCCCAATTGGGGAGAGGGGACCGCGTCCTCCGGCGGCGGCGGCTGTCCCAGTGGAGTGGACGGCCGAACTGGGGGTCACGCAGGAGGAGCTGGCAGCGGCCATCAGACGGCTCGGGGTTCGTAACACGGCCCCGGGTCCGGATGGTGTGCCCGGCCGGGTTTGGGTCTTGACCCAGGGCGTCCTTGGGGCCGACCTCAGGCGGTTGTTCGACCGCTGCCTGAGGGACGGGCGATTCCCCCCCAGTTGGAAGGTGGCGAGGATGGTCCTCCTCCGGAAGGAGGGTCGGCCCGCGGAGTCTCCCTCCGCATACCGGCCCATTTGTCTCCTCGACGAGGTGGGCAAGCTCTTCGAGCGTGTGATTGCTGCCCGCCTCGTCGAGCACCTGTCGCGGGGTGATCCCGGTCTGGCCGACTGCCAGTTCGGTTTCCGGGGGGGCCGATCGACTATCGACGCGATAGGTCGTGTGAGGGCCCTCTCGGGGGCGGCCGTCTCCCGGGGTGGGGTGGCATTGGCAATATCCTTGGATATTGCCAATGCCTTTAACACCCTCCCCTGGGAAGAGATAAGGAGGGGACTCGAATATCATCGGGTCCCCCCTTGTCTCAGGGCGGTCGTCGGGGATTATCTCCGCGGCAGGTGGATCGAGTATCCGGGCCGGGATGGTGATATGCGGAGGGAGGTGTACTGCGGTGTTCCGCAGGGGTCGGTCCTCGGGCCACTCCTGTGGAACATCGCGTACGACTCGGTGTTGCGGGCCGGCCTCCCCGACGGCGTCAGCACGGTGTGTTATGCGGATGACACACTGGTGCTGGCCGTCGGGGCGCACTGGGGGAGGGCCATGCGTCGCGCGGAGGAGGGGTCGCAACGCGTCGTCGACCGGATCAGGGGGATGGGGATGACGGTGGCGGTCCATAAGACCGAGGTGATTGCGTTTCATTCACCTCGGCAGGATCCGCCACCCCCTCTGATCCGGGTGGGTGGGGCTGACATCGAGGTGAAGCCCCAGATCAGGTATCTAGGGCTGATCCTCGATAGCCACTGGCGTTTCGAGGAGCATTTCCGCTGCCTGGTCCCCCGGTTGGAAAGGATGGTTGCGGCTCTGGGCCGGATCCTGCCCAACCTGGGGGGCCCGGCGGGCCGAGTTCGTCGCCTCTATGTGGCAATGGTCCAGTCGGTGGCCCTATACGGGGCCCCCGTCTGGGCGGACGACCTGGCTGCCTCCCGGCGCGGCATGACTATGCTGCGTCGGGTGCAGAGGCGCATGGCGCTCAGGGTCGTCCGCGGGTACCGGACCATGTCACATGAGGCGGCGACGGTTCTAGCGGGGATGCCGCCCATGGACCTGCTCGCGCGGTCGCACGCGGTGATGTACCGGCACCGCGTCGACCGTCGCGCGGGGGTGGGGGCGGTCCCGGGCGGGCAGGAACCTGCTTGGGGCGATTTGAAGCGCCAGGCCCGGCAGTCCGTGTTGCTCGCGTGGCAGGAGCGGCTGGCTCTGCCAACCGCGGGGCACCGGACTGTCGGGGCGGTTCGGCCACTCCTGAAGGAGTGGCTGGACAGAGGCCATGGCAGCCTCACCTACCGGATGGCACAGGTATTTTCCGGGCATGGCAGCTTCGGAAGATACCTGTGCCGGATAGGGAAGGAGCCGACGGCGCGTTGCTGCCACTGCGACGCTGAGCAGGACACGGCGGATCATACCCTGGAGGTATGCCCCGCGTGGGAGGGGGAGCGCCGTGTCCTGGTCGGCGTCGTCGGGCGGGATGTCTCGCTGCCGGGCGTGGTGCGCGCCATGCTCGGCAGCGAGGAGAAGTGGAGGGCCGTGGCCTCCTTCTGCGAGAACGTAATGTTGCAGAAGGAGGCCGCGGAGAGGGAGCGCGAGCTTCAGCGGCGGGCTGAAGCTCGCGCTCGTGCGGTGGCCCGAGGTCGTCGCCCGGTCGCGAGGCGTCGCGGGCGGCCGCCTCGGCGTGGCGGATGACCTAGGCTGGGAGGGGGGTCCTGAGGGGACCCTCCTCCCGCCAGGCGGCGCCGGGTCGGACCGGTTGGGGGTAGGAGTGCCTCCCCCTACCGGTCCGACGCAAGGGGAGGCACCCTCGGCGGTCTGGTGCGGCCATGAACGCCCGGCCGCCGAGGGGTGGAAACGGGGTCGCGGGCGGTTGCGAGTTGGGGCTCGCAGCCGCCACTAAACGCGGCCCCGGGACGGATAGCGGCGGGATGGAGTGGCCCCGTCCCGCCGCTATGAGGCAGTGTGTCTACTGGGGGGACCGATTGTCCCCCCGGGGGATGGGCGCGAAAGCGCGGGCACGGGGAGGATACCGGAAGAATGCTTCGAGCGATTCCCGGTATCCTCCCAAAGCGTGCCGAAGGGTCACCGTGGGGTTTTTAGTGGGTAGGTCCCGCGCCTGTCGTTGTACGGGCGCGGGGAATCCCACACACCCCTCCCACCTCTCCCCAAGGAGGTGGGAGGGAGTCTTTCGAAGATTTTCCCCACGACAAAAAAAAAAAAAAAAAAAAAAAAAAAAAAAAAAAAAAAAGCCCCAGATACCTGATCTGGGGCTTCACCTCGATGTCAGCCCCACCCACCCGAATCAGAGGGGGTGGCGGATCCTGCCGAGGTGAATGAAACGCAATCACCTCGGTCTTATGGACCGCCACCGCCATCCCCATCCCCCTGATCCGGTCGACGACGCGTTGCGACCCCTCCTCCGCGCGACGCATGGCCCTCCCCCAGTGCGCCCCGACGGCCAGCACCAGTGTGTCATCCGCATAACACACCGTGCTGACGCCGTCGGGGAGGCTGGCCCGCAACACCGAGTCGTACGCGATGTTCCACAGGAGTGGCCCGAGGACCGACCCCTGCGGAACACCGCAGTACACCTCCCTCCACATATCACCTTCCCGGCCCGGATACTCGATCCACCTGCCGCGGAGATAATCCCCGACGACCGCCCTGAGACAAGGGGGGACTCGATGATATTCGAGTCCCCTCCTTATCTCTTCCCAGGGAAGGGTGTTAAAGGCATTGGCAATATCCAAGGATATTGCCAATGCCACCCCTCCCCGGGAGACGGCCGCCTCCGAGAGGGCCCTCACACGACCTATCGCGTCGATAGTCGATCGGCCCCCCCGGAAACCGAACTGGCAATCGGCCAGACCGGGATCACCCCGCGACAGGTGCTCGACGAGGCGGGCAGCAATCACACGCTCGAAGAGCTTGCCCACCTCATCGAGGAGACAAATGGGCCGGTATGCGGAGGGAGACTCCGCGGGCCGACCCTCCTTCCGGCGGAGGACCATCCTCGCCACCTTCCAACTGGGGGGGAATCGCCCGTCCCTCAGGCAGCGGTCGAACAACCGCCTGAGGTCGGCCCCAAGGACGCCCTGGGTCAAGACCCAAACCCGGCCGGGCACACCATCCGGACCCGGGGCCGTGTTACGAACCCCGAGCCGTCTGATGGCCGCTGCCAGCTCCTCCTGCGTGACCCCCAGCTCGGCCGTCCACTCCACTGGGACAGCCGCCGCCGCCGGAGGACGCGGTCCCCTCTCCCCAATTGGAAAGAGTGTATTGACCACGTCCTCCAGCAGCCGGGGGTCAAGACCCTCGGTGACGGGGGGCGCCCACGGGCGGAGCTTATTCAGCACCACCTTATATGGGCGCCCCCATGGATCGTCATCAAGGGTCTGGAGGAGCTCCTTCCATGCCTGGGTCTTGGCCCGTTTGATGGCGACCTGCAGAGCAACCCGCGCCACGCGGTATGCTCCATACAGGTCATCAGCTGCCCTCGCTCGCGCCACGCCGTCGCCTGTACGTTGACGACGGCGCGCGCGGGTGTACTGGCGTCGGGCGCGGACAGTCGCGACTCGCAACTCCGCGATCGCGTCCGACCACCAGTACACCGCCCGGCGAGGAGAAGCCCGCCCGACCCGAGGCATCGCCGCGTCGCAAATACCCGCGACCAATGCTCCGAGCCGGGCGACCTCCTCCTCTATGCTCGGCAACTCGGCCGCTCCCTGCGGCCAAGTTGCAGCGAGGGCAGCTGCCATCAGGGCGTCCTTGTCCAGGCGCCGAAGCGCCCAGCGGCGTGGTGGGGTGCCACGCTGGCGGCCGTGTCGGGATGCACTCGCGGCGGCAGAGACCTCCATCCGGATGTACCGGTGATCGGAGAGTGTCTCTGCCCCCGCGACCACGTGCCAACCCGACACCATGCGCACGGCGTTGGGGGTCGCGAATCCAACATCCACGATGGACCCCCCATATCGCCGCACGCATGTGTGCTCCGACCCCCGGTTCAATACCCGGAGGTCGAGCCCCGCCGCCCAATCGCCCAGGATCCCGCCGCGAACGGAGGTCCTGGGGGATCCCCAAGCCACCGACTTGGCATTAAAATCCCCCAGGACCAGCACCGGCCGGGCCGCGTAGCGCTGCACGCATGCCGCGACCTCGGCCAAGTACAGCTCGAACGCAGCGTGACCGCTACGGGGCGAAATGTAGCACCCCACCACAGCGACACCCCCCAGTCCACGGCGACGAATCCCCGACCGCGCTCCAACAAGGAGAACGGTGGGGACCCGTCGCCCCCTCCCCATACCGTCGCCACCAAGCCGTCCGCGTCGCCCACCCAATGAGGGTGATCAGGGACGCGGTACGGCTCGGTGGCGACCGCCAGGCCAACCCCCCACTCCGCGAGGACTTGGGACATCAAGGCCTGTGCCGCGCGGCAGTGGTTGAGGTTGGCCTGGAGGAGGAGGCGGGGCGGCATTAATTAATGGCCGCGCCAGCCTCCTCCCGGCCGTCCGTCCCCGTAGCACCGTCCACCTCCATGGAGGACGATGCCACCGCCCTCGGCACCGGAGCCGGTGCAGCCCGCCTCTTCCTCTCCTTCCGGGAGGGGGGGGGAGCACTTCTTGCTCCCCACCCTGTGATCGGCTGGCCTCCCCATGTCCGCACACAGCGAGCAGTGGGGGGCCGCCGAGCACTGGCTCGCACGGTGCTCTTTGGCACCGCAGCGGTAACATTGACCGCTGCGGTCCACCGGTGAGGTGCACCACTGCCTCACGTACCCCAATTCGAGGCAGCGGTGACACTGGAGCGGGCGCGGCGCGAGGATTTCCACTCGCGCCGAAACCCACCCCACCAACACCCTCCCGGATTCCGCCACCTTACGGGCGGCGGAGAGGGGGCACCGGGCCCACACCGACCCAAGGCCGGAGGGCGGTCCTCCACAGGACAGTCCCCCGCCCTCGCAAGGGCACGGGACACATCCTGTGCGCTGACCGAGTCGTCCAGCCCACAAACGCGCATCTCCGTGCGCTTCGTGGGCGGGCGACCCGGACACCTCGCTCGCCCAGCTGCTCCCGGAGCCTCTGGGCGAGACGATCCGCCTTCGCGCCGCCTTCTGCACCGGGGATCTCCAGCAAGAGACCCCCGGTCACGGCCCTCTTCGCCCTCACGGAAGCGATGACCAGCTCTTCCAGGGAGATATTCTCCCTGGCGAGCCGCATCGCCTCCGCGAGGGTCAGGTCGCCCCCCTGCGCAACGGTCAGCGTCACCGCTGCCGTTTTTGGGGGACGACCTGGTCGTGCCTTCCCGACCTTCGCGGCCTTTACCTTGGCCGCCGGCGGCGGAGGCGGAGGCTGCGGTTGCGAGGCCTTCCTCGCCGCCCGCTTCGCCTTCCGCCCCACCACCTCACTCCACGCCACCCCCCCTTGGGAGGGTGCTGTGGAGGACGCGACCACCGCGACCACGGGTACACCACCCCCCTTGGGGGTCGCGACCCGGGGCCCTGGTGCCGCAACGCTGGGCGGAGCCTTCACTCCGCCCTTCTTTGCCTTCTCCGACTGTACCGGAACAGGTCGGGGAGGCACCGCCTTCCTGCTGACCGCTCTTCCGGCGAAGAGCTCCTCCCGGAAGGCGGCCAGCTTGCCATCAATCATGTCCCCAATCCTCCTCAGAAGATCGTCTTCTGAGGAGGACGGGGACTTCTTCACGGGCGGAGTGCGGGTGGAGGGGCCCGCGGTGTCCCGCACCACTGCCGCCGCACTCCGCTTATTTACCTCCGCCGAGGGACGCGGCGGTGGAGGAGGAGGGAGGATGGGAGGGAGGGCCGCGCTGTTCCACAGCGCCTCTGCCCTCCTCCTCCCCAGTCGCTCCTCCTCCAACAGGAGCTGCCCCCTGCCCCTTAAAGGCGCAGGCAGCGGCGACTTTCTCCACCCGCCTCAGGGACGAGGAGATCCTCTCCGATATCTCCTCGGTCACCTCGTCCCTGAGGCAACTCAGCCTCACCGACGGGCTCATCGCCCCACCCACCTCGACGACGGCCTGCCCCGCCCTCTTCCTCTTAGAGCCTATGAGGCTCCTGGTGGAGGAGAAGGACGAGACTGACGCAGTCTCGTCGTCCTCCTCCACCTTCCACGAAGCCGGGCCAGGCGCTGGAGGCGGCGCGAGCGCCGTCACTGCAGTCCCAACACCGCCTTCGTCCTCCCCCTCTGACTTACCCCGTCCCATCCCCGTTTTAATATTGAACTCCATAATATTCCCACGAGCAGGTCGGAAGAAAAGGTCCGCCCGGGCAGAGCCGCCTTACCCGGGTAAGCCTATATACTCCGGGGGTTCGGCAGGTTCCCCGGAGGTGGTCGCTTGGGATTGGGCCTTCTCCCCCAACCATGCATCCCATCGCCGCGCACCATAGCTTAGGATTGGAGGGCGATTTTATAGAGTCGCCATACTCGTGACCCAGGCGGTTAAGCCAAGACCCCCGTTCCTCCTGCCGTCACGTACCATTCACAAAACCAATAGGGAATTGTGAATGGCTCGTTGTGACGACCAACAGGAGGCTTACGGTGTGTGTATGACTCGGGTACCCCGGGTTCGTTAAGCCCGTACTGCAGCTGAAAGGCTGGCAGCCCCTGAGGGGATCAGGCTCACACTTTCGCATTCTTCACACACCTGTTGAACAGATCCAGGGTTTTTTCTGGTTTGGATCACGTGGTAATGTGGTACCACACAGAAACAGTCAATTAAACCTAGTCTGGGTCAACATTTCAAAGTATAACTCATGTTAGGTCTAGGTTCGGTCTGGGATTTGCTCTCATCAGGCTCATACTTTCGCATATTTCTCATACTTGTTGGCCAGATCCTGGCCTTTTTCTGGTTTGGATCACGTTGTAATGTGGTACCACACTGAAACAGTCGACTAAACCTGGTCTCGGTCAATATTTTAGAGGATAACGCATGTTAGGTCTAGGAAAGGTCTGGGATTTGCTCTCATCAGGCTCATACTTTCGCATATTTCTCATACTTGATGGCCAGATCCTGGCGTTTTTCTGGTTTGGATCGCGTAGTAATGTGGTACCACACTGAAACAGTCGACTAAACATTCGACTCGGTCAATATTTTAGAGGATAACGCATGTTAGGTCTAGGTTAGGTCTGGGATTTGCACTCATCAGGCTCATACTTTCGCATATTTCTCATACTTGATGGCCAGATCCTGGGCTTTTTCTGGTTTGGATCACGTAGTAATGTGGTACCACACTGAAACAGTCGATTAAACCTGGTCGCGATCAATATTTTAGATGATAACGCATGTTAGGTCTGGATTTGGTATGGGATTTGCCCTCATCAGGGTCATACATTCACCTTTTCCGCATAGTTGTTGGTCAGATCCCGGGCTTTTTCTGGTTTGGATCACGTGGTAATGTGGTATCACACAGAAACAGTACGTTAAACCTGGTTTCTATCAATATTTTAGAGGATAACGCATGTTAGGTCTAGGTTAGTTCTGGGATTTGCACTCATCAGGCTCATACTTTCGCATATATCTCTTACTTGATGGCCAGATTCTGGGCTCTTTCTGGATTGGATCACGTAGTAATGTGGTACCACACAAAAACAGTCGACTAAGCCTGGTCACGATCAATATTTTAGAGGATAACGCATGTTAGGTCTGGATTAGGTATGGGATTTGCCCTCATCAGGCTCACACGTTCGCATTCTTCACATACCTGGCGATCAGATCCTGGGTTTTTTCTGGTTTGGATCACGTGGTAATGTGGTACCACACTGAAACAGACAATTAAGCATGGTTTCTGTCAATATCTTAGAGGATAACACATGTTAGGTCTAGGTTAGTTCTGGGATTTGCACCCATCAGGCTCATACTTTCGCATATCTCTCATTCTTGTTGGCCAGATCCTGGGCTTTCACTCGTTTGGATCACGTAGTTATGTGGTACCACACTGAAACAGACAAATTAAACCTGGTCTTGATCAGTATTTTAGAGGATAACACATGTTAGGTCTAGGTTAAGTCTGGGATTTGCTCTCATCAGGCTCATACTTTCGCATATTTCTCATACTTGATGGCCAGATTCCGGGCTTTTTCTGGTTTGGATCACGTGGTAATGTGGTACCACACTGAAACAGTCAATTAAACCTAGTCTGGGTCAACATTTCAAAGGATACCTCATGTTAGGTCTAGGTTAGGTCTGGGGTTTGCTCTCATCAGGCTCATACATTCGCATATTTCTCATACTTGATGGCCAGATCCTGGGCTTTTTCTGGTTTGGATCACGTAGTAATGTGGTACCACACTGAAACAGTCGACTAAACCTGGTCTTGATCAATATTTTAGAGGATAACGCATGTTAGGTCTGGGTTAAGTCGGGATTTGCCCTCATCAGTCTCATACTTTCGCATTCTTCAGATACTTCTTGAACAAATCCCGTGTTTTTTCTGGTTTGGATCACACAGTAATGTGGTACCATACTGAAACAGCCGATGATACCAGGTTTCGATCAATATTTTAGATGATAACGCATGTTAGGTCTAGGTTAGGCCTGGGATTTGCCCTCATCAGACGCATACTTTCGCATTCTTCACATACTTGTGGAACAGATCCTGGTTTCTTTCTGGTTTGGATCACGTAGTAATGTGGTAACACACTGAAACAGTCGACTAAACCTTGTTTCGATAAATATTTTAGAGGATAACGCATGTTAGGTCTGGGTTAGGTCTAGGATTTGCACTCATCGGCCTCATACTTTCGCATTTTTCGCATACTCGTTGGCCAGATCCTGGGCTTTTACTGGTTTGGATCAAGTGGTAATGTGGTATCACACTGAAACAGTCCATTAAACCTGGTTTCGATCAATATTTTAGAGGATAACACATGATAGGTCTAGGTTAGGTCTGGGATTTGCACTCATCAGGCTCATACTTTCGCATATTTCTCATACTTGATGGCCAGATTCGGGGCTTTTTCTGGTTTGGATCACGTGGTAATGTGGTATCACACAGAAACAGTACGTTAATCCTGGTTTCGATCGATATTTTAGAGGATAACGCATGTTAGGTCTGGGTTAGGTCTGGGATTTGCACTCATCAGGCTCGTACTTTCGCATATTTCTCATACTTGTTGGCCAGATTCTGGGCTTTTTTTGGCTTGGATCACGTAGTAATGTGGTACCACACTGAGACTGTCCATTAAACCTGGTTTCGATCGATATTTTAGAGGATAACGCATGTTAGGTCTATGTTAGGTCTGGGATTTGCTCTCATCAGGCTCATACTTTCGCATTCTCACATACCTGGCGATCACATCCTGGGTTTTTTCTGGTTTGGATCACGTGGTAATGTGGTACCACACTGAAACAGACAATTAAGCATGGTTTCTATCAATATTTTAGAGGATATCACATGTTAGGTCTAGGTTAGTTCTGGGATTTGCACTCATCAGGCTCATACTTTCGCATATATCTCTTACTTGATGGCCAGATTCTGGGCTCTTTCTGGATTGGATCACGTAGTAATGTGGTACCACACAAAAACAGTCGACTAAGCCTGGTCACGATCAATATTTTAGAGGATAACGCATGTTAGGTCTGGATTAGGTATGGGATTTGCCCTCATCAGTCTCATACTTTCGCATTCTTCACATACTTCTTGAACAGATACTGGGTTTTTCCTGGTTTGGATCACATAGTAGTGTGGTACCACACTGAAAGAGTCGATTAAACCTTGTTTCGATCGATATTTTAGAGGACAACGCATATTAGGTCTGGATTAGGTCTGGGATTTGCACTCATCAGCCTCATACTTTCGCATATTTCTCATACTTGATGGCCAGATTCGGGGCTTTTGCTGGTTTGGATCACGTGGTAATGTGGTATCACACAGAAACAGTACGTTAATCCTGGTTTCGATCGATATTTTAGAGGATAACGCATGTTAGGTCTAGGTTAGGTCTGGGATTTGCACTCATCAGGCTCATACTTTCGCATATTTCTCATACTTGTTGGCCAGATTCTGGGCTTTTTTTGGCTTGGATCACGTAGTAATGTGGTACCACACTGAGACTGTCCATTAAACCTGGTTTCGATCGATATTTTAGAGGATAACGCATGTTAGGTCTAGGTTAGGTCTCGGATTTGCACTCATCAGGCTCATACTTTCGCATATTTCTCATACTTGATGGCCAGATCCTGGCCTTTTTCTGGTTTGGATCACGTAGTAATGTGGTACCACACTGAAACAGTAGACTAAACCTGGTTTCGGTGAATATTTAAGAGGATAACGCAACTTAGATCTTGGTTAGGCCTTGGATTTGCCCTCATAAGGCTCACACGTTCGCATTCTTCACATACCTGGTGAACATATCGTGGGTTTTTTCTGGTTTGCATCACGTGGTAATGTGGTAGCACACGGAAACAGACAATTATGCCTGGTTTCTATCAATATTTTAGAGGATAACACATGTTAGGTCTAGGTTAGGTCTGGGATTTGCACTCATCAGGCTCATAGTTTCGCATATTTCTCATACTCGATGGCCAGATTCTGGGCTTTTTTTGGTTCGGATCACGTTGCAATGTGGTACCACTCTGAAACAGTCAATTAAACCTGGTTTCGATGAATATTTTAGAGGATAACGCAACTTAGGTCTTGGTTAGGCCTTGGATTTGCCCTCATCAGGCTCACACGTTCGCATTCTTCACATACCTGGTGAACATATCGTGGGTTTTTTCTGGTTTGCATCACGTGGTAATGTGGTAGCACACGGAAACAGACAATTATGCCCGGTTTCTATCAATATTTTAGAGGATAACACATGTTAGGTCTAGTTTAGGTCTGGGATTTGCTATCATCATGCTCATACTTTCGCATATTTCTCATTCTTGATGGCCAGTTCCTGGGCTTTTTCTGGTTTGGATCACGTAGTAATGTGGTACCACACTGAAACAGTCGACTAAACCTGGTCTCGGTCAATATTTTAGAGGATAACGCATGTTAGGTCTAGGTTAGGTCTAGGATTTGCTCGCATCAGGCTCATACTTTCGCATTCTTCAGATACTTCTTGAACAATTCCCGTGTTTTTTCTGGTTTGGATCACATAGTAATGTGGTACCATACTGAAACAGCCGATGATACCAGGTTTCGATCAATATTTTAGATGATAACGCATGTTAGGTCTGGGTTAGGTCTAGGATTTGCACTCATCAGCCTCATACTTTCGCATTTTTCGCATACTCGTTGGACAGATCCTGGGCTTTTTCTGGTTTGGATCAAGTGGTAATGTGGTATCACACTGAAACAGTCCATTAAACCTGGTTTCGATCAATATTTTAGAGGATAACACATGATAGGTCTAGGTTAGGTCTGGGGTTTGCACTCATCAGGCTCATACTTTCGCATATTTCTCATACTTGATGGCCAGATCCTGGCCTTTTTCTGGTTTGGATCACGTAGTAATGTGGTACCACACTGAAACAGTCGACTAAACCTGGTCTCGGTCAATATTTTAGAGGATAACGCATGTTAGGTCTATGTTAGGTCTGGGATTTGCTCTCATCAGGCTCATACATTCACATTTTCCGCATACTTGTTGGCCAGA
The DNA here is from genome assembly GCF_051014445.1 of Colletes latitarsis. Lineage (NCBI taxonomy): Eukaryota > Metazoa > Arthropoda > Insecta > Hymenoptera > Colletidae > Colletes > Colletes latitarsis. The sequence goes on from NW_027488365.1 coordinate 16,564,969, forward strand.
TCCTGGCTTTTCTTGTTTTGGATCAAGTGGTAATGTGGTATCGCACGGAAAGAGTCCATTAAACCTGGTTTCGATCAATATTTTAGAGGATAACACATGATAGGTCTAGGTTAGGTCTGGGATTTGCACTCATCAGGCTCATACTTTCGCATATTTCTCATACTCGATGGCCAGATTCTGGGCTTTTTTTGGTTCGGATCACGTTGCAATGTGGTACCACACTGAAACAGTCAATTAAACCTGGTTTCGATGAATATTTTAGAGGATAACGCAACTTAGGTCTTGGTTAGGCCTTGGATTTGCCCTCATCAGACTCATACTTTCGCATTCTTCACATACTTGTGGAACAGATCCTGGTTTCTTTCTGGTTTGGATCACGTAGTAATGTGGTAACACACTGAAACAGTCGACTAAACCTTGTTTCGGTAAATATTTTAGAGGATAACGCATGTTAGGTCTGGGTTAGGTCTAGGATTTGCACTCATCAGCCTCATACTTTCGCATTTTTCGCATACTCGTTGGACAGATCCTGGGCTTTTTCTGGTTTGGATCAAGTGGTAATGTGGTATCACACTGAAACAGTCCATTAAACCTGGTTTCGATCAATGTTTTAGAGGATAACACATGATAGGTCTAGGTTAGGTCTGGGATTTGCACTCATCAGGCTCATACTTTCGCATATTTCTCATACTTGATGGCCAGATCCTGGCCTTTGTCTGGTTTGGATCACGTAGTAATGTGGTACCACACTGAAACAGTCGACTAAACCTGGTCTCGGTCAATATTTTAGAGGATAAAGCATGTTAGGTCTAGGTTAGGTCTGGGATTTGCCCTCATCAGGCTCACACGTTCGCATTCTTCACATACCTGGTGAACATATCGTGGGTTTTTTCTGGTTTGCATCACGTGGTAATGTGGTAGCACACGGAAACAGACAATTATGCCCGGTTTCTATCAATATTTTAGAGGACAACACATGTTAGGTCTAGTTTAGGTCTGGGATTTGCTATCATCATGCTCATACTTTCGCATATTTCTCATTCTTGTTGTCCAGATCCTGGGCTTTCATTGGTTTGGATCACACAGTAGTATGGTACCATACTGAAACAGTCGATTAAACCTGGTTTCGATCGATATTTTAGAGGATAACGCATGTTAGGTCTAGGTTAGGTCTCGGATTTGCACTCATCAGGCACATACTTTCGCATATTTCTCATACTTGATGGCCAGATCCTGGCCTTTTTCTGGTTTGGATCACGTAGTAATGTGGTACCACACTGAAACAGTCGACTAAACCTGGTTTCGGTGAATATTTTAGAGGATAACGCATGTTAGGTCAAGGTTAGGTCTGGGATTTGCTCTCATCAGGCTCATACTTCCGCATATTTCTCATACTTGATGGCCAGTTCCTGGGCTTTTTCTGGTTTGGATCACGTAGTAATGTGGTACCACACTGAAACAGTCGATTAAACCTGGTTTCGATCGATATTTCAGAGGATAACGCATGTTAGGTCTAGGATAGGTCTGGGATTTGCACTCATCAGGCTCATACTTTCGCATATTTCTCATACTTGATGGCCAGATTCGGGGCTTTTTCTGGTTTGGATCACGTGGTAATGTGGTATCACACAGAAACAGTACGTTAATCCTGGTTTCGATCGATATTTTAGAGGATAACGCATGTTAGGTCTAGGTTAGGTCTGGGATTTGCACTCATCAGGCTCGTACTTTCGCATATTTCTCATACTTGTTGGCCAGATTCTGGGCTTTTTTTGGCTTGGATCACGTAGTAATGTGGTACCACACTGAGACTGTCCATTAAACCTGGTTTCGATCGATATTTTAGAGGATAACGCATGTTAGGTCTATGTTAGGTCTGGGATTTGCTCTCATCAGGCTCATACATTCACATTTTCCGCATACTTGTTGGCCAAATCCTGAGCTTTTTCTGGTTTGGATCACGTAGTAATGTGGTACCACACTGAAACAGTCGACTAAACCTGGTCTCGGTCAATATTTTAGAGGATAAAGCATGTTAGGTCTAGGTTAGGTCTGGGATTTGCACTCATCAGGCTCATACTTTCGCATTCTCACATACCTGGCGATCACATCCTGGGTTTTTTCTGGTTTGGATCACGTGGTAATGTGGTACCACACTGAAACAGACAATTAAGCATGGTTTCTATCAATATTTTAGAGGATATCACATGTTAGGTCTAGGTTAGTTCTGGGATTTGCACTCATCAGGCTCATACTTTCGCATATATCTCTTACTTGATGGCCAGATTCTGGGCTCTTTCTGGATTGGATCACGTAGTAATGTGGTACCACACAAAAACAGTCGACTAAGCCTGGTCACGATCAATATTTTAGAGGATAACGCATGTTAGGTCTGGATTAGGTATGGGATTTGCCCTCATCAGTCTCATACTTTCGCATTCTTCACATACTTCTTGAACAGATACTGGGTTTTTTCTGGTTTGGATCACACAGTAATGTGGTACCATACTGAAACAGCCGATGATACCAGGTTTCGATCAATATTTTAGATGATAACGCATGTTAGGTCTAGGTTAGGCCTGGGATTTGCCCTCATCAGACGCATACTTTCGCATTCTTCACATACTTGTGGAACAGATCCTGGTTTCTTTCTGGTTTGGATCACGTAGTAATGTGGTAACACACTGAAACAGTCGACTAAACCTTGTTTCGATAAATATTTTAGAGGATAACGCATGTTAGGTCTGGGTTAGGTCTAGGATTTGCACTCATCGGCCTCATACTTTCGCATTTTTCGCATACTCGTTGGCCAGATCCTGGGCTTTTACTGGTTTGGATCAAGTGGTAATGTGGTATCACACTGAAACAGTCCATTAAACCTGGTTTCGATCAATATTTTAGAGGATAACACATGATAGGTCTAGGTTAGGTCTGGGATTTGCACTCATCAGGCTCATACTTTCGCATATTTCTCATACTTGATGGCCAGATTCGGGGCTTTTTCTGGTTTGGATCACGTGGTAATGTGGTATCACACAGAAACAGTACGTTAATCCTGGTTTCGATCGATATTTTAGAGGATAACGCATGTTAGGTCTGGGTTAGGTCTGGGATTTGCACTCATCAGGCTCGTACTTTCGCATATTTCTCATACTTGTTGGCCAGATTCTGGGCTTTTTTTGGCTTGGATCACGTAGTAATGTGGTACCACACTGAGACTGTCCATTAAACCTGGTTTCGATCGATATTTTAGAGGATAACGCATGTTAGGTCTATGTTAGGTCTGGGATTTGCTCTCATCAGGCTCATACTTTCGCATTCTCACATACCTGGCGATCACATCCTGGGTTTTTTCTGGTTTGGATCACGTGGTAATGTGGTACCACACTGAAACAGACAATTAAGCATGGTTTCTATCAATATTTTAGAGGATATCACATGTTAGGTCTAGGTTAGTTCTGGGATTTGCACTCATCAGGCTCATACTTTCGCATATATCTCTTACTTGATGGCCAGATTCTGGGCTCTTTCTGGATTGGATCACGTAGTAATGTGGTACCACACAAAAACAGTCGACTAAGCCTGGTCACGATCAATATTTTAGAGGATAACGCATGTTAGGGCTGGATTAGGTATGGGATTTGCCCTCATCAGTCTCATACTTTCGCATTCTTCACATACTTCTTGAACAGATACTGGGTTTTTCCTGGTTTGGATCACATAGTAGTGTGGTACCACACTGAAAGAGTCGATTAAACCTTGTTTCGATCGATATTTTAGAGGACAACGCATATTAGGTCTGGATTAGGTCTGGGATTTGCACTCATCAGCCTCATACTTTCGCATATTTCTCATACTTGATGGCCAGATTCGGGGCTTTTGCTGGTTTGGATCACGTGGTAATGTGGTATCACACAGAAACAGTACGTTAATCCTGGTTTCGATCGATATTTTAGAGGATAACGCATGTTAGGTCTAGGTTAGGTCTGGGATTTGCACTCATCAGGCTCATACTTTCGCATATTTCTCATACTTGTTGGCCAGATTCTGGGCTTTTTTTGGCTTGGATCACGTAGTAATGTGGTACCACACTGAGACTGTCCATTAAACCTGGTTTCGATCGATATTTTAGAGGATAACGCATGTTAGGTCTAGGTTAGGTCTCGGATTTGCACTCATCAGGCTCATACTTTCGCATATTTCTCATACTTGATGGCCAGATCCTGGCCTTTTTCTGGTTTGGATCACGTAGTAATGTGGTACCACACTGAAACAGTAGACTAAACCTGGTTTCGGTGAATATTTAAGAGGATAACGCAACTTAGATCTTGGTTAGGCCTTGGATTTGCCCTCATAAGGCTCACACGTTCGCATTCTTCACATACCTGGTGAACATATCGTGGGTTTTTTCTGGTTTGCATCACGTGGTAATGTGGTAGCACACGGAAACAGACAATTATGCCTGGTTTCTATCAATATTTTAGAGGATAACACATGTTAGGTCTAGGTTAGGTCTGGGATTTGCACTCATCAGGCTCATAGTTTCGCATATTTCTCATACTCGATGGCCAGATTCTGGGCTTTTTTTGGTTCGGATCACGTTGCAATGTGGTACCACTCTGAAACAGTCAATTAAACCTGGTTTCGATGAATATTTTAGAGGATAACGCAACTTAGGTCTTGGTTAGGCCTTGGATTTGCCCTCATCAGGCTCACACGTTCGCATTCTTCACATACCTGGTGAACATATCGTGGGTTTTTTCTGGTTTGCATCACGTGGTAATGTGGTAGCACACGGAAACAGACAATTATGCCCGGTTTCTATCAATATTTTAGAGGATAACACATGTTAGGTCTAGTTTAGGTCTGGGATTTGCTATCATCATGCTCATACTTTCGCATATTTCTCATTCTTGATGGCCAGTTCCTGGGCTTTTTCTGGTTTGGATCACGTAGTAATGTGGTACCACACTGAAACAGTCGACTAAACCTGGTCTCGGTCAATATTTTAGAGGATAACGCATGTTAGGTCTAGGTTAGGTCTAGGATTTGCTCGCATCAGGCTCATACTTTCGCATTCTTCAGATACTTCTTGAACAATTCCCGTGTTTTTTCTGGTTTGGATCACATAGTAATGTGGTACCATACTGAAACAGCCGATGATACCAGGTTTCGATCAATATTTTAGATGATAACGCATGTTAGGTCTGGGTTAGGTCTAGGATTTGCACTCATCAGCCTCATACTTTCGCATTTTTCGCATACTCGTTGGACAGATCCTGGGCTTTTTCTGGTTTGGATCAAGTGGTAATGTGGTATCACACTGAAACAGTCCATTAAACCTGGTTTCGATCAATATTTTAGAGGATAACACATGATAGGTCTAGGTTAGGTCTGGGGTTTGCACTCATCAGGCTCATACTTTCGCATATTTCTCATACTTGATGGCCAGATCCTGGCCTTTTTCTGGTTTGGATCACGTAGTAATGTGGTACCACACTGAAACAGTCGACTAAACCTGGTCTCGGTCAATATTTTAGAGGATAACGCATGTTAGGTCTATGTTAGGTCTGGGATTTGCTCTCATCAGGCTCATACATTCACATTTTCCGCATACTTGTTGGCCAGATCCTGGCTTTTCTTGTTTTGGATCAAGTGGTAATGTGGTATCGCACGGAAAGAGTCCATTAAACCTGGTTTCGATCAATATTTTAGAGGATAACACATGATAGGTCTAGGTTAGGTCTGGGATTTGCACTCATCAGGCTCATACTTTCGCATATTTCTCATACTCGATGGCCAGATTCTGGGCTTTTTTTGGTTCGGATCACGTTGCAATGTGGTACCACACTGAAACAGTCAATTAAACCTGGTTTCGATGAATATTTTAGAGGATAACGCAACTTAGGTCTTGGTTAGGCCTTGGATTTGCCCTCATCAGACTCATACTTTCGCATTCTTCACATACTTGTGGAACAGATCCTGGTTTCTTTCTGGTTTGGATCACGTAGTAATGTGGTAACACACTGAAACAGTCGACTAAACCTTGTTTCGGTAAATATTTTAGAGGATAACGCATGTTAGGTCTGGGTTAGGTCTAGGATTTGCACTCATCAGCCTCATACTTTCGCATTTTTCGCATACTCGTTGGACAGATCCTGGGCTTTTTCTGGTTTGGATCAAGTGGTAATGTGGTATCACACTGAAACAGTCCATTAAACCTGGTTTCGATCAATGTTTTAGAGGATAACACATGATAGGTCTAGGTTAGGTCTGGGATTTGCACTCAACAGGCTCATACTTTCGCATATTTCTCATACTTGATGGCCAGATCCTGGCCTTTGTCTGGTTTGGATCACGTAGTAATGTGGTACCACACTGAAACAGTCGACTAAACCTGGTCTCGGTCAATATTTTAGAGGATAAAGCATGTTAGGTCTAGGTTAGGTCTGGGATTTGCCCTCATCAGGCTCACACGTTCGCATTCTTCACATACCTGGTGAACATATCGTGGGTTTTTTCTGGTTTGCATCACGTGGTAATGTGGTAGCACACGGAAACAGACAATTATGCCCGGTTTCTATCAATATTTTAGAGGACAACACATGTTAGGTCTAGTTTAGGTCTGGGATTTGCTATCATCATGCTCATACTTTCGCATATTTCTCATTCTTGTTGTCCAGATCCTGGGCTTTCATTGGTTTGGATCACACAGTAGTATGGTACCATACTGAAACAGTCGATTAAACCTGGTTTCGATCGATATTTTAGAGGATAACGCATGTTAGGTCTAGGTTAGGTCTCGGATTTGCACTCATCAGGCACATACTTTCGCATATTTCTCATACTTGATGGCCAGATCCTGGCCTTTTTCTGGTTTGGATCACGTAGTAATGTGGTACCACACTGAAACAGTCGACTAAACCTGGTTTCGGTGAATATTTTAGAGGATAACGCATGTTAGGTCAAGGTTAGGTCTGGGATTTGCTCTCATCAGGCTCATACTTCCGCATATTTCTCATACTTGATGGCCAGTTCCTGGGCTTTTTCTGGTTTGGATCACGTAGTAATGTGGTACCACACTGAAACAGTCGACTAAACCTGGTCTCGGTCAATATTTTAGAGGATAACGCATGTTAGGTCTAGGTTAGGTCTAGGATTTGCTCGCATCAGGCTCATACTTTCGCATTCTTCAGATACTTCTTGAACAATTCCCGTGTTTTTTCTGGTTTGGATCACATAGTAATGTGGTACCATACTGAAACAGCCGATGATACCAGGTTTCGATCAATATTTTAGACGATAACGCATGTTAGGTCTGGGTTAGGTCTAGGATTTGCACTCATCAGCCTCATACTTTCGCATTTTTCGCATACTCGTTGGACAGATCCTGGGCTTTTTCTGGTTTGGATCAAGTGGTAATGTGGTATCACACTGAAACAGTCCATTAAACCTGGTTTCGATCAATATTTTAGAGGATAACACATGATAGGTCTAGGTTAGGTCTGGGATTTGCACTCATCAGGCTCATACTTTCGCATATTTCTCATACTTGATGGCCAGATCCTGGCCTTTTTCTGGTTTGGATCACGTAGTAATGTGGTACCACACTGAAACAGTCGACTAAACCTGGTCTCGGTCGATATTTTAGCGGATAACGCATGTTAGGTCTATGTTAGGTCTGGGATTTGCTCTCATCAGGCTCATACATTCACATTTTCCGCATACTTGTTGGCCAGATCCTGGCTTTTCTTGTTTTGGATCAAGTGGTAATGTGGTATCGCACGGAAAGAGTCCATTAAACCTGGTTTCGATCAATATTTTAGAGGATAACACATGATAGGTCTAGGTTAGGTCTGGGATTTGCACTCATCAGGCTCATACTTTCGCATATTTCTCATACTCGATGGCCAGATTCTGGGCTTTTTTTGGTTCGGATCACGTTGCAATGTGGTACCACACTGAAACAGTCAATTAAACCTGGTTTCGATGAATATTTTAGAGGATAACGCAACTTAGGTCTTGGTTAGGCCTTGGATTTGCCCTCATCAGACTCATACTTTCGCATTCTTCACATACTTGTGGAACAGATCCTGGTTTCTTTCTGGTTTGGATCACGTAGTAATGTGGTAACACACTGAAACAGTCGACTAAACCTTGTTTCGGTAAATATTTTAGAGGATAACGCATGTTAGGTCTGGGTTAGGTCTAGGATTTGCACTCATCAGCCTCATACTTTCGCATTTTTCGCATACTCGTTGGACAGATCCTGGGCTTTTTCTGGTTTGGATCAAGTGGTAATGTGGTATCACACTGAAACAGTCCATTAAACCTGGTTTCGATCAATGTTTTAGAGGATAACACATGATAGGTCTAGGTTAGGTCTGGGATTTGCACTCATCAGGCTCATACTTTCGCATATTTCTCATACTTGATGGCCAGATCCTGGCCTTTTTCTGGTTTGGATCACGTAGTAATGTGGTACCACACTGAAACAGTCGACTAAACCTGGTCTCGGTCAATATTTTAGAGGATAAAGCATGTTAGGTCTAGGTTAGGTCTGGGATTTGCACTCATCAGGCTCATACTTTCGCATTCTTCACATACCTGGCGATCATATCCTGGGTTTTTTCTGGTTTGGATCACGTGGTAATGTGGTACCACACTGAAACAGACAATTAAGCATGGTTTCTATCAATATTTTAGAGGATATCACATGTTAGGTCTAGGTTAGTTCTGGGATTTGCACTCTTCAGGCTCATACTTTCGCATATTTCTCATACTCGATGGCCAGATTCTGGGCTTTTTTTGGTTCGGATCACGTTGCAATGTGGTACCACACTGAAACAGTCAATTAAACCTGGTTTCGATGAATATTTTAGAGGATAACGCAACTTAGGTCTTGGTTAGGTCTGGGATTTGCACTCATCAGGCTCATACTTTCGCATTCTTCACATACCTGGCGATCATATCCTGGGTTTTTTCTGGTTTGGATCACGTGGTAATGTGGTACCACACTGAAACAGACAATTAAGCATGGTTTCTATCAATATTTTAGAGGATATCACATGTTAGGTCTAGGTTAGTTCTGGGATTTGCACTCTTCAGGCTCATACTTTCGCATATCCCTCATACTCGCAACTTAGGTCTTGGTTAGGCCTTGGATTTGCCCTCATCAGGCTCACACGTTCGCATTCTTCACATACCTGGTGAACATATCGTGGGTTTTTTCTGGTTTGCATCACGTGGTAATGTGGTAGCACACGGAAACAGACAATTATGCCTGGTTTCTATCAATATTTTAGAGGATAACACATGTTAGGTCTATGTTAGGTCTGGGATTTGCTATCATCAGGCTCATACTTCCGCATATTTCTCATACTTGATGGCCAGTTCCTGGGCTTTTTCTGGTTTGGATCACGTAGTAATGTGGTACCACACTGAAACAGTCGTCTAAACCTGGTCTCGGTCAATATTTTAGAGGATAACGCATGTTAGGTCTAGGTTAGGTCTGGGATTTGCTCGCATCAGGCTCATACTTTCGCATATTTCTCATTCTTGTTGTCCAGATCCTGGGGTTTCACTGGTTTGGATCACACAGTAATGTGGTACCACACTGAAACAGTCGATTAAACCTGGTTTCGATCGATATTTCAGAGGATAACGCATGTTACGTCTAGGATAGGTCTGGGATTTGCACTCATCAGGCTCATACTTTCGCATATTTCTCATACTTGATGGCCAGATTCGGGGCTTTTTCTGGTTTGGATCACGTGGTAATGTGGTATCACACAGAAACAGTACGTTAATCCTGGTTTCGATCGATATTTTAGAGGATAACGCATGTTAGGTCTAGGTTAGGTCTGGGATTTGAACTCATCAGGCTCGTACTTTCGCATATTTCTCATACTTGTTGGCCAGATTCTGGGCTTTTTTTGGCTTGGATCACGTAGTAATGTGGTACCACACTGAGACTGTCCATTAAACCTGGTTTCGATCGATATTTTAGAGGATAACGCATGTTAGGTCTATGTTAGGTCTGGGATTTGCTCTCATCAGGCTCATACATTCACATTTTCCGCATACTTGTTGGCCAAATCCTGAGCTTTTTCTGGTTTGGATCACGTAGTAATGTGGTACCACACTGAAACAGTCGACTAAACCTGGTCTCGGTCAATATTTTAGAGGATAAAGCATGTTAGGTCTAGGTTAGGTCTGGGATTTGCACTCATCAGGCTCATACTTTCGCATATTTCTCATACTTGATGGCCAGATTCGGGGCTTTTTCTGGTTTGGATCACGTGGTAATGTGGTATCACACAGAAACAGTACGTTAATCCTGGTTTCGATCGATATTTTAGAGGATAACGCATGTTAGGTCTAGGTTAGGTCTGGGATTTGAACTCATCAGGCTCGTACTTTCGCATATTTCTCATACTTGTTGGCCAGATTCTGGGCTTTTTTTGGCTTGGATCACGTAGTAATGTGGTACCACACTGAGACTGTCCATTAAACCTGGTTTCGATCGATATTTTAGAGGATAACGCATGTTAGGTCTATGTTAGGTCTGGGATTTGCTCTCATCAGGCTCATACATTCACATTTTCCGCATACTTGTTGGCCAAATCCTGAGCTTTTTCTGGTTTGGATCACGTAGTAATGTGGTACCACACTGAAACAGTCGACTAAACCTGGTCTCGGTCAATATTTTAGAGGATAAAGCATGTTAGGTCTAGGTTAGGTCTGGGATTTGCACTCATCAGGCTCATACTTTCGCATTCTCACATACCTGGCGATCACATCCTGGGTTTTTTCTGGTTTGGATCACGTGGTAATGTGGTACCACACTGAAACAGACAATTAAGCATGGTTTCTATCAATATTTTAGAGGATATCACATGTTAGGTCTAGGTTAGTTCTGGGATTTGCACTCATCAGGCTCATACTTTCGCATATATCTCTTACTTGATGGCCAGATTCTGGGCTCTTTCTGGATTGGATCACGTAGTAATGTGGTACCACACAAAAACAGTCGACTAAGCCTGGTCACGATCAATATTTTAGAGGATAACGCATGTTAGGTCTGGATTAGGTATGGGATTTGCCCTCATCAGTCTCATACTTTCGCATTCTTCACATACTTCTTGAACAGATACTGGGTTTTTTCTGGTTTGGATCACATAGTAGTGTGGTACCACACTGAAGGAGTCGATTAAACCTTGTTTCGATCGATATTTTAGAGGACAACGCATATTAGGTCTGGATTAGGTCTGGGATTTGCACTCATCAGCCTCATACTTTCGCATATTTCTCATACTTGATGGCCAGATTCGGGGCTTTTTCTGGTTTGGATCACGTGGTAATGTGGTATCACACAGAAACAGTACGTTAATCCTGGTTTCGATCGATATTTTAGAGGATAACGCATGTTAGGTCTAGGTTAGGTCTCGGATTTGCACTCATCAGGCTCATACTTTCGCATATTTCTCATACTTGATGGCCAGATCCTGGCCTTTTTCTGGTTTGGATCACGTAGTAATGTGGTACCACACTGAAACAGTAGACTAAACCTGGTTTCGGTGAATATTTAAGAGGATAACGCAACTTAGATCTTGGTTAGGGCTTGGATTTGCCCTCATAAGGCTCACACGTTCGCATTCTTCACATACCTGGTGAACATATCGTGGGTTTTTTCTGGTTTGCATCACGTGGTAATGTGGTAGCACACGGAAACAGACAATTATGCCTGGTTTCTATCAATATTTTAGAGGATAACACATGTTAGGTCTAGGTTAGGTCTGGGATTTGCACTCATCAGGCTCATAGTTTCGCATATTTCTCATACTCGATGGCCAGATTCTGGGCTTTTTTTGGTTCGGATCACGTTGCAATGTGGTACCACACTGAAACAGTCAATTAAACCTGGTTTCGATGAATATTTTAGAGGATAACGCAACTTAGGTCTTGGTTAGGCCTTGGATTTGCCCTCATCAGGCTCACACGTTCGCATTCTTCACATACCTGGTGAACATATCGTGGGTTTTTTCTGGTTTGCATCACGTGGTAATGTGGTAGCACACGGAAACAGACAATTATGCCCGGTTTCTATCAATATTTTAGAGGATAACACATGTTAGGTCTAGTTTAGGTCTGGGATTTGCTATCATCATGCTCATACTTTCGCATATTTCTCATTCTTGTTGTCCAGATCCTGGGCTTTCATTGGTTTGGATCACACAGTAGTATGGTACCATACTGAAACAGTCGATTAAACCTGGTTTCGATCGATATTTTAGAGGATAACGCATGTTAGGTCTAGGTTAGGTCTCGGATTTGCACTCATCAGGCACATACTTTCGCATATTTCTCATACTTGATGGCCAGATCCTGGCCTTTTTCTGGTTTGGATCACGTAGTAATGTGGTACCACACTGAAACAGTCGACTAATCCTGGTTTCGGTGAATATTTTAGAGGATAACGCATGTTAGGTCAAGGTTAGGTCTGGGATTTGCTCTCATCAGGCTCATACTTCCGCATATTTCTCATACTTGATGGCCAGTTCCTGGGCTTTTTCTGGTTTGGATCACGTAGTAATGTGGTACCACACTGAAACAGTCGACTAAACCTGGTCTCGGTCAATATTTTAGAGGATAACGCATGTTAGGTCTAGGTTAGGTCTAGGATTTGCTCGCATCAGGCTCATACTTTCGCATTCTTCAGATACTTCTTGAACAATTCCCGTGTTTTTTCTGGTTTGGATCACATAGTAATGTGGTACCATACTGAAACAGCCGATGATACCAGGTTTCGATCAATATTTTAGATGATAACGCATGTTAGGTCTGGGTTAGGTCTAGGATTTGCACTCATCAGCCTCATACTTTCGCATTTTTCGCATACTCGTTGGACAGATCCTGGGCTTTTTCTGGTTTGGATCAAGTGGTAATGTGGTATCACACTGAAACAGTCCATTAAACCTGGTTTCGATCAATATTTTAGAGGATAACACATGATAGGTCTAGGTTAGGTCTGGGATTTGCACTCATCAGGCTCATACTTTCGCATATTTCTCATACTTGATGGCCAGATCCTGGCCTTTTTCTGGTTTGGATCACGTAGTAATGTGGTACCACACTGAAACAGTCGACTAAACCTGGTCTCGGTCAATATTTTAGAGGATAACGCATGTTAGGTCTATGTTAGGTCTGGGATTTGCTCTCATCAGGCTCATACATTCACATTTTCCGCATACTTGTTGGCCAGATCCTGGCTTTTCTTGTTTTGGATCAAGTGGTAATGTGGTATCGCACGGAAAGAGTCCATTAAACCTGGTTTCGATCAATATTTTAGAGGATAACACATGATAGGTCTAGGTTAGGTCTGGGATTTGCACTCATCAGGCTCATACTTTCGCATATTTCTCATACTCGATGGCCAGATTCTGGGCTTTTTTTGGTTCGGATCACGTTGCAATGTGGTACCACACTGAAACAGTCAATTAAACCTGGTTTCGATGAATATTTTAGAGGATAACGCAACTTAGGTCTTGGTTAGGCCTTGGATTTGCCCTCATCAGACTCATACTTTCGCATTCTTCACATAATTGTGGAACAGATCCTGGTTTCTTTCTGGTTTGGATCACGTAGTAATGTGGTAACACACTGAAACAGTCGACTAAACCTTGTTTCGGTAAATATTTTAGAGGATAACGCATGTTAGGTCTGGGTTAGGTCTAGGATTTGCACTCATCAGCCTCATACTTTCGCATTTTTCGCATACTCGTTGGACAGATCCTGGGCTTTTTCTGGTTTGGATCAAGTGGTAATGTGGTATCACACTGAAACAGTCCATTAAACCTGGTTTCGATCAATGTTTTAGAGGATAACACATGATAGGTCTAGGTTAGGTCTGGGATTTGCACTCATCAGGCTCATACTTTCGCATATTTCTCATACTTGATGGCCAGATCCTGGCCTTTTTCTGGTTTGGATCACGTAGTAATGTGGTACCACACTGAAACAGTCGACTAAACCTGGTCTCGGTCAATATTTTAGAGGATAAAGCATGTTAGGTCTAGGTTAGGTCTGGGATTTGCACTCATCAGGCTCATACTTTCGCATTCTTCACATACCTGGCGATCATATCCTGGGTTTTTTCTGGTTTGGATCACGTGGTAATGTGGTACCACACTGAAACAGACAATTAAGCATGGTTTCTATCAATATTTTAGAGGATATCACATGTTAGGTCTAGGTTAGTTCTGGGATTTGCACTCTTCAGGCTCATACTTTCGCATATTTCTCATACTCGATGGCCAGATTCTGGGCTTTTTTTGGTTCGGATCACGTTGCAATGTGGTACCACACTGAAACAGTCAATTAAACCTGGTTTCGATGAATATTTTAGAGGATAACGCAACTTAGGTCTTGGTTAGGCCTTGGATTTGCCCTCATCAGGCTCACACGTTCGCATTCTTCACATACCTGGTGAACATATCGTGGGTTTTTTCTGGTTTGCATCACGTGGTAATGTGGTAGCACACGGAAACAGACAATTATGCCTGGTTTCTATCAATATTTTAGAGGATAACACATGTTAGGTCTATGTTAGGTCTGGGATTTGCTATCATCAGGCTCATACTTCCGCATATTTCTCATACTTGATGGCCAGTTCCTGGGCTTTTTCTGGTTTGGATCACGTAGTAATGTGGTACCACACTGAAACAGTCGACTAAACCTGGTCTCGGTCAATATTTTAGAGGATAACGCATGTTAGGTCTAGGTTAGGTCTGGGATTTGCTCTCATCAGGCTCATACATTCGCATATTTCTCATACTTGTTGGCCAGGTTCTAGGCTTTTTTTGGTTTGGATCACGTAGTAATGTGGTACCACATTGAAACTGTCCATTAAACCTGGTTTCGATCAATATTTTAGAGGATAACGCATGTTAGGTCTTGGTTAGGCCTTTGATTTGCCCTCATCAGGCTCACACGTTCGCATTCTTCACATACCTGGCGATCAGATCCTGGGTTTTTTCTGGTTTGGATCACGTGGTAATGTGGTACCACACTGAAACAGACAATTAAGCATGGTTTCTATCAATATTTTAGAGGATATCACATGTTAGGTCTAGGTTAGGTCTGGGATTTGCACTCATCAGGCTCATACTTTCGCATATTTCTCATACTTGATGGCCAGATCCTGGCCTTTTTCTGGTTTGGATCACATAGTAATGTGGTACCATACTGAAACAGCCGATGAAACCAGGTTTCGATCAATATTTTAGATGATAACGCATGTTAGGACTAGGTTAGGCCTGGGATTTGCCCTCATCAGACTCATACTTTCGTATTCTTCACATACTTGTGGAACAGATCCTGGTTTCTTTCTGGTTTGGATCACGTAGTAATGTGGTAACACACTGAAACAGTCGACTAAACCTTGTTTCGATAAATATTTTAGAGGATAACGCATGTTAGGTCTGGGTTAGGTCTAGGATTTGCACTCATCAGCCTCATACTTTCGCATTTTTCGCATACTCGTTGGCCAGATCCTGGGCTTTTTCTGGTTTGGATCACGTGGTAATGTGGTACCACACTGAAACAGTCAATTAAACCTAGTCTGGGTCAACATTTCAAAGGATAACGCATGTTAGGTCTGGGTTAGGTCTGTGGTTTGCCCTCATGAGGGTAATACTTTCGCATATTTCTCATACTTGTTGGCCAGATCCTGGGCTTTTTCTGGTTTGGATCAAGTGGTAATGTGGTATCACACTGAAACAGTCCATTAAACCTGGTTTCGATCAATATTTTAGAGGATAACACATGATAGGTCTAGGTTAGGTCTGGGATTTTCACACATCAGGCTCATACTTTCGCATATTTCTCATACTTGATGGCCAGATCCTGGCCTTTTTCTGGTTTGGATCACGTAGTAATGTGGTACCACACTGAAACAGTCAATTAAACCTGGTTTCGATGAATATTTTAGAGGATAACGCAACTTAGGTCTTGGTTAGGCCTTGGATTTGCCCTCATCAGGCTCACACGTTCGCATTCTTCACATACCTGGTGAACATATCGTGGGTTTTTTCTGGTTTGCATCACGTGGTAATGTGGTAGCACACGGAAACAGACAATTATGCCTGGTTTCTATCAATATTTTAGAGGATAACACATGTTAGGTCTAGGTTAGGTCTGGGATTTGCTATCATCATGCTCATACTTTCGCATATATCTCATTCTTGTTGTCCAGATCCTGGGCTTTCATTGGTTTGGATCACACAGTAGTATGGTACCATACTGAAACAGTCGATTAAACCTGGTTTCCATCGATATTTTAGAGGATAACGCATGTTAGGTCTAGGTTAGGTCTCGGATTTGCACTCATCAGGCTCATACTTTCGCATATTTCTCATACTTGATGGCCAGATCCTGGCCTTTTTCTGGTTTGGATCACGTAGTAATGTGGTACCACACTGAAACAGTCGACTAAACCTGGTTTCGGTGAATATTTTAGAGGATAACGCATGTTAGGTCTAGGTTAGGTCTGGGATTTGCTCTCATCAGGCTCATACTTCCGCATATTTCTCATACTTGATGGCCAGTTCCTGGGCTTTTTCTGGTTTGGATCACGTAGTAATGTGGTACCACTCTGAAACAGTCGACTAAACCTGGTCTCGGTCAATATTTTAGAGGATAACGCATGTTAGGTCTAGGTTAGGTCTGGGATTTGCTCGCATCAGGCTCATACTTTCGCATATTTCTCATTCTTGTTGTCCAGATCCTGGGGTTTCACTGGTTTGGATCACACAGTAATGTGGTACCACACTGAAACAGTCGATTAAACCTGGTTTCGATCGATATTTCAGAGGATAACGCATGTTAGGTCTAGGTTAGGTCTGGGATTTGCTCTCATCAGGCTCATACATTCGCATATTTCTCATACTTGATGGCCAGATCCTGGGCTTTTCCTGGTTTGGATCACGTAGTAATGTGGTACCACACTGAAACAGCCGGCTAAACCTGGTCTCGATAAATATTTTAGAGGATAACGCATGTTAGGTCTAGGTTAGGTCTGGTATTTGCTCTCATGAGGCTAATACTTTCGCATATTTCTCATACTTGTTGGCCAGATCCTGAGCTTTTACTGGTTTGGATCAAGTGGTAATGTGGTATCACACTGAAACAGTCCATTAAACCTGGTTTCTATCAATATTTTAGAGGATATCACATGTTAGGTCTTGGTTAGGTCTGGGATTTGCGCTCATCAGGCTCATACTTTCGCATATTTCTCATACTTGATGGCCTGATTCAGGGCTTTTTCTGGTTTGGATCACGTGGTAATGTGGTACCACACTGAAACAGTCAATTAAACCTAGTCTCGGTCAACATTTCAAAGGATACCTCATGTTAGGTCTAGGTTAGGTCTGGGATTTGCTCTCATCAGGCTCATACATTCGCATATTTCTCATACTTGATGGCCAGACCCTGGGCTTTTTCTGGTTTGGATCACGTAGTAATGTGGTACTACGCTGAAACAGTCGACTAAACCTGGTCTCGATCAATATTTTAGAGAATAACGCATGCTAGGTCTGGGTTAGGTCGGGATTTGCCCTCATCAGTCTCATACTTTCGCATTCTTCAGATACTTCTTGAACAAATCCCGTGTTTTTTCTGGTTTGGATCACATAGTAATGTGGTACCATACTGAAACAGCCGATGAAACCACGTTTCGATCAATATTTTAGATGATAACGCATGTTAGGTCTAGGTTAGGCCTGGGATTTGCCCTCATCAGACTCATACATTCGCATTCTTCACATACTTGTGGAACAGATCCTGGTTTCTTTCTGGTTTGGATCACGTAGTAGTGTGGTAACACACTGAAACAGTCGACTAAACATTGTTTCGATAAACATTTTAGAGGATAACGCATGTTAGGTCTGGGTTAGGTCTAGGATTTCCACTCATCAGCCTCATACTTTCGCATTTTTCGCATACTCGTTGGCAAGATCCTGGGCTTTTTCTGGTTTGGATCACGTGGTAATGTGGTACCACACTGAAACAGTCAATTAAACCTAGTCTGGGTCAACATTTCAAAGGATAACGCATGTTAGGTCTGGGTTAGGTCTGTGGTTTGCCCTCATGAGGGTAATACTTTCGCATATTTCTCATACTTGTTGGCCAGAACCTGGGCTTTTACTGGTTTGGATCAAGTGGTAATGTGGTATCACAGTGAAACAGTCCATTAAACCTGGTTTCGATCAATATTTTAGAGGATAACACATGATAGTTCCAGGTTAGGTCTGGGATTTGCACTCATCAGGCTCATACTTTCGCATATTTCTCATACTTGATGGCCAGATCCTGGCCTTTTTCTGGTTTGGATCACGTAGTAATGTGGTACCACACTGAAACAGTCGACTAAACCTGGTCTCGATAAATATTTTAGAGGATAACGCATGTTAGGTCTAGGTTAGGTCTGGTATTTGCTCTCATGAGGCTAATACTTTCGCATATTTCTCATACTTGTTGGCCAGATCCTGAGCTTTTACTGGTTTGGATCAAGTGGTAATGTGGTATCACACTGAAACAGTCCATTAAACCTGGTTTCTATCAATATTTTAGAGGATATCACATGTTAGGTCTAGGTTAGTTCTGGGATTTGCACTCATCAGGCTCATACTTTCGCATATATCTCTTACTTGATGGCCAGATTCTGGGCTTTATTTGGTTCGGATCACGTTGCAATGTGGTACCACACTGAAACAGTCGACTAAACCTGGTCTCGGTCAATATTTTAGAGGATAACGCATGTTAGGACTAGGTTAGGTCTGGGATTTGCTCTCATCAGGCTCATACTTTCGCATATTTCTCATACTTGATGGCCAGATCCTGGGCTTTTTCTGGTTTGGATCACGTAGTAATGTGGTACCACACTGAAACAGTCGACTAAACCTGGTTTCGATCGATATTTCAGAGGATAACGCATGTTAGGTCTGGATTAGGTATGGGATTTGCCCTCATCAGTCTCATACTTTCGCATTCTTCACATACTTCTAGAACAGATACTGGGTTTTTTCTGGTTTGGATTACATAGTAGTGTGGTACCACACTGAAAGAGTCGATAAAACCTAGTTTCGATCGATATTTTAGAGGACAACGCATGTTAGGTCTGGATTAGCTCTGGGATTTGCCCTCATCAGGGTCATACATTCACATTTTCCGCATACTTGTTGGCCAGATCCCGGGCTTTTTCTGGTTTGGATCACGTGGTAATGTGGTATCACACAGAAACAGTACGTTAAACCTGGTTTCGATCAATATTTTAGAGGATAACGCATGTTAGGTCTAGGTTAGGTCTGGGATTTGCTCTCATCAGGCTCATACATTCGCATATTTCTCATACTTGATGGCCAGATCCTGGGCTTTTTCTGGTTTGGATCACGTAGTAATGTGGTACCACACTGAAACAGTCGACTAAACCTGGTTTCGATCGATATTTCAGAGGATAACGCATGTTAGGTCTGGATTAGGTATGGGATTTGCCCTCATCAGTCTCATACTTTCGCATTCTTCACATACTTCTTGAACAGATACTGGGTTTTTTCTGGTTTGGATTACATAGTAGTGTGGTACCACACTGAAAGAGTCGATAAAACCTAGTTTCGATCGATATTTTAGAGGACAACGCATGTTAGGTCTGGATTAGGTCTGGGATTTGCCCTCATCAGGGTCATACATTCACATTTTCCGCATACTTGTTGGCCAGATCCCGGGCTTTTTCTGGTTTGGATCACGTGGTAATGTGGTATCACACAGAAACAGTACGTTAAACCTGGTTTCGATCAATATTTTAGAGGATAACGCATGTTAGGTCTAGGTTAGGTCTAGGATTTGCCCTCATCATGCTCATACTTTCGCATATTTCTCATTCTTGTTGGCCAGATCCTAGGCTTTCACTCGTTTGGATCACGTAGTTATGTGGTACCACACTGATACAGTCAAATTAAACTTGGTCTCGATCAGTATTTTAGAGGATAACACATGATAGGTCTAGGTTAGGTCTGGGATTTGCAGTCATCAGGCTCATTCTTTCGCATATTTCTCATACTCGATTGCCAGATTCTGGGCTTTTTCTCGCTTGGATCACGTAGTAATGTGGTACCACACTGAAACAGTCGACTAAACCTGGTCTCGGTCAATATTTTAGAGGACAACGCATGTTAGGTCTATGTTAGGTCTGGGATTTGCTCTCATCAGGCTCATACATTCACATTTTCCGCATACTTGTTGGCCAGATCCTGGCTTTTCCTGTTTTGGATCAAGTGGTAATGTGGTATCGCACGGAAAGAGTCCATTAAACCTGGTTTCGATCAATATTTTAGAGGATAACACATGATAGGTCTAGGTTAGGTCTGGGATTTGCACTCATCAGGCTCATACTTTCGCATATTTCTCATACTCGATGGCCAGATTCTGGGCTTTTTTTGGTTCGGATCACGTTGCAATGTAGTACCACACTGAAACAGTCAATTAAACCTGGTTTCGATGAATATTTTAGAGGATAACGCAACTTAGGTCTTGGTTAGGCCTTGGATTTGCCCTCATCAGGCTCACACGTTCGCATTCTTCACATACCTGGTGAACATATCGTGGGTTTTTTCTGGTTTGCATCACGTGGTAATGTGGTAGCACACGGAAACAGACAATTATGCCTGGTTTCTATCAATATTTTAGAGGATAACACATGTTAGGTCTAGGTTAGGTCTGGGATTTGCTATCATCATGCTCATACTTTCGCATATTTCTCATTCTTGTTGTCCAGATCCTGGGCTTTCATTGGTTTGGATCACACAGTAGTATGGTACCATACTGAAACAGTCGATTAAACCTGGTTTCCATCGATATTTTAGAGGATAACGCATGTTAGGTCTAGGTTAGGTCTCGGATTTGCACTCATCAGGCTCATACTTTCGCATATTTCTCATACTTGATGGCCAGATCCTGGCCTTTTTCTGGTTTGGATCACGTAGTAATGTGGTACCACACTGAAACAGTCGACTAAACCTGGTTTCGGTGAATATTTTAGAGGATAACGCATGTTAGGTCTAGGTTAGGTCTGGGATTTGCTCTCATCAGGCTCATACTTCCGCATATTTCTCATACTTGATGGCCAGTTCCTGGGCTTTTTCTGGTTTGGATCACGTAGTAATGTGGTACCACTCTGAAACAGTCGACTAAACCTGGTCTCGGTCAATATTTTAGAGGATAACGCATGTTAGGTCTAGGTTAGGTCTGGGATTTGCTCGCATCAGGCTCATACTTTCGCATATTTCTCATTCTTGTTGTCCAGATCCTGGGGTTTCACTGGTTTGGATCACACAGTAATGTGGTACCACACTGAAACAGTCGATTAAACCTGGTTTCGATCGATATTTCAGAGGATAACGCATGTTAGGTCTAGGTTAGGTCTGGGATTTGCTCTCATCAGGCTCATACATTCGCATATTTCTCATACTTGATGGCCAGATCCTGGGCTTTTCCTGGTTTGGATCACGTAGTAATGTGGTACCACACTGAAACAGCCGGCTAAACCTGGTCTCGATAAATATTTTAGAGGATAACGCATGTTAGGTCTAGGTTAGGTCTGGTATTTGCTCTCATGAGGCTAATACTTTCGCATATTTCTCATACTTGTTGGCCAGATCCTGAGCTTTTACTGGTTTGGATCAAGTGGTAATGTGGTATCACACTGAAACAGTCCATTAAACCTGGTTTCTATCAATATTTTAGAGGATATCACATGTTAGGTCTTGGTTAGGTCTGGGATTTGCGCTCATCAGGCTCATACTTTCGCATATTTCTCATACTTGATGGCCTGATTCAGGGCTTTTTCTGGTTTGGATCACGTGGTAATGTGGTACCACACTGAAACAGTCAATTAAACCTAGTCTCGGTCAACATTTCAAAGGATACCTCATGTTAGGTCTAGGTTAGGTCTGGGATTTGCTCTCATCAGGCTCATACATTCGCATATTTCTCATACTTGATGGCCAGACCCTGGGCTTTTTCTGGTTTGGATCACGTAGTAATGTGGTACTACGCTGAAACAGTCGACTAAACCTGGTCTCGATCAATATTTTAGAGAATAACGCATGCTAGGTCTGGGTTAGGTCGGGATTTGCCCTCATCAGTCTCATACTTTCGCATTCTTCAGATACTTCTTGAACAAATCCCGTGTTTTTTCTGGTTTGGATCACATAGTAATGTGGTACCATACTGAAACAGCCGATGAAACCACGTTTCGATCAATATTTTAGATGATAACGCATGTTAGGTCTAGGTTAGGCCTGGGATTTGCCCTCATCAGACTCATACATTCGCATTCTTCACATACTTGTGGAACAGATCCTGGTTTCTTTCTGGTTTGGATCACGTAGTAGTGTGGTAACACACTGAAACAGTCGACTAAACCTGGTCTCGATAAATATTTTAGAGGATAACGCATGTTAGGTCTAGGTTAGGTCTGGTATTTGCTCTCATGAGGCTAATACTTTCGCATATTTCTCATACTTGTTGGCCAGATCCTGAGCTTTTACTGGTTTGGATCAAGTGGTAATGTGGTATCACACTGAAACAGTCCATTAAACCTGGTTTCTATCAATATTTTAGAGGATATCACATGTTAGGTCTAGGTTAGTTCTGGGATTTGCACTCATCAGGCTCATACTTTCGCATATATCTCTTACTTGATGGCCAGATTCTGGGCTTTTTTTGGTTCGGATCACGTTGCAATGTGGTACCACACTGAAACAGTCGACTAAACCTGGTCTCGGTCAATATTTTAGAGGATAACGCATGTTAGGACTAGGTTAGGTCTGGGATTTGCTCTCATCAGGCTCATACTTTCGCATATTTCTCATACTTGATGGCCAGATCCTGGGCTTTTTCTGGTTTGGATCACGTAGTAATGTGGTACCACACTGAAACAGTCGACTAAACCTGGTTTCGATCGATATTTCAGAGGATAACGCATGTTAGGTCTGGATTAGGTATGGGATTTGCCCTCATCAGTCTCATACTTTCGCATTCTTCACATACTTCTAGAACAGATACTGGGTTTTTTCTGGTTTGGATTACATAGTAGTGTGGTACCACACTGAAAGAGTCGATAAAACCTAGTTTCGATCGATATTTTAGAGGACAACGCATGTTAGGTCTGGATTAGGTCTGGGATTTGCCCTCATCAGGGTCATACATTCACATTTTCCGCATACTTGTTGGCCAGATCCCGGGCTTTTTCTGGTTTGGATCACGTGGTAATGTGGTATCACACAGAAACAGTACGTTAAACCTGGTTTCGATCAATATTTTAGAGGATAACGCATGTTAGGTCTAGGTTAGGTCTGGGATTTGCTCTCATCAGGCTCATACATTCGCATATTTCTCATACTTGATGGCCAGATCCTGGGCTTTTTCTGGTTTGGATCACGTAGTAATGTGGTACCACACTGAAACAGTCGACTAAACCTGGTTTCGATCGATATTTCAGAGGATAACGCATGTTAGGTCTGGATTAGGTATGGGATTTGCCCTCATCAGTCTCATACTTTCGCATTCTTCACATACTTCTTGAACAGATACTGGGTTTTTTCTGGTTTGGATTACATAGTAGTGTGGTACCACACTGAAAGAGTCGATAAAACCTAGTTTCGATCGATATTTTAGAGGACAACGCATGTTAGGTCTGGATTAGGTCTGGGATTTGCCCTCATCAGGGTCATACATTCACATTTTCCGCATACTTGTTGGCCAGATCCCGGGCTTTTTCTGGTTTGGATCACGTGGTAATGTGGTATCACACAGAAACAGTACGTTAAACCTGGTTTCGATCAATATTTTAGAGGATAACGCATGTTAGGTCTAGGTTAGGTCTAGGATTTGCCCTCATCATGCTCATACTTTCGCATATTTCTCATTCTTGTTGGCCAGATCCTGGGCTTTCACTCGTTTGGATCACGTAGTTATGTGGTACCACACTGATACAGTCAAATTAAACTTGGTCTCGATCAGTATTTTAGAGGATAACACATGATAGGTCTAGGTTAGGTCTGGGATTTGCAGTCATCAGGCTCATTCTTTCGCATATTTCTCATACTCGATGGCCAGATTCTGGGCTTTTTCTCGCTTGGATCACGTAGTAATGTGGTACCACACTGAAACAGTCGACTAAACCTGGTCTCGGTCAATATTTTAGAGGACAACGCATGTTAGGTCTATGTTAGGTCTGGGATTTGCTCTCATCAGGCTCATACATTCACATTTTCCGCATACTTGTTGGCCAGATCCTGGCTTTTCCTGTTTTGGATCAAGTGGTAATGTGGTATCGCACGGAAAGAGTCCATTAAACCTGGTTTCGATCAATATTTTAGAGGATAACACATGATAGGTCTAGGTTAGGTCTGGGATTTGCACTCATCAGGCTCATACTTTCGCATATTTCTCATACTCGATGGCCAGATTCTGGGCTTTTTTTGGTTCGGATCACGTTGCAATGTAGTACCACACTGAAACAGTCAATTAAACCTGGTTTCGATGAATATTTTAGAGGATAACGCAACTTAGGTCTTGGTTAGGCCTTGGATTTGCCCTCATCAGGCTCACACGTTCGCATTCTTCACATACCTGGTGAACATATCGTGGGTTTTTTCTGGTTTGCATCACGTGGTAATGTGGTAGCACACGGAAACAGACAATTATGCCTGGTTTCTATCAATATTTTAGAGGATAACACATGTTAGGTCTAGGTTAGGTCTGGGATTTGCTATCATCATGCTCATACTTTCGCATATTTCTCATTCTTGTTGTCCAGATCCTGGGCTTTCATTGGTTTGGATCACACAGTAGTATGGTACCATACTGAAACAGTCGATTAAACCTGGTTTCCATCGATATTTTAGAGGATAACGCATGTTAGGTCTAGGTTAGGTCTCGGATTTGCACTCATCAGGCTCATACTTTCGCATATTTCTCATACTTGATGGCCAGATCCTGGCCTTTTTCTGGTTTGGATCACGTAGTAATGTGGTACCACACTGAAACAGTCGACTAAACCTGGTTTCGGTGAATATTTTAGAGGATAACGCATGTTAGGTCTAGGTTAGGTCTGGGATTTGCTCTCATCAGGCTCATACTTCCGCATATTTCTCATACTTGATGGCCAGTTCCTGGGCTTTTTCTGGTTTGGATCACGTAGTAATGTGGTACCACTCTGAAACAGTCGACTAAACCTGGTCTCGGTCAATATTTTAGAGGATAACGCATGTTAGGTCTAGGTTAGGTCTGGGATTTGCTCGCATCAGGCTCATACTTTCGCATATTTCTCATTCTTGTTGTCCAGATCCTGGGGTTTCACTGGTTTGGATCACACAGTAATGTGGTACCACACTGAAACAGTCGATTAAACCTGGTTTCGATCGATATTTCAGAGGATAACGCATGTTAGGTCTAGGTTAGGTCTGGGATTTGCTCTCATCAGGCTCATACATTCGCATATTTCTCATACTTGATGGCCAGATCCTGGGCTTTTCCTGGTTTGGATCACGTAGTAATGTGGTACCACACTGAAACAGCCGGCTAAACCTGGTCTCGATAAATATTTTAGAGGATAACGCATGTTAGGTCTAGGTTAGGTCTGGTATTTGCTCTCATGAGGCTAATACTTTCGCATATTTCTCATACTTGTTGGCCAGATCCTGAGCTTTTACTGGTTTGGATCAAGTGGTAATGTGGTATCACACTGAAACAGTCCATTAAACCTGGTTTCTATCAATATTTTAGAGGATATCACATGTTAGGTCTTGGTTAGGTCTGGGATTTGCGCTCATCAGGCTCATACTTTCGCATATTTCTCATACTTGATGGCCTGATTCAGGGCTTTTTCTGGTTTGGATCACGTGGTAATGTGGTACCACACTGAAACAGTCAATTAAACCTAGTCTCGGTCAACATTTCAAAGGATACCTCATGTTAGGTCTAGGTTAGGTCTGGGATTTGCTCTCATCAGGCTCATACATTCGCATATTTCTCATACTTGATGGCCAGACCCTGGGCTTTTTCTGGTTTGGATCACGTAGTAATGTGGTACTACGCTGAAACAGTCGACTAAACCTGGTCTCGATCAATATTTTAGAGAATAACGCATGCTAGGTCTGGGTTAGGTCGGGATTTGCCCTCATCAGTCTCATACTTTCGCATTCTTCAGATACTTCTTGAACAAATCCCGTGTTTTTTCTGGTTTGGATCACATAGTAATGTGGTACCATACTGAAACAGCCGATGAAACCACGTTTCGATCAATATTTTAGATGATAACGCATGTTAGGTCTAGGTTAGGCCTGGGATTTGCCCTCATCAGACTCATACATTCGCATTCTTCACATACTTGTGGAACAGATCCTGGTTTCTTTCTGGTTTGGATCACGTAGTAGTGTGGTAACACACTGAAACAGTCGACTAAACCTGGTCTCGATAAATATTTTAGAGGATAACGCATGTTAGGTCTAGGTTAGGTCTGGTATTTGCTCTCATGAGGCTAATACTTTCGCATATTTCTCATACTTGTTGGCCAGATCCTGAGCTTTTACTGGTTTGGATCAAGTGGTAATGTGGTATCACACTGAAACAGTCCATTAAACCTGGTTTCTATCAATATTTTAGAGGATATCACATGTTAGGTCTAGGTTAGTTCTGGGATTTGCACTCATCAGGCTCATACTTTCGCATATATCTCTTACTTGATGGCCAGATTCTGGGCTTTTTTTGGTTCGGATCACGTTGCAATGTGGTACCACACTGAAACAGTCGACTAAACCTGGTCTCGGTCAATATTTTAGAGGATAACGCATGTTAGGACTAGGTTAGGTCTGGGATTTGCTCTCATCAGGCTCATACTTTCGCATATTTCTCATACTTGATGGCCAGATCCTGGGCTTTTTCTGGTTTGGATCACGTAGTAATGTGGTACCACACTGAAACAGTCGACTAAACCTGGTTTCGATCGATATTTCAGAGGATAACGCATGTTAGGTCTGGATTAGGTATGGGATTTGCCCTCATCAGTCTCATACTTTCGCATTCTTCACATACTTCTAGAACAGATACTGGGTTTTTTCTGGTTTGGATTACATAGTAGTGTGGTACCACACTGAAAGAGTCGATAAAACCTAGTTTCGATCGATATTTTAGAGGACAACGCATGTTAGGTCTGGATTAGGTCTGGGATTTGCCCTCATCAGGGTCATACATTCACATTTTCCGCATACTTGTTGGCCAGATCCCGGGCTTTTTCTGGTTTGGATCACGTGGTAATGTGGTATCACACAGAAACAGTACGTTAAACCTGGTTTCGATCAATATTTTAGAGGATAACGCATGTTAGGTCTAGGTTAGGTCTGGGATTTGCTCTCATCAGGCTCATACATTCGCATATTTCTCATACTTGATGGCCAGATCCTGGGCTTTTTCTGGTTTGGATCACGTAGTAATGTGGTACCACACTGAAACAGTCGACTAAACCTGGTTTCGATCGATATTTCAGAGGATAACGCATGTTAGGTCTGGATTAGGTATGGGATTTGCCCTCATCAGTCTCATACTTTCGCATTCTTCACATACTTCTTGAACAGATACTGGGTTTTTTCTGGTTTGGATTACATAGTAGTGTGGTACCACACTGAAAGAGTCGATAAAACCTAGTTTCGATCGATATTTTAGAGGACAACGCATGTTAGGTCTGGATTAGGTCTGGGATTTGCCCTCATCAGGGTCATACATTCACATTTTCCGCATACTTGTTGGCCAGATCCCGGGCTTTTTCTGGTTTGGATCACGTGGTAATGTGGTATCACACAGAAACAGTACGTTAAACCTGGTTTCGATCAATATTTTAGAGGATAACGCATGTTAGGTCTAGGTTAGGTCTAGGATTTGCCCTCATCATGCTCATACTTTCGCATATTTCTCATTCTTGTTGGCCAGATCCTGGGCTTTCACTCGTTTGGATCACGTAGTTATGTGGTACCACACTGATACAGTCAAATTAAACTTGGTCTCGATCAGTATTTTAGAGGATAACACATGATAGGTCTAGGTTAGGTCTGGGATTTGCAGTCATCAGGCTCATTCTTTCGCATATTTCTCATACTCGATGGCCAGATTCTGGGCTTTTTCTCGCTTGGATCACGTAGTAATGTGGTACCACACTGAAACAGTCGACTAAACCTGGTCTCGGTCAATATTTTAGAGGACAACGCATGTTAGGTCTATGTTAGGTCTGGGATTTGCTCTCATCAGGCTCATACATTCACATTTTCCGCATACTTGTTGGCCAGATCCTGGCTTTTCCTGTTTTGGATCAAGTGGTAATGTGGTATCGCACGGAAAGAGTCCATTAAACCTGGTTTCGATCAATATTTTAGAGGATAACACATGATAGGTCTAGGTTAGGTCTGGGATTTGCACTCATCAGGCTCATACTTTCGCATATTTCTCATACTCGATGGCCAGATTCTGGGCTTTTTTTGGTTCGGATCACGTTGCAATGTAGTACCACACTGAAACAGTCAATTAAACCTGGTTTCGATGAATATTTTAGAGGATAACGCAACTTAGGTCTTGGTTAGGCCTTGGATTTGCCCTCATCAGGCTCACACGTTCGCATTCTTCACATACCTGGTGAACATATCGTGGGTTTTTTCTGGTTTGCATCACGTGGTAATGTGGTAGCACACGGAAACAGACAATTATGCCTGGTTTCTATCAATATTTTAGAGGATAACACATGTTAGGTCTAGGTTAGGTCTGGGATTTGCTATCATCATGCTCATACTTTCGCATATTTCTCATTCTTGTTGTCCAGATCCTGGGCTTTCATTGGTTTGGATCACACAGTAGTATGGTACCATACTGAAACAGTCGATTAAACCTGGTTTCCATCGATATTTTAGAGGATAACGCATGTTAGGTCTAGGTTAGGTCTCGGATTTGCACTCATCAGGCTCATACTTTCGCATATTTCTGATACTTGATGGCCAGCTCCTGGCCTTTTTCTGGTTTGGATCACGTAGTAATGTGGTACCACACTGAAACAGTCGACTAAACCTGGTTTCGGTGAATATTTTAGAGGATAACGCATGTTAGGTCTAGGTTAGGTCTGGGATTTGCTCTCATCAGGCTCATACTTCCGCATATTTCTCATACTTGATGGCCAGTTCCTGGGCTTTTTCTGGTTTGGATCACGTAGTAATGTGGTACCACACGGAAACAGTCGACTAAACCTGGTCTCGGTCAATATTTTAGAGGATAACGCATGTTAGGTCTGGGTTAGGTCTGGGATTTGCTCGCATCCGGCTCATACCTTCGCATATTTCTCATTCTTGTTGTCCAGATCCTGGGGTTTCACTAGTTTGGATCACACAGTAATGTGGTACCACACTGAAACAGTCGATTAAACCTGGTTTCGATCGATATTTCAGAGGATAACGCATGTTAGGTCTAGGTTAGGTCTGGGATTTGCTCTCATCAGGCTCATACATTCGCATATTTCTCATACTTGATGGCCAGATCCTGGGCTTTTCCTGGTTTGGATCACGTAGTAATGTGGTACCACACTGAAACAGCCGGCTAAACCTGGTCTCGGTCAATATTTTAGAGGATAAAGCATGTTAGGTCTAGGTTAGGTCTGGGATTTGCACTCATCAGGCTCATACTTTCGCATATTTCTCATACTTGTTGGCCAGGTTCTAGGCTTTTTTTGGTTTGGATCACGTAGTAATGTGGTACCACATTGAAACTGTCCATTAAACCTGGTTTCGATCAATATTTTAGAGGATAACGCATGTTAGGTCTTGGTTAGGCCTTGGATTTGCCCTCATCAGGCTCACACGTTCGCATTCTTCACATACCTGGCGATCAGATCCTGGGTTTTTTCTGGTTTGGATCACGTGGTAATGTGGTACCACACTGAAACAGACAATTAAGCATGGTTTCTATCAATATTTTAGAGGATATCACATGTTAGGTCTAGGTTAGGTCTGGGATTTGCACTCATCAGGCTCATACTTTCGCATATTTCTCATACTTGATGGCCAGCTCCTGGCCTTTTTCTGGTTTGGATCACGTAGTAATGTGGTACCACACTGAAACAGTCGACTAAACCTGGTTTCGGTGAATATTTTAGAGGATAACGCATGTTAGGTCTAGGTTAGGTCTGGGATTTGCTCTCATCAGGCTCATACTTCCGCATATTTCTCATACTTGATGGCCAGTTCCTGGGCTTTTTCTGGTTTGGATCACGTAGTAATGTGGTACCACACGGAAACAGTCGACTAAACCTGGTCTCGGTCAATATTTTAGAGGATAACGCATGTTAGGTCTGGGTTAGGTCTGGGATTTGCTCGCATCCGGCTCATACCTTCGCATATTTCTCATTCTTGTTGTCCAGATCCTGGGGTTTCACTAGTTTGGATCACACAGTAATGTGGTACCACACTGAAACAGTCGATTAAACCTGGTTTCGATCGATATTTCAGAGGATAACGCATGTTAGGTCTAGGTTAGGTCTGGGATTTGCTCTCATCAGGCTCATACATTCGCATATTTCTCATACTTGATGGCCAGATCCTGGGCTTTTCCTGGTTTGGATCACGTAGTAATGTGGTACCACACTGAAACAGCCGGCTAAACCTGGTCTCGGTCAATATTTTAGAGGATAAAGCATGTTAGGTCTAGGTTAGGTCTGGGATTTGCACTCATCAGGCTCATACTTTCGCATATTTCTCATACTTGTTGGCCAGGTTCTAGGCTTTTTTTGGTTTGGATCACGTAGTAATGTGGTACCACATTGAAACTGTCCATTAAACCTGGTTTCGATCAATATTTTAGAGGATAACGCATGTTAGGTCTTGGTTAGGCCTTGGATTTGCCCTCATCAGGCTCACACGTTCGCATTCTTCACATACCTGGCGATCAGATCCTGGGTTTTTTCTGGTTTGGATCACGTGGTAATGTGGTACCACACTGAAACAGACAATTAAGCATGGTTTCTATCAATATTTTAGAGGATATCACATGTTAGGTCTAGGTTAGGTCTGGGATTTGCACTCATCAGGCTCATACTTTCGCATATTTCTCATACTTGATGGCCAGATCCTGGCCTTTTTCTGGTTTGGATCACGTAGTAATGTGGCACCACACTGAAACAGTCAAATTAAACCTGGTCTCGATCAGTATTTTAGAGGATAACACACGTTAGGTCTAGGTTAGGTCTGGGATTTGCGCTCATCAGGCTCATACTTTCGCATATTTCTCATACTTGATGGCCTGATTCAAGGCTTTTTCTGGTTTGGATCACGTGGTAATGTGGTACCACACTGAAACAGTCAATTAAACCTAGTCTCGGTCAACATTTCAAAGGATACCTCATGTTAGGTCTAGGTTAGGTCTGGGATTTGCTCTTATCAGGCTCATACATTCGCATATTTCTCATACTTGATGGCCAGATCCTGGGCTTTTTCTGGTTTGGATCACGTGGTAATGTGGTACTACGCTGAAACAGTCGACTAAACCTGGTCTCGATCAATATTTTAGAGAATAACGCATGCTAGGTCTGGGTTAGGTCGGGATTTGCCCTCATCAGTCTCATACTTTCGCATTCTTCAGATACTTCTTGAACAAATCCCGTGTTTTTTCTGGTTTGGATCACATAGTAATGTGGTACCATACTGAAACAGCCGATGAAACCACGTTTCGATCAATATTTTAGATGATAACGCATGTTAGGTCTAGGTTAGGCCTGGGATTTGCCCTCATCAGACTCATACTTTCGCATTCTTCACATACTTGTGGAACAGATCCTGGTTTCTTTCTGGTTTGGATCACGTAGTAGTGTGGTAACACACTGAAACAGTCGACTAAACATTGTTTCGATAAACATTTTAGAGGATAACGCATGTTAGGTCTGGGTTAGGTCTAGGATTTCCACTCATCAGCCTCATACTTTCGCATTTTTCGCATACTCGTTGGCCAGATCCTGGGCTTTTTCTGGTTTGGATCACGTGGTAATGTGGTACCACACTGAAACAGTCAATTAAACCTAGTCTGGGTCAACATTTCAAAGGATAACGCATGTTAGGTCTGGGTTAGGTCTGTGGTTTGCCCTCATGAGGGTAATACTTTCGCATATTTCTCATACTTGTTGGCCAGATCCTGGGCTTTTACTGGTTTGGATCAAGTGGTAATGTGGTATCACACTGAAACAGTCCATTAAACCTGGTTTCGATCAATATTTCAGAGGATAACGCATGTTAGGTCTAGGTTAGGTCTAGGATTTGCCCTCATCATGCTCATACTTTCGCATATTTCTCATTCTTGTTGGCCAGATCCTGGGCTTTCACTCGTTTGGATCACGTAGTTATGTGGTACCACACTGATACAGTCAAATTAAACTTGGTCTCGATCAGTATTTTAGAGGATAACACATGATAGGTCTAGGTTAGGTCTGGGATTTGCAGTCATCAGGCTCATTCTTTCGCATATTTCTCATACTCGATGGCCAGATTCTGGGCTTTTTCTCGCTTGGATCACGTAGTAATGTGGTACCACACGGAAAGAGTCCATTAAACCTGGTTTCGATCAATATTTTAGAGGATAACACATGATAGGTCTAGGTTAGGTCTGGGATTTGCACTCATCAGGCTCATACTTTCGCATATTTCTCATACTCGATGGCCAGATTCTGGGCTTTTTTTGGTTCGGATCACGTTGCAATGTAGTACCACACTGAAACAGTCAATTAAACCTGGTTTCGATGAATATTTTAGAGGATAACGCAACTTAGGTCTTGGTTAGGCCTTGGATTTGCCCTCATCAGGCTCACACGTTCGCATTCTTCACATACCTGGTGAACATATCGTGGGTTTTTTCTGGTTTGCATCACGTGGTAATGTGGTAGCACACGGAAACAGACAATTATGCCTGGTTTCTATCAATATTTTAGAGGATAACACATGTTAGGTCTAGGTTAGGTCTGGGATTTGCTATCATCATGCTCATACTTTCGCATATTTCTCATTCTTGTTGTCCAGATCCTGGGCTTTCATTGGTTTGGATCACACAGTAGTATGGTACCATACTGAAACAGTCGATTAAACCTGGTTTCCATCGATATTTTAGAGGATAACGCATGTTAGGTCTAGGTTAGGTCTCGGATTTGCACTCATCAGGCTCATACGTTCGCATATTTCTCATACTTGATGGCCAGATCCTGGCCTTTTTCTGGTTTGGATCACGTAGTAATGTGGTACCACACTGAAACAGTCGACTAAACCTGGTTTCGGTGAATATTTTAGAGGATAACGCATGTTAGGTCTAGGTTAGGTCTGGGATTTGCTCTCATCAGGCTCATACTTCCGCATATTTCTCATACTTGATGGCCAGTTCCTGGGCTTTTTCTGGTTTGGATCACGTAGTAATGTGGTACCACTCTGAAACAGTCGACTAAACCTGGTCTCGGTCAATATTTTAGAGGATAACGCATGTTAGGTCTAGGTTAGGTCTGGGATTTGCTCGCATCAGGCTCATACTTTCGCATATTTCTCATTCTTGTTGTCCAGATCCTGGGGTTTCACTGGTTTGGATCACACAGTAATGTGGTACCACACTGAAACAGTCGATTAAACCTGGTTTCGATCGATATTTCAGAGGATAACGCATGTTAGGTCTAGGTTAGGTCTGGGATTTGCTCTCATCAGGCTCATACATTCGCATATTTCTCATACTTGATGGCCAGATCCTGGGCTTTTCCTGGTTTGGATCACGTAGTAATGTGGTACCACACTGAAACAGCCGGCTAAACCTGGTCTCGGTCAATATTTTAGAGGATAAAGCATGTTAGGTCTAGGTTAGGTCTGGGATTTGCACTCATCAGGCTCATACTTTCGCATATTTCTCATACTTGTTGGCCAGGTTCTAGGCTTTTTTTGGTTTGGATCACGTAGTAATGTGGTACCACATTGAAACTGTCCATTAAACCTGGTTTCGATCAATATTTTAGAGGATAACGCATGTTAGGTCTTGGTTAGGTCTGGGATTTGCGCTCATCAGGCTCATACTTTCGCATATTTCTCATACTTGATGGCCTGATTCAGGGCTTTTTCTGGTTTGGATCACGTGGTAATGTGGTACCACACTGAAACAGTCAATTAAACCTAGTCTCGGTCAACATTTCAAAGGATACCTCATGTTAGGTCTAGGTTAGGTCTGGGATTTGCTCTCATCAGGCTCATACATTCGCATATTTCTCATACTTGATGGCCAGATCCTGGGCTTTTTCTGGTTTGGATCACGTAGTAATGTGGTACTACGCTGAAACAGTCGACTAAACCTGGTCTCGATCAATATTTTAGAGAATAACGCATGCTAGGTCTGGGTTAGGTCGGGATTTGCCCTCATCAGTCTCATACTTTCGCATTCTTCAGATACTTCTTGAACAAATCCCGTGTTTTTTCTGGTTTGGATCACATAGTAATGTGGTACCATACTGAAACAGCCGATGAAACCACGTTTCGATCAATATTTTAGATGATAACGCATGTTAGGTCTAGGTTAGGCCTGGGATTTGCCCTCATCAGACTCATACTTTCGCATTCTTCACATACTTGTGGAACAGATCCTGGTTTCTTTCTGGTTTGGATCACGTAGTAGTGTGGTAACACACTGAAACAGTCGACTAAACATTGTTTCGATAAACATTTTAGAGGATAACGCATGTTAGGTCTGGGTTAGGTCTAGGATTTCCACTCATCAGCCTCATACTTTCGCATTTTTCGCATACTCGTTGGCAAGATCCTGGGCTTTTTCTGGTTTGGATCACGTGGTAATGTGGTACCACACTGAAACAGTCAATTAAACCTAGTCTGGGTCAACATTTCAAAGGATAACGCATGTTAGGTCTGGGTTAGGTCTGTGGTTTGCCCTCATGAGGGTAATACTTTCGCATATTTCTCATACTTGTTGGCCAGATCCTGGGCTTTTACTGGTTTGGATCAAGTGGTAATGTGGTATCACACTGAAACAGTCCATTAAACCTGGTTTCGATCAATATTTTAGAGGATAACACATGATAGGTCTAGGTTAGGTCTGGGATTTGCACTCATCTGGCTCATACTTTCGCATATTTCTCATACTTGATGGCCAGATCCTGGCCTTTTTCTGGTTTGGATCACGTAGTAATGTGGTACCACACTGAAACAGTCGACTAAACCTGGTCTCGATAAATATTTTAGAGGATAACGCATGTTAGGTCTAGGTTAGGTCTGGTATTTGCTCTCATGAGGCTAATACTTTCGCATATTTCTCATACTTGTTGGCCAGATCCTGAGCTTTTACTGGTTTGGATCAAGTGGTAATGTGGTATCACACTGAAACAGTCCATTAAACCTGGTTTCTATCAATATTTTAGAGGATATCACATGTTAGGTCTAGGTTAGTTCTGGGATTTGCACTCATCAGGCTCATACTTTCGCATATATCTCTTACTTGATGGCCAGATTCTGGGCTTTTTTTGGTTCGGATCACGTTGCAATGTGGTACCACACTGAAACAGTCGACTAAACCTGGTCTCGGTCAATATTTTAGAGGATAACGCATGTTAGGACTAGGTTAGGTCTGGGATTTGCTCTCATCAGGCTCATACTTTCGCATATTTCTCATACTTGATGGCCAGATCCTGGGCTTTTTCTGGTTTGGATCACGTAGTAATGTGGTACCACACTGAAACAGTCGACTAAACCTGGTTTCGATCGATATTTCAGAGGATAACGCATGTTAGGTCTGGATTAGGTATGGGATTTGCCCTCATCAGTCTCATACTTTCGCATTCTTCACATACTTCTAGAACAGATACTGGGTTTTTTCTGGTTTGGATTACATAGTAGTGTGGTACCACACTGAAAGAGTCGATAACACCTAGTTTCGATCGATATTTTAGAGGACAACGCATGTTAGGTCTGGATTAGGTCTGGGATTTGCCCTCATCAGGGTCATACATTCACATTTTCCGCATACTTGTTGGCCAGATCCCGGGCTTTTTCTGGTTTGGATCACGTGGTAATGTGGTATCACACAGAAACAGTACGTTAAACCTGGTTTCGATCAATATTTTAGAGGATAACGCATGTTAGGTCTAGGTTAGGTCTGGGATTTGCTCTCATCAGGCTCATACATTCGCATATTTCTCATACTTGATGGCCAGATCCTGGGCTTTTTCTGGTTTGGATCACGTAGTAATGTGGTACCACACTGAAACAGTCGACTAAACCTGGTTTCGATCGATATTTCAGAGGATAACGCATGTTAGGTCTGGATTAGGTATGGGATTTGCCCTCATCAGTCTCATACTTTCGCATTCTTCACATACTTCTTGAACAGATACTGGGTTTTTTCTGGTTTGGATTACATAGTAGTGTGGTACCACACTGAAAGAGTCGATAAAACCTAGTTTCGATCGATATTTTAGAGGACAACGCATGTTAGGTCTGGATTAGGTCTGGGATTTGCCCTCATCAGGGTCATACATTCACATTTTCCGCATACTTGTTGGCCAGATCCCGGGCTTTTTCTGGTTTGGATCACGTGGTAATGTGGTATCACACAGAAACAGTACGTTAAACCTGGTTTCGATCAATATTTTAGAGGATAACGCATGTTAGGTCTATGTTAGGTCTGGGATTTGCTCTCATCAGGCTCATACATTCACATTTTCCGCATACTTGTTGGCCAGATCCTGGCTTTTCCTGTTTTGGATCAAGTGGTAATGTGGTATCGCACGGAAAGAGTCCATTAAACCTGGTTTCGATCAATATTTTAGAGGATAACACATGATAGGTCTAGGTTAGGTCTGGGATTTGCACTCATCAGGCTCATACTTTCGCATATTTCTCATACTCGATGGCCAGATTCTGGGCTTTTTTTTTTTTTTTTTTTTTTTTTTTTTTTTTTTTTTTTTTTTTTTTTTTTTTTTTTTTTTTTTTGGTTCGGATCACGTTGCAATGTAGTACCACACTGAAACAGTCAATTAAACCTGGTTTCGATGAATATTTTAGAGGATAACGCAACTTAGGTCTTGGTTAGGCCTTGGATTTGCCCTCATCAGGCTCACACGTTCGCATTCTTCACATACCTGGTGAACATATCGTGGGTTTTTTCTGGTTTGCATCACGTGGTAATGTGGTAGCACACGGAAACAGACAATTATGCCTGGTTTCTATCAATATTTTAGAGGATAACGCATGTTAGGTCTAGGTTAGGTCTCGGATTTGCACCCATCAGGCTCATACTTTCGCATATTTCTCATACTTGATGGCCAGATCCTGGCCTTTTTCTGGTTTGGATCACGTAGTAATGTGGTACCACACTGAAACAGTCGACTAAACTTGGTTTCGGTGAATATTTTAGAGGATAACGCATGTTAGGTCTAGGTTAGGTCTGGGATTTGCTCTC
This sequence comes from Colletes latitarsis, assembly GCF_051014445.1. Taxonomy (NCBI): domain Eukaryota; kingdom Metazoa; phylum Arthropoda; class Insecta; order Hymenoptera; family Colletidae; genus Colletes; species Colletes latitarsis. The sequence goes on from NW_027488365.1 coordinate 16,602,532, forward strand.
ATCAGGCTCATACTTCCGCAGGACACGGCGGATCATACCCTGGAGGTATGCCCCGCGTGGGAGGGGGAGCGCCGTGTCCTGGTCGGCGTCGTCGGGCGGGATGTCTCGCTGCCGGGCGTGGTGCGCGCCATGCTCGGCAGCGAGGAGAAGTGGAGGGCCGTGGCCTCCTTCTGCGAGAGCGTAATGTTGCAGAGGGAGGCCGCGGGGAGGGAGCGCGAGCTTCGGCGGCGCGCTGAAGCTCGCGCTCGTGCGGTGGCCCGAGGTCGTCGCCCGGTCGCGAGGCGTCGCGGGCGGCCGCCTCGGCGTGGCGGATGACCTAGGCTGGGAGGGGGGTCCTGAGGGGACCCTCCTCCCGCCAGGCGGCGCTGGGTCGGACCGGTTGGGGCTAGGAGTGCCTCCCCCTACCGGTCCGACGCAAGGGGAGGCACCCTCGGCGGTCTGGTGCGGCCATGAACGCCCGGCCGCCGAGGGGTGGAAACGGGGTCGCGGGCGGTTGCGAGTTGGGGCTCGCAGCCGCCACTAAACGCGGCCCCGGGACGGATAGCGGCGGGATGGAGTGGCCCCGTCCCGCCGCTATGAGGCAGTGTGTCTACTGGGGGGACCGATTGTCCCCCCGGGGGATGGGCGCGAAAGCGCGGGCACGGGGAGGATACCGGAAGAATGCTTCGAGCGATTCCCGGTATCCTCCCAAAGCGTGCCGAAGGGTCACCGTGGGGTTTTTAGTGGGTAGGTCCCGCGCCTGTCGTTGTACGGGCGCGGGGAATCCCACACACCCCTCCCACCTCTCCCCAAGGAGGTGGGAGGGAGTCTTTCGAAGATTTTCCCCACGACAACAAAAAAAAAAAAAAAAAAAAAGGCTCATACTTCCGCATATTTCTCATACTTGATGGCCAGTTCCTGGGCTTTTTCTGGTTTGGATCACGTAGTAATGTGGTACCACACGGAAACAGTCGACTAAACCTGGTCTCGGTCAATATTTTAGAGGATAACGCATGTTAGGTCTAGGTTAGGTCTGGGATTTGCTCGCATCAGGCTCATACCTTCGCATATTTCTCATTCTTGTTGTCCAGATCCTGGGGTTTCACTGGTTTGGATCACGTAGTAATGTGGTACCACATTGAAACTGTCCATTAAACCTGGTTTCGATCAATATTTTAGAGGATAACGCATGTTAGGTCTTGGTTAGGCCTTGGATTTGCCCTCATCAGGCTCGCACGTTCGCATTCTTCACATACCTGGCGATCAGATCCTGGGTTTTTTCTGGTTTGGATCACGTGGTAATGTGGTACCACACTGAAACAGACAATTAAGCATGGTTTCTATCAATATTTCAGAGAATATCACATGTTAGGTCTAGGTTAGGTCTGGGATTTGCTATCATCATGCTCATACTTTCGCATATTTCTCATACTTGATGGCCAGATCCTGGGCTTTTTCTGGTTTGGATCACGTAGTAATGTGGTACTACGCTGAAACAGTCGACTAAACCTGGTCTCGATCAATATTTTAGAGAATAACGCATGCTAGGTCTGGGTTAGGTCGGGATTTGCCCTCATCAGTCTCATACTTTCGCATTCTTCAGATACTTCTTGAACAAATCCCGTGTTTTTTCTGGTTTGGATCACATAGTAATGTGGTACCATACTGAAACAGCCGATGAAACCACGTTTCGATCAATATTTTAGATGATAACGCATGTTAGGTCTAGGTTAGGCCTGGGATTTGCCCTCATCAGACTCATACTTTCGCATTCTTCACATACTTGTGGAACAGATCCTGGTTTCTTTCTGGTTTGGATCACGTAGTAGTGTGGTAACACACTGAAACAGTCGACTAAACATTGTTTCGATAAACATTTTAGAGGATAACGCATGTTAGGTCTGGGTTAGGTCTAGGATTTCCACTCATCAGCCTCATACTTTCGCATTTCTCGCATACTCGTTGGCCAGATCCTGGGCTTTTTCTGGTTTGGATCACGTGGTAATGTGGTACCACACTGAAACAGTCAATTAAACCTAGTCTGGGTCAACATTTCAAAGGATAACGCATGTTAGGTCTGGGTTAGGTCTGTGGTTTGCCCTCATGAGGGTAATACTTTCGCATATTTCTCATACTTGTTGGCCAGATCCTGGGCTTTTACTGGTTTGGATCAAGTGGTAATGTGGTATCACACTGAAACAGTCCATTAAACCTGGTTTCGATCAATATTTTAGAGGATAACACATGATAGGTCTAGGTTAGGTCTGGGATTTGCACTCATCAGGCTCATACTTTCGCATATTTCTCATACTTGATGGCCAGATCCTGGCCTTTTTCTGGTTTGGATCACGTAGTAATGTGGTACCACACTGAAACAGTCGACTAAACCTGGTCTCGATAAATATTTTAGAGGATAACGCATGTTAGGTCTAGGTTAGGTCTGGTATTTGCTCTCATGAGGCTAATACTTTCGCATATTTCTCATACTTGTTGGCCAGATCCTGAGCTTTTACTGGTTTGGATCAAGTGGTAATGTGGTATCACACTGAAACAGTCCATTAAACCTGGTTTCTATCAATATTTTAGAGGATATCACATGTTAGGTCTAGGTTAGTTCTGGGATTTGCACTCATCAGGCTCATACTTTCGCATATATCTCTTACTTGATGGCCAGATTCTGGGCTTTTTTTGGTTCGGATCACGTTGCAATGTGGTACCACACTGAAACAGTCGACTAAACCTGGTCTCGGTCAATATTTTAGAGGATAACGCATGTTAGGACTAGGTTAGGTCTGGGATTTGCTCTCATCAGGCTCATACTTTCGCATATTTCTCATACTTGATGGCCAGATCCTGGGCTTTTTCTGGTTTGGATCACGTAGTAATGTGGTACCACACTGAAACAGTCGACTAAACCTGGTTTCGATCGATATTTCAGAGGATAACGCATGTTAGGTCTGGATTAGGTATGGGATTTGCCCTCATCAGTCTCATACTTTCGCATTCTTCACATACTTCTTGAACAGATACTGGGTTTTTTCTGGTTTGGATCACATAGTAGTGTGGTACCACACTGAAAGAGTCGATTAAACCTTGTTTCGTTCGATATTTTAGAGGACAACGCATATTAGGTCTGGATTAGGTCTGGGACTTGCACTCATCAGCCTCATACTTTCGCATATTTCTCATACTTGATGGCCAAATCCTGGGCTTTTTCTGGTTTGGATCAAGTGGTAATGTGGTATCACACTGAAACAGTCCATTAAACCTGGTTTCGATCAATATTTTAGAGGATAACACATGATAGGTCTAGGTTAGGTCTGGGATTTGCACTCATCAGGCTCATACCTTCGCATATTTCTCATACTTGATGGCCAGATCCTGGCCTTTTTCTGGTTTGGATCACGTAGTAATGTGGTACCACACTGAAACAGTCGACTAAACCTGGTCTCGGTCAATATTTTAGAGGATAAAGCATGTTAGGTCTAGGTTAGGTCTGGGATTTGCACTCATCAGGCTCATACTTTCGCATTCTTCACATACCTGGCGATCATATCCTGGGTTTTTTCTGGTTTGGATCACGTGGTAATGTGGTACCACACTGAAACAGACAATTAAGCATGGTTTCTATCAATATTTTAGAGGATATCACATGTTAGGTCTAGGTTAGTTCTGGGATTTGCACTCATCAGGCTCATACTTTCGCATATATCTCTTACTTGATGGCCAGATTCTGGGCTCTTTCTGGATTGGATCACGTAGTAATGTGGTACCACACAAAAACAGTCGACTAAGCCTGGTCACGATCAATATTTTAGAGTATAACGCATGTTAGGTCTGGATTAGGTATGGGATTTGCCCTCATCAGTCACATACTTTCGCATTCTTCACATACTTCTTGAACAGATACTGGGTTTTTTCTGGTTTGGATCACATAGTAGTGTGGTACCACACTGAAAGAGTCGATTAAACCTTGTTTCGATCGATATTTTAGAGGACAACGCATATTAGGTCTGGATTAGGTCTGGGATTTGCACTCATCAGCCTCATACTTTCGCATATTTCTCATACTTGATGGCCAGATTCAGGGCTTTTTCTGGTTTGGATCACGTGGTAATGTGGTATCACACAGAAACAGTACGTTAAACCTGGTTTCGATCGATATTTTAGAGGATAACGCATGTTAGGTCTAGGTTAGGTCTGGGATTTGCACTCATCAGGCTCATACTTTCGCATATTTCTCATACTTGTTGGCCAGATTCTGGGCTTTTTTTGGCTTGGATCACGTAGTAATGTGGTACCACATTGAGACTGTCCATTAAACCTGGTTTCGATCAATATTTTAGAGGATAACGCATGTTAGGTCTATGTTAGGTCTGGGATTTGCTCTCATCAGGCTCATACATTCACATTTTCCGCATACTTGTTGGCCAGATCCTGGCTTTTCCTGTTTTGGATCAAGTGGTAATGTGGTATCGCACGGAAAGAGTCCATTAAACCTGGTTTCGATCAATATTTTAGAGGATAACACATGATAGGTCTAGGTTAGGTCTGGGATTTGCACTCATCAGGCTCATACTTTCGCATATTTCTCATACTCGATGGCCAGATTCTGGGCTTTTTTTGGTTCGGATCACGTTGCAATGTGGTACCACACTGAAACAGTCGACTAAACCTGGTTTCGATCGATATTTCAGAGGATAACGCATGTTAGGTCTGGATTAGGTATGGGATTTGCCCTCATCAGTCTCATACTTTCGCATTCTTCACATACTTCCTGAACAGATACTGGGTTTTTCCTGGTTTGGATTACATAGTAGTGTGGTACCACACTGAAAGAGTCGATAAAACCTAGTTTCGATCGATATTTTAGAGTACAACGCATGTTAAGTCTGGATTAGGTCTGGGATTTGCCCTCATCAGGGTCATACATTCACATTTTCCGCATACTTGTTGGCCAGATCTCGGGCTTTTTCTGGTTTGGATCACGTGGTAATGTGGTATCACACAGAAACAGTACGTTAAACCTGGTTTCGATCAGTATTTTAGAGGATAACGCATGTTAGGTCTAGGTTAGGTCTAGGATTTGCCCTCATCATGCTCATACTTTCGCATATTTCTCATTCTTGTTGGCCAGATCCTGGGCTTTCACTCGTTTGGATCACGTAGTAATGTGGTACCACACTGAAACAGTCAATTAAACCTAGTCTGGGTCAACATTTCAAAGGATAACTCATGTTAGGTCTAGGTTAGGTCTGGGATTTGCTCTCATCAGGCTCATACATTCGCATATTTCTCATACTTGATGGCCAGATCCTGGGCTTTTTCTCGTTTGGATCACGTAGTAATGTGGTACCACACTGAAACAGTCGACTAAACCTGGTCGCGGTCAATATTTTAGAGGACAACGCATGTTAGGTCTGGATTAGGTATGGGATTTGCCCTCATCAGTGTCATACTTTCGCATTCTTCACATACTTCTTGAACAGATACTGGGTTTTTTCTGGTTTGGATCACATAGTAGTGTGGTACCACACTGAAAGAGTCGATTAAACGTTGTTTCGATCGATATTTTAGAGGACAACGCATGTTAGGTCTGGATTAGGTCTGGGATTTGCCCTCATCAGGGTCATACATTCACATTTTCCGCATACTTGTTGGCCAGATCCCGGGCTTTTTCTGGTTTGGATCACGTGGTAATGTGGTATCACACAGAAAGAGTCCGTTAAACCTGGTTTCGATCAATATTTTAGAGGATAACGCATGTTAGGTCTTGGTTAGGCCTTGGATTTGCCCTCATCAGGCTCACACGTTCGCATTCTTCACATACCTGGCGATCAGATCCTGGGTTTTTTCTGGTTTGGATCATGTGGTAATGTGGTACCACACTGAAACAGACAATTAAGCATGGTTTCTATCAATATTTTAGAGGATATCACATGTTAGGTCTAGGTTAGTTCTGGGATTTGCACTCATCAGGCTCATACTTTCGCATAATTCTCTTACATGATGGCCAGATTCTGGGCTCTTTCTGGATTGGATCACGTAGTAATGTGGTACCACACTGAAACAGTCCATTAAACCTGGTTTCGATGAATATTTTAGAGGATAACGCAACTTAGGTCTTGGTTAGGCCTTGGATTTGCCCGCATCACGCTCACACGTTCGCATTCTTCACATACCTGGTGAACAGATCGTGGGTTTTTTCAGGTTTGCATCACGTGGTAATGTGGCAGCACACTGAGACAGACAATTATGCCTGGTTTCTATCAATATTTTAGAGGATAACACATGATAGGTCTAGGTTAGGTCTGGGATTTGCACTCATCAGGCTCATACTTTCGCATATTTCTCATACTTGATGGCCAGATCCTGGCCTTCTTCTGGTTTGGATCACGTAGTAATGTGGTACCACACTGAAACAGTCGACTAAACCTGGTCTCGGTCAATATTTTAGAGGATAACGCATGTTAGGTCTAGGTTAGGTCTGGGATTTGCTCTCATCAGGCTCATACATTCGCATATTTCTCATTCTTGTTGTCCAGATCCTGGGGTTTGACTGGTTTGGATCACACAGTAATGTGGTACCACACTGAAACAGTCGATTAAACCTGGTTTCGATCGATATTTCAGTGGATAACGCATGTTAGGACTAGGTTAGGTCTGGGATTTGCACTCATCAGGCTCATACTTTCGCATATTTCTCATACTTGTTGGCCAGATTCTGGGCTTTTTTTGGCTTGGCTCACGTAGTAATGTAGTACCACACTGAGACAGTCCATTAAACCTGGTTTCGATCAATATTTTAGAGGATAACGCATGTTAGGTCTATGTTAGGTCTGGGATTTGCTCTCATCAGGCTGATACATTCACATTTTCCGCATACTTGTTGGCCAGATCCTGGCTTTTCCTGTTTTGGATCAAGTGGTAATGTGGTATCGCACGGAAAGAGTCCATTAAACCTGGTTTCGATCAATATTTTAGAGGATAACACATGTTAGGTCTAGGTTAGGTCTGGGATTTGCACTCATCAGGCTCATACTTTCGCATATTTCTCATACTTGATGGCCAGATCTTGGCCTTTTTCTGGTTTGGATCACGTAGTAATGTGGTACCACACTGAGACTGTCCATTAAACCTGGTGTCGATCAATATTTTAGAGGATAACGCATGTTAGGTCTGGGTTAGGACTAGGATTTGCACTCATCAGCCTCATACTTTCGCATTTTTCGCATACCCGTTGGCCAGATCCTGGGCTTTTTCTGGTTTGGATCACGTGGTAATGTGGTACCACACTGAAACAGTCAATTAAACCTAGTCTGGGTCAACATTTCAAAGGATAACGCACGTTAGGTCTAGGTTAGGTCTGGGATTTCCTCTCATCAGGCTCATACATTCGCATATTTCTCATACTTGATGGCCAGATCCTGGGCTTTTTCTGGTTTGGATCACGTAGTAATGTGGTACCACACTGAAACAGTCGACTAAACCTGGTCTCGGTCAATATTTTAGAGGATAAAGCATGTTATGTCTAGGTTAGGTCTGGGATTTCCTCTCATCAGGCTCATACATTCGCATATTTCTCATACTTGATGGCCAGGTTCTAGGCTTTTTTTGGTTTGGATCACGTAGTAATGTGGTACCACAGTGAAACTGTCCATTAAACCTGGTTTCGATCAATATTTTAGAGGATAACGCATGTTAGGTCTTGGTTAGGCCTTGGATTTGCCCTCATCAGGCTCACACGTTCGCATTCTTCACATACCTGGCGATCAGATCCTGGGTTTTTTCTGGTTTGGATCACGTGGTAATGTGGTACCACACTGAAACAGACAATTAAGCATGGTTTCTATCAATATTTTAGAGGATATCACATGTTAGGTCTAGGTTAGTTCTGGGATTTGCACTCATCAGGCTCATACTTTCGCATATATCTCTTACATGATGGCCAGATTCTGGGCTCTTTCTGGATTGGATCACGTAGTAATGTGGTACCACACAAAAACAGTCGACTAAGCCTGGTCACGATCAATATTTTAGAGGATAACGGATGTTAGGTCTGGATTAGGTCTGGGATTTGCCCTCATCAGGGTCATACATTCACATTTTCCGCATACTTGTTGGCCAGATCCCGGGCTTTTTCTAGTTTGGATCACGTGGTAATGTGGTATCACACAGAAACAGTACGTTAAACCTGGTTTCGATCAATATTTTAGAGGATAACGCATGTTTGTCTAGGTTAGGTCTGGGATTTGCCCTCATCATGCTCATACTTTCGCATATTTCTCTTACTTGTTGGCCAGATTCTGGGCTTTTTTTGGCTTGGATCACGTAGTAATGTGGTACCACCCTGAGACTGTCCATTAAACCTGGTCTCGATCAATATTTTAGAGGATAACGCATGTTAGGTCTATGTTAGGTCTGGGATTTGGTCTCATCAGGCTCATACATTCACATTTTCCGCATACTTGTTGGCCAGATCCTGGCTTTTCCTGTTTTGGATCAAGTGGTAATGTGGTATCGCACGGAAAGAGTCCATTAAACCTGGTTTCGATCAATATTTTAGAGGATAACACATGATAGGTCTAGGTTAGGTCTGGGATTTGCACTCATCCGGCTCATACTTTCGCATATTTCTCATACTCGATGGCCAGATTCTGGGCTTTTTTATGTTCGGATCACGTTGCAATGTGGTACCACACTGAAACAGTCCATTAAACCTGGTTTCGATGAATATTTTAGAGGATAACGCAACTTAGGTCTTGGTTAGGCCTTGGATTTGCCCTCATCACGCTCACACGTTCGCATTCTTCACATACCTGGTGAACAGATCGTGGGTTTTTTCTGGTTTGCATCACGTGGTAATGTGGTAGCACACTGAAACAGACATTTATGCCTGGTTTCTATCAATATTTTAGAGGATAACACATGTTAGGTCTAGGTCAGGTCTGGGATTTGCACTCATCAGGCTCATACTTTCACATATTTCTCATACTTGAAGGCCAGATCCTGGGGTTTCACCGGTTTGGATCACACAGTACTGTGGTACCATACTGAAACAGTCGATTAAACCTGGTTTCGATCGATATTTTAGAGGACAACGCATGTTAGGTCTAGGTTAGGTCTGGAATTTGCACTCATCAGGCTCATACTTTCGCATATTTCTCATACTTGTTGGCCAGATTCTGGGCTTTTTTTGGCTTGGATCACGTAGTAGTGTGGTACCACGCTGAAACTGTACATTAAACCTGGTTTCGATCAATATTTTAGAGGATAACGCATGTTAGGTCTATGTTAGGTCTGGGATTTGCTCTCATCAGGCTCATACATTCACATTTTCCGCATACTTGTAGGCCAGATCCTGGGCTTTTTCTGGTTTGGATCAAGTGGTGATGTGGTATCACACTGAAACAGACAATTAAGCATGGTTTCTATCAATATTTTATAGGATAACACATGTTAGGTCTAGGTTAGTTCTGGGATTTGCACTCATCAGGCTCATACTTTCGCATATATCTCTTACTTGATGGCCAGATTCTGGGCTCTTTCTGGATTGGATCACGTAGTAATGTGGTACCACACAAAAACAGTCGACTAAGCCTGGCCACGACCAATATTTTAGAGGATAACGCATGTTAGGTCTGGATTAGGTATGGGATTTGCCCTCATCAGTCTCATACTTTCGCATTCTTCACATACTTCTTGAACAGATGCTGGGTTTTTTCTGGTTTGGATCACATAGTAGTGTGGCACCACACTGAAAGAGTCGATTAAACCTTGTTTCGATCCATATTTTAGAGGACAACGCATGTTAGGTCTGGATTAGGTCTGGGATTTGCCCTCATCAGGGTCATACATTCACATTTTCCGCATACTTGTTGGCCAGATCCCGGGCTTTTTCTGGTTTGGATCACGTGGTAATGTGGTATCACACAGAAAGAGTCCGTTAAACCTGGTTTCGATCAATATTTTAGAGGATAACACATGTTAGGTCTGGGTTAGGCCTTGGATTTGCCCTCATCAGGCTCACACGTTCGCATTCTTCACATACTTGGTGAACAGATCGTGGGTTTCTTCTGGTTTGCATCACGTGGTAATGTGGCAGCACACTGAGACAGACAATTATGCCTGGTTTCTATCAATATTTTAGAGGATAACACATGATAGGTCTAGGTTAGGTCTGGGATTTGCCCTCATCAGGCTCATACATTCGCATATTTCTCGTACTTGATGGCCAGATCCTGGGCTTTTTCTGGTTTGGATCACGTAGTAATGTGGTACCACGCTGAAACTGTACATTAAACCTGGTTTCGATCGATATTTTAGAGAATAACGCATGTTAGGTCTAGGTTAGGTCTCGGATTTGCACTCATCAGGCTCATACTTTCGCATATTTCTCATACTTGATGGCCAGATCCTGGCCTTTTTCTGGTTTGGATCACGTAGTAATGTGGTACCACACTGAAACAGTCCATTAAACCTGGTTTCGATCAATATTCTAGAGGATAACGCATGTTAGGTCTAGGTTAGGTCTGGGATTTGCACTCATCAGGCTCATACTTTCGCATATTTCTGACACTTGATGGCCAGATCCTGGCCTTTTTCTGGGTTGGATCACGTAGTAATGTGGTACCACACTGAAACAGTCGACTAAACCTCGTCTCGGTCAATATTTTAGAGGATAACGCATGTTAGGTCTAGGTCAGGTCTGGGATTTGCACTCATCAGGCTCATACTTTCGCATATTTCTCATACTTGATGGCCAGATCTTGGCCTTTTTCTGGTTTGGATCACGTAGTAATGTGGTACCACACAAAAACAGTCGACTAAGCCTGGTCACGATCAATATTTTAGAGGATAACGGATGTTAGGTCTGGATTAGGTCTGGGATTTGCACTCATCAGGCTCATACTTTCGCATATTTCTGACACTTGATGGCCAGATCCTGGGCTTCTTTTGGCTTGGATCGCGTAGTAATGTGGTACCACCCTGAGACTGTCCATTAAACCTGGTTTCGATCAATATTTTAGAGGATAACGCATGTTAGGTCTATGTTAGGTCTGGGATTTGGTCTCATCAGGCTCATACATTCACATTTTCCGCATACTTGTTGGCCAGATCCTGGCTTTTCCTGTTTTGGATCAAGTGGTAATGTGGTATCGCACGGAAAGAGTCCATTAAACCTGGTTTCGATCAATATTTTAGAGGATAACACATGATAGGTCTAGGTTAGGTCTGGGATTTGCACTCATCCGGCTCATACTTTCGCATATTTCTCATACTCGATGGCCAGATTCTGGACTTTTTTATGTTCGGATCACGTTGCAATGTGGTACCACACTGAAACAGTCCATTAAACCTGGTTTCGATGAATATTTTAGAGGATAACGCAACTTAGGTCTTGGTTAGGCCTTGGATTTGCCCTCATCACGCTCACACGTTCGCATTCTTCACATACCTGGTGAACAGATCGTGGGTTTTTTCTGGTTTGCATCACGTGGTAATGTGGTAGCACACTGAAACAGACAATTATGCCTGGTTTCTATCAATATTTTAGACGATAACACATGTTAGGTCTAGGTTAGGTCTGGGATTTGCTATCATCATGCTCATATTTTCGCATATTTCTCATTCTTGTTGTCCAGATCCTGGGCTTTCACTGGTTTGGATCACGTAGTAATGTGGTACCACACTGAAACAGTCGATTAAACCTGGTTTCGATCGATATTTCAGAGGATAACGCATGTTAGGTCTAGGTTAGGTCTCGGATTTGCACTCATCAGGCTCATACTTTCGCATATTTCTCATACTTGATGGCCAGATCCTGGCCTTTATCTGGATTGGATCACGTAGTAATGTGGTACCACACTGAAACAGTCGACTAAACCTCGTTTCGGTGAATATTTTAGAGGATAACGCATGTTAGGTCTAGGTTAGGTCTGGGATTTGCTCTCATCAGGCTCATACTTTCGCATATTTCTCATACTTGATGGCCAGATCCTGGCCTTTATCTGGATTGGATCACGTAGTAATGTGGTACCACACTGAAACAGTCGACTAAACCTCGTTTCGGTGAATATTTTAGAGGATAACGCATGTTAGGTCTAGGTTAGGTCTGGGATTTGCTCTCATCAGGCTCATACTTTCGCATATTTCTCGTACTTGTTGGCCAGATCCTGCGCCTTTTCTGGTTTGGATCACGTAGTAATGTGGTACCACACTGAAACTGTCAATTAAACCTAGTCTGGGTCAAATTTCAAAGGATAACTCATCTTAGGTCTAGGTTAGGTCTGGGATTTGCTCTCATCAGGCTCATACATTCGCATATTTCTCATACTTGATGGCCAGATCCTGGGCTTTTTCTCGTTTGGATCACGTAGTAATGTGGTACCACACTGAAACAGTCGACTAAACCTGGTCTCGGTCAATATTTTAGAGGACAACGCATGTTAGGTTTAGGTTAGGTCTGGGATTTGCCCTCATCAGTGTCATACTTTCGCATTCTTCACATACTTCTTGAACAGATACTGGGTTTTTTCTGGTTTGGATCACATAGTAGTGTGGTACCACACTGAAAGAGTCGATTAAACCTTGTTTCGATCGATATTTTAGAGGATAACACATGTTAGGTCTGGGTTAGGCCTTGGATTTGCCCCCATCAGGCTCACACGTTCGCATTCTTCACATACCTGGTGAACAGATCGTGGGTTTTTTCTGGTTTGCATCACGTGGTAATGTGGCAGCACACTGAGACAGACAATTATGCCTGGTTTCTATCAATATTTTAGAGGATAACACATGATAGGTCTAGGTTAGGTCTGGGATTTGCACTCATCAGGCTCATACTTTCGCATATTTCTCATACTTGATGGCCAGAGCCTGGCCTTCTTCTGGTTTGGATCACGTAGTAATGTGGTACCACACTGAAACAGTCGATTAAACCTGGTTTCGATCGATATTTCAGAGGATAACGCATGTTAGGTCTAGGTTAGGTCTGGGATTTGCACTCATCAGGCTCATACTTTCGCATATTTCTCATACTTGTTGGCCAGATTCTGGGCTTTTTTTGGCTTGGCTCTCGTAGTAATGTGGTACCACACTGAGACAGTCCATTAAACCTGGTTTCGATCAATATTTTAGAGGATAACGCATGTTAGGTCTATGTTAGGTCTGGGATTTGCACTCATCAGGCTCATACTTTCACATATTTCACATACTTGTTGGCCAGATTCTAGGCTTTTTTTGGTTTGGATCACGTAGTAATGTGGTACCACAGTGAAACTGTCCATTAACCTTGTTTCGATCAATATTTTAGAGGATAACGCATGTTAGGTCTTGGTTAGGCCTTGGATTTGCCCTCATCAGGCTCACACGTTCGCATTCTTCACATACCTGGCGATCAGATCCTGGGTTTTTTCTGGTTTGGATCACGTGGTAATATGGTGCCACACTGAAACAGACAATTAAGCATGGTTTCTATCAATATTTTAGAGGATATCACATGTTAGGTCTAGATTAGTTCTGGGATTTGCGCTCATCAGGCTCATACTTTCGCATATATCTCTTACATGATGGCCAGATTCTGGGCTCTTTCTGGATTGGATCACGTAGTAATGTGGTACCACACAAAAACAGTCGACTAAGCCTGGTCACGATCAATATTTTAGAAGATGACGGATGTTAGGTCTGGATTAGGTCTGGGATTTGCCCTCATCAGGGTCATACATTCACATTTTCCGCATACTTGTTGGCCAGATCCCGGGCTTTTTCTAGTTTGGATCACGTGGTAATGTGGTATCACACAGAAACAGTACGTTAAACCTGGTTTCGATCAATATTTTAGAGGATAACGCATGTTTGTCTAGGTTAGGTCTGGGATTTGCCCTCATCATGCTCATACTTTCGCATATTTCTCGTACTTGTTGGCCAGATTCTGGGCTTTTTTTGGCTTGGATCACGTAGTAATGTGGTACCACCCTGAGACTGTCCATTAAACCAGGTTTCGATCAATATTTTAGAGGATAACGCATGTTAGGTCTATGTTAGGTCTGGGATTTGGTCTCATCAGGCTCATACATTCACATTTTCCGCATACTTGTTGGCCAGATCCTGGCTTTTCCTGTTTTGGATCAAGTGGTAATGTGGTATCGCACGGAAAGAGTCCATTAAACCTGGTTTCGATCAATATATTAGAGGATAACACATGATAGGTCTAGGTTAGGTCTGGGATTTGCACTCATCCGGCTCATACTTTCGCATATTTCTCATACTCGATGGCCAGATTCTGGGCTTTTTTATGTTCGGATCACGTTGCAATGTGGTACCACACTGAAACAGTCCATTAAACCTGGTTTCGATCAATATTTTAGAGGATAACACATGATAGGTCTAGGTTTGGTCTGGGTTTTGCACTCATCCGGCTCATACTTTCGCATATTTCTCATACTCGATGGCCAGATTCTGGGCTTTTTTATGTTCGGATCACGTTGCAATGTGGTACCACACTGAAACAGTCCATTAAACCTGGTTTCGATGAATATTTTAGAGGATAACGCAACTTAGGTCTTGGTTAGGCCTTGGATTTGCCCTCATCACGCTCACACGTTCGCATTCTTCACATACCTGGTGAACAGATCGTGGGTTTTTTCTGGTTTGCATCACGTGGTAATGTGGTAGCACACTGAAACAGACAATTATGCCTGGTTTCTATCAATATTTTAGACGATAACACATGTTAGGTCTAGGTTAGGTCTGGGATTTGCTATCATCATGCTCATATTTTCGCATATTTCTCATTCTTGTTGTCCAGATCCTGGGCTTTCACTGGTTTGGATCACACAGTAGTATGGTACCATACTGAAACAGTCGATTAAACCTGGTTTCGATCGATATTTTAGAGAATAACGCATGTTAGGTCAAGGTTAGGTCTCGGATTTGCACTCATCAGGCTCATACTTTCGCATATTTCTCATACTTGATGGCCAGATCCTGGCCTTTATCTGGATTGGATCACGTAGTAATGTGGTACCACACTGAAACAGTCGACTAAACCTGGTTTCGGTGAATATTTTAGAGGATAACGCATGTTAGGTCTAGGTTAGGTCTGGGATTTGCTCTCATCAGGCTCATACTTTCGCATATTTCTCGTACTTGTTGGCCAGATCCTGCGCCTTTTCTGGTTTGGATCACGTAGTAATGTGGTGCCACACTGAAACTGTCAATTAAACCTAGTCTGGGTCAACATTTCAAAGGATAACTCATCTTAGGTCTAGGTTAGGTCTGGGATTTGCTCTCATCAGGCTCATACATTCGCATATTTCTCATACTTGATGGCCAGATCCTGGGCTTTTTCTCGTTTGGATCACGTAGTAATGTGGTACCACACTGAAACAGTCGACTAAACCTGGTCTCGGTCAATATTTTAGAGGACAACGCATGTTAGGTTTAGGTTAGGTCTGGGATTTGCCCTCATCAGTGTCATACTTTCGCATTCTTCACATACTTCTTGAACAGATACTGGGTTTTTTCTGGTTTGGATCACATAGTAGTGTGGTACCACACTGAAAGAGTCGATTAAACCTTGTTTCGATCTATATTTTAGAGGATAACACATGTTAGGTCTGGGTTAGGCCTTGGATTTGCCCCCATCAGGCTCACACGTTCGCATTCTTCACATACCTGGTGAACAGATCGTGGGTTTTTTCTGGTTTGCATCACGTGGTAATGTGACAGCACACTGAGACAGACGATTATGCCTGGTTTCTATCAATATTTTAGAGGATAACACATGATAGGTCTAGGTTAGGTCTGGGATTTGCACTCATCAGGCTCATACTTTCGCATATTTCTCATACTTGATGGCCAGAGCCTGGCCTTCTTCTGGTTTGGATCACGTAGTAATGTGGTACCACACTGAAACAGTCGACTAAACCTGGTCTCGTTCAATATTTTAGAGGATAACGCATGTTAGGTCTAGGTTAGGTCTGGGATTTGCTCTCATCAGGCTCATACATTCGCATATTTCTCATTCTTGTTGTCCAGATCCTGGGGTTTAACTGGTTTGGAGCACACAGTAATGTGGTACCACACTGAAACAGTCGATTAAACCTGGTTTCGATCGATATTTCAGAGGATAACGCATGTTAGGTCTAGGTTAGGTCTGGGATTTGCACTCATCAGGCTCATACTTTCGCATATTTCTCATACTTGTTGGCCAGATTCTGGGCTTTTTTTGGCTTGGCTCTCGTAGTAATGTGGTACCACACTGAGACAGTCCATTAAACCTGGTTTCGATCAATATTTTAGAGGATAACGCATGTTAGGTCTATGTTAGGTCTGGGATTTGCACTCATCAGGCTCATACTTTCGCATATTTCACATACTTGTTGGCCAGATTCTAGGCTTTTTTTGGTTTGGATCACGTAGTAATGTGGTACAACAGTGAAACTGTCCATTAACCTTGTTTCGATCAATATTTTAGAGGATAACGCATGTTAGGTCTTGGTTAGGCCTTGGATTTGCCCTCATCAGGCTCACACGTTCGCATTCTTCACATACCTGGCGATCAGATCCTGGGTTTTTTCTGGTTTGGATCACGTGGTAATGTGGTGCCACACTGAAACAGACAATTAAGCATGGTTTCTATCAATATTTTAGAGGATATCACATGTTAGGTCTAGATTAGTTCTGGGATTTGCGCTCATCAGGCTCATACTTTCGCATATATCTCTTACATGATGGCCAGATTCTGGGCGCTTTCTGGATTGGATCACGTAGTAATGTGGTACCACACTGAAACAGTCGACTAAACCTGGTCTCGATCAATATTTTAGAGGAAAACGCATGTTAGGTCTGGGTTAGGTCTAGGATTTGCACTCATCAGCCTCATACTTTCGCATTTTTCGCATATTCGTTGGCCAGATCCTGGGCTTTTTCTGGTTTGGATCACGTGGTAATGTGGTACCACACTGAAACAGTCAATTAAACCTAGTCTGGGTCAACATTTCAAAGGATAACGCATGTTAGGACTGGGTTAGGTCTGTGGTTTGCCCTCATGAGGCTAATACTTTCGCATATTTCTCATGCTTGTTGGCCAGATCCTGGGCTTTTACTGGTTTGGATCAGGTAGTAATGTGGGACCACACTGAAGCAGTCCATTAAACCTGGTTTCGATCAATATTTTAGAGGATAACGAAACTTAGGTCTTGGTTAGCCCTTGGATTTGCCCTCATCAGGCTCACACGTTCGCATTCTTCACACACCTGGTGAACAGATCGTGGGTTTTTTCTGGTTTGCATCACGTGGTAATGTGGTAGCACACTGAAACAGACAATAATGCCTGTTTTCGATCGATATTTTATAGGGTAACACATGTTAGGTCTAGGTTAGTTCTGGGATTTGCACCCATCAGGCTCATACTTTCGCATATTTCTCATACTTGATGGCCAGATCTTGGCCTTTTTCTGGTTTGGATCACGTAGTAATGTGGTACCACACTGAAACAGTCGACTAAACCTGGTTTCGGTGAATATTTTAGAGGATAACGCATGTTAGGTCTAGGTTAGGTCTGGGATTGGCTCTCATCAGGCTCATACTTTCGCATATTTCTCGTACTTGTTGGCCAGATCCTGCGCCTTTTCTGGTTTGGATCACGTAGTAATGTGGTACCACACTGAAACAGTCGACTAAACCTGGTTTCGGTGAATATTTTAGAGGATAACGCATGTTTGTCTAGGTTAGGTCTGGGATTTGCCCTCATCATGCTCATACTTTCGCATATTTCTCGTACTTGTTGGCCAGATTCTGGGCTTTTTTTGGCTTGGATCACGTAGTAATGTGGTACCACCCTGAGACTGTCCATTAAACCTGGTTTCGATCAATATTTTAGAGGATAACGCATGTTAGGTCTATGTTAGGTCTGGGATTTGGTCTCATCAGGCTCATACATTCACATTTTCCGCATACTTGTTGGCCAGATCCTGGCTTTTCCTGTTTTGGATCAAGTGGTAATGTGGTATCGCACGGAAGGAGTCCATTAAACCTGGTTTCGATCATTATTTTAGAGGATAACACATGATAGGTCTAGGTTAGGTCTCGGATTTGCACTCATCCGGCTCATACTTTCGCATATTTCTCATACTCGATGGCCAGATTCTGGGCTTTTTTATGTTCGGATCACGTTGCAATGTGGTGCCACACTGAAACAGTCCATTAAACCTGGTTTCGATGAATATTTTAGAGGATAACGCAACTTAGGTCTTGGTTAGGCCTTGGATTTGCCCTCATCACGCTCACACGTTCGCATTCTTCACATACCTGGTGAACAGATCGTGGGTTTTTTCTGGTTTGCATCACGTGGTAATGTGGTAGCACACTGAAACAGACAATTATGCCTGGTTTCTATCAATATTTTAGAGGATAACGCATGTTAGGTCTAGGTTAGGTCTGGGATTTGCTATCCTCATGCTCATACTTTCGCATATTTCTCATACATGTTGGCCAGATTCTGGGCTTTTTCTGGTTTGGATCAAGTGGTAATGTGGTATCACACTGAAACAGTCCATTAAACCTGGTTTCGATCAATATTTTAGAGGATAACACACGATAGGTCTAGGTTAGGTCTGGGATTTGCACTCATCAGGCTCATACTTTCACATATTTCTCATACTTGAAGGCCAGATACTGGGGTTTCACTGGTTTGGATCACACAGTAATGTGGTACCACACTGATACAGTCGATTAAACCTGGTTTCGATCGATATTTTAGAGGACAACGCATGTTAGGTCTAGGTTAGGTCTGGAATTTGCACTCATCAGGCTCATACTTTCGCATATTTCTCGTACTTGATGGCCAGATCCTGGGCTTTTTCTGGTTTGGATCACGTAGTAATGTGGTACCACACTGAAACAGTCGACTAAGCCTGGTCTCGATCAATATTTTAGAGGATAACGCATGTTAGGTCTGGGTTAGGTCGGGATTTGCCGTCATCAGTCTCATACTTTCGCATTCTTCAGATACTTCTTGAACAAATCCCGTGTTTTTTCTGGTTTGGATCACATAGTAATGTGGTACCATACTGAAACAGCCGATGAAACCAGGTTTCGATCAATATTTTAGATGATAACGCATGTTAGGTCTGGGTTAGGTCTAGGATTTGCACTCATCAGCCTCATACTTTCGCATTTTTCGCATACTCGTTGGCCAGATCCTGGGCTTTTGCTGGTTTGGATCACGTGGTAATGTGGTACCACACTGAAACAGTCAATTAAACCTAGTCTGGGTCAACATTTCAAAGGATAACGCATGTTAGGTCTGGGTTAGGTCTGTGGTTTGCCCTCATGAGGCTAATACTTTCGCATATTTCTCATGCTTGTTGGCCAGATCCTGGGCTTTTACTGGTTTGGATCACGTAGTAATGTGGGACCACACTGAAGCAGTCCATTAAACCTGGTTTCGATCAATATTTTAGAGGATAACGAAACTTAGGTCTTGGTTAGCCCTTGGATTTGCCCTCATCAGGCTCACACGTTCGCATTCTTCACACACCTGGTGAACAGATCGTGGGTTTTTTCTGGTTTGCATCACGTGGTAATGTGGTAGCGCACTGAAACAGACAATAATGCCTGTTTTCGATCGATATTTTAGAGGATAACGCATGTTAGGTCTAGGTTAGGTCTGGGATTTGCACTCATCAGGCTCATACTTTCGCATATTTCTCATACTTGTTGGCCAGATTCTGGGCTTTTTTTGGCTTGGATCACGTAGTAATGTGGTACCACACTGAGACAGTCCATTAAACCTGGTTTCGATCAATATTTTAGAGGATAACGCATGTGAGGTCTATGTTAGGTCTGGGATTTGCTCTCATCAGGCTCATACATTCACATTTTCCGCATACTTGTTGGCCAGATCCTGGCTTTTCCTGTTTTGGATCATGTGGTAATGTGGTATCGCACGGAAAGAGTCCATTAAACCTGGTTTCGATCAATATTTTAGAGGATAACGCAACTTAGGTCGTGGTTAGGCCTTGGATTTGCCCTCATCAGGCTCACACGTTCGCATTCTTCACAAACCTGGTGAACAGATCGTGGGCTTTTTCTGGTTTGCATCACGTGGTAATGTGGTAGCACTCTGAAACAGACAATTATGCCTGGTTTCTATCAATATTTTGGAGGATAACACATGTTAGGTCTAGGTTAGGTCTGGGATTTGCACTCATCAGGGTCATACTTTCGCATATTTCTCATACTTGATGGCCAGATCTTGGCCTTTTTCTGGTTTGGATCACGTAGTAATGTGGTACCACACTGAAACAGTCGACTAAACCTGGTTTCGGTGAATATTTTAGAGGATAACGCATGTTAGGTCTAGGTTAGGTCTGGGATTTGCTCTCATCAGGCTCATACTTTCGCATATTTCTCGTACTTGTTGGCCAGATCCTGCGCCTTTTCTGGTTTGGATCACGTAGTAATGTGGTACCACACTGAAACAGTCGACTAAACCTGGTCTCGGTCAATATTTTAGAGGACAACGCATGTTAGGTCTAGGTTAGGTCTGGGATTTGCACTCATCAGGCTCATACTTTCGCATATTTCTCATACTTGTTGGCCAGATCTTGGCCTTTTTTTGGCTTGGATCACGTAGTAATGTGGTACCTCGTTGAAACTGTACATTGAACCTGGTTTCGATCAATATTTTAGAGGATAACGCATGTTAGGTCTATGTTAGGTCTGGGATTTGCTCTCATCAGGCTCATACCTTCATATTTTCCGCATACTTGTTGGCCAGCTCCTGGGCTTTTTCTGGTTTGGATCAAGTGGTAATGTGGTATCACACTGAAACAGACAATTAAGCATGGTTTCTATCAATATTTTAGAGGATAACACATGTTAGGTCTAGGTTAGTTCTGGGATTTGCACTCATCAGGCTCATACTTTCGCATATATCTCTTACTTGATGGCCAGATTCTGGGTTCTTTCTGGATTGGATCTCGTAGTAATGTGGTACCACACAAAAACAGTCGACTAAGCCTGGTCACGATCAATATTTTATAGGATAACGCATGTTAGGTCTGGATTAGGTATGGGATTTGCCCTCATCAGTCTCATACTTTCGCATTCTTCACATACTTCTTGAACAGATACTGGGTTTTTTCTGGTTTGGATCACATAGTAGTGTGGTACCACACTGAAAGAGTCGATTAAACCTTGTTTCGATCGATATTTTAGAGGACAACACATGTTAGGTCTGGGTTAGGCCTTGGATTTGCCCTCATCAGGCTCACACGTTCGCATTCTTCACATACCTGGTGAACAGATCGTGGGTTTTTTTCTGGTTTGCATCACGTGGTAATGTGGTAGCACACTGAAACAGACAATTATGCCTGGTTTCTATCAATATTTTAGAGGATAACACATGTTAGGCCTAGGTTAGTTCCGGGATTTGCCCTCATCAGGCTCACACGTTCGCATTCTTCACATACCTGGTGAACAGATCGTGGGTTTTTTCTGGTTTGCGTCACGTGGTAATGTGGTAGCACACTGAAACAGACAATTAAACCTAGTATGAGTCAACATTTCAAACGATAACTCATGTTAGGTCTAGGTTAGGTCTGGGATTTGCACTCATCAGGCTCATACTTTCGCATATTTCTCATACTTGATGGCCAGATCCTGGCCTTTTTTTGGCTTGGATCATGTAGTAATGTGGTACCACACTGAAACTGCCCATTAAACCTGGTTTCGATGAATATATTAGAGGAAAGCGCATGTTAGGTCTTGGTTAGGCCTTGGATTTGCCCTCATCAGGCTCACACGTTCGCATTCTTGTCATACCTGGTGAACAGATCCTGGGTTTTTTCTGGTTTGGATCACGTCGTAATGTGGTACCACACTGAAACAGATAGTTAAGCATGGTTTCTATCAATATCTTAGAGGATAACACATGTTAGGTCTAGGTTATTTCTGGGATTTGCACTCATCAGGCTCATACTTTCGCATATATCTCTTAATTGATGGCCAGATTCTGGGCTCTTTCTGGATTGGATTACGTAGTAATGTGGTACCCCACAAAAACAGTCGACTAAGCCTGGTCACGATCAATATTTTAGAGGATAACGCATGTTAGGTCTGGATTAGGAATGGGATTTGCCCTCATCAGTCTCATACTTTCGCATTCTTCACATACTTCTTGAACAGTTACTGGGTGTTTTCTGGTTTGGATCACATAGTAGTGTGGTACCACACTGAAAGAGTCGATTAAACCTTGTTTCGATCGATATTTTAGAGGACAACGCATGTTAGGTCTGGAATAGGTCTGGGATTTGCCCATAACAGGGTCATACATTCACATTTTCTGCATACTTGTTGGCCAGATCCCGGGCTTTTTCTGGTTTGGATCACGTGGTAATGGGGTATCACACAGAAACAGTCCGTTAAACCTGGTTTCGATAAATATTTTAGAGGATAACGCATGTCAGGTCTATGTTAGGTCCGGGATTTGCTCTCATCAGGCTCATACATTCACATTTTCCGCATACTTGTTGGCCTGATCCTGGGCTTTTTCTGGTTTGGATCAAGTGGTAATGTGGTATCACACTGAAACAGTCCATTAAACCTGGCTTCGATCAATATTTTGGAGGATAACACATGATAGGTCTAGGTTAGGTCTGGGATTTGCACTCATCAGGCTCATACTTTCGCATTCTTCACATACTTCTTGAACAGTTACTGGGTGTTTTCTGGTTTGGATCACATAGTAGTGTGGTACCACACTGAAAGAGTCGATTAAACCTTGTTTCGATCGATATTTTAGAGGACAACGCATGTTAGGTCTGGAATAGGTCTGGGATTTGCCCATAACAGGGTCATACATTCACATTTTCCGCATACTTGTTGGCCAGATCCCGGGCTTTTTCTGGTTTGGATCACGTGGTAATGGGGTATCACACAGAAACAGTCCGTTAAACCTGGTTTCGATCAATATTTTAGAGGATAACGCATGTTAGGTTTAGGTTAGGTCTGGGATTTGCACTCATCAGGCTCATACTTTCGCATATTTCTCATACTTGTTGGCCACATTCTGGGCTTTTTTTGGCTTGGATCATGTAGTAATGTGGTACCACACTGAAACTGTCCTTTAAACCTGGTTTCGATCAAAATTTTAGAGGATACCGCATGTTAGGTCTATGTTAGGTCTGGGATTTGCACTCATCAGGCTCATACTTTCGCATATTTCTCATACTTGATGGCCAGATCCTGGGCTTTTTTTGGCTTGGATCATGTAGTAATGTGGTACCACACTGAAACTGTCCTTTAAACCTGGTTTCGATCAAAATTTTAGAGGATACCGCATGTTAGGTCTATGTTAGGTCTGGGATTTGCTCTCATCAGGCTCATACATTCACATTTTCCGCATACTTGTTGGCCAGATCCTGGGCTTTTTCTGGTTTGGATCAAGTGGTAATGTGGTATCACACTGAAACAGTCCATTAAACCTGGTTTCGATCAATATTATGGAGGATAACACATGATAGGTCTAGGTTAGTTCTGGGATTTGCACTCATCAGGCTCATACTTTCGCATATATCTCTTAATTGATGGCCAGATTCTGGGCTCTTTCTGGATTGGATCACGTAGTAATGTGATACCCCACAAAAACGGTCGACTAAGCCTGGTCACGATCAATATTTTAGAGGATAACGCATGTTAGGTCTGGATTAGGTACGGGATTTGCCCTCATCAGTCCCATACTTTTTTTTTTTTTTTTTTTTTTTTTTTTTTTTTGTCGTGGGGAAAATCTTCGAAAGACTCCCTCCCACCTCCTTGGGGAGAGGTGGGAGGGGTGTGTGGGATTCCCCGCGCCCGTACAACGACAGGCGCGGGACCTACCCACTAAAAACCCCACGGTGACCCTTCGGCACGCTTTGGGAGGATACCGGGAATCGCTCGAAGCATTCTTCCGGTATCCTCCCCGTGCCCGCGCTTTCGCGCCCATCCCCCGGGGGGACAATCGGTCCCCCCAGTAGACACGCTGCCTCATAGCGGCGGGGCGGGGCCACTCCATCCCGCCGCTATCCGTCCCGGGGCCGCGTTTAGTGGCGGCTGCGAGCCCCAACTCGCAACCGCCCGCGACCCCGTTTCCACCCCTCGGCGGCCGGTCGTTCATGGCCGCACCAGACCGCCGAGGGTGCCTCCCCTTGCGTCGGACCGGTAGGGGGAGGCACTCCTACTCCCAACCGGTCCGACCCGGCGCCGCCTGGCGGGAGGAGGGTCCCCTCAGGACCCCCCTCCCAGCCTAGGTCATCCGCCACGCCGAGGCGGCCGCCCGCGACGCCTCGCGACCGGGCGACGACCTCGGGCCACCGCACGAGCGCGAGCTTCAGCACGCCGCTGAAGCTCGCGCTCCCTCCCCGCGGCCTCCTTCTGCAACATTACGTTCTCGCAGAAGGAGGCCACGGCCCTCCACTTCTCCTCGCTGCCGAGCATGGCGCGCACCACGCCCGGCAGCGAGACATCCCGCCCGACGACGCCGACCAGGACACGGCGCTCCCCCTCCCACGCGGGGCATACCTCCAGGGTATGATCCGCCGTGTCCTGCTCAGCGTCGCAGTGGCAGCAACGCGCCGTCGGCTCCTTCCCTATCCGGCACAGGTATCTTCCGAAGCTGCCATGCCCGGAAAATACCTGTGCCATCCGGTAGGTGAGGCTGCCATGGCCTCTGTCCAGCCACTCCTTCAGGAGTGGCCGAACCGCCCCGACAGTCCGGTGCCCCGCGGTTGGCAGAGCCAGCCGCTCCTGCCACGCGAGCAACACGGACTGCCGGGCCTGGCATCAGTCCCATACTTTCGCATTCTTCACATACTTCTTGAACAGATACTGGGTTTTTTCTGGTTTGGATCACATAGTAGTGTGGTACCACACTGAAAGAGTCGATTAAACCTTGTTTCGATTGATATTTTAGTGGACAACGCATGTTAGGTCTGGATTAGGTCTGGGATTTGCCCCCATCTGGGTCAAACATTCACATTTTCCGCACACTTGTTGCCCAGATCCTGGGCTTTTTCTGGTTTGGATCACGTGGTAATGTGGTATCACACAGAAACAGTCCGTTAAACCTGGTTCCGATCAATATTTTAGAGGATAACGCATGTTAGGTCTATGTTAGGTCCGGGATTTGCTCTCATCAGGCTCATACTTTCGCATATTTCTCTTACTTGTTAGCCAGATCCTTTGCTTTTTCTGGTTTGGATCACACTGTAATGTGGTACCACACTGAAACAGTCGATTAAACCTGGTTTCGATGGATACTTTAGAGGATAGCGCATGTTAGGTCTAGGTTAGGTCTGGGATTTGCACCCATCAGGTCTCATACTGTCGCATACTTCTCATACTTGATGGCCAGATTCTGGGCTTTTTTTAGTTTGGATCACGCAGTAATCTGGTACCACACTGAAACAGACCATTAAACCTGGTTTCGATCAATATTTTAGAGGATAACACATGTTGGGTCTAGGTTAGGCCTTGGATTTGCACACATCAGGGTCATATTTTCACATTCTTCACATACTTGTTGAACAGAACCAGGGTTTTTTCTGGTTTGGATCACGTAGCAATGTGGTACCACACTGAAACAGCCCATTAAACCTGGTTTCGTTCAATATGTTAGAGGATAACGCATGTTAGGTCTATGTTAGGTCCGGTATTTGCCCTCATCAGGCTCACACATTCGCATATTTCTCATACTTGATGGCCAGATTCAGGGCTTTTTCTGGTTTGGATCACGTGGTAATGTGGTACCACACAGAAACAGTCAATTAGACCTAGTGTGGGTCAACATTTCAAAGGATAACGCATGTTTGGTCTAGGTTAGGTCTGGGATTTGCACTCATCAGGCTCATACTTTCGCATATTTCTCATACTTGATGGCCAGATTCAGGGCTTTTTCTGGTTTGGATCACGTGGTAATGTGGTACCACACTGAAACAGTCAATTAGACCTAGTCTGGGTCAACATTTCAAAGGATAACTCATGGTAGGTCTAGGTTAGGCCTGGGATTTGCTCTCATCAGGCTCATACTTTCGCATATTTCTCATACTTGATGGCCAGATCCTGGCCTTTTTGTGGTTTGGATCACGTAGTTATGTGGTACCACACTGAAACAGTCGACTAAACCTGGTCTCGGTCAATATTTTAGAGGATGCCGCATGATAGGTCTAGGTTAGGTCAGGGATTTGCTCTCATCAGGCTCATACTTTCGCATATTTCTCATACTTGATGGCCAGATCCTGGCCTTTTTCTGGTTTGGATCACGTAGTAATGTGGTACCACACTGAAACAGTCGACTAAACCTGGTTTCGGTGTATATTTTCGAGGATAACGCATGTTAGGTCTAGGTTAGGTCTGGGATTTGCTCTCATCAGGCTCATACATTCGCATATTTCTCATCCTTGATGGCCAGATCCTGGGCTTTTTCTGGTTTGGATCACGTGGTAATGTGGTACCACACTGAAACAGTCAATTAAACCTGGTCTCGATCAATATTTAAGAGGATAACGCATGTTAGGTCTAGGTTAGGTCTGGGATTTGCTATCCTCATGCTCATACTTTCGCATATTTCTCATACATGTTGGCCAGATTCTGGGCTTTTTCTGGTTTGGATCAAGTGGTAATGTGGTATCACACTGAAACAGTCCATTAAACCTGGTTTCGATCAATATTTTAGAGGATAACACACGATAGGTCTAGGTTAGGTCTGGGATTTGCACTCATCAGGCTCATACTTTCACATATTTCTCATACTTGAAGGCCAGATACTGGGGTTTCACTGGTTTGGATCACACAGTAATGTGGTACCACACTGATACAGTCGATTAAACCTGGTTTCGATCGATATTTTAGAGGACAACGCATGTTAGGTCTAGGTTAGGTCTGGAATTTGCACTCATCAGGCTCATACTTTCGCATATTTCTCGTACTTGATGGCCAGATCCTGGGCTTTTTCTGGTTTGGATCACGTAGTAATGTGGTACCACACTGAAACAGTCGACTAAGCCTGGTCTCGATCAATATTTTAGAGGATAACGCATGTTAGGTCTGGGTTAGGTCGGGATTTGCCCTCATCAGTCTCATACTTTCGCATTCTTCAGATACTTCTTGAAGAAATCCCGTGTTTTTTCTGGTTTGGATCACATAGTAATGTGGTACCATACTGAAACAGCCGATGAAACCAGGTTTCGATCAATATTTTAGATGATAACGCATGTTAGGTCTGGGTTAGGTCTAGGATTTGCACTCATCAGCCTCATACTTTCGCATTTTTCGCATACTCGTTGGCCAGATCCTGGGTCTTTTTCTGGTTTGGATCACGTGGTAATGTGGTACCACACTGAAACAGTCAATTAAACCTAGTCTGGGTCAACATTTCAAAGGATAACGCATGTTAGGTCTGGGTTAGGTCTGTGGTTTGCCCTCATGAGGCTAATACTTTCGCATATTTCTCATGCTTGTTGGCCAGATCCTGGGCTTTTACTGGTTTGGATCACGTAGTAATGTGGGACCACACTGAAGCAGTCCATTAAACCTGGTTTCGATCAATATTTTAGAGGATAACGAAACTTTGGTCTTGGTTAGCCCTTGGATTTGCCCTCATCAGGCTCACACGTTCGCATTCTTCACACACCTGGTGAACAGATCGTGGGTTTTTTCTGGTTTGCATCACGTGGTAATGTGGTAGCGCACTGAAACAGACAATAATGCCTGTTTTCGATCGATATTTTAGAGGATAACGCATGTTAGGTCTAGGTTAGGTCTGGGATTTGCACTCATCAGGCTCATACTTTCGCATATTTCTCATACTTGTTGGCCAGATTCTGGGCTTTTTTTGGCTTGGATCACGTAGTAATGTGGTACCACACTGAGACAGTCCATTAAACCTGGTTTCGATCAATATTTTAGAGGATAACGCATGTGAGGTTTATGTTAGGTCTGGGATTTGCTCTCATCAGGCTCATACATTCACATTTTCCGCATACTTGTTGGCCATATCCTGGCTTTTCCTGTTTTGGATCATGTGGTAATGTGGTATCGCACGGAAAGAGTCCATTAAACCTGGTTTCGATCAATATTTTAGAGGATAACGCAACTTAGGTCGTGGTTAGGCCTTGGATTTGCCCTCATCAGGCTCACACGTTCGCATTCTTCACAAACCTGGTGAACAGATCGTGGGCTTTTTCTGGTTTGCATCACGTGGTAATGTGGTAGCACTCTGAAACAGACAATTATGCCTGGTTTCTATCAATATTTTGGAGGATAACACATGTTAGGTCTAGGTTAGGTCTGGGATTTGCACTCATCAGGCTCATACTTTCGCATATTTCTCATACTTGATGGCCAGATCTTGGCCTTTTTCTGGTTTGGATCACGTAGTAATGTGGTACCACACTGAAACAGTCGACTAAACCTGGTTCCGGTGAATATTTTAGAGGATAACGCATGTTAGGTCTAGGTTAGGTCTGGGATTTGCTCTCATCAGGCTCATACTTTCGCATATTTCTCGTACTTGTTGGCCAGATCCTGCGCCTTTTCTGGTTTGGATCACGTAGTAATGTGGTACCACACTGAAACAGTCGACTAAACCTGGTCTCGGTCAATATTTTAGAGGACAACGCATGTTAGGTCTAGGTTAGTTCTGGGATTTGCACTCATCAGGCTCATACTTTCGCATATATCTCTTACTTGATGGCCAGATTCTGGGTTCTTTCTGGATTGGATCTCGTAGTAATGTGGTACCACACAGAAACAGTCGACTAAGCCTGGTCACGATCTATATTTTAGAGGATAACGCATGTTAGGTCTGGATTAGGTATGGGATTTGCCCTCATCAGTCTCATACTTTCGCATTCTTCACATACTTCTTGAACAGATACTGGGTTTTTTCTGGTTTGGATCACATAGTAGTGTGGTACCACACTGAAAGAGTCGATTAAACCTTGTTTCGATCGATATTTTAGAGGACAACACATGTTAGGTCTGGGTTAGGCCTTGGATTTGCCCTCATCAGGCTCACACGTTCGCATTCTTCACATACCTGGTGAACAGATCGTGGGTTTTTTTCTAGTTTGCATCACGTGGTAATGTGGTAGCACACTGAAACAGACAATTATGCC
Source organism: Colletes latitarsis (assembly GCF_051014445.1). Taxonomy (NCBI): domain Eukaryota; kingdom Metazoa; phylum Arthropoda; class Insecta; order Hymenoptera; family Colletidae; genus Colletes; species Colletes latitarsis. The sequence continues at coordinate 16,631,676 of NW_027488365.1, forward strand.
TGGTTTCTATCAATATTTTAGAGGATAACACATGTTAGGCCTAGGTTAGTTCCGGGGTTTGCCCTCATCAGGCTCACACGTTCGCATTCTTCACATACCTGGTGAACAGATCGTGGGTTTTTTCTGGTTTGCGTCACGTGGTAATGTGGTAGCACACTGAAACAGACAATAAAACCTAGTCTGAGTCAACATTTCAAACGATAACTCATGTTAGGTCTTGGTTAGGCCTTGGATTTGCCCTCATCAGGCTCACACGTTCGCATTCTTGTCATACCTGGTGAACAGATCCTGGGTTTTTTCTGGTTTGGATCACGTCGTAATGTGGTACCACACTGAAACAGATAGTTAAGCATGGTTTCTATCAATATCTTAGAGGATAACACATGTTAGGTCTAGGTTATTTCTGGGATTTGCACTCATCAGGCTCATACTTTCGCATATATCTCTTAATTGATGGCCAGATTCTGGGCTCTTTCTGGATTGGATTACGTAGTAATGTGGTACCCCACAAAAACAGTCGACTAAGCCTGGTCACGATCAATATTTTAGAGGATAACGCATGTTAGGTCTGGATTAGGAATGGGATTTGCCCTCATCAGTCTCATACTTTCGCATTCTTCACATACTTCTTGAACAGTTACTGGGTGTTTTCTGGTTTGGATCACATAGTAGTGTGGTACCACACTGAAAGAGTCGATTAAACCTTGTTTCGATCGATATTTTAGAGGACAACGCATGTTAGGTCTGGAATAGGTCTGGGATTTGCCCATAACAGGGTCATACATTCACATTTTCCGCATACTTGTTGGCCAGATCCCGGGCTTTTTCTGGTTTGGATCACGTGGTAATGGGGTATCACACAGAAACAGTCCGTTAAACCTGGTTTCGATCAATATTTTAGAGGATAACGCATGTTAGGTTTAGGTTAGGTCTGGGATTTGCACTCATCAGGCTCATACTTTCGCATATTTCTCATACTTGTTGGCCACATTCTGGGCTTTTTTTGGCTTGGATCATGTAGTAATGTGGTACCACACTGAAACTGTCCTTTAAACCTGGTTTCGATCAAAATTTTAGAGGATACCGCATGTTAGGTCTATGTTAGGTCTGGGATTTGCTCTCATCAGGCTCATACATTCACATTTTCCGCATACTTGTTGGCCAGATCCTGGGCTTTTTCTGGTTTGGATCAAGTGGTAATGTGGTATCACACTGAAACAGTCCATTAAACCTGGTTTCGATCAATATTATGGAGGATAACACATGATAGGTCTAGGTTAGGTCTGGGATTTGCACTCATCAGGCTCATACTTTCGCATATTTCTCATACTTGATGGCCAGATCCTGGGCTTTTTTTGGCTTGGATCATGTAGTAATGTGGTACCACACTGAAACTGTCCATTAAACCTGGTTTCGATGAATATATTAGAGGAAAACGCATGTTAGGTCTTGGTTAGGCCTTGGATTTGCCCTCATCAGGCTCACACGTTCGCATTCTTCTCATACCTGGTGAACAGATCCTGGGTTTTTGCTGGTTTGGATCACGTCGTAATGTGGTACCACACTGAAACAGATAGTTAAGCATGGTTTCTATCAATATCTTAGAGGATAACACATGTTATGTCTAGGTTATTTCTGGGATTTGCACTCATCAGGCTCATACTTTCGCATATATCTCTTAATTGATGGCCAGATTCTGGGCTCTTTCTGGATTGGATCACGTAGTAATGTGATACCCCACAAAAACGGTCGACTAAGCCTGGTCACGATCAATATTTTAGAGGATAACGCATGTTAGGTCTGGATTAGGTACGGGATTTGCCCTCATCAGTCCCATACTTTCGCATTCTTCACATACTTCTTGAACAGATACTGGGTTTTTTCTGGTTTGGATCACATAGTAGTGTGGTACCACACTGAAAGAGTCGATTAAACCTTGTTTCGATTGATATTTTGGAGGACAACGCATGTTAGGTCTGGATTAGGTCTGGGATTTGCCCCCATCTGGGTCAAACATTCACATTTTCCGCATACTTGTTGCCCAGATCCTGGGCTTTTTCTGGTTTGGATCACGTGGTAATGTGGTATCACACAGAAACAGTCCGTTAAACCTGGTTCCGATCAATATTTTAGAGGATAACGCATGTTAGGTCTATGTTAGGTCCGGGATTTGCTCTCATCAGGCTCATACTTTCGCATATTTCTCTTACTTGTTAGCCAGATCCTTTGCTTTTTCTGGTTTGGATCACACTGTAATGTGGTACCACACTGAAACAGTCGATTAAACCTGGTTTCGATGGATACTTTAGAGGATAGCGCATGTTAGGTCTAGGTTAGGTCTGGGATTTGCACCCATCAGGTCTCATACTGTCGCATATTTCTCATACTTGATGGCCAGATTCTGGGCTTTTTTTAGTTTGGATCACGCAGTAATCTGGTACCACACTGAAACAGACCATTAAACCTGGTTTCGATCAATATTTTAGAGGATAACACATGTTGGGTCTAGGTTAGGCCTTGGATTTGCACACATCAGGGTCATATTTTCACATTCTTCACATACTTGTTGAACAGAACCAGGGTTTTTTCTGGTTTGGATCACGTAGCAATGTGGTACCACACTGAAACAGCCCATTAAACCTGGTTTCGTTCAATATGTTAGAGGATAACGCATGTTAGGTCTATGTTAGGTCCGGTATTTGCCCTCATCAGGCTCACACATTCGCATATTTCTCATACTTGATGGCCAGATTCAGGGCTTTTTCTGGTTTGGATCACGTGGTATTGTGGTACCACACAGAAACAGTCAATTAGACCTAGTGTGGGTCAACATTTCAAAGGATAACGCATGTTTGGTCTAGGTTAGGTTTGGGATTTGCACTCATCAGGCTCATACTTTCGCATATTTCTCATACTTGATGGCCAGATTCAGGGCTTTTTCTGGTTTGGATCACGTGGTAATGTGGTACCACACTGAAACAGTCAATTAGACCTAGTCTGGGTCAACATTTCAAAGGATAACTCATGGTAGGTCTAGGTTAGGTCTGGGATTTGCTCTCATCAGGCTCATACTTTCGCATATTTCTCATACTTGATGGCCAGATCCTGGCCTTTTTGTGGTTTGGATCACGTAGTTATGTGGTACCACACTGAAACAGTCGACTAAACCTGGTCTCGGTCAATATTTTAGAGGATGCCGCATGATAGGTCTAGGTTAGGTCAGGGATTTGCTCTCATCAGGCTCATACTTTCGCATATTTCTCATACTTGATGGCCAGATTCAGGGCTTTTTCTGGTTTGGATCACGTGGTAATGTGGTACCACACTGAAACAGTCAATTAAACCTAGTCTGGGTCAACATTTCAAAGGATAACTCTTGTTAGGTCTAGGTTAGGTCTGGGATTTGCTCTCTTCAGGCTCATACATTCGCATATTTCTCATACTTGATGGCCAGATCCTGGGCTTTTTCTGGATTGGATCACGTAGTAATGTGGTACCACACTGAAACAGTCGACTAAACCTGGTCTCGGTCAATATTTTAGAGGATAACGCATGTTAGGTCTAGGTTAGGTCTGCGATTTGCACTCATCAGGCTCATACTTTCGCATATTTCTCATACTTGTTGGCCAGATTCTGGGCCTTTTTTGGTTTCGAACACGTAGTAATGCGGTACCACACTGAAACAGTCGACTAAACCTGGTCTCGGTCAATATTTTAGAGGATAACGCATGTTAGGTCTAGGTTAGGTCTGGGATTTGCTCTCATCATGCTCATACTTTCGCATATTTCTCATTCTTCTTGGCCAGATCCTGGGCTATCACTCGTTTGGATCACGTAGTTATGTGGTACCACACTGAAACAGTCGACTAAACCTGGTCACGATGAATATTTTAGAGGATAACGCATGTTAGGTCTATGTTAGGTCCGGGATTTGCCCTCATCAGGCTCACACTTTCGCATATTTCTCATACTTGATGGCCAGATTCAGGGCTTTTTCTGGTTTGTATCACGTGGTAATGTGGTACCACACTGAAACAGTCAATTAAACCTAGTCTGGGTCAACATTTCAAAGGATAACTCTTGTTAGGTCTAGGTTAGGTCTGGGATTTGCTCCCATCAGGCTCATACATTCGCATATTTCTCATACTTGATGGCCAGATTCAGGGCTTTTTCTGGTTTGTATCACGTGGTAATGTGGTACCACACTGAAACAGTCAATTAGACCTAGTCTGGGTCAACATTTCAACGGATAACTCATGCTAGGTCTAGGTTGTGTCTGGGATTTGCTCTCATCAGGCTCATACTTTCGCATATTTCTCATACTTGATGGCCAGATTCTGTGCTTTTTCTGGTTTGGGTCACGTAGTAATGTGGTACCACACTAAAACAGTCGACTAAACCGGGCCTCGGTCAATATTTTAGAGGATAACGCATGTTAGGTCTAGGTTAGGTCTGGGATTTGCACTCATCAGGCTCATACTTTCGCATGTTTCTCATACTTGCTGGCCAGATTCTGGGCTTTTTTTAGTTTGCATCACGCAGTAATGTGGTACCACACTGAAAAAGACCATTAGACCTGGTTTCGATCAATATTTTAGAGGATAACACATGTTGGGTCTAGCTTAGGCCTTGGATTTGCACACATCAGGGTCATACTTTCACATTCTTCACATACTTGTTGAACAGAACCCGGGTTTTTTCTGGTTTGGATCACGTAGCAATGCGGTACCACACTGAAACAGCCCATTAAACCTGGTTTCGTTCAATATGTTAGAGGATAACGCATGTTAGGTCTATGTTAGGTCCGGGATTTGCCCTCATCAGGCTCACACTTTCGCATATTTCTCATACTTGTTGGCCAGATTCTGGGCCTTTTTTGGTTTCGAACACGTAGTAATGCGGTACCACACTGAAACAGTCGACTAAACCTGGTCTCGGTCAATATTTTAGAGGATAACGCATGTTAGGTCTAGGTTAGGTCTGGGATTTGCTCTCATCATGCTCATACTTTCGCATATTTCTCATTCTTCTTGGCCAGATCCTGGGCTATCACTCGTTTGGATCACGTAGTTATGTGGTACCACACTGAAACAGTCGACTAAACCTGGTCACGATGAATATTTTAGAGGATAACGCATGTTAGGTCTATGTTAGGTCCGGGATTTGCCCTCATCAGGCTCACACTTTCGCATATTTCTCATACTTGTTGGCCAGATTCTGGGCCTTTTTTGGTTTCGAACACGTAGTAATGCGGTACCACACTGAAACAGTCGACTAAACCTGGTCTCGGTCAATATTTTAGAGGATAACGCATGTTAGGTCTAGGTTAGGTCTGGGATTTGCTCTCATCATGCTCATACTTTCGCATATTTCTCATTCTTCTTGGCCAGATCCTGGGCTATCACTCGTTTGGATCACGTAGTTATGTGGTACCACACTGAAACAGTCGACTAAACCTGGTCTCGGTCAATATTTTAGAGGATGCCGCATGATAGGTCTAGGTTAGGTCAGGGATTTGCTCTCATCAGGCTCATACTTTCGCATATTTCTCATACTTGATGGCCAGATTCAGGGCTTTTTCTGGTTTGGATCACGTGGTAATGTGGTACCACACTGAAACAGTCAATTAAACCTAGTCTGGGTCAACATTTCAAAGGATAACTCTTGTTAGGTCTAGGTTAGGTCTGGGATTTGCTCCCATCAGGCTCATACATTCGCATATTTCTGATACTTGTTGGCCAGATCCTGGGCTTTCTCTGGTTTGGGTCACGTAGTAATGTGGTACCACCCTGAAACAGTCGACTAAACCTGGTCACGATCAATATTTAAGAGTATAACGCATGTTAGGTCTATGTTAGGTCTGGGATTTGCTCTCATCAGGCTCATACATTCACATTTTCCGCATACTTGTTGGCCAGATCCTGGGCTTTTTCTGGCTAGCAGCGTGTGGTAATGTGGTAGCACACTGAGACAGACAATTATGCCTGGTTTCTATCAATATTTTAGAGCATAACACATGTTAGGTCTAGGTTAGGTCTGGGATTTGCTGTCATCATGCTCATACTTTCGCATATTTCTCATCCTTGTTGTCCAGATCCTGGGCTTTCACTGGTTTGGATCACACAGTAATATGGTACCACACTGAAAGAGTCGATTAAACCTGGTTTCGATCGATATTTTAGAGGATAACGCATGTTAGGTCTAGGTTAGGTCTGGGATTTGCACTCATCAGGGTCATACTTTCACATTCTTCACATACTTGTTGAACAGAACCCGGGTTTTTTCTGGTTTGGATCACGTAGCAATGTGGCACCACACTGAAACAGCCCATTAAACCTGGTTTCGTTCAATATGTTAGAGGACAACGCATGTTAGGTCTATGTTAGGTCCGGGATCTGCCCTCATCAGGCTCACACTTTCGCATATTTCTCATACTTGATGGCCAGATTCAGGGCTTTTTCTGGTTTGGATCACGTGGTATTGTGGTACCACACTGAAACAGTCAATTAAACCTAGTCTGGGTCAACATTTCAAAGGATAACTCATGTTAGGTCTAGGTTAGGTCTGGGATTTGTACTCATCAGGCTCATACTTTCGCATGTTTCTCATACTTGCTGGCCAGATTCTGGGCTTTTTCTGGTCTGGGTCACGTAGTAATGTGGTACCACCCTGAAACAGTCGACTAAACCTGGTCAGGATCAATATTTTAGACGATAACGCATGTTAGGTCTAGGTTAGGTCTGGGATTTGCACTCATCAGGCTCATACTTTCGCATATTTCTCATACTTGTTGGCCAGATTCTGGGCTTTTTTTGGTTTGGATCACGTAGTAATGTGGTACCACCCTGAAACAGTCCATTAAACTTGGTTTCGATCAATATTATAGGGGATAACGCATGTTAGGTCTAGGTTAGGTCTGGGATTTGCTCTCATCATGCTCATACTTTCGCATATTTCTCATTCTTGTTGGCCAGATCCTGGGCTTTCACTGGTTTGGATCACGTAGTTATGTGGTACCACACTGAAACAGTAAATTAAACCTGGTTTCGTTCAATATGTTAGAGGATAACGCATGTTAGGTCTATGTTAGGTCCGGGATCTGCCCTCATCAGGCTCACACTTTCGCATATTTCTCATACTTGATGGCCAGATTCAGGGCTTTTTCTGGTTTGGATCACGTGGTATTGTGGTACCACACTGAAACAGTCAATTAAACCTAGTCTGGGTCAACATTTCAAAGGATAACTCATGTTAGGTCTAGGTTAGGTCTGGGATTTGCACTCATCAGGCTCATACTTTCGCATATTTCTCATACTTGTTGGCCAGATTCTGGGCTTTTTTTGGTTTGGATCACGTAGCAATGTGGCACCACACTGAAACAGCCCATTAAACCTGGTTTCGTTCAATATGTTAGAGGATAACGCATGTTAGGTCTATGTTAGGTCCGGGATCTGCCCTCATCAGGCTCACACTTTCGCATATTTCTCATACTTGATGGCCAGATTCAGGGCTTTTTCTGGTTTGGATCACGTGGTATTGTGGTACCACACTGAAACAGTCAATTAAACCTAGTCTGGGTCAACATTTCAAAGGATAACTCATGCTAGGTCTAGGTTATGTCTGGGATTTGCTCTCATCAGGCTCATACTTTCGCATATTTCTCATACTTGTTGGCCAGATTCTGGGCTTTTTTTGGTTTGGATCACGTAGTAATGTGGTACCACCCTGAAACAGTCGACTAAACCTGGTCACGATCAATATTTTAGAGGATAACGCATGTTAGGTCTATGTTAGGTCTGGGATTTCCTCTCATCAGGCTCATACATTCACATTTTCCGCATACTTGTTGGCCAGATCCTGGGCTTTTTCTGGTTTGGATCAAGTGGTAATGAGGCATCACACGGAAAGAGACCATTAAACCTGGTTTCGATCAATATTTTAGAGGATAACACATGATAGGTCTAGGTTAGGTCTGGGATTTGCACACATCAGGCTCATACTTTCGCATATTTCTCATACTTGATGGCCAGATTCTGGGCTTTTTTTGGTTCGGATCACGTTGCAATGTGGTACCACACTGAAACAGTCCATTAAACTTGGTTTCGATCAATATTATAGGGGATAACGCATGTTAGGTCTAGGTTAGGTCTGGGATTTGCTCTCATCATGCTCATACTTTCGCATATTTCTCATTCTTGTTGGCCAGATCCTGGGCTTTCACTGGTTTGGATCACGTAGTTATGTGGTACCACACTGAAACAGTAAATTAAACCTGGTATCGATCAATATTTTAGAGGATAACACATGTTAGGTATATGTTAGGTCTGGGATTTGCACTCATCAGGCTCATACTTTCGCATATTTCTGATACTTGATGGCCAGATTCAGGGCTTTTTCTGATATGGATCACGTAGTAATATGGTACCACACTGAAACAGTAAATTAAACCTAGTCTGGGTCAACATTTCAAAGGATAACTCATGTTAGGTCTAGGTTAGGTCTGGGATTGGCACTCATCAGGCTCATACTTTCGCATATTTCTCGTACTTGTTGGCCATATCCTGCGCCTTTTCTGGTTTGGATCACGTAGTAAGGCGGTACCACACTGAGACAGTAGACTAAACCTGGTCACGATCAATATTTTAGAGGATAACACATGTTAGGTCTAGGTTAGGTCTGGGATTTGCACTCATCAGGCTCATACTTTGGCATATTTCTCATACTTGATGGCCAGATTCTGGGCCTTTTTTGGTTTCGATCACGTAGTCATGCGGTACCTCGCTGAAACAGACCATTAAACCTGGTTTCGATCAATATTTTATAGGATAACGCATGTTAGGTCTATGATAGGTCTGGGATTTGCTCTCATCAGGCTCATACTTTTTCATATTTCTCATACTTGATGGCCATATCCTGGCCTTTTTCTGTTTTGGATCACGTAGTAATATGGTACCACACTGAAACAGTCGACTAAACCGGGTCTCGGTCAATATTTTAGAGGATAACGCATGTTAGGTCTAAGTTATGTCTGGGATTTGCACTCATCAGGCTCATACTTTCGCATATTTCCCATACTTGATGGCCAGATTCAGGGCTTTCTCTGGTTTGGATCACGTGGTAATGTGGTACCACGCTGAAAGAGACCATTAAACCTGGTTTCGATCAATATTTTAGAGGATAACGCATGTTAGGTCTATGTTAGATCCGGGATTTGCCCTCATCAGGCTCACACTTTCGCATTCTTCACATACCTGTTGAACAGATCCAGGGCTTTTTCTGGTTTGGATCACGTGGTAATGTGGTACCACACTGAAACAGTCAATTAAACCTAGTCTGGGTCAACATTTCAAAGGATAACACTTGTTAGGTCTAGGTTAGGCCTGGGATTTGCTCTCATCAGGCTCATACATTCGCATATTTCTCATACTTGATGGCCAGATCCTGGGCTTTTTCTGGTGTGGATCACGTAGTAATGTGGCACCACACTGAAACAGCCGACTAAACCTGGTCTCGATCAATATTTTAGAGGATAACGCATGTTAGGTCTAAGTTTGGTCTGGGATTTGCACTCATCAGGCTCATACTTTCGCATATTTCTCATACTTGTTGGCCAGATTCTGGGCTTTTTTTGGTTTGGATCACGTAGTAATGTGGTACCACACTGAAACAGTCGACTTAACCTGGTCTCGATCAATATTTTAGAGGATAACGCATGTTAGGTCTATGTTAGGCCCGGGATTTGCCCTCATCAGGCTCACACTTTTGCATTCTTCACATACCTGTTGAACAGATCCAGGGTTATTGCTGGTGTGGATCACGTAGTAATGTGGTGCCACACTGAAACAGTCGACTTAACCTGGTCTCGATCAATATTTTAGAGTATAACGCATGTTAGGTCTATGTTAGGTCTGGGATTTGCTCTCATCAGGCTCATACATTCACATTTTCCGCATACTTGTTGGCCAGATACTGGGCTTTTTCTGGTTTGGATCAAGTGGTAATGTGGTATCACACGGAAAGAGTCCATTAAACCTGCTTTCGATCAATATTTTAGAGGATAACACATGATAGGTCTAGGTTAGGTCTGGGATTTGCTCCCATCGGGCTCATACTTTCGCATATTTCTCGTACTTGTTGGCCAGATCCTGCGCCTTCTCACGTTTGGATCACGTAGTAATGTGGTACCTCGCTGAAACAGACCATTAAACCTGGTTTCGATCAATATTTTATAGGATAACGCATGTTAGGTCTATGATAGGTCTGGGATTTGCTCTCATCAGGCTCATACTTTTTCATATTTCTCATACTTGATGGCCATATCCTGGCCTTTTTCTGTTTTGGATCACGTAGTAATATGGTACCACACTGAAACAGTCGACTAAACCGGGTCTCGGTCAATATTTTAGAGGATAACGCATGTTAGGTCTAAGTTATGTCTGGGATTTGCACTCATCAGGCTCATACTTTCGCATATTTCCCATACTTGATGGCCAGATTCAGGGCTTTCTCTGGTTTGGATCACGTGGTAATGTGGTACCACGCTGAAAGAGACCATTAAACCTGGTTTCGATCAATATTTTAGAGGATAACGCATGTTAGGTCTATGTTAGATCCGGGATTTGCCCTCATCAGGCTCACACTTTCGCATTCTTCACATACCTGTTGAACAGATCCAGGGCTTTTTCTGGTTTGGATCACGTGGTAATGTGGTACCACACTGAAACAGTCAATTAAACCTAGTCTGGGTCAACATTTCAAAGGATAACACTTGTTAGGTCTAGGTTAGGCCTGGGATTTGCTCTCATCAGGCTCATACATTCGCATATTTCTCATACTTGATGGCCAAATCCTGGGCTTTTTCTGGTGTGGATCACGTAGTAATGTGGCACCACACTGAAACAGCCGACTAAACCTGGTCTCGATCAATATTTTAGAGGATAACGCATGTTAGGTCTAAGTTTGGTCTGGGATTTGCACTCATCAGGCTCATACTTTCGCATATTTCTCATACTTGTTGGCCAGATTCTGGGCTTTTTTTGGTTTGGATCACGTAGTAATGTGGTACCACACTGAAACAGTCGACTTAACCTGGTCTCGATCAATATTTTAGAGGATAACGCATGTTAGGTCTATGTTAGGTCTGGGATTTGCTCACATCAGGCTCATACATTCACATTTTCCGCATACTTGTTGAACAGATCCAGGGTTATTTCTGGTGTGGATCACGTAGTAATGTGGTGCCACACTGAAACAGTCGACTTAACCTGGTCTCGATCAATATTTTAGAGGATAACGCATGTTAGGTCTATGTTAGGTCTGGGATTTGCTCTCATCAGGCTCATACATTCACATTTTCCGCATACTTGTTGGCCAGATACTGGGCTTTTTCTGGTTTGGATCAAGTGGTAATGTGGTATCACACGGAAAGAGTCCATTAAACCTGCTTTCGATCAATAATTTAGAGGATAACACATGATAGATCTAGGTTAGGTCTGGGATTTCCACACATCAGGCTTATACTTTCGTATATTTGTCATACTTGATGGCCAGATTCTGGGCGTTTTTTGGTTCGGATCACGTTGCAATGTGGTACCACACTGAAACAGTCCATTAAACCTGGTTTCGATCAATATTTTAGAGGATAACGCATGTTAGGTCTATGTTAGGCCCGGGATTTGCCCTCATCAGGCTCACACTTTTGCATTCTTCACATACCTGTTGAACAGATCCAGGGTTATTTCTGGTGTGGATCACGTAGTAATGTGGTGCCACACTGAAACAGTCGACTTAACCTGGTCTCGATCAATATTTTAGAGTATAACGCATGTTAGGTCTATGTTAGGTCTGGGATTTGCTCTCATCAGGCTCATACATTCACATTTTCCGCATACTTGTTGGCCAGATACTGGGCTTTTTCTGGTTTGGATCAAGTGGTAATGTGGTATCACACGGAAAGAGTCCATTAAACCTGCTTTCGATCAATATTTTAGAGGATAACACATGATAGGTCTAGGTTAGGTCTGGGATTTGCTCCCATCGGGCTCATACTTTCGCATATTTCTCGTACTTGTTGGCCAGATCCTGCGCCTTCTCACGTTTGGATCACGTAGTAATGTGGTACCACACTGAAACAATCGACTAAACCTGATCACGATCAATATTTTAGAGGATGACGCTTGTTAGGTCTAGGTTAGGTCTGGGATTTGCTCCCATCAGGCTCATACATTCGCATATTTCTCATACTTGATGGCCAGATCCTGGGCTTTTTCTGGTTTGGGTCACGTAGTAATGTGGCACCACCCTGAAACAGTCGACTAAACCTGGTCAGGATCAATATTTTAGAGGATAACGCATGTTAGGTCTAGGTTAGGTCTGGGATTTGCTCTCATCAGGCTCATACATTCACATTTTCCGCATACTTGTTGGCCAGATCCTGGGCTTTTTCTGGTTTGGATCAAGTGGTAATGTGGCATCGCACGGAAAGAGTCGATTAAACCTGGTTTCGATCGATATTTTAGAGGATAACGCATGTTAGGTCTAGGTTACGTCTGGGATTTGCACTCATCAGGCTCATACTTTCGCATATTTCTCTTACTTGATGGCCAGATTCAGGGCTTTTTCAGGTTTGGATCACGTGGTAATGTGGTACCACACTGAAACAGTCAATTAAACCTAGTCTGGGTCAACATTTCAAAGGATAACTCATGTTAGGTCTAGGTTAGGTCTGGGATTTGCTCTCATCAGGCTCATACTTTCGCATGTTTCTCATACTTGCTGGCCAGATTCTGGGCTTTTTCTGGTTTGGATCATGTGGTAATGTGGCATCGCACGGAAAGAGTCGATTAAACCTGGTTTCGATCGATATTTTAGAGGATAACGCATGTTAGGTCTAGGTTAGGTCTGGGATTTGCACTCATCAGGCTCATACTTTCGCATATTTCTCATACTTGATGGCCAGAGTCAGGGCTTTTTCTGGTTTGGATCACGTGGTAATGTGGTACCACACTGAAACAGTCAATTAGACCTAGTCTGGGTCAACATTTCAACGGATAACTCATGCTAGGTCTAGGTTGTGTCTGGGATTTGCTCTCATCAGGCTCATACATTCGCATATTTCTCATACTTGATGGCCAGATCCTGGGCTTTTTCTGGTTTGGGTCACGTAGTAATGTGGTACCACCCTGAAACAGTCGACTAAATCTGGTCAGGATCAATATTTTAGAGGATAACGCATGTTACGTCTAGGTTAGGTCTGGGATTTGCTCTCATCAGGCTCATACATTCGCATATTTCTCATACTTGATGGCCAGATCCTCGGCTTTTTCTGGTTTGGGTCACGTAGTAATGTGGTACCACCCTGAAACAGTCGACTAAACCTGGTCAGGATCAATATTTTAGAGGATAACGCATGTTAGGTCTAGGTTAGGTCTGGGATTTGCACTCGTCAGGCTCATACTTTCGCATATTTCTCATACTTGTTGGCCAGATTCTGGGCTTTTTTTGGTTTGGATCACGTGGTAATGTGGTACCACCCTGAAACAGTCGACTAAACCTGGTCACGATCAATATTTTAGAGGATAACGCATGTTAGGTCTATGTTAGGTCTGGGATTTGCTCTCATCAGGCTCATACATTCACATTTTCCGCATACTTGTTGGCCAGATCCTGGGCTTTTTCTGGTTTGGATCAAGTGGTAATGTGGCATCACACGGAAAGAGTCCATTAAACCTGGTTTCGATCAATATTTTAGAGGATAACACATGATAGGTCTAGGTTTGGTCTGGGATTTGCACACATCAGGCTCATACTTTCGCATATTTCTCATACTTGATGGCCAGATTCTGGCCTTTTTTTGGCTCGGAGCACGTTGCAATGTGGTACCACACTGAAACAGTCAATTAGACCTAGTCTGGGTCAACATTTCAAAGGATAACTCATGTTAGGTCTAGGTTAGGTCTGGGATTTGCTCTCATCAGGCTCATACTTTCGCATGTTTCTCATACTTGCTGGCCAGATTCTGGGCTTATTCTGGTTTGGATCAAGTGGTAATGTGGCATCGCACGGAAAGAGTCGATTAAACCTGGTCACGATCAATATTTTAGAGGATAACGCATGTTAGGTCTATGTTAGGTCTGGGATTTGCTCTCATCAGGCTCATACATTCACATTTTCCGCATACTTGTTGGCCAGATCCTGGGCTTTTTCTGGTTTGGATCAAGTGGTAATGTGGCATCACACGGAAAGAGTCTATTAAACCTGGTTTCGATCAATATTTTAGAGGATAACACATGATAGGTCTAGGTTAGGTCTGGGATTTGCACACATCAGGCTCATACTTTCGCATATTTCTCATACTTGATGGCCAGATCCTGGGCTTTTTCTGGTGTGGATCACGTAGTAATGTGGTACCACACTGAAACAGTCGACTAAACCTGGTCTCGATCAATATTTTAGAGGATAACGCATGTTAGGTCTAAGTTAGGTCTGGGATTTGCTCTCATCAGGCTCATACTTTCGCATATTTCTCATACTTGATGACCAGATCCTGGCCCTTTTCTGGTTTCGATCACGTAGTAATGTGGTACCACACTGAAACAGTCGACTAAACCTGGTCTCGGTCAATATTTTAGGGGATAACGCATGTTAGGTCTAGGTTAGGTCTGGGATTTGCTCTCCTCAGGCTCATACTTTCGCATATTTCTCGTACTTGTTGGCCAGATCCTGCGCCTTCTCTGGTTTGGATCACGTAGTAATGTGGTACCACACTGAAACAGTCAATTAAACCTAGTCTGGGTCAACATTTCAAAGGATAACACTCGTTAGGTCTAGGTTAGGTCTGGGATTTGCTCTCATCAGGCTCATACATTCGCATATTTCTCATACTTGATGGCCAGATCCTGGGCTTTTTCTGGTGTGGATCACGTAGTAATGTGGTACCACACTGAAACAGTCGACTAAACCTGGTCTCGATCAATATTTTAGAGGATAACGCATGTTAGGTCTAAGTTAGGTCTGGGATTTGCTCTCATCAGGCTCATACTTTCGCATATTTCTCATACTTGATGGCCAGATTCAGGGCTTTCTCTGGTTTGGATCACGTGGTAATGTGGTACCACGCTGAAACAGACCATTATACCTGGTTTCGATCAATATTTTAGAGGATAACGCATGTTAGGTCTATGTTAGATCCGGGATTTGCCCTCATCAGGCTCACACTTTCGCATTCTTCACATACCTGTTGAACAGATCCAGGGCTTTTTCTGGTTTGCATCACGTGGTAATGTGGTACCACACTGAAACAGTCAATTAAACCTAGTCTGGGTCAACATTTCAAAGGATAACACTTGTTAGGTCTAGGTTAGGTCTGGGATTTGCTCTCATCAGGCTCATACATTCGCATATTTCCCATACTTGATGGCCTGATCCTAGGCTTTTTCTGGTGTGGATCACGTAGTAATGTGGTACCACACTGGAACAGTCGACTAAACCTGGTCTCGATCAATATTTTAGTGGATAACGCATGTTAGGTCTAAGTTTGGTCTGGGATTTGCACTCATCAGGCTCATACTTTCGCATATTTCTCATACTTGATGGCCAGATTCTGGTTTTTTTTGGTTTGGATCACGTAGTAATGTGATACCACACTGAAACAGTCGACTTAACCTGGTCACGATCAATATTTTAGAGGATAACGCATGTTAGGTCTATGTTAGGCCCGGGATTTGCCCTCATCAGGCTCACACTGTTGCATTCTTCACATACCTGTTGAACAGATCCAGGGTTATTTCTGGTGTGGATCACGTAGTAATGTGGTGCCACACTGAAACAGTCGACGAAACCTGGTCTCGGTCAATATTTTAGAGGATATCGCATGTTAGGTCTATGTTAGGTCTGGGATTTGCTCTCATCAGGCTCATACATTCACATTTTCCGCAGTACTTGTTGGCCAGATCCTGGGCTTTTTCTGGTTTGGATCAAGTGGTATTGTGGTATCACACGGAAAGAGTCCAGTAAACCTGCTTTCGATCAATATTTTAGAGGATAACACATGATAGGTCTAGGTTAGGTCTGGGATTTCCACACATCAGGCTCATACTTTCGCATATTTCTCATACTTGATGGCCAGATTCTGGGCTTTTTTTGGTTCGGATCACGTTGCAATGTGGTACCACACTGAAACAGTCCATTTAACCTGGTTTCGATCAATATTTTAGAGGATAACGCATCTTAGGTCTTGGTTAGGCCTTGGATTTGCCCTCATCAGGCTCACACGTTCGCATTCTTCACATACCTGGTGAACAGATCGTGGGTCTTTTCTGGTTTGCAGCACGTGGTAATGTGGTAGCACACTGAAACAGATAATTATGCCTGGTTTCTATCAATATTTTAGAGCATAACACATGTTAGGTCTAGGTTAGGTCTGGGATTTGCTATCATCATGCTCATACTTTCGCATATTTCTCATTCTTGTTGTCCAGATCCTGGGTTTTCACTGGTTTGGATCACACAGTAATACGGTACCACACTGAAACAGTCGATTAAATCTGGTTTCGATCGATATTTTAGAGGATAACACATGTTAGGTCTAGGTTAGTCTGGGATTTGCTATCATCATGCTCATTCTTTCGCATATTTCTCATTCTTGTTGTCCAGATCCTGGGCTTTCACTGGTTTGGATCACACAGTAATATGGTACCACACTGAAACAGTCGATTAAATCTGGTTTCGATCAATATTTTAGAGGATAACGCATCTTAGGTCTTGGTTAGGCCTTGGATTTGCCCTCATCAGGCTCACACGTTCGCATTCTTCACATACCTGGTGAACAGATCGTGGGTCTTTTCTGGTTTGCAGCACGTGGTAATGTGGTAGCACACTGAAACAGATAATTATGCCTGGTTTCTATCAATATTTTAGAGCATAACACATGTTAGGTCTAGGTTAGGTCTGGGATTTGCTATCATCATGCTCATACTTTCGCATATTTCTCATTCTTGTTGTCCAGATCCTGGGTTTTCACTGGTTTGGATCACACAGTAATACGGTACCACACTGAAACAGTCGATTAAATCTGGTTTCGATCGATATTTTAGAGGATAACACATGTTAGGTCTAGGTTAGTCTGGGATTTGCTATCATCATGCTCATTCTTTCGCATATTTCTCATTCTTGTTGTCCAGATCCTGGGCTTTCACTGGTTTGGATCACACAGTAATATGGTACCACACTGAAACAGTCGATTAAATCTGGTTTCGATCAATATTTTAGAGGATAACGCATCTTAGGTCTTGGTTAGGCCTTGGATTTGCCCTCATCAGGCTCACACGTTCGCATTCTTCACATACCTGGTGAACAGATCGTGGGTTTTTTCTGGTTTGCAGCACGTGGTAATGTGGTAGCACACTGAAGCAGACAATTATGCCTGGTTTCTATCAATATTTTAGAGCATAACACATGTTAGGTCTAGGTTAGGTCTGGGATTTACTATCATCATGCTCATACTTTCGCATATTTCTCATACTTGATGGCCAGATCCAGGCCTTTTTCTGGTTTGGATCTCGTAGTAATGTGGTACCACACTGAAACAGTCGACTAAACCTGGTCTCGGTCAATATTTTAGAGGATAACACATGTTAGGTCTAGGTTAGGTCTGCGATTTGCACTCATCAGGCTCATACTTTCGCATATTTCTCATACTTGTTGGCCAGATTCTGGGCTTTTTTTGGTTTGGATCACGTAGTAATGTGGTACCACACTGGAACATTCGACTAAACCTGGTCACGATCAATATTTGAGAGGATAACGCATGTTAGGTCTATGTTAGGCCCGGGATTTGCCCTCATCAGGCTCACACTTTTGCATTCTTCACATACCTGTTGAACAGATCCAGGGTTATTTCTGGTGTGGATCACGTAGTAATGTGGTACCACACTGAAACAGTCGACTAAACCTGGTCTCGGTCAATATTTTAGAGGATATCGCATGTTAGGTCTATGTTAGGTCTGGGATTTGCTCTCATCAGGCACATACATTCACATTTTCCGCATACTTGTTGGCCAGATCCTGGGCTTTTTCTGGTTTGGATCTAGTGGTAATGTGGTATCTCACGGAAAGAGTCCATTAAACCTGGTTTCGATCAATATTTTAGAGGATAACGCATGATAGGTCTAGGTTAAGTCTGGGATTTGCTCTCATCGGGCTCATACTTTCGCATATTTCTCGTACTTGTTGGCCAGATCCTGCGCCTTCTCTGGTTTGGATCACGTAGTAATGTGGTACCACACTGAAACAGTCGACTAAACCTGGTCACGATCAATATTTTAGAGGATAACGCATGTTAGGTCTAGGTTAGGTCTGGGATTTGCTCTCATCAGGCTCATACATTCACATTTTCCGCATACTTGTTGGCCATATCCTGGGCTTTTTCTGGTTTGGATCAAGTGGTAATGTGGCATCGCACGGAAAGAGTCGATTAAACCTAGTTTCGATCGATATTTTAGAGGATAACGCATGTTAGGTCTAGGTTAGGTCTGGGATTTGCACTCATCAGGCTCATACTTTCGCATATTTCTCATACTTGATGGCCAGATTCAGGGCTTTTTCTGGTTTGGATCACGTGGTAATGTGGTACCACACTGAAACAGTCAATTAAACCTAGTCTGGGTCAACATTTCAAAGGATAACTCATGTTAGGTCTAGGTTAGGTCTGGGATTTGCTCTCATCAGGCTCATACTTTCGCATGTTTCTCATACTTGCTGGCCAGATTCTGGGCTTTTTTTAGTTTGCATCACGCAGTAATGTGGTACCACACTGAAAAAGACCATTAGACCTGGTTTCGATCAATATTTTAGAGGATAACACATGTTGGGTCTAGGTTAGGCCTTGGATTTGCACTCATCAGGGTCATACATTCACATTTTCCGCATACTTGTTGGCCAGATCCTGGGCTTTTTCTGGTTTGGAACAAGTGGTAATGTGGCATCACACGGAAAGAGTCCATTAAACCTGGTTTCGATCAATATTTTAGAGGATAACACATGATAGGTCTAGGTTAGGTCTGGGATTTGCACACATCAGGCTCATACTTTCGCATATTTCTCATACTTGATGGCCAGATTCTGGCCTTTCTTTGGTTCGGATCACCTTGCAATGTGGTACCACACTGAAACAGTCAATTAGACCTAGTCTGGGTCAACATTTCAAAGGATAACTCTTGTTACGTCTAGGTTAGGTCTGGGATTTGCTCCCATCAGGCTCATACGTTCGCATATTTCTCATACTTGATGGCCAGATCCTGGGCTTTTTCTGGTTTGGGTCACGTAGTAATGTGGTACCACCCTGAAACAGTCGACTAAACCTGGTCAGGATCAATATTTTAGAGGATAACGCATGTTAGGTCTATGTTAGGTCTGGGATTTGCTCTCATCAGGCTCATACATTCACATTTTCCGCATACTTGTTGGCCAGATCCTGGGCTTTTTCTGGTTTGGATCAAGTGGTAATGTGGCATCACACGGAAAGAGTCTATTAAACCTGGTTTCAATCAATATTTTAGAGGATAACACATGATAGGTCTAGGTTAGGTCTGGGATTTGCACACATCAGGCTCATACTTTCGCATATTTCTCATACTTGATGGCCAGATTCTGGGCTTTTTTTGGTTCGGATCACGTTGCAATGTGGTACCACACTGAAACAGTCCACTAAACTTGGTTTCGATCAATATTATAGAGGATAACGCATCTTAGGTCTTGGTTAGCCCTTGGATTTGCCCTCATCAGGCACACACGTTCGCATTCTTCACATACTTGGTGAACAGATCGTGGGTTTTTTCTGGTTTGCAGCATGTGGTAATGTGGTAGCACACTGAAACAGACAATTATGCCTGGTTTCTATCAATATTTTAGAGCATAACACATGTTAGGTCTAGGTTAGGTCTGGGATTTGCTATCATCATGCTCATACTTTCGCATATTTCTCATTCTTGTTGTCCAGATCCTGGGCTTTCACTGGTTTGGAGCACACAGTAATATGGTACCACACTGAAACAGTCGATTAAATCTGGTTTCGATCAATATTTTAGAGGATAACGCATCTTAGGTCTTGGTTAGGCCTTGGATTTGCCCTCATCAGGCTCACACGTTCGCATTTTTCACATACCTGGTGAACAGATCGTGGGTTTTTTCTGGTTTGCAGCACGTGGTAATGTGGTAGCACACTGAAGCAGACAATTATGCCTGGTTTCTATCAATATTTTAGAGCATAACACATGTTAGGTCTAGGTTATGTCTGGGATTTACTATCATCATGCTCATACTTTCGCATATTTCTCATACTTGATGGCCAGATTCAGGGCTTTTTCTGGTTTGGATCACGTGGTAATGTGGTACCACACTGAAACACTCAATTAAACCTAGTCTGGGTCAACATTTCAAAGGATAACTCATGTTAGGTCTAGGTTAGGTCTGGGATTTGCTCTCATCAGGCTCATACTTTCGCATGTTTCTCATACTTGCTGGCCAGATTCTGGGCTTTTTTTAGTTTGCATCACGCAGTAATGTGGTACCACACTGAAAAAGACCATTAGACCTGGTTTCGATCAATATTTTAGAGGATAACACATGTTGGGTCTAGGTTAGGCCTTGGATTTGCACACATCAGGGTCATACTTTCACATTCTTCACATACTTGTTGAACAGAACCCGGGTTTTTTCTGGTTTGGATCACGTAGCAATGCGGTACCACACTGAAACAGCCCATTAAACCTGGTTTCGTTCAATATGTTAGAGGATAACGCATGTTAGGTCTATGTTAGGTCCGGGATTTGCCCTCATCAGGCTCACACTTTCGCATATTTCTCATACTTGATGGCCAGATTCAGGGCTTTTTCTGGTTTGGATCACGTGGTAATGTGGTACCACACTGAAACAGTCAATTAGACCTAGTCTGGGTCAACATTTCAAAGGATGACTCTTGTTACGTCAAGGTTAGGTCTGGGATTTGCTCCCATCAAGCGCATACATTCGCATATTTCTCATACTTGATGGCCAGATCCTGGGCTTTTTCTGGTTTGGGTCACGTAGTAATGTGGTACCACCCTGAAACAGTCGACTAAACCTGGTCAGGATCAATATTTTAGAGGATAACGCATGTTAGGTCTAGGTTAGGTCTGGGATTTGCACTCATCAGGCTCATACTTTCGCATATTTCTCATACTTGTTGGCCAGATTCTGGGCTTTTTTTGGTTTGGATCACGTGGTAATGTGGTACCACCCTGAAACAGTCGACTAAACCTGGTCACGATCAATATTTTAGAGGATAACGCATGTTAGGTCTATGTTAGGTCTGGGATTTGCTCTCATCAGGCTCATACATTCACATTTTCCGCAGTACTTGTTGGCCAGATCCTGGGCTTTTTCTGGTTTGGATCAAGTGGTAATGTGGTATCACACGGAAAGAGTCCATTAAACCTGCTTTCGATCAATATTTTAGAGGATAACACATGATAGGTCTAGGTTAGGTCTGGGATTTCCACACACCAGGCTCATACTTTCGCATATTTCTCATACTTGATGGCCAGATTCTGGGCTTTTTTTGGTTCGGATCACGTTGCAATGTGGTACCACACTGAAACAGTCAATTAGACCTAGTCAGGGTCAACATTTCAAAGGATAACTCTTGTTACGTCTAGGTTAGGTCTGGGATTTGCTCCCATCAGGCTCATACATTCGCATATTTCTCATACTTGATGGCCAGATCCTGGGCTTCTTCTGGTTTGGGTCACGTAGTAATGTGGTACCACCCTGAAACAGTCGACTAAACTTGGTCAGGATCAATATTTTAGAGGATAACGCATGTTAGGTCTAGGTTAGGTCCGGGATTTGCACTCATCAGGCTCATACTTTCGCATATTTCTCATACTTGTTGGGCAGATTCTGGGCTTTTTTTAGTTTGGATCACGTAGTAATGTGGTACCACCCTGAAACAGTCGACTAAACCTGGTCACGATCAATATTTTAGAGGATAACGCATGTTAGGTCTATGTTAGGTCTGGGATTTGCTCTCATCAGGCTCATACATTCACATTTTCCGCATACTTGTTGGCCAGATCCTGGGCTTTTTCTGGTTTGGATCAAGTGGTAATGTGGCATCACACGGAAAGAGTCTATTAAACCTGGTTTCGATCAATATTTTAGAGGATAATACATGATAGGTCTAGGTTAGGTCTGGGATTTGCACACATCAGGCTCATACTTTCGCATATTTCTCATACTTGATGGCCAGATTCTGGGCTTTTTTTGGTTCGGATCACGTTGCAATGTGGTACCACACTGAAACAGTCCATTAAACTTGGTTTCGATCAATATTATAGAGGATAACGCATCTTAGGTCTTGGTTAGCCCTTGGATTTGCCCTCATCAGGCACACAGGTTCGCATTCTTCACATACCTGGTGAACAGATCGTGGGTTTTTTCTGGTTTGCAGCATGTGGTAATGTGGTAGCACACTGAAACAGACAATTATGCCTGGTTTCTATCAATACTTTAGAGCATAACACATGTTAGGTCTAGGTTAGGTCTGGGATTTGCTGTCATCATGGCTCATACTTTCGCATATTTCTCATCCTTGTTGTCCAGATCCTGGGCTTTCACTGGTTTGGATCACACAGTAATATGGTACCACACTGAAACAGTCGATTAAACCTGGTTTCGATCGATATTTTAGAGGATAACGCTTGTTAGGTCTAGGTTAGGCCTGTGATTTGCACTCATCAGGCTCATACTTTCGCATATTTCTCATACTTGATGACCAGATCCTGGCCCTTTCCTGGTTTGGATCACGTAGTAATGTGGTACCACACTGAAACAGTCGACTAAACCTGGTCTCGGTCAATATTTTAGGGGATAACGCATGTTAGGTCTAGGTTAGGTCTGGGATTTGCTCTCCTCAGGCTCATACTTTCGCATATTTCTCGTACTTGTTGGCCAGATCCTGCGCCTTCTCTGGTTTGGATCACGTAGTAATGTGGTACCACACTGAAACAGTCGACTAAACCTGGTCACGATCAATATTTTAGAGGATAACGCATGTTAGGTCTAGGTTAGTTCTGGGATTTGCTCTCATCATGCTCATACTTTCGCATATTTCTCATTCTTGTTGGCCAGATCCTGGGCTTTCACTGGTTTGGATCACGTAGATATGTGGTACCACACTGAAACAGTAAATTAAACCTGGTCTCGATCAATATTTTAGAGGATAACACATGTTAGGTCTATGTTAGGTCTGGGATTTGCACTCATCAGGCTCATACTTTCGCATATTTCTCATACTTGATGGCCAGATTCAGGGCTTCTTCTGATTTGGATCACGTAGTAATATGGTACCACACTGAAACAGTCGACTAAACCTGGTTTCGATCGATATTTTAGAGGATAACGCATGTTAGGGCTATGTTAGGTCTGGGATTTGCACTCATCAGGCTCATACTTTCGCATATTTCTCATACTTGATGGCCAGATGCTGGGCCTTTTTTGGTTTCAATCACGTAGTAATGTGGTACCACGCTGAATCAGACCATTAAACCTGGTTTCGATCAATATTTTATAGGATGACGCATGTTAGGTCTATGTTAGGTCTGGGATTTGCTCTCATCAGGCTCATACTTTCGCATATTTCTCATACTTGATGGCCAGATTCAGGGCTTTTTCTGGTTTGGACCACGTGGTAATGTGGTACCACACTGAAACAGTCAATTAAACCTAGTCTGGGTCAACATTTCAAAGGATAACACTTGTTAGGTCTAGGTTAGGTCTGGGATTTGCTCTCATCAGGCTCATACATTCGCATATTTCTCATACTCGATTGCCAGATCCTGGGCTTTTTCTGGTGTGGATCACGTAGTAATGTGGTACCACAGTGAAACTGTCGA
This sequence comes from Colletes latitarsis, assembly GCF_051014445.1. NCBI lineage: Eukaryota > Metazoa > Arthropoda > Insecta > Hymenoptera > Colletidae > Colletes > Colletes latitarsis. Next base: position 16,655,606 of record NW_027488365.1, read on the forward strand.
CTAAACCTGGTCTCGGTCAATAGTTTAGAGGATAACGCATGTTAGGTCTAAGTTAGGTCTGGGATTTGCACTCATCAGGCTCATACTTTCGCATATTTCTCATACTTGTTGGCCAGATTCTGGGCTTTTTTTGGTTTGGATCACGTAGTAATGTGGTACCACACTGAAACAGTCGACTAAACCTGGTCACGTTCAATATTTTAGAGGATAACGCATGTTAGGTCTAGGATAGGTCTGGGATTTGCTCTCATCATGCTCATACTTTCGCATATTTCTCATTCTTGTTGTCCAGATCCCGGGATTTCACTGGTTTGGATCACACAGTAATATGGTACCACACTGCAACAGTCGACTAAACCTGGTCACGATAAATATTTAGAGGATAACGCATGCTAGGTCTATGTTAGGCCCGGGATTTGCCCTCATCAGGCTCACACTTTTGCATTCTTCACATACCTGTTGAACAGATCCAGGGTTATTTCTGGTTTGGATCACGTAGTAATGTGGTACCACACTGAAACAGTCGACTAAACCTGGTCTCGGTCAATATTTTAGAGGATAACGCATGTTAGGTCTAGGTTAGGTCTGGGATTTGCTCTCATCAGGCTCATACTTTCGCATATTTCTCGTACTTGTTGGCCAGATCCTGCGCCTTTTCTGGTTTGGATCACGTAGTAATGTGGTACCACACTGAAACAGTCGACTAAACCTGGTCACGTTCAATATTTTAGAGGATAACGCATGTTAGGTCTAGGATAGGTCTGGGATTTGCTCTCATCATGCTTATACTTTCGCATATTTCTCATTCTTGTTGGCCAGATCCTGGGCTTTCACTGGTTTGGATCACGTAGTTATGTGGTACCACACTGAAACGGTCAAATTAAACCTGGTCTGGATCAATATTTTAGAGGATAACACATGTTAGGTCTAGGTTAGGGCTGGGATTTGCACTCATCAGGCACATACTTTCGCATATTTCTCATACTTGGTGGCCAGATTCAGGGCTTTTTCTGGTTTGGAACACGTGATAATGTGGTACCACACGGAAACAGACCATTAAACCGGGTTTCGATCAATATTTTACAGGATAACACATGTTGGGTCTAGGTTAGGCCTTGGATTTGCACTCATCAGGGTCATACATTCACATTTTCCGCATACTTGTTGGCCAGATCCTGTGCTTTTTCTGGTTTGGATCACGTAGTAATGTGGTACCACATTGAAACAGTCGACTAAACCTGGTTTCGGTCAATATTTTAGAGGATAACGCATGTTAGGTCTAGGTTAGGTCTGGGATTTGCACTCATCAGGCTCATACTTTCGCAAATTTCTCATACTTCTTGGCCAGATTCTGGGCTTTTTTTGGTTTGGATCACGCAGTAATGTGGTACCACACTGAAACAGTCGACTAAACCTGGTCACGATCAATATTTTAGTGGATAACGCATGTTAGGTCTATGTTAGGTCCGGAATTTGCCCTCATCAGGCTCATGCATTAACATTTTCCGCATACTTGTTGGCCAGATCCTGGGCTTTTTCTGGTTTGGATCAAGTGGTAATGTGGTATCACACTGAAACAGTCCATTAAACCTGGTTTCGGTCAATATTTTAGAGGATAACGCATGTTGGGTCTAGGTTAGGTCTGGGATTTGCACTCATCAGGCTCATACTTTCGCATATTTCTCATACTTCTTGGCCAGATGCTGGGCCTTTTTTGGTTTCAATCACGTAGTAATGTGGTACCACGCTGAATCAGACCATTAAACCTGGTTTCGATCAATATTTTAGAGGATAACGCATGTTAGGTCTAGGTTAGGTCTGGGATTTGCTCTCATCAGGCTCATACTTTCGCATATTTCTCGTACTTGATGACCAGATCCTGGCCTCTTTCTGGTTTGGATCACGTAGTAATGTGGTACCACACTGAAACAGTCGACTAACCCTGGTCTCGGTCAATATTTTAGAGGATAACCAATGTTAGGTCTAGGTTAGGTCTGGGATTTGCACTCATCAGGCTCATACTTTCGCATATTTCTCATACTTGTTGGCCAGATTCTGGGCTTTTTTTGGCTTGGATCACGTAGTAATGTGGTACCACACTGGAACAGTCGATTAAACCTGGTTTAGATCAATATTTTAGAGGATAACGCATGTTAGGTCTATGTTAGGTCTGGGATTTGCTCTCATCAGGCTCATGCATTAACATTTTCCGCATACTTGTTGGCCAGATCCTGGGCTTTTTCTGGTTTGGATCAAGTGGTAATGTGGTATCACACTGAAACAGTCCATTAAACCTGGTTTCGATCAATATTTTAGAGGATAGCGCATGTTAGGTCTATGTTAGGTCTGGGATTTGCTCTCATCAGGCTCATACTTTCGCATATTTCTCATACTTGTTGGCCAGATTCTGGGCTTTTTTTGGCTTGGAGCACGTAGAAATGTGGTACCACACTGAAACTGTCCATTAAACCTCGTTTCGATCAATATTTTAGAGGATAACGCATGTCAGGTCTATGTTAGCTCTGGGATTTGCACTCATCAGGCTCATACTTTCGCATATTTCTCATACTTGATGGCCGGATTCAGGGCTTTTTCTGGTTTGGATCACGTGGTAATGTGGTACCACGCTGAAACAGACCATTAAACCTGGTTTCGATCAATATTTTAGAGGATAACGCATGTTAGGTCTATGTTAGATCCGGGATTTGCCCTCATCAGGCTCACACTTTCGCATTCTTCACATACCTGTTGAGCAGATCCAGGGCTTTTTCTGGTTTGGATCACGTGGTAATGTGGTACCACACTGAAACAGTCAATTAAACCTAGTCTGGGTCAACATTTCAAAGGATAACACTTGTTAGGTCTAGGTTAGGTCTGGGATTTGCTCTCATCAGGCTCATACATTCGCATATTTCTCATACTCGATGGCCAGATCCTGGGCTCTTTCTGGTGTGGATCACGTAGTAATGTGGTACCACACTGAAACAGTCGACTAAACCTGGTCTCGGTCAATATTTTAGAGGATAACGCATGTTAGGTCTAAGTTAGGTCTGGGATTTGCACTCATCAGGCTCATACTTTCGCATATTTCTCATACTTGTTGGCCAGATTCTGGGCTTTTTTTGGTTTGGATCACGTAGTAATGTGGTACCACACTGAAACAGTCGACTAAACCTGGTCACGATAAATATTTAGAGGATAACGCATGCTAGGTCTATATTAGGCCCGGGATTTGCCCTCATCAGGCTCACACTTTTGCATTCTTCACATACCTGTTGAACAGATCCAGGGTTATTTCTGGTTTGGATCACGTAGTAATGTGGTACCACACTGAAACAGTCGACTAAACCTGGTCTCGGTCAATATTTTAGAGGATATCGCATGTTAGGTCTATGTTAGGTCTGGGATTTGCTCTCATCAGGCACATACATTCACATTCTCCGCATACTTGTTGGCCAGATCCTGGGCTTTTTCTGGTTTGGATCAAGTGGTAATGTGGTATCACACGGAAAGAGTCCATTAAACCTGGTTTCGATCAATATTTTAGAGGATAACACATGATAGGTCTAGGTTTGGTCTGGGATTTGCTTCCATCAGGCTCATACATTCGCATATTTCTCATACTCGATGGCCAGATCCTGGGCTTTTTCTGGTGTGGATCACGTAGTAATGTGGTACCACACTGAAACAGTCGACTAACCCTGGTCTCGGTCAATATTTTAGAGGATAACGCATGTTAGGTCTAGGTTAGGTCTGGGATTTGCACTCATCAGGCTCATGCATTAACATTTTCCGCATACTTGTTGGCCAGATCCTGGGCTTTTTCTGGTTTGGATCAAGTGGTAATGTGGTATCACACTGAAACAGTCCATTAAACCTGGTTTCGATCAATATTTTAGAGGATAGCGCATGTTAGGTCTATGTTAGGTCTGGGATTTGCTCTCATCAGGCTCATACTTTCGCATATTTCTCATACTTGATGGCCAGATCCTGGCCTTTTTCTGTTTTGGATCACGTAGTAATATGGTACCACACTGAAACAGTCGACTAAACCTGGTCTCGGTCAATATTTTAGAGGATAACGCATGATAGGTCTAGGTTAGGTCTGGGATTTGCACTCATCAGGCTCATACTTTCGCATATTTCTCATACTTGTTGGCCAGATTCTGGGCCTTTTTTGGCTTGGATCACGTAGTAATGTGGTACCACACTGAAACTGTCCATTAAACCTCGTTTCGATCAATATTTTAGAGGATAACGCATGTTAGGTCTATGTTAGGTCTGGGATTTGCACTCATCAGGCTCATACTTTCGCATATTTCTCATACTTGATGGCCAGATTCAGGGCTTTTTCTGGTTTGGATCACGTGGTAATGTGGTACCACGCTGAAACAGACCATTAAACCTGGTTTCGATCAATATTTTAGAGGATAACGCATGTTAGGTCTATGTTAGGTCTGGGATTTGCACTCATCAGGCTCATACTTTCGCATATTTCTCATACTTGATGGCCAGATTCAGGGCTTTTTCTGGTTTGGATCACGTGGTAATGTGGAACCACACTGAAACAGTCAATTAAACCTAGTCTGGGTCAACATTTCAAAGGATAACACTTGTTAGGTCTAGGTTAGGTCTGGGATTTGCTCTCATCAGGCTCATACATTCGCATCTTTCTCATACTCGATGGCCAGATCCTGGGCTTTTTCTGGTGTGGATCACGTAGTAATGTGGTACCACACTGAAACAGTCGACTAAACCTGGTCACGATCAATATTTTAGAGGGTAACGCATGTTAGGTCTAGGTTAGGTCTGGGATTTGCTCTCATCATGCTCATACTTTCGCATATTTCTCATTCTTGTTGGCCAGATCCTGGGCTTTCACTGGTTAGGATCACGTAGTTATGTGGTACCACACTGAAACAGTCAAATTAAACCTGGTTTCGATCAATATTTTAGAGGATAGCGCATGTTAGGTCTATGTTAGGTCTGGGATTTGCTCTCATCAGGCTCATACTTTCGCATATTTCTCATACTTGTTGGCCAGATTCTGGGCTTTTTTTGGCTTGGAGCACGTAGAAATGTGGTACCACACTGAAACTGTCCATTAAACCTCGTTTCGATCAATATTTTAGAGGATAACGCATGTCAGGTCTATGTTAGGTCTTGGATTTGCACTCATCACGGTCATACTTTCGCATATTTCTCATACTTGATGGCCAGATTCAGGGCTTTTTCTGGTTTGGATCACGTGGTAATGTGGTACCACGCTGAAGCAGACCATTAAACCTGGTTTCGATCAATATTTTAGAGGATAACGCATGTTAGGTCTAGGTTAGGTCTGGGATTTGCTCTCATCAGGCTCATACTTTCGCATATTTCTCGTACTTGCTGGCCAGATCCTGCGCCTTTTCTGGTTTGGATCACGTAGTAATGTGGTACCACACTGAAACAGTCGACTAAACCTGGTCACGTTCAATATTTTAGAGGATAACGCATGTTAGGTCTAGGATAGGTCTGGGACTTGCTCTCATCATGCTCATACTTTCGCATATTTCTCACTCTTGTTGGCCAGATCCTGGGCTTTCACTGGTTTGGATCACGTAGTTATGTGGTACCACACTGAAACGGTCAAATTAAACCTGGTCTGGATCAATATTTTAGAGGATAACACATGTTAGGTCTAGGTTAGGTCTGGGATTTGCACTCATCAGGCTCATACTTTCGCATATTTCTCATACTTGGTGGCCAGATTCTGGGCTTTTTTTGGCTTGGAGCACGTAGAAATGTGGTACCACACTGAAACTGTCCATTAAACCTCGTTTCGATCAATATTTTAGAGGATAACGCATGTCAGGTCTATGTTAGGTCTGAGATTTGCACTCATCAGGCTCATACTTTCGCATATTTCTCATACTTGATGGCCAGATTCAGGGCTTTTTCTGGTTTTGATCACGTGGTAATGTGGTACCACGCTGAAACAGACCATTAAACCTGGTTTCGATCAATATTTTAGAGGATAACGCATGTTAGGTCTATGTTAGATCCGGGATTTGCCCTCATCAGGCTCACACTTTCGCATTCTTCACATACCTGTTGAGCAGATCCAGGGCTTTTTCTGGTTTGGATCACGTGGTAATGTGGTACCACACTGAAACAGTCAATTAAACCTAGTCTGGGTCAACATTTCAAAGGATAACACTTGTTAGGTCTAGGTTAGGTCTGGGATTTGCTCTCATCAGGCTCATACATTCGCATATTTCTCATACTCGATGGCCAGATCCTGGGCTTTTTTTGGCTTGGAGCACGTAGAAATGTGGTACCACACTGAAACTGTCCATTAAACCTGGTTCCGATCAATATTTTAGAGGATAACACATGTTAGGTCTATGTTAGATCTGGGATTTGCTCTCATCAGGCTCATACATTCGCATATTTCTCATACTCGGTGGCCAGATCCTGGGCTTTTTCTGGTGTGGATCACGTGGTAATGTGGTACCACACTGAAACAGTCGACTAAACCTGGTCACGATCAATATTTTAGAGGATAACGCATGTTAGGTCTAGGTTAGGTCTGGGATTTGCTCTCATCATGCTCATACTTTCGCATATTTCTCATTCTTGTTGGCCAGATCCTGGGCTTTCACTGGTTTGGATCACGTAGTTATGTGGTACCACACTGAAACAGTCAAATTAAACCTGGTTTCGATCAATATTTTAGAGGATAGCGCATGTTAGGTCTAGGTTAGGTCTGGGATTTGCTCTCATCAGGCTCATACTTTCGCATATTTCTCATACTTGTTGGCCAGATTCTGGGCTTTTTTTGGCTTGGAGCACGTAGAAATGTGGTACCACACTGAAACTGTCCATTAAACCTCGTTTCGATCAATATTTTAGAGGATAACGCATGTCAGGTCTATGTTAGGTCTGGGATTTGCACTCATCAGGCTCATACTTTCGCATATTTCTCATACTTGATGGCCAGATTCAGGGCTTTTTCTGGTTTGGATCACGTAGAAATGTGGTACCACACTGAAACTGTCCATTAAACCTCGTTTCGATCAATATTTTAGAGGATAACGCATGTTAGGTCTAGGTTAGGTCTGGGATTTGCTCTCATCAGGCTCATACATTCGCATATTTCTCATACTCGATGGCCAGATCCTGGGCTTTTTCTGGTGTGGATCACGTAGTAATGTGGTACCATACTGAAACAGTCGACTAAACGTGGTCACGTTCAATATTTTAGAGGATAACGCATGTTAGGTCTAGGATAGGTCTGGGATTTGCTCTCATCATGCTCATACTTTCGCATATTTCTCATTCTTGTTGGCCAGATCCTGGGCTTTCACTGGTTTGGATCACGTAGTTATGTGGTACCACACTGAAACGGTCAAATTAAACCTGGTCTGGATCAATATTTTAGAGGATAACACATGTTAGGTCTAGGTTAGGTCTGGGATTTGCACACATCAGGCTCATACTTTCGCATATTTCTCATACTTGGTGGCCAGATTCAGGGCTTTTCATGGTTTGGAACACGTGGTAATGTGGTACCACACGGAAACAGACCATTAAACCTGGTTTCGATCAATATTTTACAGGATAACACATGTTGGGTCTAGGTTAGGCCTGGGATTTGCACTCATCAGGCTCATACTTTCGCATATTTCTCATACTTGTTGGCCAGATTCTGGGCTTTTTTTGGCTTGGATCACGTAGTAATGTGGTACCACACTGGAACAGTCGATTAAACCTGGTTTAGATCAATATTTTAGAGGATAACGCATGTTAGGTCTATGTTAGGTCTGGGATTTGCTCTCATCAAGCTCATACATTCACATTTTCCGCATACTTGTTGGCCAGATCCTGGGCTTTTTCTGGTTTGGATCACGTAGTAATGTGGTACCACACTGAAACAGTCGACTAAACCTGGTCTCGGTCAATATTTTAGAGGATAACGCATGTTAGGTCTATGTTAGGTCTGGGATTTGCTCTCATCAGGCTCATACTTTCGCATATTTCTCATACTTGTTGGCCAGATTCTGGGCTTTTTTTGGCTTGGAGCACGTAGAAATGTGGTACCACACTGAAACTGTCCATTAAACCTCGTTTGATCAATATTTTAGAGGATAACGCATGTCAGGTCTATGTTAGGTCTGGGATTTGCACTCATCAGGCTCATACTTTCGCATATTTCTCATACTTGATGGCCAGATTCAGGGCTTTTTCTGGTTTGGATCACGTGGTAATGTGGTACCATGCTGAAACAGACCATTAAACCTGGTTTCGATCAATATTTTAGAGGATAACGCATGTTAGGTCTATGTTAGATCCGGGATTTGCCCTCATCAGGCTCACACTTTCGCATTCTTCACATACCTGTTGAGCAGATCCAGGGCTTTTTCTGGTTTGGATCACGTGGTAATGTGGTACCACACTGAAACAGTCAATTAAACCTAGTCTGGGTCAACATTTCAAAGGATAACACTTGTTAGGTCTAGGTTAGGTCTGGGATTTGCTCTCATCAGGCTCATACATTCGCATATTTCTCAAACTCGGTGGCCAGATCCTGGGCTTTTTCTGGTGTGGATCACGTAGTAATGTGGTACCACACTGAAACAGTCGACTAAACCTGGTCTCGGTCAATATTTTAGAGGATAACGCATGTTAGGTCTAAGTTAGGTCTGGGATTTGCACTCATCAGGCTCATACTTTCGCATATTTCTCATACTTCATGGCCAGATTCAGGGCTTTTTCTGGTTTGGATCACGTGGTAATGTGGTACCACGCTGAAGCAGACCATTAAACCTGGTTTCGATCAATATTTTAGAGGATAACGCATGTTAGGTCTATGTTAGATCCGGGATTTGCCCTCATCAGGCTCACACTTTCGCATTCTTCACATACCTGTTGAACAGATCCAGGGCTTTTTCTGGTTTGGATCACGTGGTAATGTGGTACCACACTGAAACAGTCAATTAAACCTAGTCTGGGTCAACATTTCAAAGGATAACACTTGTTAGGTCTAGGTTAGGTCTGGGATTTGCTCTCATCAGGCTCATACATTCGCATATTTCTCATACTCGATGGCCAGATCCTGGGCTTTTTCTGGTGTGGATCACGTAGTAATGTGGTACCACACTGAAACAGTCGACTAAACCTGGTCTCGGTCAATATTTTAGAGGATAACGCATGTTAGGTCTAAGTTAGGTCTGGGATTTGCACTCATCAGGCTCACACTTTTGCATTCTTCACATACCTGTTGAACAGATCCAGGGTTATTTCTGGTTTGGATCACGTAGTAATGTGGTACCACACTGAAACAGTCGACTAAACCTGGTCTCGGTCAATATTTTAGAGGATATCGCATGTTAGGTCTATGTTAGGTCTGGGATTTGCTCTCATCAGGCACATACGTTCACATTTTCCGCATACTTGTTGGCCAGATCCTGGGCTTTTTCTGGTTTGGATCAAGTGGTAATGTGGTATCACACGGAAAGAGTCCATTAAACCTGGTTTCGATCAATATTTTAGAGGATAACTCATGATAGGTCTAGGTTTGGTCTGGGATTTGCTTCCATCAGGCTCATACATTCGCATATTTCTCATACTCGATGGCCAGATCCTCGGCTTTTTCTGGTGTGGATCACGTAGTAATGTGGTACCACACTGAAACAGTCGACTAACCCTGGTCTCGGTCAATATTTTAGAGGATAACGCATGTTAGGTCTAGGTTAGGTCTGGGATTTGCACTCATCAGGCTCATGCATGAACATTTTCCGCATACATCTTGGCCAGATCCTGGGCTTTTTCTGGTTTGGATCAAGTGGTAATGTGGTATCACACTGAAACAGTCCATTAAACCTGGTTTCGATCAATATTTTAGAGGATAGCGCATGTTAGGTCTATGTTAGGTCTGGGATTTGCTCTCATCAGGCTCATACTTTCGCATATTTCTCATACTTGATGGCCAGATCCTGGCCTTTTTCTGTTTTGGATCACGTAGTAATATGGTACCACACTGAAACAGTCGACTAAACCTGGTCTCGGTCAATATTTTAGAGGATAACGCATGATAGGTCTAGGTTAGGTCTGGGATTTGCACTCATCAGGCTCATACTTTCGCATATTTCTCATACTTGTTGGCCAGATTCTGGGCCTTTTTTGGCTTGGATCACGTAGTAATATGGTACCACACTGAAACTGTCCATTAAACCTCGTTTCGATCAATATTTTAGAGGATAACGCATGTTAGGTCTATGTTAGGTCTGGGATTTGCACTCATCAGGCTCATACTTTCGCATATTTCTCATACTTGATGGCCAGATTCAGGGCTTTTTCTGGTTTGGATCACGTGGTAATGTGGTACCACGCTGAAGCAGACCATTAAACCTGGTTTCGATCAATATTTTAGAGGATAACGCATGTTAGGTCTATGATAGATCCGGGATTTGCCCTCATCAGGCACACACTTTCGCATTCTTCACATACCTGTTGAACAGATCCAGGGCTTTTTCTGGTTTGGATCACGTGGTAATGTGGAACCACACTGAAACAGTCAATTAAACCTAGTCTGGGTCAACATTTCAAAGGATAACACTTGTTAGGTCTAGGTTAGGTCTGGGATTTGCTCTCATCAGGCTCATACATTCGCATATTTCTCATACTCGATGGCCAGATCCTGGGCTTTTTCTGGTGTGGATCACGTAGTAATGTGGTACCACACTGAAACAGTCGACTAAACCTGGTCACGATCAATATTTTAGAGGGTAACGCATGTTAGGTCTAGGTTAGGTCTGGGATTTGCTCTCATCATGCTCATACTTTCGCATATTTCTCATTCTTGTTGGCCAGATCCTGGGCTTTCACTGGTTTGGATCACGTAGTTATGTGGTACCACACTGAAACAGTCAAATTAAACCTGGTTTCGATCAATATTTTAGAGGATAGCGCATGTTAGGTCTATGTTAGGTCTGGGATTTGCTCTCATCAGGCTCATACTTTCGCATATTTCTCATACTTGTTGGCCAGATTCTGGGCTTTTTTTGGCTTGGAGCACGTAGAAATGTGGTACCACACTGAAACTGTCCATTAAACCTCGTTTCGATCAATATTTTAGAGGATAACGCATGTCAGGTCTATGTTAGGTCTTGGATTTGCACTCATCAGGCACATACTTTCGCATATTTCTCATACTTGATGGCCAGATTCAGGGCTTTTTCTGGTTTGGATCACGTGGTAATGTGGTACCACGCTGAAGCAGACCATTAAACCTGGTTTCGATCAATATTTTAGAGGATAACGCATGTTAGGTCTATGTTAGATCCGGGATTTGCCCTCATCAGGCTCACACTTTCGCATTCTTCACATACCTGTTGAACAGATCCAGGGCTTTTTCTGGCTTGGATCACGTGGTAATGTGGTACCACACTGAAACAGTCAATTAAACCTAGTCTGGGTCAACATTTCAAAGGATAACACTTGTTAGGTCTAGGTTAGGTCTGGGATTTGCTCTCATCAGGCTCATACATTCGCATATTTCTCATACTCGATGGCCAGATCCTGGGCTTTTTCTGGTGTGGATCACGTAGTAATGTGGTACCACACTGAAACAGTCGACTAAACCTGGTCTCGGTCAATATTTTAGAGGATAACGCATGTTAGGTCTAAGTTAGGTCTGGGATTTGCACTCATCAGGCTCACACTTTTGCATTCTTCACATACCTGTTGAACAGATCCAGGGTTATTTCTGGTTTAGATCACGTAGTAATGTGGTACCACACTGAAACAGTCGACTAAACCTGGTCTCGGTCAATATTTTAGAGGATATCGCATGTTAGGTCTATGTTAGGTCTGGGATTTGCTCTCATCAGGCACATACATTCACATTTTCCGCATACTTGTTGGCCAGATCCTGGGCTTTTTCTGGTTTGGATCAAGTGGTAATGTGGTATCACACGGAAAGAGTCCATTAAACCTCGTTTCGATCAATATTTTAGAGGATAACACATGATAGGTCTAGGTTTGGTCTGGGATTTGCTTCCATCAGGCTCATACTTTCGCATATTTCTCGTACTTGTTGGCCAGATCCTGCGCATTCTCTGGTTTGGATCACGTAGTAATGTGGTACCACACTGAAACAGTCGACTAAACCTGGTCACGATCAATATTTTAGAGGATAACGCATGTTAGGTCTAGGTTAGGTCTGGGATTTGCTCTCATCATGCTCATACTTTCGCATATTTCTCATTCTTGTTGGCCAGATCCTGGGCCTTCACTGGTTTGGATCACGTAGTTATGTGGTACCACACTGAAACAGTCAAATTAAACCTGGTCTCGATCAATATTTTAGAGGATAACACAAGTTAGGTCTAGGTTAGGTCTGGGATTTGCACTCATCAGGCTCATACATTCACATATTTCTCATACTTGATGGCCAGATCCTGTGCTTTTTCTGGTTTGGATCACGTAGTAATGTGGTACCACACTGAAACAGTCCATTATACCTGGTTTCGATAAATATTTTAGAGGATAACGCAACTTAGGTCTTGGTTAGGCCTTGGATTTGCCCTCATCAGGCTCACACGTTCGCATTCTTCACATACCTGGTGAACAGATCGTGGGTTTTTTCTGGTTTGCGTCACGTGGTAATGTGGTAGCACACTGAAACAGACAATTAAACCTAGTCTGGGTCAACATTTCAAAGGATAACGCATGTTAGGTCTATGATAGATCCGGGATTTGCCCTCATCAGGCTCACACTTTCGCATTCTTCACATACCTGTTGAACAGATCCAGGGTTATTTCTGGTTTGGATCACGTAGTAATGTGGTACCACACTGAAACAGTCGACTAAACCTGGTCACGATCAATATTTTAGAGGATAACGCATGTTAGGTCTATGATAGATCCGGTATTTGCCCTCATCAGGCTCACACATTCGCATTCTTCACATACCTGTTGAACAGATCCAGGGTTATTTCTGGTTTGGATCACGTAGTAATGTGGTACCACACTGAAACAGTCGACTAAACCTGGTCACGATCAATATTTTAGAGGATAACGCATGTTAGGTCTATGTTAGATCCGGGATTTGCCCTCATCAGGCTCACACTTTCGCATTCTTCACATACCTGTTGAACAGATCCAGGGCTTTTTCTGGTTTGGATCACGTGGTAATGTGGTACCACACTGAAACAGTCAATTAAACCTAGTCTGGGTCAACATTTCAAAGGATAACGCATGTTAGGTCTATGATAGATCCGGGATTTGCCCTCATCAGGCTCACACTTTCGCATTCTTCACATACCTGTTGAACAGATCCAGGGTTATTTCTGGTTTGGATCACGTAGTAATGTGGTACCACACTGAAACAGTCGACTAAACCTGGTCACGATCAATATTTTGGAGGATAACGCATGTTAGGTCTAGGTTAGGTCTGGGATTTGCTCTCATCATGCTCATACTTTTGCATATTTCTCATTCTTGTTGGCCAGATCCTGGGCCTTCACTGGTTTGGATCACGTAGTTATGTGGTACCACACTGAAACAGTCAAATTAAACCTGGTCTCGATCAATATTTTAGATGATAACACATGCTAGGTCTAGGTTAGGTCTGGGATTTGCTATCATCATGCTCATACTTTCGCATATTTCTCATTCTTGTTGTCCAGATCCTGGGATTTCACTGGTTTGGATCACACAGTAATATGGTACCACACTGCAACAGTCGATTAAACCTGGTTTCGATCGATATTTTAGAGGATAACGCATGTTAGGTCTAGGTTAGGTCTGGGATTTGCTCTCATCAGGCTCATACTTTCGCATATTTCTCGTACCTGTTGGCCAGATCCTGCGCCTTTTCTGGTTTGGATCACGTAGTAATGTGGTACCACACTGAAACAGTCGACTAGCCCTGGTCTCGGTCAATATTTTAGAGGATAACGCATGTTAGGTCTAGGTTAGGTCTGGGATTTGCACTCATCAGGCTCATACTTTCGCATATTTCTCATACTTGTTGGCCAGATTCTGGGCTTTTTTTGGCTTGGATCACGTAGTAATGTGGTACCACACTGGAACAGTCGTTTAAACCTGGTTTAGATCAATATTTTAGAGGATAACGCATGTTAGGTCTATGTTAGGTCTGGGATTTGCTCTCATCAAGCTCATACATTCACATTTTCCGCATACTTGTTGGCCAGATCCTGGGCTTTTTCTGGTTTGGATCACGTAGTAATGTGGTACCACACTGAAACAGTCGACTAAACCTGGTCTCGGTCAATATTTTAGAGGATAACGCATGTTAGGTCTAGGTTAGGTCTGGGATTTGCACTCATCAGGCTCATTCTTTCGCATATTTCTCATACTTGATGGCCAGATCCTGGCCTTTTTCTGTTTTGGATCACGTAGTAATATGGTACCACACTGAAACAGTCGACTAAACCTGGTCTCGGTCAATATTTTAGAGGATAACGCATGATAGGTCTAGATTAGGTCTGGGATTTGCACTCATCAGGCTCATACTTTCGCATATTTCTCATACTTGATGGCCAGATTCAGGGCTTTTTCTGGTTTGGATCACGTGGTAATGTGGTACCACGCTGAAACAGACCATTAAACCTGGTTTCGATCAATATTTTAGAGGATAACGCATGTTAGGTCTATGTTAGATCCGGGATTTGCCCTCATCAGGCTCACACTTTCGCATTCTTCACATACCTGTTGAACAGATCCAGGGCTTTTTCTGGTTTGGATCACGTAGTAATGTGGTACCACACTGAAACAGTCGACTAAACCTGGTCACGATCAATATTTTAGAGGATAACACATGCTAGGTCTAGGTTAGGTCTGGGATTTGCTATCATCATGCTCATACTTTCGCATATTTCTCATTCTTGTTGTCCAGATCCTGGGATTTCACTGGTTTGGATCACACAGTAATATGGTACCACACTGCAACAGTCGATTAAACCTGGTTTCGATCGATATTTTAGAGGATAACGCATGTTAGGTCTAGGTTAGGTCTGGGATTTGCTCTCATCATGCTCATACTTTCGCATATTTCTCATTCTTGTTGGCCAGATCCTGGGTCTTCACTGGTTTGGATCACGTAGTTATGTGGTACCACACTGAAACAGTCAAATTAAACCTGGTCTCGATCAATATTTTAGAGGATAACACATGCTAGGTCTAGGTTAGGTCTGGGATTTGCTATCATCATGCTCATACTTTCGCATATTTCTCATTCTTGTTGTCCAGATCCTGGGATTTCACTGGTTTGGATCACACAGTAATATGGTACCACACTGCAACAGTCGATTAAACCTGGTTTCGATCGATATTTTAGAGGATAACGCATGTTAGGTCTAGGTTAGGTCTGGGCTTTGCTCTCATCAGGCTCATACTTTCGCATATTTCTCGTACCTGTTGGCCAGATCCTGCGCCTTTTCTGGTTTGGATCACGTAGTAATGTGGTACCACACTGAAACAGTCGACTAACCCTGGTCTCGGTCAATATTTTAGAGGATAACGCATGTTAGGTCTAGGTTAGGTCTGGGATTTGCACTCATCAGGCTCATACTTTCGCATATTTCTCATACTTGTTGGCCAGATTCTGGGCTTTTTTTGGCTTGGATCACGTAGTAATGTGGTACCACACTGGAACAGTCGTTTAAACCTGGTTTAGATCAATATTTTAGAGGATAACGCATGTTAGGTCTATGTTAGGTCTGGGATTTGCTCTCATCAAGCTCATACATTCACATTTTCCGCATACTTGTTGGCCAGATCCTGGGCTTTTTCTGGTTTGGATCACGTAGTAATGTGGTACCACACTGAAACAGTCGACTAAACCTGGTCTCGGTCAATATTTTAGAGGATAACGCATGTTAGGTCTAGGTTAGGTCTGGGATTTGCACTCATCAGGCTCATTCTTTCGCATATTTCTCATACTTGTTGGCCGGATTCTGGGCTTTTTTTGGCTTGGAGCACGTAGAAATGTGGTACCACACTGAAACTGTCCATTAAACCTGGTTCCGATCAATATTTTAGAGGATAGCACATGTTAGGTCTATGTTAGGTCTGGGATTTGCTCTCATCAGGCTCATACATTCGCATATTTCTCATACTCGATGGCCAGATACTGGGCTTTTTCTGGTGTGGATCACGTAGTAATGTGGTACCACACTGAAACAGTGGACTAAACCTGGTCTCGGTCAATATTTTAGAGGATAACGCATGTTAGGTCTAAGTTACGTCTGGGATTTGCACTCATCAGGCTCATACTTTCGCATATTTCTCATACTTGTTGGCCAGATTCTGGGCTTTTTTTGGTTTGGATCACGTAGTAATGTGGTACCACACTGAAACAGTCGACTAAACCTGGTCACGATCAATATTTTAGAGGATAACGCATGCTAGGTCTATGTTAGGCCCGGGATTTGCCCTCATCAGGCTCACACTTTTGCATTCTTCACATACCTGTTGAACAGATCCAGGGTTATTTCTGGTTTGGATCACGTAGTAATGTGGTACCACACTGAAACAGTCGACTAAACCTGGTCTGGGTCAGCATTTAAAAGGACAACACATGATAGGTCTAGGTTAGGTCTGGGATTTGCACTCATCAGGCTCATACTTTCGCATATTTCTCACACTTGATGGCCAGATCCTGGCCTCTTTCTGGTTTGGATCTCGTAGCAATGTGCTACCACACTGAAACAGTCGACTAAACCTGGTCTCGGTCAATATTTTATAGGATAACGCATGTTAGGTCTAGGTTAGGTCTGGGATTTGCTCTCATCAGGCTCATACTTTCGCATATTTCTCGTACTTGTTGGCCAGATCCTGCGCCTTTTCTGGTTTGGATCACGTAGTAATGTGGTACCACACTGAAACAGTCGACTAAACCTGGTCACGATCAATATTTTAGAGGATAACGCATGTTAGGTCTAGGTTAGGTCTGGGATTTGCTCTCATCATGCTCATACTTTCGCATATTTCTCATTCTTGTTGGCCAGATCCTGGGCTTTCACTGGTTTGGATCACGTAGTTATGTGGTACCACACTGAAACAGTCAAATTAAACCTGGTCTCGATCAATATTTTAGAGGATAACACATGTTAGGTCTAGGTTAGGTCTGGGATTTGCACTCATCAGGCTCATACTTTCGCATATTTCTCATACTTGGTGGCCAGATTCAGAGCTTTTTCTGGTTTGGAACACGTGGTAATGTGGTACCACACGGAAACAGACCATTAAACCTGGTTTCGATCAATATTTTAGAGGATAACACATGTTGGGTCTTGGTTAGGCCTTGGATTTGCACTCATCAGGGTCATACATTCGCATATTTCTCATACTTGATAGCCAGATCCTGTGCTTTTTCTGGTTTGGATCATGTAGTAATGTGGTACCACATTGAAACAGTCGACTAAACCTGGTTTCGGTCAATATTTTAGAGGATAACGCATGTTAGGTCTAGGTTAGGTCTGGGATTTGCACTCATCAGGCTCATACTTTCGCATATTTCTCATACTTGTTGGCCAGATTCTGGGCTTTTTTTGGTTTGGATCACGCAGTAATGTGGTACCACACTGAAACAGTTGACTAAACCTGGTCACGATCAATATTTTAGTGGATAACGCATGTTAGGTCTATGTTAGGTCCGGGATTTGCCCTCATCAGGCTCACACTTTCGCATTCTTCACGTACCTGTTGAACAGATCCAGGGTTATTTCTGGTTTGGATCACGTAGTAATGTGGTACCACACTGAAACAGTCGACTAAACCTGGTCTGGGTCAGCATTTCAAAGGACAACACATGATAGGTCTAGGTTAGGTCTGGGATTTGCACTCATCAGGCTCATACCTTCGCATATTTCTCATATTTGATGGCCAGATCCTGGCCTCTTTCTGGTTTGGATCACGTAGTAATGTGGTACCACACTGAAACAGCCGACTAACCCTGGTCTCAGTCAATATTTTAGAGGATAACGCATGTTAGGACTAGGTTAGGTCTGGGATTTGCACTCATCAGGCTCATACTTTCGCATATTTCTCATACTTGATGGCCAGATTCAGGGCTTTTTCTGGTTTGGATCACGTGGTAATGTGGTACCACGCTGAAACAGACCATTAAACCTGGTTTCGATCAATATTTTAGAGGATAACGCATGTTAGGTTTATGTTAGATCCGGGATTTGCCCACATCAGGCTCACACTTTCGCATTCTTCACATACCTGTTGAACAGATCCAGGGCTTTTTCTGGTTTGGATCACGTGGTAATGTGGTACCACACTGAAACAGTCAATTAAACCTAGTCTGGGTCAACATTTCAAAGGATAACACTTGTTAGGTCTAGGTTAGGTCCGGGATTTGCTCTCATCAGGCTCATACATTCGCATATTTCTCATACTTGTTGGCCAGATTCTGGGCTTTTTTTGGTTTGGATCACGTAGTAATGTGGTACCACACTGAAACAGTCGACCAAGCCTGGTCACGATCAATATTTTAGAGGATAACGCATGTTAGGTCTATGTTAGGCCCGGGATTTGCCCTCATCAGGCTCACACTTTTGCATTCTTCACATACCTGTTGAACAGATCCAGGGTTATTTCTGGTTTGGATCACGTAGTAATGTGGTACAACACTGAAACAGTCGACTAAACCTGGTCTCGGTCAATATTTTAGAGGATATCGCATGTTAGGTCTATGTTAGGTCTGGGATTTGCTCTCATCGGGCTCATACATTCACATTTTCCGCATACTTGTTGGCCAGATCCTGGGCTTTTTCTGGTTTGGATCAAGTGGTAATGTGGTAGCACACTGAAGCAGACAATTATGCCTGGTTTCTATCAATATTTTAGAGCATAACACATGTTAGGTCTAGGTTAGGTCTGGGATTTGCTATCATCATGCTCATATTTTCGCATATTTCTCATACTTGATGGCCACATCCAGGCCTTTTTCTGGTTTGGATCTCGTAGTAATGTGGTACCACACTGAAACAGTCGACTAAACCTGGTCTCGGTCAATATTTTAGAGGATAACACATGTTTGGTCTAGGTTAGGTCTGGGATTTGCTATCATCATGCTCATACTTTCGCATATTTCTCATTCTTGCTGTCCAGATCCTGGGCTTTCACTGGTTTGGATCACACAGTAATATGGTACCACACTGAAACAGTCGATTAAATCTGGTTTCGATCGATATTTTAGAGGATAACGCATGTTAGGTCTAGGTTAGGTCTGGGATTTGCACTCATCAGGCTCATACTTTCGCATATTTCTCATACTTGATGGCCAGATTCTGGGCCTTTTTTGGTTTCGATAACGTAGTAATGCGGTACCACGCTGAAACAGACCATTAAACCTGGTTTCGATCAATATTTTATAGGATCACGGATGTTAGGTCTATGTTAGGTCTGGGATTTGCTCTGATCAGGCTCATACTTTCGCATATTTCTCATACTTGATGGCCAGATCCTGGCCTTTTTCTGGTTTGGATCACGTAGTAATGTGGTACCACACTGAAACAGCCGACTAAACCTGGTCTCGGTCAATATTTTAGAGGATAACGCAAGATAGGTCTAGGTTAGGTCTGGGATTTGCACTCATCAGGCTCATACTTTCGCATATTTCTCATACTTGTTGGCCAGATTCTAGGCCTTTTTTGGCTTGGATCACGTAGTAATGTGGTACCACACTGAAACTGTCCATTAAACCTGGTTTCGATCAATATTTTAGAGTATAACGCATGTTAGGTCTATGTTAGGTCTGGGATTTGCACACATCAGGCTCATACTTTCGCATATTTCTCATACTTGTTGGCCAGATTCTAGGCCTTTTTTGGCTTGGATCACGTAGTAATGTGGTACCACACTGAAACTGTCCATTAAACCTGGTTTCGATCAATATTTTAGAGGATAACGCATGTTAGGTCTATGTTAGGTCTGGGATTTGCTATCACCATGCTCATACTTTCGCATATTTCTCATTCTTGTTGTCCAGATCCTGGGCTTTCACTGGTTTGGATAACACAGTAGTATGGTACCACACTGAAACAGTCGATTAAACCTGGTTTCGATCGATATTTTAGAGGATAACGCCTGTTAGGTCTAGGTTAGGTCTGGGATTTGCACTCATCAGGCTCATACTTTCGCATATTTCTCATACTTGATGGCCAGATTCTGGGCTTTTTCTGGTTTGGATCACGTAGTAGTGTGGTGCCACACTGAAACAGTCGACTAAACCTGGTCTCGGTCAATATTTTAGAGGATAACGCATGTTAGGTCTAGGTTAGGTCTGGGATTTGCTCTCATCAGGCTCATACTTTCGCATATTTCTCGTACTTGTTGGCCAGATCCTGCGCCTTTTCTGGTTTGGATCACGTAGTAATGTGGTACCACACTGAAACAGTCGACTAAACCTGGTCACGATCAATATTTAAGAGGATAACGCATGTTAGGTCTAGGTTAGGTCTGGGATTTGCTCTCATCATGCTCATACTTTCGCATATTTCTCATTCTTGTTGGCCAGATCCTGGGCTTTCACTGATTTGGATCACGTAGTTATGTGGTACCACACTGAAACAGTCAAATTAAACCTGGTCTCGATCAATATTTTAGAGGATAACACATGTTAGGTCTTAGTTAGGTCTGGGATTTGCACTCATCAGGCTCATACTTTCGCATATTTCTCATACTTGATGGGCAGATTCAGGGCTTTTTCTGGTTTGGAAAACGTGGTAATGTGGTACCACACGGAAACAGACCATTAACCCTGGTTTCGATCAATATTTTAGAGGATAACACATGTTGGGTCTAGGTTAGGCCTTGGATTTGCACTCATCAGGGTCATACATTCGCATATTTCTCATACTTGATGGCGAGATCCTGGGCTTTTTATGGTTTGGATCACGTAGTAGTGTGGTACCACACTGAAACAGTCGACTAAACCTGGTCTCGGTCAATATTTTAAAGGATGGCGCATGTTAGGTCTAGGTTAGGTCTGGGATTTGCACTCATCAGGCTCATACTTTCGCATATTTCTCATACTCGTTGGCCAGATTCTTGGCTTTTTTTGGTTTGGATCACGTAGTAATGTGGTACCACACTGAAACAGTCGACTAAACCTGGTCACGATCAATATTTTAGTGGATAACGCATGTTAGGTCTATGTTAGGAGCGGGATTTGCCCTCATCAGGCTCACACTTTCGCATTCTTCACGCACCTGTTGAACAAATCCAGGGTTATTTCTGGTTTGGATCACGTAGTAATGTGGTACCACACAGAAACAGTCGACTAAACCTGGCCTGGTTCAATATTTTAGAGGATAACGCATGTTAGGTCTATGTTAGGTCTGGGATTTGCACTCATCAGGCTCATACTTACGCATATTTCTCATACTTGTTGGCCAGATTCTGGGCTTTTTTTGGCTTGGATCACGTAGTAATGTGGTACCACACTGAAACTGTCCATTAAACCTGGTTTCGATCAATATTTTAGAGGATAACGCATGTTAGGTCTATGTTAGGTCTGGCATTTGCTCTCATCAGGCTCATAGATTCACATTTTCCGCATACTTGTTGGCCAGATCCTGGTCTTTTCCTGGTTTGGATCAAGTGGTAATGTGGTACCACACTGAAACAGTCGACTAAACCTGGTCACGATCAATATTTTAGAGGATAACACATGTTGGGTCTAGGTTAGGCCTTGGATTTGCACTCATCAGGGTCATACATTCGCATATTTCTCATACTTGATGGCCATATCCTGGGCTTTTTCTGGTTTGGATCACGTAGTAATGTGGTACCACACTGAAACAGTCGACTAAACCTGGTCTCGGTCTTTATTTTAGCGGATAACGCATGTTAGGTCTAGGTTAGGTCTGGGATTTGCACTCATCAGGCTCATTCTTTCGCATATTTCTCATACTTGTTGGCCAGATTCTGGGCTTTTTTTGGCTTGGATCACGTAGTACTGTGGTACCACACTGAAACTGTCCATTAAACCTGGTTTCGATCAATATTTTAGAGGAAAACGCATGTTAGGTCTATGTTAGGTCTGGGATTTGCTCTCATCAGTCTCATACATTAACATTTTCCGCATAGTTGTTGGCCAGATCCTGGGCTTTTTCTGGTTTGGATCAAGTGGTACTGTGGTATTGCACTGAAACAGTCCATTAAACCTGGTTTCGATCAATATTTTAGAGGATAACACATGTTGCGTCTAGGTTAGGCCTTGGATTTGCACTCATCAGGGTCATACATTCGCATATTTCTCATACTTGATGGCCATATCCTGGGCTTTTTCTGGTTTGGATCACGTAGTAATGTGGTACCACACTGAAACAGTCGACTAAACCTGGTTTCGGTCAATATTTTAGAGGATAACGCATGTTAGGTCTAGGTTAGGTCTGGGATTTGCACTCATCAGGCTCATACTTTCGCATATTTCTCATACTTGTTGGCCAGATTCTGGGCTTTTTTTGGCTTGGATCACGTAGTAATGTGGTACCACACTGAAGCAATCGATTAAACCTGGTTTCGATCAATATTTTAGAGGATAACGCATGTTAGGTCTATGTTAGGTCTGGGATTTGCTCCCATCAGGCTCATACATTCACATTTTCCGCATACTTGTTGGCCAGATCCTGGGCTTTTTCTGGTTTGGATCAAGTGGTAATGATGTATCACACTGAAACAGTCCATTAAACCTGGTTTCGATCAATATTTTAGAGGATAACGCATGTTAGGTCTAGGTTATGTCTGGGATTTGCACTCATCAGGCTCATACTTTCGCATATTTCTCATACTTGATGACCAGATCCTGGCCTTTTTCTGGAATGGATCACGTAGTAATGTGGTACCACACTGAAACAGTCGACTAAACCTGGTCTCGGTCAATATTTTAGAGGATAACGCATGTTAGGTCTAGGTTAGGTCTGGGATTTGCACTCATCAGGCTCATACTTTCGCATATTTCTCATACTTGTTGGCCAGATTCTGGGCTTTTTTTGGCTTGGATCACGTAGTAATGTGGTACCACACTGAAGCAGTCGATTAAACCTGGTCGCGGTCAATATTTTAGAGGATATCGCATGTTAGGTCTAGGTTAGGTCTGGGATTTGCTCTCATCAGGCTCATACTTTCGCATATTTCTCGTACTTGATGACCATATCCTGGCCTTTTTCTGGTTTGGATCACGTAGTAATGTGGTACCACACTGAAACAGTCGACTAAACCTGGTCTCGGTTAATATTTTAGAGGATAACGCATGTTAGGTCTATGTTACGTCTGGGATTTGCTCTCATCAGGCTCATACATTCACATTTTCCGCATACTTGTTGGCCAGATCCTGGGCTTTTTCTGGTTTGGATCACGTAGTAATGTGGTACCACACTGAAACAGTAGACTAAACCTGGTCTCGGTCAATATTTTAGAGGATAACGCATGTTAGGTCTAGGTTAGGTCTGGGATTTGCACTCATCAGGCTCATACTTTCGCATATTTCTCATACTTGATGACCAGATCCTGGCCTTTTTCTGGTTTGGATCATGTAGTAATGCGGTACCACACTGAAACAGTCGACTAAACCTGGTCTCCGTCAATATTTTAGAGGATAACGCATGTTAGGTCTAGGTTAGGTCTGGGATTTGCACTCATCAGGCTCATACTTTCGCATATTTCTCATACTTGTTGGCCAGATTCTGGGCTTTTTTTGGCTTGGATCACGTAGTAATGTGGTACCACACTGAAGCAGTCGATTAAACCTGGTTTCGATCAATATTTTAGAGGATAACACATGTTAGGTCTAGGTTAGGTCTGGGATTTGCACTCATCAGGCTCATACTTTCGCATATTTCTCGTACTTGTTGGGCAGATCCTGGGCTTTTTCTGGTTTGGATCACGTAGTAATGTGGTACCACACTGAAACAGTCGACTAAACCTGGTCTCGGTCAATATTTTAGAGGATAACGCATGTTAGGTCTAGGTTATGTCTGGGATTTGCACTCATCAGGCTCATACTTTCGCATATTTCTCATACTTGATGACCAGATCCTGGCCTTTTTCTGGAATGGATCACGTAGTAATGTGGTACCACACTGAAACAGTCGACTAAACCTGGGCACGATCAATATTTTAGTGGATAACGCATGTTAGGTCTATGTTAAGTCCGGGATTGGCCCTCATTAGGCTCACACTTTCGCATTCTTCACGTACCTGTTGAACAAATCCAGGGTTATTTCTGGTTTGGATCACGTAGTAATGTGCTACCACACAGGTACAGTCCATTAAACCTGGTCTCGGTTAATATTTTAGAGGATAGCGCATGTTAGGTCTATGTTACGTCTGGGATTTGCTCTCATCAGGCTCATACATTCACATTTTCCGCATACTTGTTGGCCAGATCCTGGGCTTTTTCTGGTTTGGATCACGTAGTAATGTGGTACCACACTGAAACAGTAGACTAAACCTGGTCTCGGTCAATATTTTAGAGGATAACGCATGTTAGGTCTAGGTTAGGTCTGGGATTTGCACTCATCAGGCTCATACTTTCGCATATTTCTCATACTTGATGACCAGATCCTGGCCTTTTTCTGGTTTGGATCATGTAGTAATGCGGTACCACACTGAAACAGTCGACTAAACCTGGTCTCCGTCAATATTTTAGAGGATAACGCATGTTAGGTCTAGGTTAGGTCTGGAATTT
Organism: Colletes latitarsis; assembly: GCF_051014445.1. Lineage (NCBI taxonomy): Eukaryota > Metazoa > Arthropoda > Insecta > Hymenoptera > Colletidae > Colletes > Colletes latitarsis. The sequence continues at coordinate 16,680,321 of NW_027488365.1, forward strand.
GCACTCATCAGGCTCATACTTTCGCATATTTCTCATACTTGTTGGCCAGATTCTGGGCTTCTTTTGGCTTGGATCACGTAGTATTGTGGTACCACACTGAAACAGTCGATTATACCTGGTTTTGATCAATGTTTTAGAGGATGACGCATGTTAGGTCTATGTTACGTCTGGGATTTGCTCTCATCAGGCTCATACATTCACATTTTCCGCATACTTGTTGGCCAGATCCTGGGCTTTTTTTGGTTTGGATCACGTAGTAATGTGGTACCACACTGAAACAGTCGACTAAACCTGGGCACGATCAATATTTTAGTGGATAACGCATGTTAGGTCTATGTTAAGTGAGGGATTTGCCCTCATCAGGCTCACACTTTCGCATTCTTCACGTACCTGTTGAACAAATCCAGGGTTATTTCTGGTTTGGATCACGTAGTAATGTGGTACCACACTGGTACAGTCGATTAAACCTGGTCGCGGTCAATATTTTAGAGGATATCGCATGTTAGGTCTAGGTTAGGTCTGGGATTTGCTCTCATCAGGCTCATACTTTCGCATATTTCTCGTACTTGAAGACCAGATCCTGGCCTTTTTCTGGTTTGGATCACGTAGTAATGTGGTACCACACTGAAACAGTCGACTAAACCTGGTCTCGGTTAATATTTTAGAGGATAACGCATGTTAGGTCTAGGTTAGGTCTGGGATTTGCACTCATCAGGCTCATACTTTCGCATATTTCTCATACTTGTTGGCCAGATTCTGGGCTTTTTTTGGTTTGGATCACGTAGTATTGTGGCACCACACTGAAACAGTCGATTAAACCTGGTTTCGATCAATATTTTAGAGGATAACGCATGTTAGGTCTATGTTACGTCTGGGATTTGCTCTCATCAGGCTCATACATTCACATTTTCCGCATACTTGTTGGCCAGATCCTGGGCTTTTTCTGGTTTGGATCACGTAGTAATGTGGTACCACACTGAAACAGTCGACTAAACCTGGTCTCGGTCAATATTTTAGAGGATAACGCATGTTAGGTCTAGGTTAGGTCTGGGATTTGCACTCATCAGGCTCATACTTTCGCATATTTCTCATACTTGATGACCAGATCCTGGCCTTTTTCTGGTTTGGATCATGTAGTAATGCGGTACCACACTGAAACAGTCGATTAAACCTGGTTTCGATCAATATTTTAGAGGATAACGCATGTTAGGTCTATGTTACGTCTGGGATTTGCTCTCATCAGGCTCATACATTCACATTTTCCGCATACTTGTTGGCCAGATCCTGGGCTTTTTCTGGTTTGGATCACGTAGTAATGTGGTACCACACTGAAACAGTCGACTAAACCTGGTCTCGGTCAATATTTTAGAGGATAACGCATGTTAGGTCTAGGTTAGGTCTGGGATTTGCACTCATCGGGCTCATACTTTCGCATATTTCTCATACTTGATGACCAGATCCTGGGCTTTTTTTGGTTTGGATCACGTAGTAATGTGGTACCACACTGAAACAGTCGACTAAACCTGGGCACGATCAATATTTTAGTGGATAACGCATGTTAGGTCTATGTTAAGTGCGGGATTTGCCCTCATCAGGCTCACACTTTCGCATTCTTCACGTACCTGTTGAACAAATCCAGGGTTATTTCTGGTTTGGATCACGTAGTAATGTGGTACCACACTGGTACAGTCGATTAAACCTGGTCGCGGTCAATATTTTAGAGGATATCGCATGTTAGGTCTAGGTTAGGTCTGGGATTTGCTCTCATCAGGCTCATACTTTCGCATATTTCTCGTACTTGATGACCAGATCCTGGCCTTTTTCTGGTTTGGATCACGTAGTAATGTGGTACCACACTGAAACAGTCGACTAAACCTGGTCTCGGTTAATATTTTAGAGGATAACGCATGTTAGGTCTAGGTTAGGTCTGGGATTTGCACTCATCAGGCTCATACTTTCGCATATTGCTCATACTTGATGGCCAGATTCTGGGCCTTTTTTGGTTTCGATCACGTAGTAATGCGGTACCACGCTGAAACAGACCATTAAACCTGGTTTCGATCAATATTTTATAGGATAACGCATGTTAGGTCTATGTTAGGTCTGGGATTTGCTCTCATCGGGCTCATACTTTCGCATATTTCTCATACTTGATGACCAGGTCCTGGCCTTTTTCTGGTTTGGATCATGTAGTAATGCGGTACCACACTGAAACAGTCGACTAAACCTGGTCTCCGTCAATATTTTAGAGGATAACGCATGTTAGGTCTAGGTTAGGTCTGGGATTTGCACTCATCAGGCTCATACTTTCGCATATTGCTCATACTTGATGGCCAGATTCTGGGCCTTTTTTGGTTTCGATCACGTAGTAATGCGGTACCACGCTGAAACAGACCATTAAACCTGGTTTCGATCAATATTTTATAGGATAACGCATGTTAGGTCTATGTTAGGTCTGGGATTTGCTCTCATCAGGCTCATACTTTCGCATATTTCTCATACTTGATGGCCAGGTCCTGGCCTTTTTCTGGTTTGGATCACGTAGTAATGTGTTACCACACTGAAACAGTCGACTAAACCTGGTCTCGGTCAATATTTTAGAGGATGACGCATGTTAGGTCTAGGTTAGGTCTAGGATTTGCACTCATCAGGCTCATACTTTCGCATATTTCTCATACTTGTTGGCCAGATTCTGGGCTTTCACTGGTTTGGATCACGTAGTGATGTGGTACCACACAGTAAACAGTCAAATTAAACCTGGTCTCGATCAATATTTTAGAGGATAACACATGTTAGGTCTAGGTTAGGTCTGGGATTTGCGCTCATCAGGCTCATACCTTCGCATATTGCTCATACTTGATGGCCAGATTCTGGGCCTTTTTTGGTATCGATCACATAGTAATGCGGTACCACGCTGAAACAGACCATTAAACCTGGTTTCGATCAATATTTTAGAGGATAACACATGTTAGGTCTAGGTTAGGTCTGGGATTTGCTCTCATCAGGCTCATACTTTCGCATATTTCTCATACTTGATGGCCAGGTCCTGGCCTTTTTCTGGTTTTGGTCACGTAGTAATGTGGTACCACACTGAAACAGTCGACTAAACCTGGTCTCGGTCAATATTTTAGAGGATAACACATGTTAGGTCTAGGTTAGGTCTGGGATTTGCACTCATCAGGCTCATACTTTCGCATATTGCTCATACTTGATGGCCAGATTCTGGGCCTTTTTTGGTATCGATCACGTAGTAATGCGGTACCAAGCTGAAACAGACCATTAAACCTGGTTTCGATCAATATTTTAGAGGATAACACATGTTAGGTCTAGGTTAGGTCTGGGATTTGCACTCATCAGGCTCATACTTTCGCATATTTATCATACTTGATGGCCAGATTGAGGGCTTTTTCTGGTTTGGATCACGTAGTATTGTGGTACCACACTGAAACAGTCGATTAAACCTGGTTTCGATCAATATTTTAGAGGATAACGCATGTTAGGTCTATGTTACGTCTGGGATTTGCTCTGATCAGGCTCATACATTCACATTTTCCGCATACTTGTTGGCCAGATCCTGGGCTTTTTCTGGTTTGGATCACGTAGTAATGTGGTACCACACTGAAACAGTCGACTATACCTGGTCTCGGTCAATATTTTAGAGGATAACGCATGTTAGGTCTAGGTTAGGTCTGGGATTTGCACCAAGCAGGCTCATACTTTCCCATATTTCTCATACTTGATGGCCAGATTCTGGGCCTTTTTTGGTTTCGATCACGTAGTAATGCGGTACCACACTGAAACAGTCGACTAAACCTGGTCTCGGTCTATATTTTAGAGGATAACGCATGTTAGGTCTAGGTTAGGTCTGGGATTTGCACTCATCAGGCTCACACTTTCGCATTCTTCACGTACCTGTTGAACAAATCCAGTGTTATTTCTGGTTTGGATCCCGTAGTAATGTGGTACCACACTGAAACAGTCGACTAAACCTGGTATCGGTTAATATTTTAGAGGATAACGCATGTTAGGTCTAGGTTAGGTCTGGGATTTGCACTCATCAGGCTCATACTTTCGCATATTTCTCATACTTGTTGGCCAGATTCTGGGCTTTTTTTGGCTTGGATCACGTAGTATTGTGGTACCACACTGAAACAGTCCATTAAACCTGGTTTCGATCAATATTTTAGAGGATAACGCATGTTAGGTCTAGGTTAGGTCTGGGATTTGCACTCATCAGGCTCATACTTTCGCATATTTCTCATACTTGATGACCAGATCCTGGCCTTTTTCTGGTTTGGATCATGTAGTAATGCGGTACCACACTGAAACAGTCGACTAAACCTGGTCTCCGTCAATATTTTAGAGGATAACGCATGTTAGGTCTAGGTTAGGTCTGGGATTTGCTCCAAACAGGCTCATACTTTCCCATATTTCTCATACTTGATGGCCAGATTCTGGGCCTGTTTTGGTTTCGATCACGTAGTAATGCGGTACCACACTGAAACAGTCGACTAAACCTGGTCTCGGTCTATATTTTAGAGGATAACGCATGTTAGGTCTAGCTTAGGTCTGGGATTTGCTCTGATCATGCTCATACTTTCGCATATTTCTCATTCTTGTTGGCCAGATCCTGGGCTTTCACTGGTTTGGATCACGTAGTTATGTGGTACCACACTGAAACAGTCAAATTAAACCTGGTCTCGATCAATATTTTAGAGGATAACACATGTTAGGTCTTCGTTAGGCCTGGGATTTGCACTCATCAGGCTCATACTTTCGCATATTTCTCATACTTGATGGCCAGATTCAGGGTTTTTTCTGGTTTGGAACACGTGGTAATGTGGTACCACATGGAAACAGTCCATTAAACCTGGTTTTGATCAATATTTTAGAGGATAACGCATGTTAGGTCTAGCTTAGGTCTGGGATTTGCTCTGATCATCCTCATACTTTCGCATATTTCTCATTCTTGTTGGCCAGATCCTGGGCTTTCACTGGTTTGGATCACGTAGTTATGTGGTACCACACTGAAACAGTCATATTAAACCTGGTCTCGATCAATATTTTAGAAGATAACACATGTTAGGTCTAGGTTAGGTCTGGGATTTGCACTCATCAGGCTCATACTTTCGCATATTTCTCATACTTGATGGCCAGATTCAGGGCTTTTTCTGGTTTGGAACACGTGGTAATGTGGTACCACACGGAAACAGTAAATTAAACCTTGTCTGGGTCAACATTTCAAAGGATAACTCATGTTAGGTCTGGGTTAGGTCTGGGATTTGCTCTCATCAGGCTCATACTTTCGCATATTTCTCGTACTTGTTGGCCAGATCCTGCGCCTTTTCTGGTTTGTATCGCGTAGTAATGTGGTACCACACTGAAACAGTCGACTAAGCCTGGTCACGATCAATATTTTAGAGGATAACACATGTTAGGTCTAGGTTAGGTCTGGGATTTGCACCCATCAGGCTCATACTTTCGCATATTTCTTATACTTGATGGCCAGATCCTGGCCTTTTTCTGGTTTGGATCACGTAGTAATGTGGTACCACACTGAAACAGTCGACTAAACCTGGTCACGATCAATACTTTAGTGGATAACGCATGTTAGGACTATGCTAGGTCTGGGATTTGCACCCATCAGGCTCATACTTTCGCATATTTCTCATACTTGATGGCCAGATCCTGGCCTTTTTCTGGTTTGGATCACGTAGTAATGTGGTACCACACTGAAACAGTCGACTAAACCTGGTCTCGGTTAATATTTTAGAGGATAACGCATGTTAGGTCTAGGTTAGGTCTGGGATTTGCACCCATCAGGCTCATACTTTCGCATATTTCTCATACTTGATGGCCAGATCCTGGCCTTTTTCTGGTTTGGATCACGTAGTAATGTGGTACCACACTGAAACAGTCGACTAAACCTGGTCTCGGTCAATATTTTAGAGGATAACGCATGTTAGGTCTAGGTTAGGTCTGGGATTTGCACTCATCAGGCTCATACTTTCGCATATATCTCATACTTGTTGGCCAGATTCTGGGCTTCTTTTGGTTTGGATCACGTAGTAATGTGGTACCACACTGAAACAGTCGACTAAACCTGGTCACGATCAATACTTTAGTGGATAACGCATGTTAGGTCTATGCTAGGTCTGGGATTTGCTCTCATCAGGCTCATACATTCACATTTTCCGCATACTTGTTGGCCAGATCCTGGGCTTTTTCTGGTTTGGAACACGTAGTAATGTGGTACCACACTGAAACAGTCGACTAAACCTGGTCTCGGTCAATATTTTAGAGGATAACGCATGTTAGGTCTAGGTTAGGTCAGGGATTTGCACTCATCAGGCTCATTCTTTCGCATATTTCTCATACCTGTTGGCCAGATTCTGGGCTTTTTCTGGTTTGGAACACGTGGTAATGTGGTACCGCACGGAAACAGACCATTAAACCTGATTTCGATCAATATTTTAGAGGATAACACATGTTGGGTCTAGGTTAGGCCTTGGATTTGCACTCATCAGGGTCATACATTCGCATATTTCTCATACTTGATGGCCATATCCTGGGCTTTTTCTGGTTTGGATCACGTAGTAATGTGGTACCACACTGAAACAGTCGACTAAACCTGGTCTCGGCCAATATTTTAGAGGATAACGCATGTTAGGTCTAGGTTAGGTCTGGGATTTGCACTCATCAGGCTCATTCTTTCGCATATTTCTCATACTTGTTGGCCAGATTCTGGGCTTTTTTTGGCTTGGATCACGTAGTACTGTGGTACCACACTGAAACTGTCCATTAAACCTGGTTTCGATCAATATTTTAGAGGAAAACGCATGTTAGGTCTATGTTAGGTCTGGGGTTTGCTCTCATCAGTCTCATACATTAACATTTTCCGCATGGTTGTTGGCCAGATCCTGGGCTTTTTCTGGTTTGGATCAAGTGGTAATGTGGTATGACACTGAAACAGTCCAGTAAACCTGGTTTCGATCAATATTTTAGAGGATAACACATGTTGGGTCTAGGTTAGGCCTTGGATTTGCACTCATCAGGGTCATACATTCGCATATTTCTCATACTTGATGGCCATATCCTGGGCTTTTTCTAGTTTGAATCACGTAGTAATGTGGTACCACACTGAAACTGTCGACTAAACCTGGTCTCGGTCAATATTTTAGAGGATAACGCATGTTAGGTCTAGGTTAGGTCTGGGATTTGCACTCATCAGGCTCATACTTTCGCATATTTCTCATACTTGTTGGCCAGATTCTGGGCTTTTTTTGGCTTGGATCACGTAGTAATGTGGTACCACACTGAAGCAGTCGATTAAACCTGGTTTCGATCAATATTTTAGAGGATAACGCATGTTAGGTCTATGTTAGGTCTGGGATTTGCTCTCATCAGGCTCATACATTCACATTTTCCGCATACTTGTTGGCCAGATCCTGGGCTTTTTCTGGTTTGGGTCAAGTGGTAATGTGGCATCACACTGAAACAGTCCATTAAACCTGGTTTCGATCAATATTTTAGAGGATAACGCATGTTAGGTCTAGGTTATGTCTGGGATTTGCACTCATCAGGCTCATACTTTCGCATATTTCTCATACTTGATGACCAGATCCTGGCCTTTTTCTGGTTTGGATCACGTAGTATTGTGGTACCACACTGAAACAGTTGACTAAACCTGGTCTCGGTCAATATTTTAGAGGATAACGCATGTTAGGTCTAGGTTAGGTCTGGGATTTGCACCAAACAGGCTCATACTTTCCCATATTTCTCATACTTGATGGCCAGATTCTGGGCCTTTTTTGGTTTCGATCACGTAGTAATGCGGTACCACACTGAAACAGTCGACTAAACCTGGTCTCGGTCAATATCTTAGAGGATAACGCATGTTAGGTCTAGCTTAGGTCTGGGATTTGCTCTGATCATGCTCATACTTTCGCATATTTCTCATTCTTGTTGGCCAGATCCTGGGCTTTCACTGGTTTGGATCACGTAGTTATGTGGTACCACACAGAAACAGTCAAATTAAACCTGGCCTCGATCAATATTTTAGAGGATAACACATGTTAGGTCTAGGTTAGGTCTGGGATTTGCACTCATCAGGCTCATACTTTCGCATATTTCTCATACTTGATGGCCAGATTCAGGGCTTTTTCTGGTTTGGAACACGTGGTAACGTGGTACCACACGGAAACTGTAAATTAAACCTAGTCTGGGTCAACATTTCAAAGGATAACTCATGTTAGCTCTAGGTTAGGTCTGGGATTTGCTCTCATCAGGCTCATACATTCGCATATTTCTCATACTTGATGGCCAGATTCTGGGCCTTTTTTGGTTTCGATCACGTAGTAATGCGGTACCACACTGAAACTGTCGACTAAACCTGGTCTCGGTCAATATTTTAGAGGATAACACATGTTAGGTCTAGGTTAGGTCTGGGATTTGCTCCCATCAGGCTCATACATTCGCATATTTCTCATACTTGATGGCCAGATTCTGGGCCCTTTTTGGTATCGATCACGTAGTAATGCGGTACCACGCTGAAACAGACCATTAAACCTGGTTTTCGATCAATATTTTATAGGATAACGCATGTTAGGTCTATGTTAGGTCTGGGATTTGCTCTCATCAGGCTCATACTTTCGCATATTTCTCATACTTGATGGCCAGGTCCTGGCCTTTTTCTGGTTTGGATCACGTAGTAATGTGGTACCACACTGAAACAGTCGACTAAACCTGGTCTCGGTCAATATTTTAGAGGATAACACATGTTAGGTCTAGGTTAGGTCTGGGATTTGCACTCATCAGGCTCATACTTTCGCATATTTCTCATACTTGTTGGCCAGATTCTGGGCCTTTTTTGGCTTGGATCACGTAGTAAAGTGGTACCACACTGAAACTGTCCATTAAACCTGGTTTCGATCAATATTTTAGAGGATAACGCATGTTAGGTCTAGGTTAGGTCTGGGATTTGCACTCATCAGGCTCATACTTTCGCATATTTCTCATACTTGTTGGCCAGATTCTGGGCTTTTTTTGGCTTGGATCACGTAGTAATGTGGTACCACACTGAAACAGTCGACTAAACCTGGTCTCGGTCAATATCTTAGAGGATAACGCATGTTAGGTCTATGTTAGGTCTGGGATTTGCTCTCATCAGGCTCATACATTCACATTTTCCGCATACTTGTTGGCCAGATCCTGGGCTTTTTCTGGTTTGGATCAAGTGGTAATGTGGTACCACACTGAAACAGTCGACTAAACCTGGTCTCGGTCAATATTTTAGAGGATAACGCATGTTAGGTCTAGGTTAGGTCTGGGATTTGCTCTCATCAGGCTCATACTTTCGCATATTTCTCGTACTTGTTGGCCAGATCCTGCGCCTTTTCTGGTTTGTATCGCGTAGTAATGTGGTACCACACTGAAACAGTCGACTAAGCCTGGTCACGATCAATATTTTAGAGGATAACACATGTTAGGTCTAGGTTAGGTCTGGGATTTGCACCCATCAGGCTCATACTTTCGCATATTTCTTATACTTGATGGCCAGATCCTGGCCTTTTTCTGGTTTGGATCACGTAGTAATGTGGTACCACACTGAAACGGTCGACTAAACCTGGTCACGATCAATACTTTAGTGGATAACGCATGTTAGGACTATGCTAGGTCTGGGATTTGCACCCATCAGGCTCATACTTTCGCATATTTCTCGTAGTTGTTGGCCAGATCCTGCGCCTTTTCTGGTTTGTATCGCGTAGAAATGTGGTACCACACTGAAACAGTCGACTAAGCCTGGTCACGATCAATATTTTAGAGGATAACACATGTTAGGTCTAGGTTAGGTCTGGGATTTGCACTCATCAGGCTCATACTTTCGCATATTGCTCATACTTGATGGCCAGATTCTGGGCCTTTTCTGGTATCGATCACGTAGTAATGCGGTACCACGCTGAAACAGACCATTAAACCTGGTTTCGATCAATATTTTATAGGATAACGCATGTTAGGTCTATGTTAGGTCTGGGATTTGCTCTCATCAGGCTCATACTTTCGCATATTTCTCATACTTGATGGCCAGGTCCTGGCCTTTTTCTGGTTTGGATCAAGTGGTAATGTGGTATCACACGGAAAGAGTCCATTAAACCTGCTTTCGATCAATATTTTAGAGGATAACACATGATAGGTCTAGGTTAGGTCTGGGATTTCCACACACCAGGCTCATACTTTCGCATATTTCTCATACTTGATGGCCAGATTCTGGGCTTTTTTTGGTTCGGATCACGTTGCAATGTGGTACCACACTGAAACAGTCAATTAGACCTAGTCAGGGTCAACATTTCAAAGGATAACTCTTGTTACGTCTAGGTTAGGTCTGGGATTTGCTCCCATCAGGCTCATACATTCGCATATTTCTCATACTTGATGGCCAGATCCTGGGCTTCTTCTGGTTTGGGTCACGTAGTAATGTGGTACCACCCTGAAACAGTCGACTAAACTTGGTCAGGATCAATATTTTAGAGGATAACGCATGTTAGGTCTAGGTTAGGTCCGGGATTTGCACTCATCAGGCTCATACTTTCGCATATTTCTCATACTTGTTGGCCAGATCCTGGGCTTTTTCTGGTTTGGATCAAGTGGTAATGTGGTATCACACTGAAACAGTCCATTAAACCTGGTTTCGATCAATATTTTAGAGGATAACGCATGTTAGGTCTATGTTAGGTCTGGGATTTGCTCTCATCAGGCTCATACTTTCGCATATTCCTCATACTTGATGGCCAGATCCTGGCCTTTTTCTGGTTTGGATCACGTAGTAATGTGGTACCACACTGAAACAGTCGACTAAACCTGGTCTCGGTCAATATTTTAGAGGATGACGCATGATAGGTCTAGGTTAGGTCTGGGATTTGCACTCATCAGGCTCATACATTAACATTTTCCGCATACTTGTTGGTCAGATCCTGGGCTTTTTCTGGTTTGGATCAAGTGGTAATGTGGTATCACACTGAAACAGTCCATTAAACCTGATTTCGATCAATATTTTATAGGATAACACATGTTAGGTCTATGTTAGGTCTGGGATTTGCTCTCATCAGGCTCATACTTTCGCATATTCCTCATACTTGATGGCCAGATCCTGGCCTTTTTCTGGTTTGGATCACGTAGTAATGTGGTACCTCACTGAAACAGTCGACTAACCCTGGTCTCGGTCAATATTTTAGAGGATAACGCATGTTAGGTCTAGGTTAGGTCTGGGATTTGCTCTCATCAGGCTCATGCTTTCGCATATTTCTCGTACTTGTTGGCCAGATCCTGCGCCTTTACTGGTTTGGATCACGTAGTAATGTGGTACCACACTGAAACAGTCGACTAAACCTGGTCACCATCAATATTTTAGAGGATAACGCATGTTAGGTCTAGGTTAGGTCTGGGATTTGCTCTCATCATGCTCATACTTTCGCATATTTCTCATTCTTGTTGGCCAGATCCTGGGCTTTCACTGGTTTGGATCACGTAGTTATGTGGTACCACACTGAAACAGTCAAATTAAACCTGGTCTCGATCAATATTTTAGAGGATAACACATGTTATGTCTAGGTTAGGTCTGGGATTTGCACTCATCAGGCTCATACTTTCGCATATTTCTCATACTTGATGGCCAGATTCAGGGCTTTTTCTGGTTTGGAACACGTGGAAATGTGGTACCACACGGAAACTGTCCATTAAACCTGGTTTCGATCAATATTTTAGAGGATAACGCATGTTAGGTCTAGGTTAGGTCTGGGATTTGCACTCATCAGGCTCATACTTTCGCATATTTCTCATACTTGTTGGCCAGATTCTGGGCCTTTTTTGGCTTGGATCACGTAGTAAAGTGGTACCACACTGAAACTGTCCATTAAACCTGGTTTCGATCAATATTTTAGAGGATAACGCATGTTAGGTCTAGGTTAGGTCTGGGATTTGACCTCATCAGGCTCATACTTTCGCACACTTCACATACTCGTTGAACAGATCCTGGGTTATTTTCTGGTTTGGATCACATAGTAATGTGGTACCACACTGAAACAGTCGATTAAACCAGGTTTCGATCAATATTTTTGAGGATAACGCATGTTAGGTCTAGGTTAGGTCTGGGATTTGCACTCATCAGGCTCATACTTTCGCATATTTCTCATACTTGTTGGCCAGATTCTGGGCCTTTTTTGGCTTGGATCACGTAGTAAAGTGGTACCACACTGAAACTGTCCATTAAACCTGGTTTCGATCAATATTTTAGAGGATAACGCATGTTAGGTCTAGGTTAGGTCTGGGATTTGCACTCATCAGGCTCATACTTTCGCATATTTCTCATACTTGTTGGCCAGATTCTGGGCTTTTTTTTGCTTGGATCACGTAGTAATGTGGTACCACACTGAAACAGTCGACTAAACCTGGTCTCGGTCAATATCTTAGAGGATAACGCATGTTAGGTCTATGTTAGGTCCGGGATTTGCTCTTATCAGGCTCATACATTAACATTTTCCGCATACTTGTTGGCCAGATCCTGGGCTTTTTCTGGTTTGGATCAAGTGGTAATGTGGTATCACACTGAAACAGTCCATTAAACCTGGTTTCGATCAATATTTTAGAGGATAACGCATGTTAGGTCTATGTTAGGTCTGGGATTTGCTCTCATCAGGCTCATACTTTCGCATATTCCTCATACTTGATGGCCAGATCCTGGCCTTTTTCTGGTTTGGATCACGTAGTAATGTGGTACCACACTGAAACAGTCGACTAAACCTGGTCTCGGTCAATATTTTAGAGGATGACGCATGATAGGTCTAGGTTAGGTCTGGGATTTGCACTCATCAGGCTCATACATTAACATTTTCCGCATACTTGTTGGTCAGATCCTGGGCTTTTTCTGGTTTGGATCAAGTGGTAATGTGGTATCACACTGAAACAGTCCATTAAACCTGATTTCGATCAATATTTTATAGGATAACACATGTTAGGTCTATGTTAGGTCTGGGATTTGCTCTCATCAGGCTCATACTTTCGCATATTCCTCATACTTGATGGCCAGATCCTGGCCTTTTTCTGGTTTGGATCACGTAGTAATGTGGTACCTCACTGAAACAGTCGACTAACCCTGGTCTCGGTCAATATTTTAGAGGATAACGCATGTTAGGTCTAGGTTAGGTCTGGGATTTGCTCTCATCAGGCTCATGCTTTCGCATATTTCTCGTACTTGTTGGCCAGATCCTGCGCCTTTACTGGTTTGGATCACGTAGTAATGTGGTACCACACTGAAACAGTCGACTAAACCTGGTCACCATCAATATTTTAGAGGATAACGCATGTTAGGTCTAGGTTAGGTCTGGGATTTGCTCTCATCATGCTCATACTTTCGCATATTTCTCATTCTTGTTGGCCAGATCCTGGGCTTTCACTGGTTTGGATCACGTAGTTATGTGGTACCACACTGAAACAGTCAAATTAAACCTGGTCTCGATCAATATTTTAGAGGATAACACATGTTATGTCTAGGTTAGGTCTGGGATTTGCACTCATCAGGCTCATACTTTCGCATATTTCTCATACTTGATGGCCAGATTCAGGGCTTTTTCTGGTTTGGAACACGTGGAAATGTGGTACCACACGGAAACAGACCATTAAACCTGGTTTCGATCAATATTTTAGAGGATAACACATGTTAGGTCTAGGTTAGGTCTGGGATTTGCACTCATCAGGCTCATACTTTCGCATATTTCTCATACTTGATGACCAGATCCTGGGCTTTTTCTGGTTTGGATCACGTAGTAATCTGGTACCACACTGAAACAGTCGACTAAACCTGGTGTCGGTCAGTATTTTAGAGAATAACGCATGTTAGGTCTAGGTTAGGTCTGGGATTTGCACTCATCAGGCTCATACTTTCGCATATTTCTATAACATGTTGGCCAGACTCTGGGCTTTTTTTGGTTTGGATCACGTAGTAATGTGGTACCACACTGAAACAGTCGACTAAACCTGGTCACGATCAATATTTTAGTGGATAGCGCATGTTAGGTCTATGTTAGGTCCGGGATTTGCACACATCAGGCTCACACTTTCGCATTCTTCACGTACCTGTTGAACAGATCCAGGGTTATTTCTGGTTTGGATCACGTTGTAATGTGGTACCACACTGAAACAGTCGACTAAACCTGGTCTCGGTCAATATTTTAGAGGATAACGCATGTTAGGTCTAGGTTAGGTCTGGGTTTTGCACTCATCAGGCTCATTCTTTCGCATATTTCTCATACTTGTTGGCCAGATTCTGGGCTTTTTTTGGCTTGGATCACGTAGTACCGTGGTACCACACTGAAACTGTCCATTAAACCTGGTTTCGATCAATATTTTAGAGGAAAACGCATGTTAGGTCTATGTTAGGTCTGGGATTTGCTCTCATCAGTCTCATACATTAACATTTTCCGCATACTTGTTGGCCAGATCCTGGGCTTTTTCTGGTTTGGATCAAGTGGTTATGTGGTACCACACTGAAACAGTCAAATTAAACCTGGTCTCGGTCAATATTTTAGAGGATAACGCATGTTAGGTCTAGGTTAGGTCTGGGATTTGCACACATCAGGCTCATTCTTTCGCATATTTCTCATACTTGTTGGCCAGATTCTGGGCTTTTTCTGGTTTGGATCAAGTGGTAATGTGGTATCATACTGAAACAGTCCATTAAACCTGGTTTCGATCAATATTTTAGAGGATAACGCATGTTAGGTCTAGGTTAGGTCTGGGATTTGCACTCATCAGGCTCATACTTTCGCATATTTCTCATACTTGATGAACAGATCCTGGGCTTTTTCTAGTTTGGATCACGTAGTAATCTGGTACCACACTGAAACAGTCGACTAAACCTGGTGTCGGTCAATATTTTAGAGAATAGCGCATGTTAGGTCTAGGTTAGGTCTGGGATTTGCACCAAACAGACTCATACTTTCCCATATTTCTCATACTTGATGGCCAGATTCTGGGCCTTTTTTGGTTTCGATCATGTAGTAATGCGGTACCACACTGAAACGGTCGACTAAACCTGGTCTCGGTCAATATTTTAGAGGATAACGCATGTTAGGTCTAGCTTAGGTCTGGGATTTGCACTCATCAGGCTCATACTTTCGCATATTTCTCATACTTGATGGCCAGATTCTGGGCCTTTTTTGGTATCGATCACGTAGTAATGCGGTATCACGCTGAAACAGACCATTAAACCTGATTTCGATCAATATTTTATAGGATAACGCATGTTAGGTCTATGTTAGGTCTGGGATTTGCTCTCATCAGGCTCATACTTTCGCATATTTCTCATACTTGATGGCCAGATCCTGGCCTTTTTCTGGTTTGGATCACGTAGTAATGTGGTGCCACACTGAAACAGTCGACTAAGCCTGGTCACGATCAATATTTTAGAGGATAACACATGTTAGGTCTAGGTTAGGTCTGGGATTTGCACTCATCAGGCTCATACTTTCGCATATTTCTCATACTTGTTGGCCAGATTCTGGGCCTTTTTTGGCTTGGATCACTTAGTAAAGTGGTACCACACTGAAACTGTCCATTAAACCTGGTTTCGATCAATATTTTAGAGGATAACGCATGTTAGGTCTATGTTAGGTCTGGAATTTGCACTCATCAGGCTCATACTTTCGCATATTTCTCATACTTGATGGCCAGATCCTGGCCTTTTTCTGGTATGGATCACGTAGTAATGTGGTACCACACTGAAACAGTCGACTAAACCTGGTCTCGGTCAATATTTTAGAGGATAACGCATGTTAGGTCTAGGTTAGGTCTGGGATTTGCTCTCATCAGGCTCATACTTTCGCATATTTCTCGTACTTGTTGGCCAGATCCTGCGCCTTTACTGGTTTGGATCACGTAGTAATCTGGTACCACACTGAAACAGTCGACTAAACCTGGTGTCGGTCAATATTTTAGAGAATAACGCATGTTAGGTCTAGGTTAGGTCTGGGATTTGCACTCATCAGGCTCATACTTTCGCATATTTCTCATACATGTTGGCCAGACTCTGGGCTTTTTTTGGTTTGGATCACGTAGTAATGTGGTACCACACTGAAACAGTCGACTAAACCTGGTCACGATCAATATTTTAGTGGATAGCGCATGTTAGGTCTATGTTAGGTCCGGGACTTGCACACATCGGGCTCACACTTTCGCATTCTTCACGTACCTGTTGAACAGATCCAGGGTTATTTCTGGTTTGGATCACGTTGTAATGTGGTACCACACTGAAACAGTCGACTAAACCTGGTCTCGGTCAATATTTTAGAGGATATCGCATGTTAGGTCTATGTTAGGTCTGGGATTTGCTCTCATCAGGCTCCTACATTCACATTTTCCGCATACTTGTTGGCCAGATCCTGGGCTTTCACTGGTTTGGATCACGTAGTTATGTGGTACCACACTGAAGCAGTCGATTAAACCTGGTTTCGATCAATATTTTAGAGGATAACGCATGTTAGGTCTATGTTAGGCCTGGGATTTGCTCTCATCAGGCTCATACATTCACATTTTCCGCATACTTGTTGGCCAGATCCTGAGCTTTCACTGGTTTGGATCACGTAGTTATGTGGTACCACACTGAAACAGTCAAATTAAACCTGGTCTCGGTCAATATTTTAGAGGATAACGCATGTTAGGTCTAGGTTAGGTCTGGGATTTGCACTCATCAGGCTCATTCTTTCGCATATTTCTCATACTTGTTGGCCAGATTCTGGGCTTTTTCTGGTTTGGATCAAGTGGTAATGTGGTATCACACTGAAACAGTCCATTAAACCTGGTTTCGATCAATATTTTAGAGGATAACGCATGTTAGGTCTAGGTTAGGTCTGGGATTTGCACTCATCAGGCTCACACTTTCGCATATTTCTCATACTTGATGACCAGATCCTGGGCTTTTTCTGGTTTGGATCACGTAGTAATCTGGTACCACACTGAAACAGTCGACTAAACCTGGTGTCGGTCAATATTTTAGAGAATAACGCATGTTAGGTCTAGGTTAGGTCTGGGATTTGCACCAAACAGACTCATACTTTCCAATATTTCTCATACTTGATGGCCAGGTTCTGGGCCTTTTTTGGTATCGACCACGTAGTAATGCGGTACCACGCTGAAACAGACCATTAAACCTGGTTTCGATCAATATTTTAGAGGATAACGCATGTTAGGTCTATGTTAGGTCTGGGTTTTGCTCTCATCAGGCTCATACTTTCGCATATTTCTCATGCTTGATGGCCAGATTCTGGGCTTTTTTTGGTTCGGATCACGTTGCAATGCGGTACCACACTGAAACAGTCCTTTAAATCTGGTTTCGATCAATATTTTAGAGGATAACGCATGTTAGGTCTATGTTAGGTCTGGGTTTTGCTCTCATCAGGCTCATACTTTCGCATATTTCTCATACTTGATGATCAGATTCTGGGCTTTTTTTGGTTCGGATCACGTTGCAATGCGGTACCACGCTGAAACAGTCCTTTAAATCTGGTTTCGATCAATATTTTAGAGGATAACGCATGTTAGGTCTAGGTTAGGTCTGGGATTTGCCCTCATCAGGGCCATATTTTCGCATTTTTCACATACTTGTTGAACAGATATTCGGTTTTTCTGGTTTGGATCACGTAGTAATGTGGTACCACACCGAAACAGTCCATTAGACCTAGTTTCGATTAATAGTTTAGAGGATAGCGCATGTTAGGTCTAGATTAGGCCTGGGATTTGCCCTCATCAGGGTCATACATTTTTTTTTTTTTTTTTTTTTTGTCGTGGGGAAAATCTTCGAAAGACTCCCTCCCACCTCCTTGGGGAGAGGTGGGAGGGGTGTGTGGGATTCCCCGCGCCCGTACATCGACAGGCGCGGGACCTACCCACTAAAAACCCCACGGTGACCCTTCGGCACGCTTTGGGAGGATACCGGGAATCGCTCGAAGCATTCTTCCGGTATCCTCCCCGTGCCCGCGCTTTCGCGCCCATCCCCCGGGGGGACAATCGGTCCCCCCAGTAGACACACTGCCTCATAGCGTCGGGACGGGGCCACACCATCCCGCCGCTATCCGTCCCGGGGCCGCGTTTAGTGGCGGCTGCGAGCCCCAACTCGCAACCGCCCGCGACCCCGTTTCCACCCCTCGGCGGCCGGGCGTTCATGGCCGCACCAGACCGCCGAGGGTGCCTCCCCTTGCGTCAGACCGGTAGGGGGAGGCACTCCTACCCCCAACCGGTCCGACCCGGCGCCGCCTGGCGGGAGGAGGGTCCCCTCAGGACCCCCCTCCCAGCCTAGGTCATCCGCCACGCCGAGGCGGCCGCCCGCGACGCCTCGCGACCGGGCGACGACCTCGGGCCACCGCACGAGCGTGAGCTTCAGCGCGCCGCTGAAGCTCGCGCTCCCTCCCCGCGGCCTCCTTCTGCAACATTACGTTCTCGCAGAAGGAGGCCACGGCCCTCCACTTCTCCTCGCTGCCGAGCATGGCGCGCACCACGCCCGGCAGCGAGACATCCCGCCCGACGACGCCGACCAGGACACGGCGCTCCCCCTCCCACGCGGGGCATACCTCCAGGGTATGATCCGCCGTGTCCTGCTCAGCGTCGCAGTGGCAGCAACGCGCCGTCGGCTCCTTCCCTATCCGGCACAGGTATCTTCCGAAGCTGCCATGCCCGGAAAATACCTGCGCCAGCCTGTAGGTGAGGCTGCCATGGCCTCTGTCCAGCCACTCCTTCAGGAGTGGCCGAACAGCCCCGACAGTCCGGTGCCCCGCGGTTGGCAGAGCCAGCCGCTCCTACCACGCGAGCAACACGGACTGCCGGGCCTGGCGCTTCAAATCGCCCCAAGCAGGTTCCTGCCCGCCCGGGACCGCCCCCACCCCCGCGCGACGGTCGACGCGGTGCCGGTACATCACCGCGTGCGACCGCGCGAGCAGGTCCATGGGCGGCATCCCCGCTAGAACCGTCGCCGCCCTATGTGACATGGTCCGATACCCGCGGACGACCCTGAGCGCCATGCGCCTCTGCACCCGACGCAGCATAGTCATGCTGCGCCGGGAGGCAGCCAGGTCGTCCGCCCAGACGGGGGCCCCGTATAGGGCCACCGACTGGACCATTGCCACATAGAGGCGACGAACTCGGCCCGCCGGGCCCCCCAGGTTGGGCAGGATCCGGCCCAGAGCCGCAACCATCCTTTCCAACCGGGGGACCAGGCTGCGGAAATGCTTCTCGAAACGCCAGTGGCTATCGAGGATCAGCCCCAGATACCTGATCTGGGGCTTCACCTCGATGTCAGCCCCACCCACCCGAATCAGAGGGGGTGGCGGATCCTGCCGAGGTGAATGAAACGCAATCACCTCGGTCTTATGGACCGCCACCGTCATCCCCATCCCCCTGATCCGGTCGACGACGCGTTGCGACCCCTCCTCCGCGCGACGCATGGCCCTCCCCCAGTGCGCCCCGACGGCCAGCACCAGTGTGTCATCCGCATAACACACCGTGCTGACGCCGTCGGGGAGGCCGGCCCGCAACACCGAGTCGTACGCGATGTTCCACAGGAGTGGCCCGAGGACCGACCCCTGCGGAACACCGCAGTACACCTCCCTCCGCATATCACCATCCCGGCCCGGATACTCGATCCACCTGCCGCGGAGATAATCCCCGACGACCGCCCTGAGACAAGGAGCGACTCGATGATATTCGAGCCCCCTCCTTATCTCTTCCCAGGGGAGGGTGTTAAAGGCATTGGCAATATCCAGGGATATTGCCAATGCCACCCCTCCCCGGGAGACGGCCGCCTCCGAGAGGGCCCTCACACGACCTATCGCGTCGATAGTCGATCGGCCCCCCCGGAAACCGAACTGGCAGTCGGCCAGACCGGGATCACCCCGCGACAGGTGCTCGACGAGGCGGGCAGCAATCACACGCTCGAAGAGCTTGCCCACCTCGTCGAGGAGACAAATGGGCCGGTATGCGGAGGGAGACTCCGCGGGCCGACCCTCCTTCCGGAGGAGGACCATCCTCGCCACCTTCCAACTGGGGGGGAATCGCCCGTCCCTCAGGCAGCGGTCGAACAACCCCCTGAGGTCGGCCCCAAGGACGCCCTGGGTCAAGACCCAAACCCGGCCGGGCACACCATCCGGACCCGGGGCCGTGTTACGAACCCCGAGCCGTCTGATGGCCGCTGCCAGCTCCTCCTGCGTGACCCCCAGCTCGGCCGTCCACTCCACTGGGACAGCCGCTGCCGCCGGAGGACGCGGTCCCCTCTCCCCAATTGGGAAGAGTGTATTGACCACGTCCTCCAGCAGCCGGGGGTCAAGACCCTCGGTGACGGGGGACGCCCACGGGCGGAGCTTATTCAGCACCACCTTATATGGGCGCCCCCATGGATCGTCATCAAGGTTCTGGAGGAGCTCCTTCCAAGCCTGGGTCTTGGCCCGTTTGATGGCGACCTGCAGAGCAACCCGCGCCACGCGGTATGCTCCATACAGGTCATCAGCTGCCCTCGCTCGCGCCACGCCGTCGCCTGTACGTTGACGACGGCGCGCGCGGGTGTACTGGCGTCGGGCGCGGACAGTCGCGACTCGCATCTCCGCGATCGCGTCCGACCACCAGTACACCGCCCGGCGAGGAGAAGCCCGCCCGACCCGAGGCATCGCCGCGTCGCAAATACCCGCGACCAATGCTCCGAGCCGGGCGACCTCCTCCTCTATGCTCGGCAACTCGGCCGCTCCCTGCGGCCAAGTTGCAGCGAGGGCAGCTGCCATCAGGGCGTCCTTGTCCAGGCGCCGAAGCGCCCAGCGGCGTGGTGGGGTGCCACGCTGGCGGCCGTGTCGGGATGCACTCGCGGCGGCAGAGACCTCCATCCGGATGTACCGGTGATCGGAGAGTGTCTCTGCCCCCGCGACCACGTGCCAACCCGACACCATGCGCACGGCGTTGGGGGTCGCGAATCCAACATCCACGATGGACCCCCCATATCGCCGCACGCATGTGTGCTCCGACCCCCGGTTCAATACCCGGAGGTCGAGCCCCGCCGCCCAATCGCCCAGGATCCCGCCGCGAACGGAGGTCCTGGGGGATCCCCAAGCCACCGACTTGGCATTAAAATCCCCCAGGACCAGCACCGGCCGGGCCGCGTAGCGCTGCACGCATGCCGCGACCTCGGCCAAGTACAGCTCGAACGCAGCGTGACCGCTACGGGGCGAAATGTAGCACCCCACCACAGCGACTCCCCCCCAGTCCACGGCGACGAATCCCCGACCGCGCTCCAACAAGGAGAACGGTGGGGACCCGTCGCCCCCTCCCCATACCGTCGCCACCAAGCCGTCCGCGTCGCCCACCCAATGAGGGTGATCAGGGACGCGGTACGGCTCGGCGGCGACCGCCAGGCCAACCCCCCACTCCGCGAGGACTTGGGACATCAAGTCCTGTGCCGCGCGGCAGTGGTTGAGGTTGGCCTGGAGGAGGAGGCGGGGCGGCATTAATTAATGGCCGCGCCAGCCTCCTCCCGGCCGTCCGTCCCCGTAGCACCGTCCACCTCCATGGAGGACGATGCCACCGCCCTCGGCACCGGAGCCGGTGCAGCCGGCCTCTTCCTCTCCTTCCGGGAGGGGGGGGAGCACTTCTTGCTCCCCACCCTGTGATCGGCTGGCCTCCCCATGTCCGCACACAGCGGGCAGTGGGGGGCCGCCGAGCACTGGCTCGCACGGTGCTCTTTGGCACCGCAGCGGTAACACTGACCGCTGCGGTCCACCGGCGAGGTGCACCACTGCCTCACGTGCCCCAATTCGAGGCAGCGGTGACACTGGAGCGGGCGCGGCGCGAGGATTTCCACTCGCGCCGAAACCCACCCCACCAACACCCTCCCGGATTCCGCCACCTTACGGGCGGCGGAGAGGGGGCACCGGGCCCACACCGACCTGAGGCCGGAGGGCGACCTGCGGATCTCTCCGATCCGCAGGTCCTCCTCAGGACAGTCCCCCGCCCTCGCTAGGGCACGGGACACATCCTGTGCGCTGACCGAGTCGTCCAGCCCACAAACGCGCATCACCGTGCGCTTCGTGGGCCGGGCGACCCGGACACCTCGCTCGCCCAGCTGCTCCCGGAGCCTCTGGGCGAGACGATCCGCCTCCGCGCCGGCTTCTGCACCGGGGATCTCCAGCAAGAGACCCCCGGTCACGGCTCTCTTCGCCCTCACGGAGGCGATGCCCAGCTCTTCCAGGGAGATATTCTCCCTGGCGAGCCGCATCGCCTCCGCGAGGGTCAGGTCGCCCCCCTGCGCAACGGTCAGCGTCACCGCTGCCGTTTTTGGGGGACGACCTGGTCGTGCCTTCCCGACCTTCGCGGCCTTTACCTTGGCCGCCGGCGGCGGAGGCGGAGGCTGCGGTTGCGAGGCCTTCCTCGCCGCCCGCTTCGCCTTCCGCCCCACCACCTCACTCCACGCCACCCCCCCTTGGGAGGGTGCTGTGGAGGACGCGACCACCGCGACCACGGGTACACCACCCCCCTTGGGGGTCGCGACCCGGGGCCCTGGTGCCGCAACGCTGGGCGGAGCCTTCACTCCGCCCTTCTTTGCCTTTCCCGACTGTACCGGAACAGGTCGGGGAGGCACCGCCTTCTTGCTGACCGCTCTTCCGGCGAGGAGCTCCTCCCGGAAGGCGGCCAGCTTGCCATCAATCATGTCCCCAATCCTCCTCAGAAGATCGTCTTCTGAGGAGGACGGGGACTTCTTCACGGGCGGAGTGCGGGTGGAGGGGCCCGCGGTGCCCCGCACCACTGCCGCCGCACTCCGCTTATTTACCTCCGCCAAGGGACGCGGCGGCGGAGGAGGAGGGAGGATGGGAGGGAGGGCCGCGCTGTTCCACAGCGCCTCTGCCCTCCTCCTCCCCTGTCGCTCCTCCTCCAACAGGAGCTGCAGACGGGCGTTCCGCCCTCTGAGCTCCCGCGCCGCCTCCCTCATTTCCTCCGCCGCGACCTTCAGGGCCTCCGCGCCACCGCTTTTCTGCCCCTTAAAGGCGCAGGCAGCGGCGACTTTCTCCACCCGCCTCAGGGACGAGGAGATCCTCTCCGATATCTCCTCGGTCACCTCGTCCCTGAGGCAACTCAGCCTCACCGACGGGCTCATCGCCCCGCCCACCTCGACGACGGCCTGCCCCGCCCTCTTCCTCTTAGAGCCTATGAGGCTCCTGGTGGAGGAGAAGGACGAGACTGACGCAGTCTCGTCGTCCTCCTCCACCTTCCACGAAGCCGGGCCAGGCGTTGGAGGCGGCGCGAGCGCCGTCACTCCAGTCCCAATACCGCCTTCGTCCTCCCCCTCTGACTTACCCCGTCCCATCACCGTTTTAATATTGAACTCCATAATATTCCCACGAGCAGGTCGGAAGAAAAGGTCCGCCCGGGCAGAGCCGCCTTACCCGGGTAAGCCTATATACTAAGGGGGTTCGGCAGGTTCCCCGGAGGTGGTCGCTTGGGATTGGGCCTTCTCCCCCAACCATGCATCCCATCGCCGCGCACCATAGCTTAGGATTGGAGGGCGATTTTATAGAGTCGCCATACTCGTGGCCCAGGCGGTTAAGCCAAGACCCCCGTTCCTCCTGCCGTCACGTACCATTCACAAAACCAATAGGGAATTGTGAATGGGTCGTTGTGACGACCAACAGGAGGCTTACGGTGTGTGTATGACTCGGGTACCCCGGGTTCGTTAAGCCCGTACTGCAGCTGAAAGGCTGGCAGCCCCTGAGGGCATCCCAGACTTAACTTGCGTTATCCTCTAAAATATTGATCGAAACCGGGTTTAATCGACTGTTTCAGCGTGGTACCACATTACTACGTGATACAATCCAGAAACAGCCCAGGGTCTAGCCATGAAGTATGAGAGATATGCGAAAGTATGAGCCTGATGAGGGCAAATCCAAGACCTAACCCAAACCTAACATGCGTTATCCTCTAAAATATTTATCAAGACCAGGTTTAATTGAATGTTTCAGTGTGGTACCACATTACTGCGTGAACCAAACCAGAAAAAAACCCAGTATCTGTCCAACAAGTATGTGAAGAATGCGAAAGTATGAGCCTGATGAGTGAAAATCCCAGGGCTAACCTAGACCTAACATGCGTTATCCTCAAAAATATTGATCCAAACCAGGTTTAATGGACTGTTTCAGTGTGGTACCACTTTACAGCGTGATCCAAAGCAGAAAAAACCCTCGATCAGGTCAACATGTATGTTAAAACTGCGAAAGTATGAGTCTGATGAGGGCAAATCCCAGACCTATCCCAGACCTAACTTGCGTTATCCACTAAAATATTGATCGAAACCAGGTTTAACCGACAGTATCAGTGTGGTACCACATTACTATGTGATCCAAACCAGAAAATAACCCAGGATCTGTTCAACGAGTATGTGAAGTGTGCGAAAGTATGAGCCTGATGAGGGCAAATCCAAGACCTAACCCAAACCAAACATGCGTTATCCTCTAAAATATTTATCAAGACCAGGTTTAATTGAATGTTTCAGTGTGGTACCACATTACTGCGTGAACCAAACCAGAAAAAAACCCAGTATCTGTCCAACAAGTATGTGAAGAATGCGAAGGTATGAGCCTGATGAGGGATAATCCCAGATCTATCCCAGACCTAACTTGCGTTATCCTCTAAAATAGTGATCGAAACCAGGTTTAATTGACTGTTTCAGTGTGGTACCACACTACTACGTGATCCAAACCAGAAAAAAACCAGGATCTGTTCAACAAGTATGTGAAAAACGCGAAAGTTTGAGCCTGATGAGGGCAAATCCCAGACCTATCCCAGACCTAACTTGCATTGTCTTCTAAAATAGTGTTCGATACCAGGTTTAATCGACAGTTTCAGTGTGGTACCACATTACTACGTGATCCAAACCAGAAAAAAACCCAGGATCTTGTCAACGAGTATGTGAAGTGTGCGAAAGTATGAGTCTGATGAGTGAAAATCCCAGGCCTAACATAGACCTAACATGCGTTATCCTCAAAAATATTGATCCAAACAAGGTTTAATGGACTGTTTCAATGTGGTACCACTTTACTACGTGATCCAAAGCAGAAAAAACCCTCGATCACGTCAACATGTATGTTAAAACTGCGAAAGTATGACCCTGATGAGGGCAAATCCCAGGCCTAACCTAGACCTAACATGCGTTGTCCTCTAAAATATTCATGGAAACCAGGTTTAATTGACTGTTTCAGTGTTGTACTTCATTACTACGTGATGCAATCCAGAAAAAGCCCAGGATCTAGTCATCAAGTATGAGAAATATGCGATAGTATGAGTCTGATGAGGGCTAATCCCAGACCTATCCCAGACCTAACTTGCGTTATCCTCTAAAATAGTGATCGAAACCAGGTTTAATTGACTGTTTTAGTTGTGGTACCACTTTACTACGTGATCCAAAGCAGAAAAAACACTCGATCAGGTCAACATGCATGTTAAAACTGCGAAAGTATGACCCTGAGAAGGCAAATCCCAGGCCTAACCTAGGCCTAACATGCGTTATCTTCTAAAATATTGAGCGAAACCAGGTTTAATTGACTGTTTCAGTGTAGTACCACATTACTACGTGATCCAATCCAGAAATAGCCCAGGATCTAGCCATGAAGTATGAGAAATATGCGAAAGTATGAGCCTGATGAGGGCAAATCCTAGACCTAACCCAGACCTAACATACGTTGTCCTCTAAAATATTTATCAAGACCAGGTTTAATTGACTGTTTCAGTGTGGTCCCACATTACTACGTGATCCAAACCAGAAAAAACCCAGGATCCGTTCAACAAGTATGTGAAGAATGCGAAAGTATGAGTCTGATGAGTGAAAATCTCGGGGCTAACCTATACCTAACATGCGTTATCCTCTAAAATATTGATGCAAACCAGGTTTAATTGACTGTTTTAGTTGTGGTACCACTTTACGACGTGATCCAAAGCAGAAAAAACACTCGATCTGGTCAACATGCATGTTAAAACTGCGAAAGTATGACCCTGATAAGGCAAATCCCAGGCCTAACCTAGGCCTAACATGCGTTATTTTCTAAAATATTGAGCGAAACCAGGTTTAATTGACTGTTTCAGTGTAGTACCACATTACTACGTGATCCAATCCAGAAATAGCCCAGGATCTAGCCATGAAGTATGAGAAATATGCGAAAGTATGAGCCTGATGAGGGCAAATCCTAGACCTAACCCAGACCTAACATACGTTGTCCTCTAAAATATTTATCAAGACCAGGTTTAATTGAATGTTTCAGTGTGGTACCACATTACTACGTGATCCAAACCACAAAAAACCCAGGTTCTGTTCGACAACTATGTGAAAAACGCGAAACTGTGAGCCTGATGAGGGCAAATCTTAGACCTAACCCAGACCTAAGATGCGTTATCCTCTAAAATATTTATCCAGAACAGGTTTCATTGAATGTTTCAGTGTGGTACCACTTTACTACGTGATCCAATCCAGAAAGAGCCCAGGATCTAGCCATGAAGTATGAGAAATATGCGATAGTAAGAGCCTGATGAGGGCAAATCCTAGACCTATCCCAGACCTAACTTGCGTTGTCCTCTAAAATATTGATGGAAACCAGGTTTATTTGACTGTTTCAGTGTTGTACTTCATTACTACGTGATGCAATCCAGAAAAAGCCCAGGATCTAGCCATCAAGTATGAGAAATATGCGAAAGAATGAGCCTGATGAGAGCAAATCCCAGACCTAACCCAGACCTAACATGAATTATTCTCTAAAATATTATTCGAAACCAGGTTTAATTGACTGTTTCAGTGTGGTACCACATTACTACGTGATCCAATCCAGAAATAGCCCAGGATCCAGCCATGAAGTATGAGAAATATGAGAAAGTATGAGCCTGATGAGGGCAAATCCTAGACCTAACCTAGACCTAACATGCGTTATCCTCAAGAATATTGATCGAAACCTGGTTTAATCGACTGTTTCAGTGTGGTACTACATTACTATGTGATCCAAACCAGAAAATAACACAGGATCTGTTCAACGAGTATGTGAAGAAAGCGAAAGTATGAGTCTGATGAGGGCTAATCCCAGACCTATCCCAGACCTAACTTGCGTTATCCTCTAAAATATTTATCCAGACCTGGTTTCATTGAATGTTTCAGTGTGGTACCACATTACTACGTGATCCAAACCAGAAAAAAACCCAGGATCTGATCAACGAGTATGTCAAGTGTGCGAAAATATGAGTCCGATGAGGGCAATTCCCAGACCTATCCCAGACCTAACTTGCGATATCCTCTAAAATATTGATCGAAACCAGGTTTAATTGACTGTTTTATTGTGGTACCACACTACTACGGGATCCAAACCAGAAAAAACCCAGGATCTGTTCAACAAGTATGTGAAAAACGCGAAAGTATGAGCCTGATGAGGGCAAATCCCAGACCTATCCCAAACCTAACTTGCGTTGTCCTCTAAAATATTGATGGAAACCAGGTTTAATTGATTGTTTCAGTGTGGTCCCACATTACTACGTGATCCAAACCAGAAAAAACCCACGATCTGTTCAACATGTATGAGAAATATACGAAAGAATGAGCCTGATGAGTGAAAATCCCAGGCCTGACCTAGACCTAACATGCGTTATCCTCTAAAATATTGAGCGAAACCAGGTTTAATCGACTGTTTCAGTGTTGTACTTCATTACTACGTGATGCAATCCAGAAAAAGCCCAGGATCTAGCCATCAAGTATGAGAAATATGCGAAAGGACGAGCCTGATGAGGGCAAATCCCAGACCTATCCCAGACCTAACTTGCGTTGTCCTCTAAAATATTGATGGAAACCAGGTTTAATTGATTGTTTCAGTGTGGTCCCACATTACTACGTGATCCAAACCAGAAAAAACCCACGATCTGTTCAACATGTATGAGAAATATACGAAAGAATGAGCCTGATGAGTGAAAATCCCAGGCCTGACCTAGACCTAACATGCGTTATCCTCTAAAATATTGAGCGAAACCAGGTTTAATGGACTGTTTCAGTATGGTACCACACTACTACGGGGTCCAAACCAGAAAAAACCCAGGATCCGTTCAACAAGTATGTGAAGTGTGCGAAAGTATGAGTCTGATGAGGTCAAATCCCAGACCAATCCCAGACTTAACTTGCGTTATCCTCTAAAATATTGATCGAAACCAGGTTTAATCGACTGTTTCAACGTGGTACCACTGTACTACGTGATACAATCCAGAAATAGCCCAGGATCTAGCCATGATGTATGAGAAAGATGCGAAAGTATGAGCATGATGAGGGCAAATTCTAGAGCTGACGCAGACCTAACATGCGTTATCCTCTAAAATATTGATCGAAACCAGGTTTAATCGACTGTTTCAGTGTGGTACCACATTACTACGTGATCCAAACCAGAAAAAACCCAGGATCAGTTCAACAAGTATGAGGAGAATGCGAAAGTATGAGTCTGATGAGTGCAAATCCCAGCGCTAACCTAGCCCTAACATGCGTTATCCTCTAAAATATTGATCCAAACCAGGTTTAATGGACTGTTTCAGTGTGGTACCACACTACTACGTGATACAAACCAGAAAAAACCCAGGATCTGTTCAACAAGTATGTGAAAAACGCGAAAGTATGAGCCTGATGAGGGCGAATCCCAGACCTATGCCAGACCTAACTTGCGTTATCCTCTAAAATATTGATCGAAACCAGGTTTAATTGACTGCTTCAGCGTGGTACCACAGTACTACGTGATACAATCCAGAAACAGCCCAGGATCTAGCCATGAAGTATGAGTAATATGCGAAAGTATGAGCCTGCTGAGGGCAAATCCTAGACCTAACCCAAACCTAACATGCGTTATCCTCTAAAATATTTACCAAGACCAGGTTTAATTGAATGTTTCAGTGTGGTACCACATTACTATGTGATCCAAACCAGAAAATAACCCAGGATCTGTTCAACGAGTATGAGAAGTGTGCGAAAGTATGAGTCTGATGAGGTCAAATCCCAGACCTATCCCAGACCTAACTTGCGTTGTCCTCTAAGATATTGATGGAAACCAGGTTTAATTTACTGTTTCAGTGTTGTACTTCATTACTACGTGATGCAATCCAGAAAAAGCCCAGGATCTAGCCATCAAATATGAGAAATATGCGAAAGAACGAGCCTGATGAGAGCAAATCCCAGACCTAACCTAGACCTAACATGAATTATTCTCTAAAATATTGATCGAAACTAGGTTTAATCGACTGTTTCAGTGTGGTATCACATTACTATGTGATCCAAACCAGAAAATAACCCCGGATCTGTTCAACGAGTATGTGAAGTGTGCGAAAGTATGAGTCTGATGAGGTCAAATCCCAGACCTATCCCAAACCTAACTATGCGTTATCCTCTAAAATAATGATCATAACCAGGTTTAATCGACTGTTTCAGTGTGGTACCACATTACTACGTGATCCAAACCAGAAAAAACCCAGGATCCGTTCAACAAGTATGTGAAGAATGCGAAAGTATGAGTCTGATGAGTGAAAATCCCAGGCCTAACCTAGACCTAACATGCGTTATCCTCAAAAATATTGATCGAAACCTGGTTTAATCGACTGTTTCAGTGTGGTACCACATTACTATGTGATCCAAACCAGAAAATAACCCAGGATCTGTTCAACGAGTATGTGAAGTGTGCGAAAGTATGAGTCTGATGAGGTCAAATCCCAGACCAACCCCAGACTTAACTTGCGTTATCCTCTAAGATATTGATCGAAAGTAGGTTTAATCGACTGTTTCAGTGTGGTATCACATTACTATGTGATCCAAACCAGAAAATAACCCAGGATCTGTTCAACGAGTATGTGAAGTGTGCGAAAGTATGAGTCTGATGAGGTCAAATCCCAGACCTATCCCAGACCTAACTTGCGTTGTCCTCTAAGATATTGATGGAAACCAGGTTTAATTTACTGTTTCAGTGTTGTACTTCATTACTACGTGATGCAATCCAGAAAAAGCCCAGGATCTAGCCATCAAGTATGAGAAATATGCGAAAGAACGAGCCTGATGAGAGCAAATCCCAGACCTAACCTAGACCTAACATGCGTTATCCTCAAAAATATTGATCCAAACCAGGTTTAATGGACTGTTTCAGTGTGGTACCACTTTACAGCGTGATCCAAAGCAGAAAAAACCCTCGATCAGGTCAACATGTATGTTAAAACTGCGAAAGTATGAGTCTGATGAGGGCAAATCCCAGACCTATCCCAGACCTAACTTGCGTTATCCACTAAAATATTGATCGAAACCAGGTTTAACCGACAGTTTCAGTGTGGTACCACATTACTACGTGATCCAAACCAGAAAAAAACCCAGGATCTTGTCAACGAGTATGTGAAGTGTGCGAAAGTATGAGTCTGATGAGGGATAATCCCAGACCTATCCCAGACCTAACTTGCGTTATCCTCTAAAATAGTGATCGAAACCAGGTTTAATTGACTGTTTCAGTGTGGTACCACACTACTACGTGATCCAAACCAGAAAAAAACCAGGATCTGTTCAACAAGTATGTGAAAAACGCGAAAGTTTGAGCCTGATGAGGGCAAATCCCAGACCTATCCCAGACCTAACTTGCATTGTCTTCTAAAATAGTGTTCGATACCAGGTTTAATCGACAGTTTCAGTGTGGTACCACATTACTACGTGATCCAAACCAGAAAAAAACCCAGGATCTTGTCAACGAGTATGTAAAGTGTGCGAAAGTATGAGTCTGATGAGTGAAAATCCCAGGCCTAACATAGACCTAACATGCGTTATCCTCAAAAATATTGATCCAAACAAGGTTTAATGGACTGTTTCAATGTGGTACCACTTTACTACGTGATCCAAAGCAGAAAAAACCCTCGATCACGTCAACATGTATGTTAAAACTGCGAAAGTATGACCCTGATGAGGGCAAATCCCAGGCCTAACCTAGACCTAACATGCGTTGTCCTCTAAAATATTCATGGAAACCAGGTTTAATTGACTGTTTCAGTGTTGTACTTCATTACTACGTGATGCAATCCAGAAAAAGCCCAGGATCTAGTCATCAAGTATGAGAAATATGCGAAAGTATGAGCCTGATGAGGGCAAATCCTAGACCTAACCCAGACCTAACATACGTTGTCCTCTAAAATATTTATCAAGACCAGGTTTAATTGACTGTTTCAGTGTGGTCCCACATTACTACATGATCCAAACCAGAAAAAACCCAGGATCCGTTCAACAAGTATGTGAAGAATGCGAAAGTATGAGTCTGATGAGTGAAAATCTCGGGGCTAACCTATACCTAACATGCGTTATCCTCTAAAATATTGATGCAAACCAGGTTTAATTGACTGTTTTAGTTGTGGTACCACTTTACTACGTGATCCAAAGCAGAAAAAACACTCGATCAGGTCAACATGCATGTTAAAACTGCGAAAGTATGACCCTGATAAGGCAAATCCCAGGCCTAACCTAGGCCTAACATGCGTTATCTTCTAAAATATTGAGCGAAACCAGGTTTAATTGACTGTTTCAGTGTAGTACCACATTACTACGAAATCCAATCCAGAAATAGCCCAGGATCTAGCCATGAAGTATGAGAAATATGCGAAAGTATGAGCCTGATGAGGGCAAATCTTAGACCTAACCCAGACCTAAGATGCGTTATCCTCTAAAATATTTATCCAGAACAGGTTTCATTGAATGTTTCAGTGTGGTACCACTTTACTACGTGATCCAATCCAGAAAGAGCCCAGGATCTAGCCATGAAGTATGAGAAATATGCGATAGTAAGAGCCTGATGAGGGCAAATCCTAGACCTATCCCAGACCTAACTTGCGTTGTCCTCTAAAATATTGATGGAAATCAGGTTTAATTGACTGTTTCAGTGTTGTACTTCATTACTACGTGATGCAATCCAGAAAAAGCCCAGGATCTAGCCATCAAGTATGAGAAATATGCGAAAGAATGAGCCTGATGAGAGCAAATCCCAGACCTAACCCAGACCTAACATGAATTATTCTCTAAAATATTATTCGAAACCAGGTTTAATTGACTGTTTCAGTGTGGTACCACATTACTACGTGATCCAATCCAGAAATAGCCCAGGATCCAGCCATGAAGTATGAGAAATATGAGAAAGTATGAGCCTGATGCGGGCAAATCCTAGACCTGACCTAGACCTAACATGCGTTATCCTCAATAATATTGATCGAAACCAGGTTTAATCGACTGTTTCAGTGTGTTACCACATTACTACGTGATCCAAACCCAAAAAAAACCCAGGATCTGTTCAACGAGTATGTGACGTGTGCGAAAGTATGAGTCTGATGAGGGCTAATCCCAGACCTACCCCAGACCTAACTTGCGTTATCCTCTAAAATATTTATCCAGACCAGGTTTCATTGAATGTTTCAGTGTGGTATCACATTACTACGTGATCCAATCCAGAAAAAACCCAGGATCCGTTCAACAAGTATGTGAAGAATGCGAAAGTATGAGTCTGATGAGTGAAAATCCCAGACCTAACCTAGACCTAACATGCGTTATCCTCAAAAATATTGATCGAAACCTGGTTTAATCGACTGTTTCAGTGTGGTACTACATTACTATGTGATCCAAACCAGAAAATAACACAGGATCTGTTCAACGAGTATGTGAAGAAAGCGAAAGTATGAGTCTGATGAGGGCTAATCCCAGACCTATCCCAGACCTAACTTGCGTTATCCTCTAAAATATTTATCCAGACCTGGTTTCATTGAATGTTTCAGTGTGGTACCACATTACTACGTGATCCAAACCAGAAAAAAACCCAGGATCTGATCAACGAGTATGTCAAGTGTGCGAAAATATGAGTCTGATGAGGGCAATTCCCAGACCTATCCCAGACCTAACTTGCGATATCCTCTAAAATATTGATCGAAACCAGGTTTAATTGACTGTTTTATTGTGGTACCACATTACTACGTGATCCAATCCAGAAATAGCCCAGGATCCAGCCATGAAGTATGAGAAATATGAGAAAGTATGAGCCTGATGCGGGCAAATCCTAGACCTGACCTAGACCTAACATGCGTTATCCTCAATAATATTGATCGAAACCAGGTTTAATCGACTGTTTCAGTGTGGTACTACATTACTATGTGATCCAAACCAGAAAATAACACAGGATCTGTTCAACGAGTATGTGAAGAAAGCGAAAGTATAAGTCTGATGAGGGCTAATCCCAGACCTATCCCAGACCTAACTTGCGTTATCCTCTAAAATATTTATCCAGACCTGGTTTCATTGAATGTTTCAGTGTGGTACCACATTACTACGTGATCCAAACCAGAAAAAAACCCAGGATCTGATCAACGAGTATGTCAAGTGTGCGAAAATATGAGTCTGATGAGGGCAATTCCCAGACCTAACCCAGACCTAACTTGCGTTGTCCTCTAAAATATTGATGGAAACCAGGTTTAATTGATTGATTCAGTGTGGTCCCACATTACTACGTGATCCAAACCAGAAAAAACCCACGATCTGTTCAACATGTATGAGAAATATACGAAAGAATGAGCCTGATGAGTGAAAATCCCAGGCCTGACCTAGACCTAACATGCGTTATCCTCTAAAATATTGAGCGAAACCAGGTTTAATGGACTGTTTCAGTATGGTACCACACTACTACGGGGTCCAAACCAGAAAAAACCCAGGATCCGTTCAACAAGTATGTGAAGTGTGCGAAAGTATGACTCTGATGAGGTCAAATCCCAGACCAATCCCAGACTTAACTTGCGTTATCCTCTAAAATATTGATCGAAACCAGGTTTAATCGACTGTTTCAACGTGGTACCACATTACTACGTGATACAATCCAGAAATAGCCCAGGATCTAGCCATGATGTATGAGAAAGATGCGAAAGTATGAGCATGATGAGAGCAAATTCTAGAGCTGACGCAGACCTAACATGCGTTATCCTCTAAAATATTGATCGAAACCAGGTTTAATCGACTGTTTCAGTGTGGTACCACATTACTACGAGATCAAAACCAGAAAAAACCCAGGATCAGTTCAACAAGTATGAGGAGAATGCGAAAGTAGGAGTCTGATGAGTGCAAATCCCAGGGCTAACCTAGCCCTAAGATGCGTTATCCTCAAAAATATTGATCGAAACCAGGTTTAATTGACTGCTTCAGCGTGGTACCACAGTACTACGTGATACAATCCAGAAACAGCCCAGGATCTAGCCATGAAGTATGAGTAATATGCGAAAGTATGAGCCTGCTGAGGGCAAATCCTAGACCTAACCCAAACCTAACATGCGTTATCCTCTAAAATATTTATCAAGACCAGGTTTAATTGAATGTTTCAGTGTGGTGCCACTTTACTACGTGATCCAAAGCAGAAAAAACCGTCGATCAGGTCAACATGTATGTTAAAACTGCGAAAGTATGACCCTGATGAGGGCAAATCCCAGGCTTACCCTAGACCTAACTTGCGTTATCCTCTAAAATATTGATCGAAACCAGGTTTAATTCGCTGTTTCAGCGTGGTACCAAATTACTACGTCATACAATCCAGAAACAGCCCAGGATCTAGCCATCAAGTATGAGAAATATGCGAAAGAATGAGCCTGATGAGAGCAAATCCCAGACCTAACCTAGACCTAACATGAATTATTCTCTAAAATATTGATCGGAACCAGGTTTAATCGACTGTTTCAGCGTGGTACCACATTACTATGTGATCCAAACCAGAAAATAACCCAGGATCTGTTCAACGAGTATGTGAAGTGTGCGAAAGTATGAGTCTGATGAGGTCAAATCCCAGACCTATCCGAGACCTAACTTGCGTTGTCCTCTAAGATATTGATGGAAACCAGGTTTAATTAACTGTTTCAGTGTTGTACTTCATTACTACGTGATGCTATCCAGAAAAAGCCCAGGATCTAGCCATCAAGTATGAGAAATATGCGAAAGAACGAGCCTGATGAGAGCAAATCCCAGACCTAACCTAGACCTAACATGCGTTATCCTCAAAAATATTGATCGAAACCTGGTTTAATCGACTGTTTCAGTGTGGTACCACATTACTATGTGATCCAAACCAGAAAATAACCCAGGATTTGTTCAACGAGTATGTGAAGTGTGCGAAAGTATGAGTCTGATGAGGTCAAATCCCAGACCAATCCCAGACTTAACTTGCGTTATCCTCTAAGATATTGATCGAAAGTAGGTTTAATCGACTGTTTCAGTGTGGTATCACATTACTATGTGATCCAAACCAGAAAATAACCCAGGATCTGTTCAACGAGTATGTGAAGTGTGCGAAAGTATGAGCCTGATGAAGGCAAATCCAAGACCTAACCCAAACCTAACATGCGTTATCCTCTAAAATATTTATCAAGACCAGGTTTAATTGAATGTTTCAGTGTGGTACCACATTACTGCGTGAACCAAACCAGAAAAAAACCCAGTATGTGTCCAACAAGTATGTGAAGAATGCGAAGGTATGAGCCTGATGAGTGAAAATCCCAGGGCTAACCTAGACCTAACATGCGTTATCCTCAAAAATATTGATCCAAACCAGGTTTAATGGACTGTTTCAGTGTGGTACCACTTTACAGCGTGATCCAAAGCAGAAAAAACCCTCGATCAGGTCAACATGTATGTTAAAACTGCGAAAGTATGAGTCTGATGAGGGCAAATCCCAGACCTATCCCAGACCTAACTTGCGTTATCCACTAAAATATTTATCGAAACCAGGTTTAACCGACAGTTTCAGTGTGGTACCACATTACTACGTGATCCAAACCAGAAAAAAACCCAGGATCTTGTCAACGAGTATGTGAAGTGTGCGAAAGTATGAGTCTGATTCCTCGACGAGGTGGGCAAGCTCTTCGAGCGTGTGATTGCTGCCCGCCTCGTCGAGCACCTGTCGCGGGGTGATCCCGGTCTGGCCGACTGCCAGTTCGGTTTCCGGGGGGGCCGATCGACTATCGACGCGATAGGTCGTGTGAGGGCCCTCTCGGAGGCGGCCGTCTCCCGGGGAGGGGTGGCATTGGCAATATCCTTGGATATTGCCAATGCCTTTAACACCCTCCCCTGGGAAGAGATAAGGAGGGGACTCGAATATCATCGAGTCCCCCCTTGTCTCAGGGCGGTCGTCGGGGATTATCTCCGCGGCAGGTGGATCGAGTATCCGGGCCGGGATGGTGATATGCGGAGGGAGGTGTACTGCGGTGTTCCGCAGGGGTCGGTCCTCGGGCCACTCCTGTGGAACATCGCGTACGACTCGGTGTTGCGGGCCGGCCTCCCCGACGGCGTCAGCACGGTGTGTTATGCGGATGACACACTGGTGCTGGCCGTCGGGGCGCACTGGGGGAGGGCCATGCGTCGCGCGGAGGAGGGGTCGCAACGCGTCGTCGACCGGATCAGGGGGATGGGGATGACGGTGGCGGTCCATAAGACCGAGGTGATTGCGTTTCATTCACCTCGGCAGGATCCGCCACCCCCTCTGATTCGGGTGGGTGGGGCTGACATCGAGGTGAAGCCCCAGATCAGGTATCTGGGGCTGATCCTCGATAGCCACTGGCGTTTCGAGAAGCATTTCCGCTGCCTGGTCCCCCGGTTGGAAAGGATGGTTGCGGCTCTGGGCCGGATCCTGCCCAACCTGGGGGGCCCGGCGGGCCGAGTTCGTCGCCTCTATGTGGCAATGGTCCAGTCGGTGGCCCTATACGGGGCCCCCGTCTGGGCGGACGACCTGGCTGCCTCCCGGCGCAGCATGACTATGCTGCGTCGGGTGCAGAGGCGCATGGCGCTCAGGGTCGTCCGCGGGTATCGGACCATGTCACATGAGGCGGCGACGGTTCTAGCGGGGATGCCGCCCATGGACCTGCTCGCGCGGTCGCACGCGGTGATGTACCGGCACCGCATCGACCGTCGCGCGGGGGTGGGGGCGGTCCCGGGCGGGCAGGAACCTGCTTGGGGCGATTTGAAGCGCCAGGCCCGGCAGTCCGTGTTGCTCGCGTGGCAGGAGCAGCTGGCTCTGCCAACCGCGGGGCACCGGACTGTCGGGGCTGTTCGGCCACTCCTGAAGGAGTGGCTGGACAGAGGCCATGGCAGCCTCACCTACCGGCTGGCACAGGTATTTTCCGGGCATGGCAGCTTCGGAAGATACCTGTGCCGGATAGGGAAGGAGCCGACGGCGCGTTGCTGCCACTGCGACGCTGAGCAGGACACGGCGGATCATACCCTGGAGGTATGCCCCGCGTGGGAGGGGGAGCGCCGTGTCCTGGTCGGCGTCGTCGGGCGGGATGTCTCGCTGCCGGGCGTGGTGCGCGCCATGCTCGGCAGCGAGGAGAAGTGGAGGGCCGTGGCCTCCTTCTGCGAGAACGTAATGTTGCAGAAGGAGGCCGCGGGGAGGGAGCGCGAGCTTCAGCGGCGCGCTGAGGCTCGCGCTCGTGCGGTGGCCCGAGGTCGTCGCCCGGTCGCGAGGCGTCGCGGGCGGCCGCCTCGGCGTGGCGGATGACCTAGGCTGGGAGGGGGGTCCTGAGGGGACCCTCCTCCCGCCAGGCGGCGCCGGGTCGGACCGGTTGGCGGTAGGAGTGCCTCCCCCTACCGGTCCGACGCAAGGGGAGGCACCCTCGGCGGTCTGGTGCGGCCATGGACGCCCGGCCGCCGAGGGGTGGAAACGGGGTCGCGGGCGGTTGCGAGTTGGGGCTCGCAGCCGCCACTAAACGCGGCCCCGGGACGGATAGCGGCGGGATGGAGTGGCCCCGTCCCGCCGCTATGAGGCAGTGTGTCTACTGGGGGGACCGATTGTCCCCCCGGGGGATGGGCGCGAAAGCGCGGGCACGGGGAGGATACCGGAAGAATGCTTCGAGCGATTCCCGGTATCCTCCCAAAGCATGCCGAAGGGTCACCGTGGGGTTTTTAGTGGGTAGGTCCCGCGCCTGTCGTTGTACGGGCGCGGGGAATCCCACACACCCCTCCCACCTCTCCCCAAGGAGGTGGGAGGGAGTCTTTCGAAGATTTTCCCCACGACAAAAAAAAAAAAAAAAAAAAAAAAAAGTATGAGTCTGATGAGGGATAATCCCAGACCTATCCCAGACCTAACTTGCGTTATCCTCTAAAATAGTGATCGAAACCAGGTTTAATTGACTGTTTCAGTGTGGTACCACACTACTACGTGATCCAAACCAGAAAAAAACCAGGATCTGTTCAACAAGTATGTGAAAAACGCGAAAGTTTGAGCCTGATGAGGGCAAATCCCAGACCTATCCCAGACCTAACTTGCATTGTCTTCTAAAATAGTGTTCGATACCAGGTTTAATCGACAGTTTCAGTGTGGTACCACATTACTACGTGATCCAAACCAGAAAAAAACCCAGGATCTTGTCAACGAGTATGTGAAGTGTGCGAAAGTATGAGTCTGATGAGTGAAAATCCCAGGCCTAACATAGACCTAACATGCGTTATCCTCAAAAATATTGATCCAAACAAGGTTTAATGGACTGTTTCAATGTGGTACCACTTTACTACGTGATCCAAAGCAGAAAAAACCCTCGATCACGTCAACATGTATGTTAAAACTGCGAAAGTATGACCCTGATGAGGGCAAATCCCAGGCCTAACCTAGACCTAACATGCGTTGTCCTCTAAAATATTCATGGAAACCAGGTTTAATTGACTGTTTCAGTGTTGTACTTCATTACTACGTGATGCAATCCAGAAAAAGCCCAGGATCTAGTCATCAAGTATGAGAAATATGCGAAAGTATGAGTCTGATGAGTGAAAATTCTAGAGCTGACGCAGACCTAACATGCGTTGTCCTCTAAAATATTGATCGAAACCAGGTTTAATCGACTGTTTCAGTGTGGTACCACATTACTACGAGATCCAAACCAGAAAAAACCCAGGATCAGTTCAACAAGTATGAGGAGAATGCGAAAGTAGGAGTCTGATGAGTGCAAATCCCAGGGCTAACCTAGACCTAACATGCGTTATCCTCTAAAATATTGATCCAAACCAGGTTTAATGGACTGTTTCAGTGTGGTACCACACTACTACGTGATACAAACCAGAAAAAACCCAGGATCTGTTCAACAAGTATGTGAAAAACGCGAAAGTATGAGCCTGATGAGGGCGAATCCCAGACCTATGCCAGACCTAACTTGCGTTATCCTCTAAAATATTGATCGAAACCAGGTTTAATTGACTGCTTCAGCGTGGTACCACAGTACTACGTGATACAATCCAGAAACAGCCCAGGATCTAGCCATGAAGTATGAGTAATATGCGAAAGTATGAGCCTGTTGAGGGCAAATCCTAGACCTAACCCAAACCTAACATGCGTTATCCTCTAAAATATTTATCAAGACCAGGTTTAATTGAATGTTTCAGTGTGGTGCCACTTTACTACGTGATCCAAAGCAGAAAAAACCGTCGATCAGGTCAACATGTATGTTAAAACTGCGAAAGTATGACCCTGATGAGGGCAAATCCCAGGCCTACCCTAGACCTAACTTGCGTTATCCTCTAAAATATTGATCGAAACCAGGTTTAATTCGCTGTTTCAGCGTGGTACCAAATTACTACGTCATACAATCCAGAAACAGCCCAGGATCTAGCCATCAAGTATGAGAAATATGCGAAAGAATGAGCCTGATGAGAGCAAATCCCAGACCTAACCTAGACCTAACATGAATTATTCTCTAAAATATTGATCGGAACCAGGTTTAATCGACTGTTTCAGTGTGGTACCACATTACTATGTGATCCAAACCAGAAAATAACCCAGGATCTGTTCAACGAGTATGTGAAGTGTGCGAAAGTATGAGTCTGATGAGGTCAAATCCCAGACCTATCCCAGACCTAACTTACGTTGTCCTCTAAGATATTGATGGAAACCAGGTTTAATTAACTGTTTCAGTGTTGTACTTCATTACTACGTGATGCAATCCAGAAAAAGCCCAGGAGCTAGCCATCAAGTATGAGAAATATGCGAAAGAACGAGCCTGATGAGAGCAAATCCCAGACCTAACCTAGACCTAACATGCGTTATCCTCAAAAATATTGATCGAAACCTGGTTTAATCGACTGTTTCAGTGTGGTACCACATTACTATGTGATCCAAACCAGAAAATAACCCAGGATCTGTTCAACGAGTATGTGAAGTGTGCGAAAGTATGAGTCTGATGAGGTCAAATCCCAGACCAATCCCAGACTTAACTTGCGTTATCCTCTAAGATATTGATCGAAACCAGGTTTAATCGACTGTTTCAGTGTGGTACCACATTACTACGTGATCCAAACCAGAAAAACCCCAGGATCAGTTCAACAAGTATGAGAAGAATGCGAAAGTATGAGTCTGATGAGTGAAAATCCCAGGGCTAACCTAGACCTAACATGCGTTATCCTCTAAACAATTGATCCAAACCAGGTTTAATGGACTGTTTCAGTGTGGTACCACACTACTACGTGATACAAACCAGAAAAACCCCAGGATCAGTTCAACAAGTATGAGAAGAATGCGAAAGTATGAGTCTGATGAGTGAAAATCCCAGACCTATCCCAGACCTAACACGCGTTATCCTCTAAAATATTTATCAAGACCAGGTTTAATTGATTGTTTCAGTGTGGACCCACATAACTACGTGATCCAAACCAGAAAAAACCCAGGATCCGTTCAACAAGTATGTGAAGAATGCGAATGTATGAGTCTGATCAGTGAAAATCTCAGGCCTTACCTAGACCTAACTTGCGTTGTCCTCTAAAATATTGATGGAAACCAGGTTTCATTGACTGTTTCAGTGTGGTACTACATTACTACGTGATGCAATCCAGAAAAAGCTCAGGATCTAGCCATCAAGTATGAGAAATATGCGACAGAATGAGCCTGATGAGAGCAAATCCCAGACCTATCCCAGACCTAACATGCGTTATCCTCTAAAATATTTAACAAGACCTGGTTTAATTGAATATTTCAGTGTGGTACCACATTACTACGTGATCCAAACCACAAAAAACCCAGGTTCTGTTCGACAACTATGTGAAAAACGCGAAACTGTGAGCCTGATGAGGGCAAATCTTAGACCTAACCCAGACCTAAGATGCGTTATCCTCTAAAATATTTATCCAGAACAGGTTTCATTGAATGTTTCAGTGTGGTACCACTTTACTACGTGATCCAATCCAGAAAGAGCCCAGGATCTAGCCATGAAGTATGAGAAATATGCGATAGTAAGAGCCTGATGAGGGCAAATCCTAGACCTATCCCAGACCTAACTTGCGTTATCCTCTAAAATATTGATCGAAACCAGGTTTAATTGACTGTTTCAGCGTGGTACCACATTACTACGAGATACAATGCAGAAACAGCCCAGGATCTAGCCATGAAGTATGAGAAATATGCGAAAGTATGAGCCTGATGAGGGCAAATCCTAGACGTAACCCAGACCTAACTTGCGTTATCCTCTAAAATATTTATCAAGACCAGGTTTAATTGAATGTTTCAGTGTGGTACCACATTACTACGTGTTCCAAACCAGAAAAAACCCAGGATCCGTTCAACAAGCATGTGAAGAAGGCGAAAGTATGAGTCTGATCAGTGAAAATCTCAGGCCTTACCTAGACCTAACTTGCGTTGTCCTCTAAAATATTAATCGAAACCAGGTTTAATTGACTGTTTCAGTGTGGTACCACATTACTACGTGATCCAATCCAGAAATAGCCCAGGATCCAGCCATGAAGTATGAGAAATATGAGAAAGTATGAGCCTGATGAGGGCAAATCCTAGACCTGACCTAGACCTAACATGCGTTATCCTCAATAATATTGATCGAAACCAGGTTTAATCGACTGTTTCAGTGTGTTACCACATTACTACGTGATCCAAACCAGAAACAAACCCAGGATCTGTTCAACGAGTATGTGAAGTGTGCGAAAGTATGAGTCTGATGAGGGCTAATCCCAGACCTACCCCAGACCTAACTTGCGTTATCCTCTAAAATATTTATTCAGACCAGGTTTCATTGAATGTTTCAGTGTGGTACCACATTACTACGTGATCCAATCCAGAAAAAACCTAGGATCCGTTCAACAAGTATGTGAAGAATGCGAAAGTATGAGTCTGATGAGTGAAAATCCCAGACCTGACCTAGACCTAACATGCATT
Source organism: Colletes latitarsis (assembly GCF_051014445.1). Taxonomy (NCBI): domain Eukaryota; kingdom Metazoa; phylum Arthropoda; class Insecta; order Hymenoptera; family Colletidae; genus Colletes; species Colletes latitarsis. The sequence continues at coordinate 16,722,560 of NW_027488365.1, forward strand.
ATCCTCAAAAATATTGATCGAAACCTGGTTTAATCGACTGTTCCAGTGTGGTACCACATTACTATGTGATCCAAACCAGAAAATAACACAGGATCTGTTCAACGAGTATGTGAAGAAAGCGAAAGTATGAGTCTGATGAGGGCTAATCCCAGACCTATCCCAGACCTAACTTGCGTTATCCTCTAAAATATTTATCCAGACCAGGTTTCATTGAATGTTTCAGTGTGGTACCACATTACTACGTGATCCAATCCAGAAAAAACACAGGATCCGTTCAACATGTATGTGAAGAATGCGAAAGTATGAGTCTGATGAGTGAAAATCCCTGACCTATCCCAGACCTAACTTGCGATATCCTCTAAAATATTGATCGAAACCAGGTTTAATTGACTGTTTTATTGTGGTACCACACTACTACGGGATCCAAACCAGAAAAAACCCAGGATCTGTTCAACAAGTATGTGAAAAACGCGAAAGTATGAGCCTGATGAGGGCAAATCCCAGACCAATCCCAGACCTAACTTGCGTTGTCCTCAAAAATATTGATCGAAACCTGGTTTAATCGACTGTTTCAGTGTGGTACCACATTACTATGTGATCCAAACCAGAAAATAACCCAGGATCTGTTCAACGAGTATGTGAAGTGTGCGAAAGTATGAGTCTGATGAGGTCAAATCCCAGACCAATCCCAGACTTAACTTGCGTTATCCTCTAAGATATTGATCGAAACCAGGTTTAATCGTCTGTTTCAGTGTGGTACCACATTACTACGTGATCCAAACCAGAAAAAACCCAGGATCAGTTCAACAAGTATGAGAAGAATGCGAAAGTATGAGTCTGATGAGTGGAAATCCCAGGGCGAACCTAGACCTTACATGCGTTATCCTCTAAAATATTCATCCAAACCAGGTTTAATGGACTGTTTCAGTGTGGTACCACACTAATACGTGATACGAACCAGAAAAAACCCAGGATCTGTTCAACAAGTATGTGAAAAACGCGAAAGTATGAGCCTGATGAGGGCGAATCCCAGACCTATGCCAGACCTAACTTGCGTTATCCTCTAAAATATTGATCGAAACCAGGTTTATTTGACTGTTTCAGCGTGGTACCACATTACTACGTGATACAATCCAGAAACAGCCCAGGATCTAGCCATGAAGTATGAGTAATATGCGAAAGTATGAGCCTGCTGAGGGCAAATCCTAGACCTAACCCAAACCTAACATGCGTTATCCTCTAAAATATTTATCAAGACCAGGTTTAATTGAATGTTTCAGTGTGGTGCCACTTTACTACGTGATCCAAAGCAGAAAAAACCGTCGATCAGGTCAACATGTATGTTAAAACTGCGAAAGTATGACCCTGATGAGGGCAAATCCCAGGCCTACCCTAGACCTAACTTGCGTTATCCTCTAAAATATTGATCGAAACCAGGTTTAATTCGCTGTTTCAGCGTGGTACCAAATTACTACGTCATACAATCCAGAAACAGCCCAGGATCTAGCCATCAAGTATGAGAAATATGCGAAAGAATGAGCCTGATGAGAGCAAATCCCAGACCTAACCTAGACCTAACATGAATTATTCTCTAAAATATTGATCGGAACCAGGTTTAATCGACTGTTTCAGTGTGGTACCACATTACTATGTGATCCAAACCAGAAAATAACCCAGGATCTGTTCAACGAGTATGTGAAGTGTGCGAAAGTATGAGTCTGATGAGGTCAAATCCCAGACCTATCCCAGACCTAACTTACGTTGTCCTCTAAGATATTGATGGAAACCAGGTTTAATTAACTGTTTCAGTGTTGTACTTCATTACTACGTGATGCAATCCAGAAAAAGCCCAGGAGCTAGCCATCAAGTATGAGAAATATGCGAAAGAACGAGCCTGATGAGAGCAAATCCCAGACCTAACCTAGACCTAACATGCGTTATCCTCAAAAATATTGATCGAAACCTGGTTTAATCGACTGTTTCAGTGTGGTACCACATTACTATGTGATCCAAACCAGAAAATAACCCAGGATCTGTTCAACGAGTATGTGAAGTGTGCGAAAGTATGAGTCTGATGAGGTCAAATCCCAGACCAATCCCAGACTTAACTTGCGTTATCCTCTAAGATATTGATCGAAACCAGGTTTAATCGACTGTTTCAGTGTGGTACCACATTACTACGTGATCCAAACCAGAAAAACCCCAGGATCAGTTCAACAAGTATGAGAAGAATGCGAAAGTATGAGTCTGATGAGTGAAAATCCCAGGGCTAACCTAGACCTAACATGCGTTATCCTCTAAACAATTGATCCAAACCAGGTTTAATGGACTGTTTCAGTGTGGTACCACACTACTACGTGATACAAACCAGAAAAACCCCAGGATCAGTTCAACAAGTATGAGAAGAATGCGAAAGTATGAGTCTGATGAGTGAAAATCCCAGACCTATCCCAGACCTAACACGCGTTATCCTCTAAAATATTTATCAAGACCAGGTTTAATTGATTGTTTCAGTGTGGACCCACATAACTACGTGATCCAAACCAGAAAAAACCCAGGATCCGTTCAACAAGTATGTGAAGAATGCGAATGTATGAGTCTGATCAGTGAAAATCTCAGGCCTTACCTAGACCTAACTTGCGTTGTCCTCTAAAATATTGATGGAAACCAGGTTTCATTGACTGTTTCAGTGTGGTACTACATTACTACGTGATGCAATCCAGAAAAAGCTCAGGATCTAGCCATCAAGTATGAGAAATATGCGACAGAATGAGCCTGATGAGAGCAAATCCCAGACCTATCCCAGACCTAACATGCGTTATCCTCTAAAATATTTAACAAGACCTGGTTTAATTGAATATTTCAGTGTGGTACCACATTACTACGTGATCCAAACCACAAAAAACCCAGGTTCTGTTCGACAACTATGTGAAAAACGCGAAACTGTGAGCCTGATGAGGGCAAATCTTAGACCTAACCCAGACCTAAGATGCGTTATCCTCTAAAATATTTATCCAGAACAGGTTTCATTGAATGTTTCAGTGTGGTACCACTTTACTACGTGATCCAATCCAGAAAGAGCCCAGGATCTAGCCATGAAGTATGAGAAATATGCGATAGTAAGAGCCTGATGAGGGCAAATCCTAGACCTATCCCAGACCTAACTTGCGTTATCCTCTAAAATATTGATCGAAACCAGGTTTAATTGACTGTTTCAGCGTGGTACCACATTACTACGAGATACAATGCAGAAACAGCCCAGGATCTAGCCATGAAGTATGAGAAATATGCGAAAGTATGAGCCTGATGAGGGCAAATCCTAGACGTAACCCAGACCTAACTTGCGTTATCCTCTAAAATATTTATCAAGACCAGGTTTAATTGAATGTTTCAGTGTGGTACCACATTACTACGTGTTCCAAACCAGAAAAAACCCAGGATCCGTTCAACAAGCATGTGAAGAAGGCGAAAGTATGAGTCTGATCAGTGAAAATCTCAGGCCTTACCTAGACCTAACTTGCGTTGTCCTCTAAAATATTAATCGAAACCAGGTTTAATTGACTGTTTCAGTGTGGTACCACATTACTACGTGATCCAATCCAGAAATAGCCCAGGATCCAGCCATGAAGTATGAGAAATATGAGAAAGTATGAGCCTGATGAGGGCAAATCCTAGACCTGACCTAGACCTAACATGCGTTATCCTCAATAATATTGATCGAAACCAGGTTTAATCGACTGTTTCAGTGTGTTACCACATTACTACGTGATCCAAACCAGAAACAAACCCAGGATCTGTTCAACGAGTATGTGAAGTGTGCGAAAGTATGAGTCTGATGAGGGCTAATCCCAGACCTACCCCAGACCTAACTTGCGTTATCCTCTAAAATATTTATTCAGACCAGGTTTCATTGAATGTTTCAGTGTGGTACCACATTACTACGTGATCCAATCCAGAAAAAACCTAGGATCCGTTCAACAAGTATGTGAAGAATGCGAAAGTATGAGTCTGATGAGTGAAAATCCCAGACCTGACCTAGACCTAACATGCATTATCCTCAAAAATATTGATCGAAACCTGGTTTAATCGACTGTTCCAGTGTGGTACCACATTACTATGTGATCCAAACCAGAAAATAACACAGGATCTGTTCAACGAGTATGTGAAGAAAGCGAAAGTATGAGTCTGATGAGGGCTAATCCCAGACCTATCCCAGACCTAACTTGCGTTATCCTCTAAAATATTTATCCAGACCAGGTTTCATTGAATGTTTCAGTGTGGTACCACATTACTACGTGATCCAATCCAGAAAAAACACAGGATCCGTTCAACATGTATGTGAAGAATGCGAAAGTATGAGTCTGATGAGTGAAAATCCCTGACCTATCCCAGACCTAACTTGCGATATCCTCTAAAATATTGATCGAAACCAGGTTTAATTGACTGTTTTATTGTGGTACCACACTACTACGGGATCCAAACCAGAAAAAACCCAGGATCTGTTCAACAAGTATGTGAAAAACGCGAAAGTATGAGCCTGATGAGGGCAAATCCCGGACCAATCCCAGACCTAACTTGCGTTGTCCTCAAAAATATTGATCGAAACCTGGTTTAATCGACTGTTTCAGTGTGGTACCACATTACTATGTGATCCAAACCAGAAAATAACCCAGGATCTGTTCAACGAGTATGTGAAGTGTGCGAAAGTATGAGTCTGATGAGGTCAAATCCCAGACCAATCCCAGACTTAACTTGCGTTATCCTCTAAGATATTGATCGAAACCAGGTTTAATCGTCTGTTTCAGTGTGGTACCACATTACTACGTGATCCAAACCAGAAAAAACCCAGGATCAGTTCAACAAGTATGAGAAGAATGCGAAAGTATGAGTCTGATGAGTGGAAATCCCAGGGCTAACCTAGACCTTACATGCGTTATCCTCTAAAATATTCATCCAAACCAGGTTTAATGGACTGTTTCAGTGTGGTACCACACTAATACGTGATACGAACCAGAAAAAACCCAGGATCTGTTCAACAAGTATGTGAAAAACGCGAAAGTATGAGCCTGATGAGGGCGAATCCCAGACCTATGCCAGACCTAACTTGCGTTATCCTCTAAAATATTGATCGAAACCAGGTTTATTTGACTGTTTCAGCGTGGTACCACATTACTACGTGATACAATCCAGAAACAGCCCAGGATCTAGCCATGAAGTATGAGAGATGTGCGAAAGTATTAGCCTGCTGAGTGCAAATCCTAGACCTAACCCAAGCCTAACATGCGTTATCCTCTAAAATATTTATCAAGACTAGGTTTAATTGATTGTTTCAGTGTGGTCCCACATTTCAACGTGATCCAAACCAGAAAAAACCCAGGATCCGTTCAACAAGTATGTGAAGAATGCGAAAGTATGAGTCTGATGAGTGAAAATCCCAGGCCTGACCTAGACCTAACATGCGTTATCCTCTAAAATATTGATCGAAACCAGGTTTAATCGACTGTTTCAGTGTGGTACCACATTACTACGTGATCCAAACCAGAAAAAACCCAGGATCAGTTCAACAAGTATGAGAAGAATGCGAAAGTATGAGTCTTATGAGTGAAAACCCCAGGGCTAACCTAGCCCTAACATGCGTTATCCTCTAAAATATTGATCTAAACCAGGTTTAATGGACTGTTTCAGTGTGGTACCACACTACTACGTGATACAAACCAGAAAAACCCAGGATCTGTTCAACAAGTATGTGAAAAACGCGAAAGTATGAGCCTGATGAGGGCGAATCCCAGACCTATGCCAGACCTAACTTGCGTTATCCTCTAAAATATTGATCGAAACCAGGTTTAATTGACTGTTTCAGCGTGGTACCACATTACTACGTGATACAATCCAGAAACGGCCCAGGATCTAGCCATGAAGTATGAGAGATATGCGAAAGTATGAGCCTGCTGATTGCAAATCCTAGACCTAACCCAAGCCTAACATGCGTTACCCTCTAAAATATTTATCAAGACAAGGTTTAATTGATTGTTTCAGTGTGGTCCCACATTACAACGTGATACAAACTAGAAAAAAACCCAGGATCTCGTCAACGAGTATGTGAAGAATGCGAATGTATGAGTCTGATCAGTGAAAATCTCAGGCCTTACCTAGACCTAACTTGCGTTGTCCTCTGAAATATTGATGGAAACCAGGTTTCACTGACTGTTTCAGTATGGTACTACATTACTACGTGATGCAATCCAGAAAAAGGCCAGGATCCGTTCAACAAGTATGAAGAAAGCGAAAGTATGAGTCTGATGAGGGCTAATCCCAGACCTATCCCAGACCTAACATGCGTTATCCTCTAAAATATTTATCAAGACAAGGTTTAATTGATTGTTTCAGTGTGGTCCCACATTACTACGTGATCCAAACCAGAAAAAACCCAGGATCCGTTCAACAAGTATGTGAAGAATGTGAATGTATGAGTCTGATCAGTGAAAATCTCAGGCCTATCCCAGACCTAACTTGCGATATCCTCTAAAATATTGATCGAAACCAGGTTTAATTGACTGTTTTATTGTGGTACCACTCTACTACGGGATCCAAACCAGAAAAAACCCAGGATCTGTTCAACAAGTATGTGAAAAACGCGAAAGTATGAGCCTGATGAGGGCAAATCCCAGACCTATCCCAGACCTAACTTGCGTTGTCCTCTAAAATATTGATGGAAACCAGGTTTAATTGACTGTTTCAGTGTGGCCCCACATTACTACGTGATCCAAACCAGAAAAAACCCAGGATCCGTTCAACAAGTATCTGAAGAATGCGAAAGTATGAGTCTGATGAGTGAAAATCCCAGGCCTAACCTAGACCTAACATGCGTTATCCTCAATAATATTGATCGAAACCTGGTTTAATCGACTGTTTCAGTGTGGTACCACATTACTATGTGATACAAACCAGAAAATAACCCAGGATCTGTTCAACGAGTATGTGAAGTGTGCGAAAGTATGAGTCTGATGAGGTCAAATCCCAGACCAATCCCAGACTTAACTTGCGTTATCCTCTAAGATATTGATCGAAACCAGGTTTAATCGTCTGTTTCAGTGTGGTACCACATTACTACGTGATCCAAACCAGAAAAAACCCAGGATCAGTTCAACAAGAATGAGAAGAATGCGAAAGTATGAGTCTGATGAGTGGAAATCCCAGGGCTAACCTAGACCTTACATGCGTTATCCTCTAAAATATTCATCCAAACCAGGTTTAATGGACTGCTTCAGTGTGGTACCACACTAATACGTGATACGAACCAGAAAAAACCCAGGATCTGTTCAACAAGTATGTGAAAAACGCGAAAGTATGAGCCTGATGAGGGCGAATCCCAGACCTATGCCAGACCTAACTTGCGTTATCCTCTAAAATATTGATCGAAACCAGGTTTAATTGACTGTTTCAGCGTGGTACCACATTACTACGTGATACAATCCAGAAACAGCCCAGGATCTAGCCATGAAGTATGAGAGATATGCGAAAGTATGAGCCTGCTGAGTGCAAATCCTAGACCTAACCCAAGCCTAACATGCGTTATCCTCTAAAATATTTATCAAGACTAGGTTTAATTGATTGTTTCAGAGTGGTCCCACATTACAACGTGATCCAAACCAGAAAAAACCCAGGGTCCGTTCAACAAGTATGTGAAGAATGCGAAAGTATGAGTCTGATGAGGGCTAATCCCAGACCTATCCCAGACCTAACATGCGTTATCCTCAAAAATATTGATCGAAACCAGGTTTAATCGACTGTTTCAGTGTGGTACCACATTACTGCGTGATCCAAACTAGAAAAAAACCCAGGATCTCGTCGACGAGTATGTGAAGTGTGCGGAAGTATGAGTCTGATCAGTGAAAATCTCAGGCCTTACCTAGACATAACTTGCGTTGTCCTCTAAAATATTGATGGAAACCAGGTTTCATTGACTGTTTCAGTATGGTACTACATTACTACGTGATGCAATCCAGAAAAAGGCCAGGATCCGTTCAACAAGTATGAAGAAAGCGAAAGTATGAGTCTGATGAGGGCTAATCCCAGACCTATCCCAGACCTAACATGCGTTATCCTCAAAAATATTGATCGAAACCAGGTTTAATCGACTGTTTCAGTGTGGTACCACATTACTGCGTGATCCAAACTAGAAAAAAACCCAGGATCTCGTCAACGAGTATGTGAAGTGTGCGGAAGTATGAGTCTGATGAGGGCTAATCCCAGACCTATCCCAGACCTAACATGCGTTATCCTCTAAAATATTGAACAAGACCAGGTTTAATTGAATGTTTCAGTGTGGTACCACATTACTACGTGATCCAAACCACATAAAACCCAGGTTCTGTTCGACAACTATGTGAAGAACGCGAAACTGTGAGCCTGATGAAGGCAAATCTTAGACCTAACCTTGACCTAACATGCGTTATCCTTTAAAATTTATATCCAGACCAGGTTTCATTGAATGTTTCAGTGTGGTACCACTTTACTACGTGATCGAATCCAGAAATAGCCCAGGATCTAGCCATGAAGTATGAGAAATATGCGAAAGTATGAGTCTGATGAGGGCTAATCCCAGACCTATCCCAGACCTAACATGCGTTATCCTCTAAAATATTTATCAAGACAAGGTTTAATTGATTGTTTCAGTGTGGTCCCACATTACTACGTGATCCAAACCAGAAAAAACCCAGGATCCGATCAACAAGTATGTGAAGAATGCGAATGTATGAGTCTGATCAGTGAAAATCTCAGGCCTTACCTAGACCTAACTTGCGTTGTCCTCTAAAATATTGATGGAAACCAGGTTTCATTGACTGTTTCAGTATGGTACTACATTACTACGTGATGCAATCCAGAAAAAGGCCAGGATCCGTTCAACAAGTATGAAGAAAGCGAAAGTATGAGTCTGATGAGGGCTAATCCCAGACCTATCCCAGACCTAACATGCGTTATCCTCTAAAATATTTATCAAGACCAGGTTTAATTGAATGTTTCAGTGTGGTACCACATTACTACGTGATCCAAACCACAAAAAACCCAGGATCTGTTCGACAACTATGTGAAAAACGCGAAACTGTGAGCCTGATGAGGGCAAATCTTAGACCTAACCTTGACCCAACATGCGTTATCCTTTAAAATTTATATCCAGACCAGGTTTCATTGAATGTTTCAGTGTGGTACCACTTTACTACGTGATCCAATCCAGAAATAGCCCAGGATCTAGCCATGAAGTATGAGAAATATGCGAAAGTATGAGCCTGATGAGGGCAAATCCTAGACCTAACCCAGACCTAACATGCGTTATTCTCTAAAATATTTATCAAGACCAGGTTTAATTGAATGTTTCAGTGTGGTACCACATTACTACGTGTTCCAAACCAGAAACAACCCAGGATCCGTTCAACAAGTATGTGAAGAAGGCGAAAGTATGAGTCTGATCAGTGAAAATCTCAGGCCTTACCTAGACCTAACTTGCGTTGTCCTCTAAAATATTAATCGAAACCAGGTTTAATTAACTGTTTCAGTGTGGTACCACATTACTACGTGATCCAATCCAGAAATAGCCCAGGATCCAGCCATGAAGTATGTGAAGAATGCGAAAGTATGAGTCTGATGAGTGAAAATCCCAGACCTGACCTAGACCTAACATGCGTTATCCTCAAAAATATTGCTCGAAACCTGGTTTAATCGACTGTTCCAGTGTGGTACCACATTACTATGTGATCCAAACCAGAAAATAACACAGGATCTGTTCAACGAGTATGTGAAGAAAGCGAAAGTATGAGTTTGATGAGGGCTAATCCCAGACCTATCCCAGACCTAACTTGCGTTATCCTCTAAAATATTTATCCAGACCAGGTTTCATTGAATGTTTCAGTGTGGTACCACATTACTACGTGATCCAATCCAGAAAAAACACAGGATCCGTTCAACAAGTATGTGAAGAATGCGAAAGTATGAGTCTGATGAGTGAAAATCCCAGACCTATCCCAGACCTAACTTGCGATATCCTCTAAAATATTGATCGAAACCAGGTTTAATTGACTGTTTTATTGTGGTAACACACTACTACGGGATCCAAACCAGAAAAAACCCAGGATCTGTTCAACAAGTATGTGAAAAACGCGAAAGTATGAGCCTGATGAGGGCAAATCCCAGACCTATCCCAGACCTAACTTGCGTTGTCCTCTAAAATATTGATGGAAACCAGGTTTAATTGACTGTTTCAGTGTGGTCCCACATTACTACGTGATCCAAACCAGAAAAAATCCAGGATCCGTTCAACAAGTATGTGAAGAATGCGAAAGTATGAGTCTGATGAGTGAAAATCCCAGGCCTAACCTAGACCTAACATGCGTTATCCTCTAAAATATTGATCGAAACCTGGTTTAATCGACTGTTTCAGTGTGGTACCACATTACGATGTGATCCAAACCAGAAAATAACCCAGGATCTATTCAACGAGTATGTGAAGTGTGCGAAAGTATGAGTCTGATGAGTGGAAATCCCAGGGCTAACCTAGACCTTACATGCGTTATCCTCTAAAATATTCATCCAAACCAGGTTTAATGGACTGTTTCAGTGTGGTACCACACTAATACGTGATACGAACCAGAAAAAACCCAGGATCTGTTCAACAAGTATGTGAAAAACGCGAAAGTATGAGCCTGATGAGGGCGAATCCCAGACCTATGCCAGACCTAACTTGCGTTATCTTCTAAAGTATTGATCGAAACCAGGTTTAATTGACTGTTTCAGCGTGGTACCACATTACTACGTGATACAATCCAGAAACAGCCCAAGATCTAGCCATGAAGTATGAGAGATATGCGAAAGTATGAGCCTGCTGAGTGCAAATCCTAGACCTAACCCGAGCCTAACATGCGTTATCCTCTAAAATATTTATCAAGACTAGGTTTAATTGATTGTTTGAGTGTGGTCCCACATTACAACGTGATCCAAACCAGAAAAAACCCAGGATCCGTTCAACAAGTATGTGAAGAATGCGAAAGTATGAGTCTGATGAGTGAAAATCCCAGGCCTGTCCTAGACCTAACATGCGTTATCCTCTAAAATATTGATCGAAACCAGGTTTAATCGACTGTTTCAGTGTGGTACCACATTACTACGTGATCCAAACCAGAAAAAACCCAGGATCAGTTCAACAAGTATGAGAAGAATGCGAAAGTATGAGTCTAATGAGTGAAAATCCCAGGGCTAACCTAGCCCTAACATGCGTTATCCTCTAAAATATTGATCCAAACCAGGTTTAATGGACTGTTTCAGTGTGGTACCACACTACTACGTGATACAAACCAGAAAAAACCCAGGATCTGATCAACAAGTATGTGAAAAACGCGAAAGTATGAGCCTGATGAGGGCGAATCCCAGACCTATGCCAGACCTAACTTGCGTTATCCTCTAAAATATTGATCGAAACCAGGTTTAATTGACTCTTTCAGCGTGGTACCACATTACTACGTGATACAATCCAGAAACAGCCCAGGATCTAGCCATGAAGTATGAGAGATATGCGAAAGTATGAGCCTGCTGAGTGCAAATCCTAGACCTAACCCAAGCCTAACATGCGTTATCCTCTAAAATATTTATCAAGACTAGGTTTAATTGATTGTTTCAGTGTGGTCCCACATGACAACGTGATCCAAACCAGAAAAAAACCAGGATCCGTTCAACAAGTATGTGAAGAATGCGAAAGTATGAGTCTGATGAGTGAAAATCCCAGGCCTGACCTAGACCTAACATGCGTTATCCTCTAAAATATTGATCGAAACCAGGTTTAATCGACTGTTTCAGTGTGGTACCACATTACTACCTGATCCAAACCAGAAAAAACCCAGGATCAGTTCAACAAGTATGAGAAGAATGCGAAAGTATGAGTCTAACGAGTGAAAATCCCAGGGCTAACCTAGCCCTAACATGCGTTATCCTCTAAAATATTGATCCAAACCAGGTTTAATGGACTGTTTCAGTGTGGTACCACACTACTACGTGATACAAACCAGAAAAAACCCAGGATCTGTTCAACAAGTATGTGAAAAACGCGAAAGTATGAGCCTGGTGAGGGCGAATCCCAGACCTATGCCAGACCTAACTTTTTTTTTTTTTTTTTTTTTTTTTTTCGTGGGGAAAATCTTCGAAAGACTCCCTCCCGCCTCCTTGGGGAGAGGTGGGAGGGGTGTGTGGGATTCCCCGCGCCCGTACAACGACAGGCGCGGGACCTACCCACTAAAAACCCCACGGTGACCCTTCGGCACGCTTTGGGAGGATACCGGGAATCGCTCGAAGCATTCTTCCGGTATCCTCCCCGTGCCCGCGCTTTCGCGCCCATCCCCCGGGGGGACAATCGGTCCCCCCAGTAGACACACTGCCTCATAGCGGCGGGACGGGGCCACTCCATCCCGCCGCTATCCGTCCCGGGGCCGCGTTTAGTGGCGGCTGCGAGCCCCAACTCGCAACCGCCCGCGACCCCGTTTCCACCCCTCGGCGGCCGGGCGTTCATGGCCGCACCAGACCGCCGAGGGTGCCTCCCCTTGCGTCGGACCGGTAGGGGGAGGCACTCCTACCCCCAACCGGTCCGACCCGGCGCCGCCTGGCGGGAGGAGGGTCCCCTCAGGACCCCCCTCCCAGCCTAGGTCATCCGCCACGCCGAGGCGGCCGCCCGCGACGCCTCGCGACCGGGCGACGACCTCGGGCCACCGCACGAGCGTGAGCTTCAGCGCGCCGCTGAAGCTCGCGCTCCCTCCCCGCGGCCTCCTTCTGCAACATTACGTTCTCGCAGAAGGAGGCCACGGCCCTCCACTTCTCCTCGCTGCCGAGCATGGCGCGCACCACGCCCGGCAGCGAGACATCCCGCCCGACGACGCCAATCAGGACACGGCGCTCCCCCTCCCACGCGGGGCATACCTCCAGGGTATGATCCGCCGTGTCCTGCTCAGCGTCGCAGTGGCAGCAACGCGCCGTCGGCTCCTTCCCTATCCGGCACAGGTATCTTCCGAAGCTGCCATGCCCGGAAAATACCTGTGCCATCCGGTAGGTGAGGCTGCCATGGCCTCTGTCCAGCCACTCCTTCAGGAGTGGCCGAACCGCCCCGACAGTCCGGTGACCCGCGGTTGGCAGAGCCAGCCGCTCCTGCCACGCGAGCAACACGGACTGCCGGGCCTGGCGCTTCAAATCGCCCCAAGCAGGTTGCTGCCCGCCCGGGACCGCCCCCACCCCCGCGCGACGGTCGACGCGGTGCCGGTACATCAACGCGTGCGACCGCGCGAGCAGGTCCATGGGCGGCATCCCCGCTAGAACCGTCGCCGCCTCATGTGACATGGTCCGATACCCGCGGACGACCCTGAGCGCCACGCGCCTCTGCACCCGACGCAGCATAGTCATGCTGCGCCGGGAGGCAGCCAGGTCGTCCGCCCAGACGGGGGCCCCGTATAGGGCCACCGACTGGACCATTGCCACATAGAGGCGACGAACTCGGCCCGCCGGGCCCCCCAGGTTGGGCAGGATCCGGCCCAGAGCCGCAACCATCCTTTCCAACCGGGGGACCAGGCAGCGGAAATGCTCCTCGAAACGCCAGTGGCTATCGAGGATCAGCCCCAGATACCTGATCTGGGGCTTCACCTCGATGTCAGCCCCACCCACCCGGATCAGAGGGGGTGGCGGGTCCTGCCGAGGTGAATGAAACGCAATCACCTCGGTCTTATGGACCGCCACCGTCATCCCCATCCCCCTGATCCGGTCGACGACGCGTTGCGACCCCTCCTCCGCGCGACGCATGGCCCTCCCCCAGTGCGCCCCGACGGCCAGCACCAGTGTGTCATCCGCATAACACACCGTGCTGACGCCGTCGGGGAGGCCGGCCCGCAACACCGAGTCGTACGCGATGTTCCACAGGAGTGGCCCGAGGACCGACCCCTGCGGAACACCGCAGTACACCTCCCTCCGCATATCACCATCCCGGCCCGGATACTCGATCCACCTGCCACGGAGATAATCCCCGACGACCGCCCTGAGACAAGGGGGGACCCGATGATATTCGAGCCCCCTCCTTATCTCTTCCCAGGGGAGGGTGTTAAAGGCATTGGCAATATCCAAGGATATTGCCAATGCCACCCCTCCCCGGGAGACGGCCGCCCCCGAGAGGGCCCTCACACGACCTATCGCGTCGATAGTCGATCGGCCCCCCCGGAAACCGAACTGGCAGTCGGCCAGACCGGGATCACCCCGCGACAGGTGCTCGACGAGGCGGGCAGCAATCACCCGCTCGAAGAGCTTGCCCACCTCGTCGAGGAGACAAATGGGCCGGTATGCGGAGGGAGACTCCGCGGGCCGACCCTCCTTCCGGAGGAGGACCATCCTCGCCACCTTCCAACTGGGGGGGAATCGCCCGTCCCTCAGGCAGCGGTCGAACAACCGCCTGAGGTCGGCCCCAAGGACGCCCTGGGTCAAGACCCAAACCCGGCCGGGCACACCATCCGGACCCGGGGCCGTGTTACGAACCCCGAGCCGTCTGATGGCCGCTGCCAGCTCCTCCTGCGTGACCCCCAGCTCGGCCGTCCACTCCACTGGGACAGCCGCCGCCGCCGGAGGACGCGGTCCCCTCTCCCCAATCGGGAAGAGTGTATTGACCACGTCCTCCAGCAGCCGGGGGTCAAGACCCTCGGTGACGGGGGGCGCCCACGGGCGGAGCTTATTCAGCACCACCTTATATGGGCGCCCCCATGGATCGTCATCAAGGGTCTGGAGGAGCTCCTTCCATGCCCGGGTCTTGGCCCGTTTGATGGCGACCTGCAGAGCAACCCGCGCCACGCGGTATGCTCCATACAGGTCATCAGCTGCCCTCGCTCGCGCCACGCCGTCGCCTGTACGTTGACGACGGCGCGCGCGGGTGCACTGGCGTCGGGCGCGGACAGTCGCGACTCGCAACTCCGCGATCGCGTCCGACCACCAGTACACCGCCCGGCGAGTAGAAGCCCGCCCGACCCGAGGCATCGCCGCGTCGCAAATACCCGCGACCAATGCTCCGAGCCGGGCGACCTCCCCCTCTATGCTCGGCAACTCGGCCGCTCCCTGCGGCCAAGTTGCAGCGAGGGCAGCTGCCATCAGGGCGTCCTTGTCCAGGCGCCGAAGCGCCCAGCGGCGTGGTGGGGTGCCACGCAGGCGGCCGTGTCGGGATGCACTCGCGGCGGCAGAGACCTCCATCCGGATGTACCGGTGATCGGAGAGTGTCTCTGCCCCCGCGACCACGTGCCAACCCGACACCATGCGCACGGCGTTGGGGGTCGCGAATCCAACATCCACGATGGACCCCCCATATCGCCGCACGCATGTGTGCTCCGACCCCCGGTTCAATACCCGGAGGTCGAGCCCCGCCGCCCAATCGCCCAGGATCCCGCCGCGAACGGAGGTCCTGGGGGATCCCCAAGCCACCGACTTGGCATTAAAATCCCCCAGGACCAGCACCGGCCGGGCCACGTAGCGCTGCACGCATGCCGCGACCTCGGCCAAGTACAGCTCGAACGCAGCGTGACCGCTACGGGGCGAAATGTAGCACCCCACCACAGCGACTCCCCCCCAGTCCACGGCGACGAATCCCCGACCGCGCTCCAACAAGGAGAACGGTGGGGACCCGTCGCCCCCTCCCCATACCGTCGCCACCAAGCCGTCCGCGTCGCCCACCCAATGAGGGTGATCAGGGACGCGGTACGGCTCGGCGGCGACCGCCAGGCCAACCCCCCACTCCGCGAGGACTTGGGACATCAAGTCCTGTGCCGCGCGGCAGTGGTTGAGGTTGGCCTGGAGGAGGAGGCGGGGCGGCATTAATTAATGGCCGCGCCAGCCTCCTCCCGGCCGTCCGTCCCCGTAGCACCGTCCACCTCCATGGAGGACGATGCCACCGCCCTCGGCACCGGAGCCGGTGCAGCCCGCCTCTTCCTCTCCTTCCGGGAGGGGGGGGAGCACTTCTTGCTCCCCACCCTGTGATCGGCTGGCCTCCCCATGTCCGCACACAGCGGGCAGTGGGGGGCCGCCGAGCACTGGCTCGCACGGTGCTCTTTGGCACCGCAGCGGTAACACTGACCGCTGCGGTCCACCGGCGAGGTGCACCACTGCCTCACGTGCCCCAATTCGAGGCAGCGGTGACACTGGAGCGGGCGCGGCGCGAGGATTTCCACTCGCGCCGAAACCCACCCCACCAACACCCTCCCGGATTCCGCCACCTTACGGGCGGCGGAGAGGGGGCACCGGGCCCACACCGACCCGAGGCCGGAGGGCGACCTGCGGATCTCTCCGATCCGCAGGTCCTCCACAGGACAGTCCCCCGCCCTCGCAAGGGCACGGGACACATCCTGTGCGCTGACCGAGTCGTCCAGCCCACAAACGCGCATCTCCGTGCGCTTCGTAGGCCGGGCGACCCGGACACCTCGCTCGCCCAGCTGCTCCCGGAGCCTCTGGGCGAGACGATCCGCCTTCGCGCCGCCTTCTGCACCGGGGATCTCCAGCAAGAGACCCCCGGTCACGGCCCTCTTCGCCCTCACGGAGGCGATGCCCAGCTCTTCCAGGGAGATATTCTCCCTGGCGAGCCGCATCGCCTCCGCGAGGGTCAGGTCGCCCCCCTGCGCAACGGTCAGCGTCACCGCTGCCGTTTTTGGGGGACGACCTGGTCGTGCCTTCCCGACCTTCGCGGCCTTTACCTTGGCCGCCGGCGGCGGAGGCGGAGGCTGCGGTTGCGAGGCCTTCCTCGCCGCCCGCTTCGCCTTCCGCCCCACCACCTCACTCCACGCCACCCCCCCTTGGGAGGGTGCTGTGGAGGACGCGACCACCGCGACCACGGGTACACCACCCCCCTTGGGGGTCGCGACCCGGGGCCCTGGTGCCGCAACGCTGGGCGGAGCCTTCACTCCGCCCTTCTTTGCCTTCCCCGACTGTACCGGAACAGGTCGGGGAGGCACCGCCTTCCTGCTGACCGCTCTTCCGGCGAGGAGCTCCTCCCGGAAGGCGGCCAGCTTGCCATCAATCATGTCCCCAATCCTCCTCAGAAGATCGTCTTCTGAGGAGGACGGGGACTTCTTCACGGGCGGAGTGCGGGTGGAGGGGCCCGCGGTGCCCCGCACCACTGCCGCCGCACTCCGCTTATTTACCTCCGCCGAGGTACGCGGCGGTGGAGGAGGAGGGAGGATGGGAGGGAGGGCCGCGCTGTTCCACAGCGCCTCTGCCCTCCTCCTCCCCTGTCGCTCCTCCTCCAACAGGAGCTGCAGACGGGCGTTCCGCCCTCTGAGCTCCCGCGCCGCCTCCCTCATTTCCTCCGCCGCGGCCTTCAGGGCCTCCGCGCCACCGCTTTTCTGCCCCTTAAAGGCGCAGGCAGCGGCGACTTTCTCCACCCGCCTCAGGGACGAGGAGATCCTCTCCGATATCTCCTCGGTCACCTCGTCCCTGAGGCAACTCAGCCTCACCGACGGGCTCATCGCCCCGCCCACCTCGACGACGGCCTGCCCCGCCCTCTTCCTCTTAGAGCCTATGAGGCTCCTGGTGGAGGAAAAGGACGAGACTGACGCAGTCTCGTCGTCCTCCTCCACCTTCCACGAAGCCGGGCCAGGCGCTGGAGGCGGCGCGAGCGCCGTCACTCCAGTCCCAACACCGCCTTCGCCCTCCCACTCTGACTTACCCCGTCCCATCCCCGTTTTAATATTGAACTCCATAATATTCCCACGAGCAGGTCGGAAGAAAAGGTCCGCCCGGGCAGAGCCGCCTTACCCGGGTAAGCCTATATACTCCGGGGGTTCGGCAGGTTCCCCGGAGGTGGTCGCTTGGGATTGGGCCTTCTCCCCCAACCATGCATCCCATCGCCGCGCACCATAGCTTAGGATTGGAGGGCGATTTTATAGAGTCGCCATACTCGTGGCCCAGGCGGTTAAGCCAAGACCCCCGTTCCTCCTGCCGTCACGTACCATTCACAAAACCAATAGGGAATTGTGAATGGGTCGTTGTGACGACCAACAGGAGGCTTACGGTGTGTGTATGACTCGGGTACCCCGGGTTCGTTAAGCCCGTACTGCAGCTGAAAGGCTGGCAGCCCCTGAGGGAATGCCAGACCTAACTTGCGTTATCCTCTAAAATATTGATCGAAACCAGGTTTAATTGACTGTTTCAGCGTGGTACCACATTACTACGTGATCCAATCCAGAAATAGCCCAGGATCTAGCCATGAAGTATGAGAAATATGCGAAAGTATGAGCCTGGTGAGGGCAAATCCTAGACCTAACCCAGACCTAACATGCGTTATTCTCTAAAATATTTATCAAGACCAGGTTTAATTGAATGTTTCAGTGTGGTACCACATTACTACGTGTTCCAAACCAGAAAAAACCCAGGATCCGTTCAACAAGTATGTGAAGAAGGCGAAAGTATGAGTCTGATCAGTGAAGATCTCAGGCCTTACCTAGACCTAACTTGCGTTGTCATCTAAAATATTAATCGAAACCAGGTTTAATTGACTGTTTCAGTGTATTACCACATTACTACGTGATCCAATCCAGAAATAGCCCAGGATCCAGCCATGAAGTATGAGAAATATGAGAAAGTATGAGCATGATGAGGGCAAATCCTAGACCTGACCTAGACCTAACATGGGTTATCCTCAAAAATATTGATCGGAACCTGGTTTAATCGACTGTTCCAGTGTGGTACCACATTACTATGTGATCCAAACCAGATAATAACACAGGATCTGTTCAACGAGTATGTGAAGAAAGCGAAAGTATGAGTCTGATGAGGGCTAATCCCAGACCTATCCCAGACCTAACTTGCGTTATCCTCTAAAATATTTATCCAGACCAGGTTTCATTGAATGTTTCAGTGTGCTACCACATTACTACGTGATCCAATCCAGAAAAAACACAGGATCCGTTCAACAAGTATGTGAAGAATGCGAAAGTATGAGTCTGATGAGTGAAAATCCCAGACCTATCCCAGACCTAACTTGCGATATCCTCTAAAATATTGATCGAAACCAGGTTTAATTGACTGTTTTATTGTGGTACCACACTACTACGGGATCCAAACCAGAAAAAACCCAGGATCTGTTCAACAAGTATGTGAAAAACGCGAAAGTATGAGCCTGATGAGGGCAAATCCCAGACCTATCCCAGACCTAACTTGCGTTGTCCTCTAAAATATTGATGGAAACCAGGTTTAATTGACTGTTTCAGTGTGGTCCCACATTACTACGTGATCCAAACCAGAAAAAACCCAGGATCCGTTCAACAAGTATGTGAAGAATGCGAAAGTATGAGTCTGATGAGGTCAAATCCCAGGCCTAACCTAGACCTAACATGCGTTATCCTCTAAAATACTGATCGAAACCTGGTTTAATCGACTGTTTCAGTGTGGTACCACATTACTATGTGATCCAAACCAGAAAATAACCCAGGATCTGTTCAACGAGTATGTGAAGTGTGCGAAAGTATGAGTCTGATGAGGTCAAATCCCAGACCAATCCCAGACTTAACTTGCGTTATCCTCTAAGATATTGATCGAAACCAGGTTTAATCATCTGTTTCAGTGTGGTACCACATTACTACGTGATCCAAACCAGAAAAAACCCAGGATCAGTTCAACAAGTATGAGAAGAATGCGAAAGTATGAGTCTGATGAGTGGAAATCCCAGGGCTAACCTAGACCTTACATGCGTTATCCTCTAAAATATTCATCCAAACCAGGTTTATTGGACTGTTTCAGTGTGGTACCACACTACTACGTGATACAAACCAGAAAAAACCCAGGATCTGTTCAACAAGTATGTGAAGTGTGCGAAAGTATGAGTCTGATGAGGTCAAATCCCAGACCAATCCCAGACTTAACATGCGTTATCCTCTAAAGTATTGATCGAAACCAGGTTTAATCGACTGTTTCAGCGTGGTACCACATTACTACGTGATACAATCCAGAAATAGCCCAGGATCTAGCCATGATGTATGAGAAAGATGCGAAAGTATGAGCATGATGAGGGCAAATTCTAGAGCTGACCCAGACCTAACATGCGTTATCCTCTAAAATATTTATCAAGACCAGGTTTAATTGACTGTTTCAGTGTGGTCCCACATTACTACGTGATCCTAACCAGAAAAAACCCAGGATCCGTTCTACAAGTACGTGAAGAATGTGAAAGTATGAGTCTGATGAGTGAAAATCCCAGGCCTAACCTAGACCTAACATGCGTTATCCTCAAAAATATTGATCGAAACCTGGTTTAATCGACTGTTTCAGTGTGGTACCACATTACTATGTGATCCAAACCAGAAAATAACCCAGGAACTGTTCAACGAGGATGTGAAGTGTGCGAAAGTATGAGTCTGATGAGGTCAAATCCCAGACCAATCCCAGACTTAACTTGCGTTATCCTCTAAGATATTGATCGAAACCAGGTTTAATCGACTGTTTCAGTGTGGTACCACATTACTACGTGATCCAAACCAGAAAAACCCCAAGATCAGTTCAACATGTATGAGAAGAATGCGAAAGTATGAGTCTGATGAGTGAAAATCCCAGGGCTAACCTAGACCTAACATGCGTTATCCTCTAAACAATTGATCCAAACCAGGTTTAATGGACTGTTTCAGTGTGGTACCACACTTCTACGTGATACAAACCAGAAAAAACCCAGGATCTGTTCAACAAGTATGAGAAGAATGCGAAAGTATGAGTCTGATGAGTGAAAATCTCAGGGCTAACCTAGACCTAACATGCGTTATCCTCTAAACAATTGATCCAAACTAGGTTTAATGGACTGTTTCAGTGTGGTACCACTTTACTACGTGATCCAAAGCAGAAAAAACCCTCGATCAGGTCAACATGTATGTTAAAACTGCGAAAGTATGACCCTGATCAGAGCAAATCCCAGGCCTAACCTAGACCTAACATGCGCTGTCCTCTAAAATATTGATGGAAACCAGGTTTAATTGACTGTTTCAGTGTTGTACTTCATTACTACGTGATCCAATCCAGAAAAAGCCCAGGATCTAGCCATCAAGTATGAGAAATATGCGAAAGAATGAGCCTGATGAGAGAAAATCCCAGACCTAACCTAGAGCTAACATGAATTATTCTCTAAAATATTGGTCGAAACCAGGTTTAATTGACTGATTCAGTGTGGTCCCACATTACTACGTGATCCAAACCAGACAAAACCCACGATCCGTTCAACAAGTATGTGAAGAATGCGAAAGTATGAGTCTGATGTGTGAAAATCCCAGGCCTAACCTAGACCTAACATGCGTTATCCTCAAAAATATTGATCGAACCGTGGTTTAATCGACTGTTTCAGTGTGGTACCACACTAATACGTGATACAAGCCAGACAAAACTCAGGATCCGATCAACAAGTATGTGAAGAATGCGAAAGTATGAGTCTGATGTGTGAAAATCCCAGGCCTAACCTAGACCTAACATGCGTTATCCGCAAAAATATTGATCGAAACGTGGTTTAATCGACTGTTTCAGTATGGTGCCACATTACTATGTGATCCAAACCAGAAAATAACCCAGGATCTGTTCAACGAGTATGTGAAGTGTGCGAAAGTATGAGTCTGATGAGGTCAAATCCCAGACCAATCCCAGACCTAACTTGCGTTATCCACTAAAATATTGATCGAAACCAGGTTTAACCGACTGTTTCAGTGTGGAACCACATTACTACGTGATCCAAACCAGAAAAAAACCCAGTTTAAGTTCAACAAGTATGTGAAGAATGCGAAAATATGAGTCTGATGAGTGAAAATCCCAGGCCTAACCTAGACCTAACATGCGTTGTCCTCAAAAATATTGATCGAAACCTGGTTTAATCGACTGTTTCAGTGTGGTACCACATTACTATGTGATCCAAACCAGAAAATAACCCAGGATCTGTTCAACGAGTATGTGAAGTGTGCGAAAGTATGAGTCTGATGAGGTCAAATCCCAGACCTATCCCAAACCTAACTATGCGTTATCCTCTAAAATATTGATCATAACCAGGTTTAATCGACTGTTTCAGTGTGGTACCACATTACTACCTGATCCAAACCAGAAAAAACCCAGGATCCGTTCAACAAGTATGTGAAGAATGCGAAAGTATGAGTCTGATGAGTGAGAATCCCAGGCCTAACCTAGACCTAACATGCGTTATCCTCAAAAATATTGATCGAAACCTGGTTTAATCGACTGTTTCAGTGTGGTACCACATTACTATGTGATCCAAACCAGAAAGTAACCCAGGATCTGTTCAACGAGTATGTGAAGTGTGCGAAAGTATGAGTCTGATGAGGGCAAATCCCAGACCAATCCCAGACTTAACTTGCGTTAGCCTCTAAGATATTGATCGAAACCAGGTTTAATCGACTGTTTCAGTGTGGTACCACATTACTACGTGATCCAAACCAGAAAAACCCCAAGATCAGTTCAACATGTATGAGATGAATGCGAAAGTATGAGTCTGATGAGTGAAAATCCCAGGGCTAACCTAGACCTAACATGCGTTATCCTCTAAACAATTGATCCAAACCAGGTTTAATGGACTGTCTCAGTGTGGTACCACACTTCTACGTGATACAAACCAGAAAAAACCCAGGATCTGTTCAACAAGTATGAGAAGAATGCGAAAGTATGAGTCTGATGAGTGAAAATCTCAGGGCTAACCTAGACCTAACATGCGTTATCCTCCAAACAATTGATCCAAACTAGGTTTAATGGACTGTTTCAGTGTGGTACCACTTTACTACGTGATCCAAAGCAGAAAAAAACCCTCGATCAGGTCAACATGTATGTTAAAACTGCGAAAGTATGACCCTGATCAGGGCAAATCCCAGGCCTAACCTAGACCTAACATGCGCTGTCCTCTAAAATATTGATGGAAACCAGGTTTAATTGACTGTTTCAGTGTTGTACTTCATTACTACGTGATCCAATCCAGAAAAAGCCCAGGATCTAGCCATCAAGTATGAGAAATATGCGAAAGAATGAGCCTGATGAGAGAAAATCCCAGACCTAACCTAGAGCTAACATGAATTATTCTCTAAAATATTGGTCGAAACCAGGTTTAATTGACTGATTCAGAGTGGTCCCACATTACTACGTGATCCAAACCAGAAAAAACCCAGGATCCGTTCAACAAGTATGTGAAGAATGCGAAAGTATGAGTCTGATGTGTGAAAATCCCAGACCAATCCCAGACTTAACTTGCGTTATCCTCTAAAATATTGATCGAACCCAGGTTTAATCGACTGTTTCAGTGTGGTACCACATTACTACGTGATCCAAACCAGAAAAAACCCAGGATCAGTTCAACAAGTATAAGATGAATGCGAAAGTATGAGTCTGATGATTGAAAATCCCAGGGCTAACCTAGACCTAACATGCGTTATCCTCTAAAATATTGATCCAAACCACGTTTAATGGACTGTTTCAGTGTGGTACCACATTACTACGTGATACAAGCCAGACAAAACACAGGATCCGTTCAACAAGTATGTGAAGAATGCGAAAGTATGAGTCTGATGTGTGAAAATCCCAGGCCTAACCTAGACCTAACATGCGTTATCCTCAAAAATATTGATCGAAACGTGGTTTAATCGACTGTTTCAGTGTGGTGCCACATTACTATGTGATCCAAACCAGAAAATAACCCAGGATCTGTTCAACGAGTATGTGAAGTGTGCGAAAGTATGAGTCTGATGAGGTCAAATCCCAGACCAATCCCAGACTTAACTTGCGTTATCCTCTAAAATATTGATCGAAACCAGGTTTAATCGACTGTTTCAGTGTGGACCCACAGTACTACGTGATCCAAACCAGAAAAAACCCAGGATCCGTTCAACAAGTATGTGAAGAATGCGAAAGTATGAGTCTGATGAGTGAAAATCCCAAGCCTGACCTAGACCTAACATGCGTTATCCTCTAAAATATTCATCCAAACCAGGTTTAATGGACTGTTTCAGTGTGGTACCACACTACTACGTGATGCAAACCAGAAAAAACCCAGGATCTGTTCAACAAGTATGTGAAGTGTGCGAAAGTATGAGTCTGATGAGGTCAAATCCCAGACCAATCCCAGACTTAACATGCGTTATCCTCTAAAGTATTGATCGAAACCAGGTTTAATCGACTGTTTCAGCGTGGTACCACATTACTACGTGATACAATCCAGAAATAGCCCAGGATCTAGCCATGATGTATGAGAAAGATGCGAAAGTATGAGCATGATGAGGGCAAATTCTAGAGCTGACCCAGACCTAACATGCGTTATCCTCTAAAATATTTATCAAGACCAGGTTTAATTGACTGTTTCAGTGTGGTCCCACATTACTACGTGATCCTAACCAGAAAAAACCCAGGATCCGTTCTACAAGTACGTGAAGAATGTGAAAGTATGAGTCTGATGAGTGAAAATCCCAGGCCTAACCTAGACCTAACATGCGTTATCCTCAAAAATATTGATCGAAACCTGGTTTAATCGACTGTTTCAGTGTGGTACCACATTACTATGTGATCCAAACCAGAAAATAACCCAGGAACTGTTCAACGAGGATGTGAAGTGTGCGAAAGTATGAGTCTGATGAGGTCAAATCCCAGACCAATCCCAGACTTAACTTGCGTATCCTCTAAGATATTGATCGAAACCAGGTTTAATCGACTGTTTCAGTGTGGTACCACATTACTACGTGATCCAAACCAGAAAAACCCCAAGATCAGTTCAACATGTATGAGAAGAATGCGAAAGTATGAGTCTGATGAGTGAAAATCTCAGGGCTAACCTAGACCTAACATGCGTTATCCTCTAAACAATTGATCCAAACTAGGTTTAATGGACTGTTTCAGTGTGGTACCACTTTACTACGTGATCCAAAGCAGAAAAAACCCTCGATCAGGTCAACATGTATGTTAAAACTGCGAAAGTATGACCCTGATCAGAGCAAATCCCAGGCCTAACCTAGACCTAACATGCGCTGTCCTCTAAAATATTGATGGAAACCAGGTTTAATTGACTGTTTCAGTGTTGTACTTCATTACTACGTGATCCAATCCAGAAAAAGCCCAGGATCTAGCCATCAAGTATGAGAAATATGCGAAAGAATGAGCCTGATGAGAGAAAATCCCAGACCTAACCTAGAGCTAACATGAATTATTCTCTAAAATATTGGTCGAAACCAGGTTTAATTGACTGATTCAGTGTGGTCCCACATTACTACGTGTTCGAAACCAGAAAAAACCCAGGATCCGTTCAACAAGTATGTGAAGAATGCGAAAGTATGAGTCTGATGTGTGAAAATCCCAGGCCTAACCTAGACCTAACTTGCGTTATCCTCTAAGATATTGATCGAAACCAGGTTTAATCGTCTGTTTCAGTGTGGTACCACATTACTACGTGATCCAAACCAGAAAAAACCCAGGGTCAGTTCAACAAGTATGAGAAGAATGCGAAAGTATGAGTCTGATGAGTGGAAATCCCAGGGCTAACCTAGACCTTACATGCGTTATCCTCTAAAATATTCATCCAAACCAGGTTTAATGGACTGTTTCAGTGTGGTACCACACTAATACGTGATACAAGCCAGACAAAACTCAGGATCCGATCAACAAGTATGTGAAGAATGCGAAAGTATGAGTCTGATGTGTGAAAATCCCAGGCCTCACCTAGACCTAACATGCGTTATCCGCAAAAATATTGATCGAAACGTGGTTTAATCGACTGTTTCAGTATGGTGCCACATTACTATGTGATCCAAACCAGAAAATAACCCAGGATCTGTTCAACGAGTATGTGAAGTGTGCGAAAGTATGAGTCTGATGAGGTCAAATCCCAGACCAATCCCAGACCTAACTTGCGTTATCCACTAAAATATTGATCGAAACCAGGTTTAACCGACTGTTTCAGTGTGGAACCACATTGCTACGTGATCCAAACCAGAAAAAAACCCAGTTTAAGTTCAACAAGTATGTGAAGAATGCGAAAATATGAGTCTGATGAGTGAAAATCCCAGGCCTAACCTAGACCTAACATGCGTTGTCCTCAAAAATATTGATCGAAACCTGGTTTAATCGACTGTTTCAGTGTGGTACCACATTACTATGTGATCCAAACCAGAAAATAACCCAGGATCTGTTCAACGAGTATGTGAAGTGTGCGAAAGTATGAGTCTGATGAGGGCAAATCCCAGACCTATCCCAGACCTAACATGCGTTATCCTCTAAAATATTTATCAAGACCAGGTTTAATTGATTGTTTCAGTGTGGACCCACATTACTACGTCATACAATCCAGAAACAGCCCAGGATCTAGCCATCAAGTATGAGAAATATGCGAAAGAATGAGCCTGATGAGAGCAAATCCCAGACCTAACCTAGACCTAACATGAATTATTCTCTAAAATATTGATCGAAACCAGGTTTAATCGACTGTTTCAGTGTGGTACCACATTACTATGTGACCCAAACCAGAAAATAACCCAGGATCTGTTCAACGAGTATGTGAAGTGTGCGAAAGTATGAGTCTGATGAGGTCAAATCCCAGACCTATCCCAAACCTAACTATGCGTTATCCTCTAAAATATTGATCATAACCAGGTTTAATCGACTGTTTCAGTGTGGTACCACATTACTACCTGATCCAAACCAGAAAAAACCCAGGATCCGTTCAACAAGTATGTGAAGAATGCGAAAGTATGAGTCTGATGAGTGAGAATCCCAGGCCTAACCTAGACCTAACATGCGTTATCCTCAAAAATATTGATCGAAACCTGGTTTAATCGACTGTTTCAGTGTGGTACCACATTACTATGTGATCCAAACCAGAAAGTAACCCAGGATCTGTTCAACGAGTATGTGAAGTGTGCGAAAGTATGAGTCTGATGAGGGCAAATCCCAGACCAATCCCAGACTTAACTTGCGTTAGCCTCTAAGATATTGATCCAAACCAGGTTTAATCGACTGTTTCAGTGTGGTACCACATTACTACGTGATCCAAACCAGAAAAACCCCAAGATCAGTTCAACATGTATGAGATGAATGCGAAAGTATGAGTCTGATGAGTGAAAATCCCAGGGCTAACCTAGACCTAACATGCGTTATCCTCTAAACAATTGATCCAAACCAGGTTTAATGGACTGTCTCAGTGTGGTACCACACTTCTACGTGATACAAACCAGAAAAAACCCAGGATCTGTTCAACAAGTATGAGAAGAATGCGAAAGTATGAGTCTGATGAGTGAAAATCTCAGGGCTAACCTAGACCTAACATGCGTTATCCTCCAAACAATTGATCCAAACTAGGTTTAATGGACTGTTTCAGTGTGGTACCACTTTACTACGTGATCCAAAGCAGAAAAAAACCCTCGATCAGGTCAACATGTATGTTAAAACTGCGAAAGTATGACCCTGATCAGGGCAAATCCCAGGCCTAACCTAGACCTAACATGCGCTGTCCTCTAAAATATTGATGGAAACCAGGTTTAATTGACTGTTTCAGTGTTGTACTTCATTACTACGTGATCCAATCCAGAAAAAGCCCAGGATCTAGCCATCAAGTATGAGAAATATGCGAAAGAATGAGCCTGATGAGAGAAAATCCCAGACCTAACCTAGAGCTAACATGAATTATTCTCTAAAATATTGGTCGAAACCAGGTTTAATTGACTGATTCAGAGTGGTCCCACATTACTACGTGATCCAAACCAGAAAAAACCCAGGATCCGTTCAACAAGTATGTGAAGAATGCGAAAGTATGAGTCTGATGTGTGAAAATCCCAGACCAATCCCAGACTTAACTTGCGTTATCCTCTAAAATATTGATCGAACCCAGGTTTAATCGACTGTTTCAGTGTGGTACCACATTACTACGTGATCCAAACCAGAAAAAACCCAGGATCAGTTCAACAAGTATAAGATGAATGCGAAAGTATGAGTCTGATGATTGAAAATCCCAGGGCTAACCTAGACCTAACATGCGTTATCCACTAAAATATTGATCCAAACCACGTTTAATGGACTGTTTCAGTGTGGTACCACATTACTACGTGATACAAGCCAGACAAAACACAGGATCCGTTCAACAAGTATGTGAAGAATGCGAAAGTATGAGTCTGATGTGTGAAAATCCCAGGCCTAACCTAGACCTAACATGCGTTATCCTCAAAAATATTGATCGAAACGTGGTTTAATCGACTGTTTCAGTGTGGTGCCACATTACTATGTGATCCAAACCAGAAAATAACCCAGGATCTGTTCAACGAGTATGTGAAGTGTGCGAAAGTATGAGTCTGATGAGGTCAAATCCCAGACCAATCCCAGACTTAACTTGCGTTATCCTCTAAAATATTGATCGAAACCAGGTTTAATCGACTGTTTCAGTGTGGACCCACAGTACTACGTGATCCAAACCAGAAAAAACCCAGGATCCGTTCAACAAGTATGTGAAGAATGCGAAAGTATGAGTCTGATGAGTGAAAATCCCAAGCCTGACCTAGACCTAACATGCGTTATCCTCTAAAATATTCATCCAAACCA
This sequence comes from Colletes latitarsis, assembly GCF_051014445.1. Taxonomy (NCBI): domain Eukaryota; kingdom Metazoa; phylum Arthropoda; class Insecta; order Hymenoptera; family Colletidae; genus Colletes; species Colletes latitarsis. The sequence continues at coordinate 16,751,138 of NW_027488365.1, forward strand.
GGTTTAATGGACTGTTTCAGTGTGGTACCACACTACTACGTGATACAAACCAGAAAAAACCCAGGATCTGTTCAACAAGTATGTGAAGTGTGCGAAAGTATGAGTCTGATGAGGTCAAATCCCAGACCAATCCCAGACTTAACATGCGTTATCCTCTAAAGTATTGATCGAAACCAGGTTTAATCGACTGTTTCAGCGTGGTACCACATTACTACGTGATACAATCCAGAAATAGCCCAGGATCTAGCCATGATGTATGAGAAAGATGCGAAAGTATGAGCATGATGAGGGCAAATTCTAGAGCTGACCCAGACCTAACATGCGTTATCCTCTAAAATATTTATCAAGACCAGGTTTAATTGACTGTTTCAGTGTGGTCCCACATTACTACGTGATCCTAACCAGAAAAAACCCAGGATCCGTTCTACAAGTACGTGAAGAATGTGAAAGTATGAGTCTGATGAGTGAAAATCCCAGGCCTAACCTAGACCTAACATGCGTTATCCTCAAAAATATTGATCGAAACCTGGTTTAATCGACTGTTTCAGTGTGGTACCACATTACTATGTGATCCAAACCAGAAAATAACCCAGGAACTGTTCAACGAGGATGTGAAGTGTGCGAAAGTATGAGTCTGATGAGGTCAAATCCCAGACCAATCCCAGACTTAACTTGCGTATCCTCTAAGATATTGATCGAAACCAGGTTTAATCGACTGTTTCAGTGTGGTACCACATTACTACGTGATCCAAACCAGAAAAACCCCAAGATCAGTTCAACATGTATGAGAAGAATGCGAAAGTATGAGTCTGATGAGTGAAAATCTCAGGGCTAACCTAGACCTGACATGCGTTATCCTCTAAACAATTGATCCAAACTAGGTTTAATGGACTGTTTCAGTGTGGTACCACTTTACTACGTGATCCAAAGCAGAAAAAACCCTCGATCAGGTCAACATGTATGTTAAAACTGCGAAAGTATGACCCTGATCAGAGCAAATCCCAGGCCTAACCTAGACCTAACATGCGCTGTCCTCTAAAATATTGATGGAAACCAGGTTTAATTGACTGTTTCAGTGTTGTACTTCATTACTACGTGATCCAATCCAGAAAAAGCCCAGGATCTAGCCATCAAGTATGAGAAATATGCGAAAGAATGAGCCTGATGAGAGAAAATCCCAGACCTAACCTAGAGCTAACATGAATTATTCTCTAAAATATTGGTCGAAACCAGGTTTAATTGACTGATTCAGTGTGGTCCCACATTACTACGTGTTCGAAACCAGAAAAAATCCAGGATCCGTTCAACAAGTATGTGAAGAATGCGAAAGTATGAGTCTGATGTGTGAAAATCCCAGGCCTAACCTAGACCTAACATGCGTTATCCTCAAAAATATTGATCGAAACGTGGTTTAATCGACTGTTTCAGTGTGGTGCCACATTACTATGTGATCCAAACCAGAAAATAACCCAGGATCTGTTCAACGAGTATGTGAAGTGTGCGAAAGTATGAGTCTGATGAGGTCAAATCCCAGACCAATCCCAGACTTAACTTGCGTTATCCTCTAAGATATTGATCGAAACCAGGTTTAATCGTCTGTTTCAGTGTGGTACCACATTACTACGTGATCCAAACCAGAAAAAACCCAGGATCAGTTCAACAAGTATGAGAAGAATGCGAAAGTATGAGTCTGATGAGTGGAAATCCCAGGGCTAACCTAGACCTTACATGCGTTATCCTCTAAAATATTCATCCAAACCAGGTTTAATGGACTGTTTCAGTGTGGTACCACACTAATACGTGATACAAGCCAGACAAAACTCAGGATCCGATCAACAAGTATGTGAAGAATGCGAAAGTATGAGTCTGATGTGTGAAAATCCCAGGCCTAACCTAGACCTAACATGCGTTATCCTCAAAAATATTGATCGAATCCTGGTTTAATCGACTGTTTCAGTGTGGTACCACATTACTATGTGATCCAAACCAGAAAATAATCCAGGATCTGTTCAACGAGTATGTGAAGTGTGCGAAAGTATGAGTCTGATGAGGGCAAATCCCAGACCTATCCCAGACCTAACATGCGTTATCCGCAAAAATATTGATCGAAACGTGGTTTAATCGACTGTTTCAGTATGGTGCCACATTACTATGTGATCCATATCAGAAAATAACCCAGGATCTGTTCAACGAGTATGTGAAGTGTGCGAAAGTATGAGTCTGATGAGGTCAAATCCCAGACCAATCCCAGACCTAACTTGAGTTATCCACTAAAATATTGATCGAAACCAGGTTTAACCGACAGTTTCAGTGTGGAACCACATTACTACGTGATCCAAACCAGAAAAAAACCCAGTTTAAGTTCAACAAGTATGTGAAGAATGCGAAAATATGAGTCTGATGAGTGAAAATCCCAGGCCTAACCTAGACCTAACATGCGTTGTCGTCAAAAATATTGATCGAATCCTGGTTTAATCGACTGTTTCAGTGTGGTACCACATTACTATGTGATCCAAACCAGAAAATAACCCAGGATCTGTTCAACGAGTATGTGAAGTGTGCGAAAGTATGAGTCTGATGAGGGCAAATCCCAGACCTATCCCAGACCTAACATGCGTTATCCGCAAAAATATTGATCGAAACGTGGTTTAATCGACTGTTTCAGTATGGTGCCACATTACTATGTGATCCAAACCAGAAAATAACCCAGGGTCTGTTCAACGAGTATGTGAAGTGTGCGAAAGTATGAGTCTGATGAGGTCAAATCCCAGACCAATCCCAGACCTAACTTGCGTTATCCACTAAAATATTGATCGAAACCAGGTTTAACCGACTGTTTCAGTGTGGAACCACATTACTACGTGATCCAAACCAGAAAAAAACCCAGTTTAAGTTCAACAAGTATGTGAAGAATGCGAAAATATGAGTCTGATGAGTGAAAATCCCAGGCCTAACCTAGACCTAACATGCGTTGTCCTCAAAAATATTGATCGAAACCTGGTTTAATCGACTGTTTCAGTGTGGTACCACATTACTATGTGATCCAAACCAGAAAATAACCCAGGATCTGTTCAACGAGTATGTGAAGTGTGCGAAAGTATGAGTCTGATGGGGGCAAATCCCAGACCTATCCCAGACCTAACATGCGTTATCCTCTAAAATATTTATCAAGACCAGGTTTAATTGATTGTTTCAGTGTGGACCCACATTACTACGTCATACAATCCAGAAACAGCCCAGGATCTAGCCATCAAGTATGAGAAATATGCGAAAGAATGAGCCTGATGAGAGCAAATCCCAGACCTAACCTAGACCTAACATGAATTATTCTCTAAAATATTGATCGAAACCAGGTTTAATCGACTGTTTCAGTGTGGTACCACATTACTATGTGACCCAAACCAGAAAATAACCCAGGATCTGTTCAACGAGTATGTGAAGTGTGCGAAAGTATGAGTCTGATGAGGTCAAATCCCAGACCTATCCCAAACCTAACTATGCGTTATCCTCTAAAATATTGATCATAACCAGGTTTAATCGACTGTTTCAGTGTGGTACCACATTACTACCTGATCCAAACCAGAAAAAACCCAGGATCCGTTCAACAAGTATGTGAAGAATGCGAAAGTATGAGTCTGATGAGTGAGAATCCCAGGCCTAACCTAGACCTAACATGCGTTATCCTCAAAAATATTGATCGAAACCTGGTTTAATCGACTGTTTCAGTGTGGTACCACATTACTATGTGATCCAAACCAGAAAGTAACCCAGGATCTGTTCAACGAGTATGTGAAGTGTGCGAAAGTATGAGTCTGATGAGGGCAAATCCCAGACCAATCCCAGACTTAACTTGCGTTAGCCTCTAAGATATTGATCGAAACCAGGTTTAATCGACTGTTTCAGTGTGGTACCACATTACTACGTGATCCAAACCAGAAAAACCCCAAGATCAGTTCAACATGTATGAGATGAATGCGAAAGTATGAGTCTGATGAGTGAAAATCCCAGGGCTAACCTAGACCTAACATGCGTTATCCTCTAAACAATTGATCCAAACCAGGTTTAATGGACTGTCTCAGTGTGGTACCACACTACTACGTGATACAAACCAGAAAAAACCCAGGATCTGTTCAACAAGTATGAGAAGAATGCGAAAGTATGAGTCTGATGAGTGAAAATCTCAGGGCTAACCTAGACCTAACATGCGTTATCCTCCAAACAATTGATCCAAACTAGGTTTAATGGACTGTTTCAGTGTGGTACCACTTTACTACGTGATCCAAAGCAGAAAAAAACCCTCGATCAGGTCAACATGTATGTTAAAACTGCGAAAGTATGACCCTGATCAGGGCAAATCCCAGGCCTAACCTAGACCTAACATGCGCTGTCCTCTAAAATATTGATGGAAACCAGGTTTAATTGACTGTTTCAGTGTTGTACTTCATTACCACGTGATCCAATCCAGAAAAAGCCCAGGATCTAGCCATCAAGTATGAGAAATATGCGAAAGAATGAGCCTGATGAGAGAAAATCCCAGACCTAACCTAGAGCTAACATGAATTATTCTCTAAAATATTGGTCGAAACCAGGTTTAATTGACTGATTCAGAGTGGTCCCACATTACTACGTGATCCAAACCAGAAAAAACCCAGGATCCGTTCAACAAGTATGTGAAGAATGCGAAAGTATGAGTCTGATGTGTGAAAATCCCAGACCAATCCCAGACTTAACTTGCGTTATCCTCTAAAATATTGATCGAACCCAGGTTTAATCGACTGTTTCAGTGTGGTACCACATTACTACGTGATCCAAACCAGAAAAAACCCAGGATCAGTTCAACAAGTATAAGATGAATGCGAAAGTATGAGTCTGATGATTGAAAATCCCAGGGCTAACCTAGACCTAACATGCGTTATCCTCTAAAATATTGATCCAAACCACGTTTAATGGACTGTTTCAGTGTGGTACCACATTACTACGTGATACAAGCCAGACAAAACACAGGATCCGTTCAACAAGTATGTGAAGAATGCGAAAGTATGAGTCTGATGTGTGAAAATCCCAGGCCTAACCTAGACCTAACATGCGTTATCCTCAAAAATATTGATCGAAACGTGGTTTAATCGACTGTTTCAGTGTGGTGCCACATTACTATGTGATCCAAACCAGAAAATAACCCAGGATCTGTTCAACGAGTATGTGAAGTGTGCGAAAGTATGAGTCTGATGAGGTCAAATCCCAGACCAATCCCAGACTTAACTTGCGTTATCCTCTAAAGTATTGATCGAAACCAGGTTTAATCGACTGTTTCAGTGTGGACCCACAGTACTACGTGATCCAAACCAGAAAAAACCCAGGATCCGTTCAACAAGTATGTGAAGAATGCGAAAGTATGAGTCTGATGAGTGAAAATCCCAAGCCTGACCTAGACCTAACATGCGTTATCCTCTAAAATATTCATCCAAACCAGGTTTAATGGACTGTTTCAGTGTGGTACCACACTACTACGTGATACAAACCAGAAAAAACCCAGGATCTGTTCAACAAGTATGTGAAGTGTGCGAAAGTATGAGTCTGATGAGGTCAAATCCCAGACCAATCCCAGACTTAACATGCGTTATCCTCTAAAGTATTGATCGAAACCAGGTTTAATCGACTGTTTCAGCGTGGTACCACATTACTACGTGATACAATCCAGAAATAGCCCAGGATCTAGCCATGATGTATGAGAAAGATGCGAAAGTATGAGCATGATGAGGGCAAATTCTAGAGCTGACCCAGACCTAACATGCGTTATCCTCTAAAATATTTATCAAGACCTGGTTTAATTGACTGTTTCAGTGTGGTCCCACATTACTACGTGATCCTAACCAGAAAAAACCCAGGATCCGTTCTACAAGTACGTGAAGAATGTGAAAGTATGAGTCTGATGAGTGAAAATCCCAGGCCTAACCTAGACCTAACATGCGTTATCCTCAAAAATATTGATCGAAACCTGGTTTAATCGACTGTTTCAGTGTGGTACCACATTACTATGTGATCCAAACCAGAAAATAACCCAGGAACTGTTCAACGAGGATGTGAAGTGTGCGAAAGTATGAGTCTGATGAGGTCAAATCCCAGACCAATCCCGGACTTAACTTGCGTATCCTCTAAGATATTGATCGAAACCAGGTTTAATCGACTGTTTCAGTGTGGTACCACATTACTACGTGATCCAAACCAGAAAAACCCCAAGATCAGTTCAACATGTATGAGAAGAATGCGAAAGTATGAGTCTGATGAGTGAAAATCTCAGGGCTAACCTAGACCTAACATGCGTTATGCTCTAAACAATTGATCCAAACTAGGTTTAATGGACTGTTTCAGTGTGGTACCACTTTACTACGTGATCCAAAGCAGAAAAAACCCTCGATCTGGTCAACATGTATGTTAAAACTGCGAAAGTATGACCCTGATCAGAGCAAATCCCAGGCCTAACCTAGACCTAACATGCGCTGTCCTCTAAAATATTGATGGAAACCAGGTTTAATTGACTGTTTCAGTGTTGTACTTCATTACTACGTGATCCAATCCAGAAAAAGCCCAGGATCTAGCCATCAAGTATGAGAAATATGCGAAAGAATGAGCCTGATGAGAGAAAATCCCAGACCTAACCTAGAGCTAACATGAATTATTCTCTAAAATATTGGTCGAAACCAGGTTTAATTGACTGATTCAGTGTGGTCCCACATTACTACGTGTTCGAAACCAGAAAAAACCCAGGATCCGTTCAACAAGTATGTGAAGAATGCGAAAGTATGAGTCTGATGTGTGAAAATCCCAGGCCTAACCTAGACCTAACATGCGTTATCCTCAAAAATATTGATCGAAACGTGGTTTAATCGACTGTTTCAGTGTGGTGCCACATTACTATGTGATCCAAACCAGAAAATAACCCAGGATCTGTTCAACGAGTATGTGAAGTGTGCGAAAGTATGAGTCTGATGAGGTCAAATCCCAGACCAATCCCAGACTTAACTTGCGTTATCCTCTAAGATATTGATCGAAACCAGGTTTAATCGTCTGTTTCAGTGTGGTACCACATTACTACGTGATCCAAACCAGAAAAAACCCAGGATCAGTTCAACAAGTATGAGAAGAATGCGAAAGTATGAGTCTGATGAGTGGAAATCCCAGGGCTAACCTAGACCTTACATGCGTTATCCTCTAAAATATTCATCCAAACCAGGTTTAATGGACTGTTTCAGTGTGGTACCACACTAATACGTGATACAAGCCAGACAAAACTCAGGATCCGATCAACAAGTATGTGAAGAATGCGAAAGTATGAGTCTGATGTGTGAAAATCCCAGGCCTAACCTAGACCTAACATGCGTTATCCGCAAAAATATTGATCGAAACGTGGTTTAATCGACTGTTTCAGTATGGTGCCACATTACTATGTGATCCAAACCAGAAAATAACCCAGGATCTGTTCAACGAGTATGTGAAGTGTGCGAAAGTATGAGTCTGATGAGGTCAAATCCCAGACCAATCCCAGACCTAACTTGAGTTATCCACTAAAATATTGATCGAAACCAGGTTTAACCGACTGTTTCAGTGTGGAACCACATTACTACGTGATCCAAACCAGAAAAAAACCCAGTTTAAGTTCAACAAGTATGTGAAGAATGCGAAAATATGAGTCTGATGAGTGAAAATCCCAGGCCTAACCTAGACCTAACATGCGTTGTCGTCAAAAATATTGATCGAATCCTGGTTTAATCGACTGTTTCAGTGTGGTACCACATTAGTATGTGATCCAAACCAGAAAATAACCCAGGATCTGTTCAACGAGTATGTGAAGTGTGCGAAAGTATGAGTCTGATGAGGGCAAATCCCAGACCTATCCCAGACCTAACATGCGTTATCCTCTAAAATATTTATCAAGACCAGGTTTAATTGATTGTTTCAGTGTGGACCCACATTACTACGTCATACAATCCAGAAACAGCCCAGGATCTAGCCATCAAGTATGAGAAATATGCGAAAGAATGAGCCTGATGAGAGCAAATCCCAGACCTAACCTAGACCTAACATGAATTATTCTCTAAAATATTGATCGAAACCAGGTTTAATCGACTGTTCCAGTGTGGTACCACATTACTATGTGACCCAAACCAGAAAATAACCCAGGATCTGTTCAACGAGTATGTGAAGTGTGCGAAAGTATGAGTCTGATGAGGTCAAATCCCAGACCTATCCCAAACCTAACTATGCGTTATCCTCTAAAATATTGATCATGACCAGGTTTAATCGACTGTTTCAGTGTGGTACCACATTACTACCTGATCCAAACCAGAAAAAACCCAGGATCCGTTCAACAAGTATGTGAAGAATGCGAAATTATGAGTCTGATGAGTGAGAATCCCAGGCCTAACCTAGACCTAACATGCGTTATCCTCAAAAATATTGATCGAAACCTGGTTTAATCGACTGTTTCAGTGTGGTACCACATTACTATGTGATCCAAACCAGAAAGTAACCCAGGATCTGTTCAACGAGTATGTGAAGTGTGCGAAAGTATGAGTCTGATGAGGGCAAATCCCAGACCAATCCCAGACTTAACTTGCGTTAGCCTCTAAGATATTGATCGAAACCAGGTTTAATCGACTGTTTCAGTGTGGTACCACATTACTACCTGATCCAAACCAGAAAAAACCCAGGATCCGTTCAACAAGTATGTGAAGAATGCGAAATTATGAGTCTGATGAGTGAGAATCCCAGGCCTAACCTAGACCTAACATGCGTTATCCTCAAAAATATTGATCGAAACCTGGTTTAATCGACTGTTTCAGTGTGGTACCACATTACTATGTGATCCAAACCAGAAAGTAACCCAGGATCTGTTCAACGAGTATGTGAAGTGTGCGAAAGTATGAGTCTGATGAGGGCAAATCCCAGACCAATCCCAGACTTAACTTGCGTTAGCCTCTAAGATATTGATCGAAACCAGGTTTAATCGACTGTTTCAGTGTGGTACCACATTACTACGTGATCCAAACCAGAAAAACCCCAAGATCAGTTCAACATGTATGAGATGAATGCGAAAGTATGAGTCTGATGAGTGAAAATCCCAGGGCTAACCTAGACCTAACATGCGTTATCCTCTAAACAATTGATCCAAACCAGGTTTAATGGACTGTCTCAGTGTGGTACCACACTTCTACGTGATACAAACCAGAAAAAACCCAGGATCTGTTCAACAAGTATGAGAAGAATGCGAAAGTATGAGTCTGATGAGTGAAAATCTCAGGGCTAACCTAGACCTAACATGCGTTATCCTCCAAACAATTGATCCAAACTAGGTTTAATGGACTGTTTCAGTGTGGTACCACTTTACTACGTGATCAAAAGCAGAAAAAAACCCTCGATCAGGTCAACATGTATGTTAAAACTGCGAAAGTATGACCCTGATCAGGGCAAATCCCAGGCCTAACCTAGACCTAACATGCGCTGTCCTCTAAAATATTGATGGAAACCAGGTTTAATTGACTGTTTCAGTGTTGTACTTCATTACTACGTGATCCAATCCAGAAAAAGCCCAGGATCTAGCCATCAAGTATGAGAAATATGCGAAAGAATGAGCCTGATGAGAGAAAATCCCAGACCTAACCTAGAGCTAACATGAATTATTCTCTAAAATATTGGTCGAAACCAGGTTTAATTGACTGATTCAGAGTGGTCCCACATTACTACGTGATCCAAACCAGAAAAAACCCAGGATCCGTTCAACAAGTATGTGAAGAATGCGAAAGTATGAGTCTGATGTGTGAAAATCCCAGACCAATCCCAGACTTAACTTGCGTTATCCTCTAAAATATTGATCGAAACCAGGTTTAATCGACTGTTTCAGTGTGGTACCACATTACTACGTGATCCAAACCAGAAAAAACCCAGGATCAGTTCAACAAGTATAAGAAGAATGCGAAAGTATGAGTCTGATGATTGAAAATCCCAGGGCTAACCTAGACCTAATATGCGTTATCCTCTAAAATATTGATCCAAACCACGTTTAATGGACTGTTTCAGTGTGGTACCACATTACTACGTGATACAAGCCAGACAAAACACAGGATCCGTTCAACAAGTATGTGAAGAATGCGAAAGTATGAGTCTGATGTGTGAAAATCCCAGGCCTAACCTAGACCTAACATGCGTTATCCTCAAAAATATTGATCGAAACGTGGTTTAATCGACTGTTTCAGTGTGGTGCCACATTACTATGTGATCCAAACCAGAAAATAACCCAGGATCTGTTCAACGAGTATGTGAAGTGTGCGAAAGTATGAGTCTGATGAGGTCAAATCCCAGACCAATCCCAGACTTAACTTGCGTTATCCTCTAAAATATTGATCGAAACCAGGTTTAATCGACTGTTTCAGTGTGGACCCACAGTACTACGTGATCCAAACCAGAAAAAACCCAGGATCCGTTCAACAAGTATGTGAAGAATGCGAAAGTATGAGTCTGATGAGTGAAAATCCCAAGCCTGACCTAGACCTAACATGCGTTATCCTCTAAAATATTCATCCAAACCAGGTTTAATGGACTGTTTCAGTGTGGTACCACACTACTACGTGATACAAACCAGAAAAAACCCAGGATCTGTTCAACAAGTATGTGAAGTGTGCGAAAGTATGAGTCTGATGAGGTCAAATCCCAGACCAATCCCAGACTTAACATGCGTTATCCTCTAAAGTATTGATCGAAACCAGGTTTAATCGACTGTTTCAGCGTGGTACCACATTACTACGTGATACAATCCTGAAATAGCCCAGGATCTAGCCATGATGTATGAGAAAGATGCGAAAGTATGAGCATGATGAGGGCAAATTCTAGAGCTGACCCAGACCTAACATGCGTTATCCTCTAAAATATTTATCAAGACCAGGTTTAATTGACTGTTTCAGTGTGGTCCCACATTACTACGTGATCCTAACCAGAAAAAACCCAGGATCCGTTCTACAAGTACGTGAAGAATGTGAAAGTATGAGTCTGATGAGTGAAAATCCCAGGCCTAACCTAGACCTAACATGCGTTATCCTCAAAAATATTGATCGAAACCTGGTTTAATCGACTGTTTCAGTGTGGTACCACATTACTATGTGATCCAAACCAGAAAATAACCCGGGAACTGTTCAACGAGGATGTGAAGTGTGCGAAAGTATGAGTCTGATGAGGTCAAATCCCAGACCAATCCCAGACTTAACTTGCGTATCCTCTAAGATATTGATCGAAACCAGGTTTAATCGACTGTTTCAGTGTGGTACCACATTACTACGTGATCCAAACCAGAAAAACCCCAAGATCAGTTCAACATGTATGAGAAGAATGCGAAAGTATGAGTCTGATGAGTGAAAATCTCAGGGCTAACCTAGACCTAACATGCGTTATCCTCTAAACAATTGATCCAAACTAGGTTTAATGGACTGTTTCAGTGTGGTACCACTTTACTACGTGATCCAAAGCAGAAAAAACCCTCGATCAGGTGAACATGTATGTTAAAACTGCGAAAGTATGACCCTGATCAGAGCAAATCCCAGGCCTAACCTAGACCTAACATGCGCTGTCCTCTAAAATATTGATGGAAACCAGGTTTAATTGACTGTTTCAGTGTTGTACTTCATTACTACGTGATCCAATCCAGAAAAAGCCCAGGATCTAGCCATCAAGTATGAGAAATATGCGAAAGAATGAGCCTGATGAGAGAAAATCCCAGACCTAACCTAGAGCTAACATGAATTATTCTCTAAAATATTGGTCGAAACCAGGTTTAATTGACTGATTCAGTGTGGTCCCACATTACTACGTGTTCGAAACCAGAAAAAACCCAGGATCCGTTCAACAAGTATGTGAAGAATGCGAAAGTATGAGTCTGATGTGTGAAAATCCCAGGCCTAACCTAGACCTAACATGCGTTATCCGCAAAAATATTGATCGAAACGTGGTTTAATCGACTGTTTCAGTATGGTGCCACATAACTATGTGATCCAAACCAGAAAATAACCCAGGATCTGTTCAACAAGTATGTGAAGTGTGCGAAAGTATGAGTCTGATGAGGTCAAATCCCAGACCAATCCCAGACTTAACATGCGTTATCCTCTAAAGTATTGATCGAAACCAGGTTTAATCGACTGTTTCAGCGTGGTACCACATTACTACGTGATACAATCCAGAAATAGCCCAGGATCTAGCCATGATGTATGAGAAAGATGCGAAAGTATGAGCATGATGAGGGCAAATTCTAGAGCTGACCCAGACCTAACATGCGTTATCCTCTAAAATATTTATCAAGACCTGGTTCAATTGACTGTTTCAGTGTGGTCCCACATTACTACGTGATCCTAACCAGAAAAAACCCAGGATCCGTTCTACAAGTACGTGAAGAATGTGAAAGTATGAGTCTGATGAGTGAAAATCCCAGGCCTAACCTAGACCTAACATGCGTTATCCTCAAAAATATTGATCGAAACCTGGTTTAATCGACTGTTTCAGTGTGGTACCACATTACTATGTGATCCAAACCAGAAAATAACCCAGGAACTGTTCAACGAGGATGTGAAGTGTGCGAAAGTATGAGTCTGATGAGGTCAAATCCCAGACCAATCCCGGACTTAACTTGCGTATCCTCTAAGATATTGATCGAAACCAGGTTTAATCGACTGTTCCAGTGTGGTACCACATTACTATGTGACCCAAACCAGAAAATAACCCAGGATCTGTTCAACGAGTATGTGAAGTGTGCGAAAGTATGAGTCTGATGAGGTCAAATCCCAGACCAATCCCAGACCTAACTTGAGTTAGCCTCTAAGATATTGATCGAAACCAGGTTTAATCGACTGTTTCAGTGTGGTACCACATTACTACGTGATCCAAACCAGAAAAACCCCAAGATCAGTTCAACATGTATGAGATGAATGCGAAAGTATGAGTCTGATGAGTGAAAATCCCAGGGCTAACCTAGACCTAACATGCGTTATCCTCTAAACAATTGATCCAAACCAGGTTTAATGGACTGTCTCAGTGTGGTACCACACTTCTACGTGATACAAACCAGAAAAAACCCAGGATCTGTTCAACAAGTATGAGAAGAATGCGAAAGTATGAGTCTGATGAGTGAAAATCTCAGGGCTAACCTAGACCTAACATGCGTTATCCTCCAAACAATTGATCCAAACTAGGTTTAATGGACTGTTTCAGTGTGGTACCACTTTACTACGTGATCAAAAGCAGAAAAAAACCCTCGATCAGGTCAACATGTATGTTAAAACTGCGAAAGTATGACCCTGATCAGGGCAAATCCCAGGCCTAACCTAGACCTAACATGCGCTGTCCTCTAAAATATTGATGGAAACCAGGTTTAATTGACTGTTTCAGTGTTGTACTTCATTACTACGTGATCCAATCCAGAAAAAGCCCAGGATCTAGCCATCAAGTATGAGAAATATGCGAAAGAATGAGCCTGATGAGAGAAAATCCCAGACCTAACCTAGAGCTAACATGAATTATTCTCTAAAATATTGGTCGAAACCAGGTTTAATTGACTGATTCAGAGTGGTCCCACATTACTACGTGATCCAAACCAGAAAAAACCCAGGATCCGTTCAACAAGTATGTGAAGAATGCGAAAGTATGAGTCTGATGTGTGAAAATCCCAGACCAATCCCAGACTTAACTTGCGTTATCCTCTAAAATATTGATCGAAACCAGGTTTAATCGACTGTTTCAGTGTGGTACCACATTACTACGTGATCCAAACCAGAAAAAACCCAGGATCAGTTCAACAAGTATAAGAAGAATGCGAAAGTATGAGTCTGATGATTGAAAATCCCAGGGCTAACCTAGACCTAATATGCGTTATCCTCTAAAATATTGATCCAAACCACGTTTAATGGACTGTTTCAGTGTGGTACCACATTACTACGTGATACAAGCCAGACAAAACACAGGATCCGTTCAACAAGTATGTGAAGAATGCGAAAGTATGAGTCTGATGTGTGAAAATCCCAGGCCTAACCTAGACCTAACATGCGTTATCCTCAAAAATATTGATCGAAACGTGGTTTAATCGACTGTTTCAGTGTGGTGCCACATTACTATGTGATCCAAACCAGAAAATAACCCAGGATCTGTTCAACGAGTATGTGAAGTGTGCGAAAGTATGAGTCTGATGAGGTCAAATCCCAGACCAATCCCAGACTTAACTTGCGTTATCCTCTAAAATATTGATCGAAACCAGGTTTAATCGACTGTTTCAGTGTGGACCCACAGTACTACGTGATCCAAACCAGAAAAAACCCAGGATCCGTTCAACAAGTATGTGAAGAATGCGAAAGTATGAGTCTGATGAGTGAAAATCCCAAGCCTGACCTAGACCTAACATGCGTTATCCTCTAAAATATTCATCCAAACCAGGTTTAATGGACTGTTTCAGTGTGGTACCACACTACTACGTGATACAAACCAGAAAAAACCCAGGATCTGTTCAACAAGTATGTGAAGTGTGCGAAAGTATGAGTCTGATGAGGTCAAATCCCAGACCAATCCCAGACTTAACATGCGTTATCCTCTAAAGTATTGATCGAAACCAGGTTTAATCGACTGTTTCAGCGTGGTACCACATTACTACGTGATACAATCCTGAAATAGCCCAGGATCTAGCCATGATGTATGAGAAAGATGCGAAAGTATGAGCATGATGAGGGCAAATTCTAGAGCTGACCCAGACCTAACATGCGTTATCCTCTAAAATATTTATCAAGACCAGGTTTAATTGACTGTTTCAGTGTGGTCCCACATTACTACGTGATCCTAACCAGAAAAAACCCAGGATCCGTTCTACAAGTACGTGAAGAATGTGAAAGTATGAGTCTGATGAGTGAAAATCCCAGGCCTAACCTAGACCTAACATGCGTTATCCTCAAAAATATTGATCGAAACCTGGTTTAATCGACTGTTTCAGTGTGGTACCACATTACTATGTGATCCAAACCAGAAAATAACCCGGGAACTGTTCAACGAGGATGTGAAGTGTGCGAAAGTATGAGTCTGATGAGGTCAAATCCCAGACCAATCCCAGACTTAACTTGCGTATCCTCTAAGATATTGATCGAAACCAGGTTTAATCGACTGTTTCAGTGTGGTACCACATTACTACGTGATCCAAACCAGAAAAACCCCAAGATCAGTTCAACATGTATGAGAAGAATGCGAAAGTATGAGTCTGATGAGTGAAAATCTCAGGGCTAACCTAGACCTAACATGCGTTATCCTCTAAACAATTGATCCAAACTAGGTTTAATGGACTGTTTCAGTGTGGTACCACTTTACTACGTGATCCAAAGCAGAAAAAACCCTCGATCAGGTGAACATGTATGTTAAAACTGCGAAAGTATGACCCTGATCAGAGCAAATCCCAGGCCTAACCTAGACCTAACATGCGCTGTCCTCTAAAATATTGATGGAAACCAGGTTTAATTGACTGTTTCAGTGTTGTACTTCATTACTACGTGATCCAATCCAGAAAAAGCCCAGGATCTAGCCATCAAGTATGAGAAATATGCGAAAGAATGAGCCTGATGAGAGAAAATCCCAGACCTAACCTAGAGCTAACATGAATTATTCTCTAAAATATTGGTCGAAACCAGGTTTAATTGACTGATTCAGTGTGGTCCCACATTACTACGTGTTCGAAACCAGAAAAAACCCAGGATCCGTTCAACAAGTATGTGAAGAATGCGAAAGTATGAGTCTGATGTGTGAAAATCCCAGGCCTAACCTAGACCTAACATGCGTTATCCTCAAAAATATTGATCGAAACGTGGTTTAATCGACTGTTTCACTGTGGTGCCACATTACTATGTGATCCAAACCAGAAAATAACCCAGGATCTGTTCAACGAGTATGTGAAGTGTGCGAAAGTATGAGTCTGATGAGGTCAAATCCCAGACCAATCCCAGACTTAACTTGCGTTATCCTCTAAGATAATGATCGAAACCAGGTTTAATCGTCTGTTTCAGTGTGGTACCACATTACTACGTGATCCAAACCAGAAAAAACCCAGGATCAGTTCAACAAGTATGAGAAGAATGCGAAAGTATGAGTCTGATGAGTGGAAATCCCAGGGCTAACCTAGACCTTACATGCGTTATCCTCTAAAATATTCATCCAAACCAGGTTTAATGGACTGTTTCAGTGTGGTACCACACTAATACGTGATACAAGCCAGACAAAACTCAGGATCCGATCAACAAGTATGTGAAGAATGCGAAAGTATGAGTCTGATGTGTGAAAATCCCAGGCCTAACCTAGACCTAACATGCGTTATCCGAAAAAATATTGATCGAAACGTGGTTTAATCGACTGTTTCAGTATGGTGCCACATTACTATGTGATCCAAACCAGAAAATAACCCAGGATCTGTTCAACGAGTATGTGAAGTGTGCGAAAGTATGAGTCTGATGAGGTCAAATCCCAGACCAATCCCAGACCTAACTTGCGTTATCCACTAAAATATTGATCGAAACCAGGTTTAACCGACTGTTTCAGTGTGGAACCACATTACTACGTGATCCAAACCAGAAAAAAACCCAGTTTAAGTTCAACAAGAATGTGAAGAATGCGAAAATATGAGTCTGATGAGTGAAAATCCCAGGCCTAACCTAGACCTAACATGCGTTATCCTCTAATCAATTGATCCAAACCAGGTTTAATGGACTGTCTCAGTGTGGTACCACATTACTACGTGCTCCAAACCAGAAAAAACCCAGGATCAGTTCAACAAGTATAAGAAGAATGCGAAAGTATGAGTCTGATGATTGAAAATCCCAGGGCTAACCTAGACCTAACATGCGTTATCCTCTAAAATATTGATCCAAACCACGTTTAATGGACTGTTTCAGTGTGGTACCACATTACTACGTGATACAAGCCAGACAAAACACAGGATCCGTTCAACAAGTATGTGAAGAATGCGAAAGTATGAGTCTGATGTGTGAAAATCCCAGGCCTAACCTAGACCTAACATGCGTTATCCTCAAAAATATTGATCGAAACGTGGTTTAATCGACTGTTTCAGTGTGGTGCCACATTACTATGTGATCCAAACCAGAAAATAACCCAGGATCTGTTCAACGAGTATGTGAAGTGTGCGAAAGTATGAGTCTGATGAGGTCAAATCCCAGACCAATCCCAGACTTAACTTGCGTTATCCTCCAAAATATTGATCGAAACCAGGTTTAATCGACTGTTTCAGTGTGGACCCACAGTACTACGTGATCCAAACCAGAAAAAACCCAGGATCCGTTCAACAAGTATGTGAAGAATGCGAAAGTATGAGTCTGATGAGTGAAAATCCCAAGCCTGACCTAGACCTAACATGCGTTATCCTCTAAAATATTCATCCAAACCAGGTTTAATGGACTGTTTCAGTGTGGTACCACACTACTACGTGATACAAACCAGAAAAAACCCAGGATCTGTTCAACAAGTATGTGAAGTGTGCGAAAGTATGAGTCTGATGAGGTCAAATCCCAGACCAATCCCAGACTTAACATGCGTTATCCTCTAAAGTATTGATCGAAACCAGGCTTAATCGACTGTTTCAGCGTGGTACCACATTACTACGTGATACAATCCAGAAATAGCCCAGGATCTAGCCATGATGTATGAGAAAGATGCGAAAGTATGAGCATGATGAGGGCAAATTCTAGAGCTGACCCAGGCCAAACATGCGTTATCCTCTAAAATATTTATCAAGACCAGGTTTAATTGACTGTTTCAGTGTGGTCCCACATTACTACGTGATCCTAACCAGAAAAAACCCAGGATCCGTTCTACAAGTTGTGAAGAATGTGAAAGTATGAGTCTGATGAGTGAAAATCCGAGGCCTAACCTAGACCTAACATGCGTTATCCTCAAAAATATTGATCGAAACCTGGTTTAATCGACTGTTTCAGTGTGGTACCACATTACTATGTGATCCAAACCAGAAAATAACCCAGGAACTGTTCAACGAGGATGTGAAGTGTGCGAAAGTATGAGTCTGATGAGGTCAAATCCCAGACCAATCCCAGACTTAACTTGCGTTATCCTCTAAGATATTGATCGAAACCAGGTTTAATCGACTGTTTCAGTGTGGTACCACATTACTACGTGATCCAAACCAGAAAAACCCCAAGATCAGTTCAACATGTATGAGAAGAATGCGAAAGTATGAGTCTGATGAGTGAAAATCCCTGGGCTAACCTAGACCTAACATGCGTTATCCTCTAAACAATTGATCCAAACCAGGTTTAATGGACTGTTTCAGTGTGGTACCACACTTCTACGTGATACAAACCAGAAAAAACCCAGGATCTGTTCAACAAGTATGAGAAGAATGCGAAAGTATGAGTCTGATGATTGAAAATCTCAGGGCTAACCTAGACCTAACATGCGTTATCCTCTAAACAATTGATCCAAACTAGGTTTAATGGACTGTTTCAGTGTGGTACCACTTTACTACGTGATCCAAAGCAGAAAAAACCCTCGATCAGGTCAACATGTATGTTAAAACTGCGAAAGTATGACCCTGATCAGAGCAAATCCCAGGCCTAACCTAGACCTAACATGCGCTGTCCTCTAAAATATTGATGGAAACCAGGTTTAATTGACTGTTTCAGTGTTGTACTTCATTACTACGTGATCCAATCCAGAAAAAGCCCAGGATCTAGCCATCAAGTATGAGAAATATGCGAAAGAATGAGCCTGATGAGAGAAAATCCCAGACCTAACCTAGAGCTAACATAAATTATTCTCTAAAATATTGGTCGAAACCAGGTTTAATTGACTGATTCAGTGTGGTCCCACATTACTACGTGATCCAAACCAGAAAAAACCCAGGATCCGTTCAACAAGTATGTGAAGAATGCGAAAGTATGAGTCTGATGTGTGAAAATCCCAGGCCTAACCTAGACCTAACATGCGTTATCCTCAAAAATATTGATCGAAACGTGGTTTAATCGACTGTTTCAGTGTGGTGCCACATTACTATGTGATCCAATCCAGAAAATAACCCAGGATCTGTTCAACGAGTATGTGAAGTGTGCGAAAGTATGAGTCTGATGAGGTCAAATCCCAGACCAATCCCAGACCTAACTTGCGTTATCCACTAAAATATTGATCGAAACCAGGTTTAACCGACTGTTTCAGTGTGGAACCACATTACTACCTGATCCAAACCAGAAAAAAACCCAGTTTAAGTTCAACAAGTATGTGAAGAATGCGAAAATATGAGTCTGATGAGTGAAAATCCCAGGCCTAACCTAGACCTAACATGCGTTGTCCTCAAAAATATTGATCGAAACCTGGTTTAATCGACTGTTTCAGTGTGGTACCACATTACTATGTGATCCAAACCAGAAAATAACCCAGGATCTGTTCAACGAGTATGTGAAGTGTGCGAAAGTATGAGTCTGATGAGGGCAAATCCCAGACCTATCCCAGACCTAACATGCGTTATCCTCTAAAATATTTATCAAGACCAGGTTTAATTGATTGTTTCAGTGTGGACCCACATTACTACGTCATACAATCCAGAAACAGCCCAGGATCTAGCCATCAAGTATGAGAAATATGCGAAAGAATGAGCCTGATGAGAGCAAATCTCAGACCTAACCTAGACCTAACATGAATTATTCTCTAAAATATTGATCGAAACCAGGTTTAATCGACTGTTTCAGTGTGGTACCACATTACTATGTGACCCAAACCAGAAAATAACCCAGGATCTGTTCAACGAGTATGTGAAGTGTGCGAAAGTATGAGTCTGATGAGGTCAAATCCCAGACCTATCCCAAACCTAACTATGCGTTATCCTCTAAAATATTGATCATAACCAGGTTTAATCGACTGTTTCAGTGTGGTACCACATTACTACCTGATCCAAACCAGAAAAAACCCAGGATCCGTTCAACAAGTATGTGAAGAATGCGAAAGTATGAGTCTGATGAGTGAGAATCCCAGGCCTAACCTAGACCTAACATGCGTTATCCTCAAAAATATTGATCGAAACCAGGTTTAATCGACTGTTTCAGTGTGGTACCACATTACTACGTGATCCAAACCAGAAAAACCCCAAGATCAGTTCAACATGTATGAGATGAATGCGAAAGTATGAGTCTGATGAGTGAAAATCCCAGGGCTAACCTAGACCTAACATGCGTTATCCTCTAAACAATTGATCCAAACCAGGTTTAATGGACTGTCTCAGTGTGGTACCACACTTCTACGTGATACAAACCAGAAAAAACCCAGGATCTGTTCAACAAGTATGAGAAGAATGCGAAAGTATGAGTCTGATGAGTGAATATCTCAGGGCTAACCTAGACCTAACATGCGTTATCCTCCAAACAATTGATCCAAACTAGGTTTAATGGACTGTTTCAGTGTGGTACCACTTTACTACGTGATCCAAAGCAGAAAAAAACCCTCGATCAGGTCAACATGTATGTTAAAACTGCGAAAGTATGACCCTGATCAGGGCAAATCCCAGGCCTAACCTAGACCTAACATGCGCTGTCCTCTAAAATATTGATGGAAACCAGGTTTAATTGACTGTTTCAGTGTTGTACTTCATTACTACGTGATCCAATCCAGAAAAAGCCCAGGATCTAGCCATCAAGTATGAGAAATATGCGAAAGAATGAGCCTGATGAGAGAAAATCCCAGACCTAACCTAGAGCTAACATGAATTATTCTCTAAAATATTGGTCGAAACCAGGTTTAATTGACTGATTCAGTGTGGTCCCACATTACTACGTGATCCAAACCAGAAAAAACCCAGGATCCGTTCAACAAGTATGTGAAGAATGCGAAAGTATGAGTCTGATGTGTGAAAATCCCAGACCAATCCCAGACTTAACTTGCGTTATCCTCTAAAATATTGATCGAAACCAGGTTTAATCGACTGTTTCAGTGTGGTACCACATTACTACGTGATCCAAACCAGAAAAAACCCAGGATCAGTTCAACAAGTATAAGAAGAATGCGAAAGTATGAGTCTGATGATTGAAAATCCCAGGGCTAACCTAGACCTAACATGCGTTATCCTCTAAAATATTGATCCAAACCACGTTTAATGGACTGTTTCAGTGTGGTACCACATTACTACGTGATACAAGCCAGACAAAACACAGGATCCGTTCAACAAGTATGTGAAGAATGCGAAAGTATGAGTCTGATGTGTGAAAATCCCAGGCCTAACCTAGACCTAACATGCGTTATCCTCAAAAATATTGATCGAAACGTGGTTTAATCGACTGTTTCAGTGTGGTGCCACATTACTATGTGATCCAAACCAGAAAATAACCCAGGATCTGTTCAACGAGTATGTGAAGTGTGCGAAAGTATGAGTCTGATGAGGTCAAATCCCAGACCAATCCCAGACCTAACTTGCGTTATCCACTAAAATATTGATCGAAACCAGGTTTAACCGACTGTTTCAGTGTGGAACCACATTATTACGTGATCCAAACCAGAAAAAAACCCTGTTTCAGTTTAACAAGTATGTGAAGAATGCGAAGGTATGAGTCTGATGAGGTCAAATCCCAGACCAATCCCAGACTTAACTTGCGTTATCCTCTAAAATATTGATCGAAACCAGGTTTAATCGACTGTTTCAGTGTGGTACCACATTACTACGTGATCCAAACCAGAAAAAACCCAGGATCTGTTCTACAAGTATGTGAAGGGTGCGAAAGTATGAGTCTGATGAGGTCAAATCCCAGACCAATCCCAGACTTAACTTGCGTTATCCTCTAAAATATTGATCGGAACCAGGTTTAATCGACTGTTTCAGCGTGGTACCACATTACTATGTGATCCAAACCAGAAAATAACCCGGGATCTGTTGAACGAGTATGTGAAGTGTGCGAAAGTATGAGTCTGATGAGGGCAAATCCCATACCTATCCCAGACCTAACATGCGTTATCCTCTAAAATATTTATCAAGACCAGGTTTAATTGATTGTTTCAGTGTGGACCCACAGTACTACGTGATCCAAACCAGAAAAAACCCAGGATCCGTTCAACAAGTATGTGAAGAATGCGAAAGTATGAGTCTGATGAGTGAAAATCCCAAGCCTGACCTAGACCTAACATGCGCTATCCTCTAAAATATTGAGCGAAACCAGGTTTAATGGACTGTTTCAGTGTGGTACCACACTACTACGGGATCCAAACCAGAAAAAACCCAGGATCTGTTCAACAAGTATGTGAAGGGTGCGAAAGTATGAGTCTGATGAGGTCAAATCCCAGGCCAATCCCGGACTTAACTTGCGTTATCCTCTAAAATATTGATCGGAACCAGGTTTAATCGACTGTTTCGGCGTGGTACCACATTACTACGTGATACAATCCAGAAATAGCCCAGGATCTAGCCATGATGTATGAGAAAGATGCGAAAGTATGAGCATGATGAGGTCAAATTCTAGACCTGACCCAGACCTAACATGCGTTACCCTCTAAAATATTTATCAAGACCAGGTTTAATTGACTGTTTCAGTGTGGCCCCACATTACGACGTGATCCAAACCAGAAAAAACCCAGGATCCGTTCTAGAAGTATGTGAAGAATGCGAAAGTATGAGTCTGATGAGTGAAAATCCCAGGCCTAACCTATACCTAACATGCGTTATCCTCAAAAATATTGATCGAAACCTGGTTTAATCGACTGTTTCAGTGTGGTACCACGTTACTATGTGATCCAAACCAGAAAGTAACCCTGGATCTGTTCAACGAGTATGTGAAGTGTGCGAATGTATGAGTCTGATGAGGTCAAATCCCAGACCAATCCCTGACTTAACTTGCGTTATCCTCAAAAATATTGATCGAAACCTGGATTAATCGACTGTTTCAGTGTGGTACCACATTACTATGTGATCCAAACCAGAAAATAACCCAGGATCTGTTCAACGAGTATGTGAAGTTTGCGAAAGTATGAGTCTGATGAGGTCAAATCCCAGACCAATCCCAGACTTAACTTGCGTTATCCTCTAAAATATTGATCGAAACCAGGTTTAATTCGCTGTTTCAGCGTGGTACCACATTACTACGTCATACAATCCAGAAACAGCCCAGGATCTAGCCATCAAGTATGAGAAATATGCGAAAGAATGAGCCTGATGAGAGCAAATCCCAGACCTAACCTGGACCTAACATGAATTATTCTCTAAAATATTGATCGAAACCAGGTTTAATCGACTGTTTCAGTGTGGTACCACATTACTACGTGATCCAAGCCAGTAAAAACCCAGGATCAGTTTAACAAGTATGTGAGGAATGCGAATGTATGAGTCTGATGAGTGAAAATCCCAGGCCTAACCTAGACCTAACATGCGTTATCCTCAAAAATATTGATCGAAACCTGGTTTAATCGACTGTTTCAGTGTGGTACCACATTACTATGTGATCCAAACCAGAAAATAACCCAGGATCTGTTCAACGAGTATGTGAAGTGTGCGAAAGTATGAGTCTGATGAGGTCAAATCCCAGACCAATCCCAGACTTAACTTGCGTTATCCTCTAAAATATTGATCGAAACCAGGTTTAATCGACTGTTTCAGTGTGGTACCACATTACTACGTGATCCAAACCAGAAAAAACCCAGGATCACTTCAACAAGTATAAGAAGAATGCGAAAGTTTGAGTCTGATGAGTGAAAATCCCAGGGCTAACCTAGACCTAACATGCGTTATCCTCTAAAATATTGATCGAAACCTGGTTTAATCGACTGTTTCAGTTTGGTACCACATTACTATGTGATCCAAACCAGAAAATATCCCAGGATCTGATCAACGAGTATGTGAAGTGTGCGTAGGTATGAGTCTGATGAGGGCAAATCCCAGACCTATCCCAGACCTAACTTGCGTTATCCTCTAAAATATTGATCGAAACCAGGTTTAACCGACTGTTTCAGTGTGGAACCACATTACTACGTGATCCAAACCAGAAAAAACCCAGGATCCGTTCAACAAGTATGTGAAGAATGCGAAAGTATGAGTCTGATGAGTGAAAATCCCAGGCCTAACCTAGACCTAACATGCGTTATCCTCATAAATATTGATCGAAACCTGGTTTAGTCGACTGTTTCAGTGTAGTATCACACTACTACGTGACCCAAACCAGAAAAAACCCAGGATCTGTTCGACAAGTATGTGAAAAACGCGAAAGTATGAGCCTGATGAGGGCAAATCCCGGACCTATCCCAGACCTAACTTGCGTTATCCTCTAAAATATTGATCGAAACCAGGTTTAATTGAATGTTTCAGTGTGGTACCACATTACTACGTGATCCAAACCAGTAAAAACCCAGGATCCGTTCTACAAGTATGTGAAGAATGCGAAAGTATGAGTCTGATGAGTGAAAATCCCAGGCCTAACCTAGACCTAACATGCGTTATCCTGAAAAATATTGATCGAAACCTGGTTTAATCGACTGTTTCAGTGTGGTACCACATTACTATGTGATCCAAAACAGAAAATAACCCAGGATCTGTTCAACGAGTATGTGAAGTGTGCGAATGTATGAGTCTGTTGAGGGCAAATCCCAGACCTATCACAGACCTAACATGCGTTATCCTCTAAAATATTTATCAAGACCAGGTTTAATTGATTGTTTCAGTGTGGACCCACATTACTACGTGATCCATACCAGAAAAAACCCAGGATCCGTTCAACAAGTATGTGAAGAATGCGAAAGTATGAGTCTGATGAGTGAAAATCCCAGGCCTAACCTAGACCTAACATGCGTTATCCTCAAAAATATTGATCGAAACCTGGTTTAATCGACTGTTTCAGTGTGGTACCACATTACTATGTGATCCAAACCAGAAAATAACCCAGGATCTGTTCAACGAGTATGTGAAGTTTGCGAAAGTATGAGTCTGATGAGGTCAAATCCCAGACCAATCCCAAACTTAACTTGCGTTATCCTCTAAAATATTGATCGAAACCAGGTTTAATCGACTGTTTCAGTGTGGTACCACATTACTACGTGATCCAAACCAGAAAAAACCCAGGATCAGTTCAACAAGTATAAGAAGAATGCGAAAGTATGAGTCTGATGAGTGAAAATCCCAGGCCTAACCTAGACCTAACATGCGTTATCCTCAAAAATATTGATCGAAACCTGGTTTAATCGACTGTTTCAGTGTGGTACCACATTACTATGTGATCCAAACCAGAAAATAACCCAGGATCTGTTCAACGAGTATGTGAAGTGTGCGAAAGTATGAGTCTGATGAGGGCAAATCCCAGACCTAACCCAGACCTAACATGCGTTTTCCTCTAAAATATTTATCAAGACCAGGTTTAATTGATTGTTTCAGTGTGGACCCACATAACTACCTGATCCAAACCAGAAAAAACCCAGGATCCGTTCAACAAGTATGTGAAGAATGCGAAAGTATGAGTCTGATGAGTGAAAAAATCAGGCCTGACATAGACCTAACATGCGTTATCCTCTAAAATATTGAGCGAAACCAGGTTTAATGGACTGTTTCAGTGTGGTACCACACTACTACGGGATCCAAACCAGAAAAAACCCAGGATCTGTTCAACAAGTATGTGAAAAACGCGACAGTATGAGCCTGATGAGGGCGAATCCCAGACCTATGCCAGACCTAACTTGCGTTATCCTCTAAAATATTGATCGAAACCAGGTTTAATTGACTGTTTCAGCGTGGTACCACATTACTACGTGATACAAACCAAAAACAGCCCAGGATCTAGCCATGAAGTATGAGAAATATGCGAAAGTATGAGCCTGCTGGGGGCAAATCCTAGACCTATGCCAAACCTAACATGCGTTATCCTCTAAAATATTTATCAAGACCAGGTTTAATTGAATGTTTCAGTGTGGTACCACATTACTACATGAACCAAACCAGAAAAAACCCAGGATCCGTTCAACAAGTATGTGAAGAATGCGAAAGTATGAGTCTCATGAGCGAAAATCCCAGACCTAACCTAGACCTAACATGCGTTATCCTCTAAAATATTGATCCAAACCAGGTTTAATGGACAGTTTCAGTGTGGTACCACTTTACTACGTGATCCAAAGCAGAAAAAACCCTCGATCAGGTCAAGATGTATGTTAAAACTGCGAAAGTATGACCCTGATCAGAGCAAATCCCAGGCCTAACCTAGACCTAACATGCGCTGTCCTCTAAAATATTGATGGAAACCAGGTTTAATTGACTGTTTCAGTGTTGTACTTCATTACTACGTGATCCAATCCAGAAAAAGCCCAGGATCTAGCCCTCAAGTATGAGAAATATGCGAAAGAATGAGCCTGATGAGAGAAAATCCCAGACCTAACCTAGACCTAACATGAATTATTCTCTAAAATATTGGTCGAAACCAGGTTTAATTGACTGATTCAGTGTGGTCCCACATTACTACGTGATCCAAACCAGAAAAACCCCAGGATCAGTTCAACAAGTATAAGAAGAATGCGAAAGTATGAGTCTGATGGGTGAAAATCCCAGGGCTAACCTAGACCTAACATGCGTTATCCTCTAAAATATTGATCCAAACCAGGTTTAATGGACTGTTTCAGTGTGGTACCACATTACTACGTGATACAAACCAGAAAAAACCCGGGATCCGTCCAACAAGTATAAGAAGAATGCGAAAGTATGAGTCTGATGGGTGAAAATCCCAGGGCTAACCTAGACCTAACATGCGTTATCCTCTAAAATATTGATCCAAACCAGGTTTAATGGACTGTTTCAGTGTGGTACCACATTACTACGTGATACAAACCAGAAAAAACCCAGGATCCGTTCAACAAGTATGTGAGGAATGCGAAAGTATGAGTCTGGTGTGTGAAAATCCCAGGCCTAACCTAGACCTAACATGCGTTATCCTCAAAAATATTGATCGAAACCTGGTTTAATCGACTGTTTCAGTTTGGTACCACATTACTATGTGATCCAAACAAGAAAATAACCCAGGATTTGTTCAACGAGTATGTGAAGTGTGCGTAGGTATGAGTCTGATGAGGGCAAATCCCAGACCTATTCCAGACCTAACTTGCGTTGTCCACTAAAATATTGATCGAAACCAGGTTTAACCGACTGTTTCAGTGTGGAACCACATTACTACGTGATCCAAACCAAAAACAGCCCAGGATCTAGCCATGAAGTATGAGAAATATGCGAAAGTATGAGCCTGCTGGGGGCAAATCCTAGACCTATGCCAAACCTAACATGCGTTATCCTCTAAAATATTTATCAAGACCAGGTTTAATTGAATGTTTCAGTGTGGTACCACATTACTACGTGATCCAATCCAGAAATAGCCCAGGATCTAGCCATGAAGTATGAGAAATATGCGAAAGTATGAGCCTGATGAGGGCAAATCCCAGACCTATGCCAAACCTAACATGCGTTATCCTCTAAAATATTTATCAAGACCAGGTTTAATTGAATGTTTCAGTGTGGTACCACATTACTACATGAACCAAACCAGAAAAAACCCAGGATCCGTTCAACAAGTATGTGAAGAATGCGAAAGTATGAGTCTCATGAGCGAAAATCCCAGACCTAACCTAGACCTAACATGCGTTATCCTCTAAAATATTGATCCAAACCAGGTTTAATGGACTGTTTCAGTGTGGTACCACTTTACTACGTGATCCAAAGCAGAAAAAACGCTCGATCAGGTCCAGATGTATGTTAAAACTGCGAAAGTATGACCCTGATCAGAGCAAATCCCAGGCCTAACCTAGACCTAACATGCGCTGTCGTCTAAAATATTGATGGAAACCAGGTTTAATTGACTGTTTCAGTGTTGTACTTCATTACTACGTGATCCAATCCAGAAAATGCCCAGGATCTAGCCCTCAAGTATGAGAAATATGCGAAAGAATGAGCCTGATGAGAGAAAATCCCAGACCTAACCTAGACCTAACATGAATTATTCTCTAAAATATTGGTCGAAACCAGGTTTAATTGACTGATTCAGTGTGGTCCCACATTACTACGTGATCCAAACCAGAAAAACCCCAGGATCAGTTCAACAAGTATAAGAAGAATGCGAAACTGTGAGCCTGATGAGGGCAAATCTTGGACCTAATCCAGACCTAAGATGCGTTGTCCTCTAAAATATTTATCCAGACCAGGTTTCATTGAATGTTTCAGTGTGGTACCACTTTACTACGTGATCCAATCCAGAAATAGCCCAGGATCTAGCCATGAAGTATGAGAAATATGCGAAAGTATGAGCCTGATGAGGGCAAATCCCAGACCTATCCCAGACCTAACATGCGTTATCCTCTAAAATATTTATCAAGACCAGGTTTAATTGATTCTTTCAGTGTGGACCCACATTACTACGTGATCCAAACCAGAAAAAACCCAGGATCTGTTCGACAAGTATGTGAAGGAGGCGAAAGTATGAGTCTGATCAGTGAAAATCTCAGGCCTTACCTAGACCTAACTTGCGTTGTCCTCTAAAATATTGATGGAAACCAGGTTTCATTGACTGTTTCAGTGTGGTACTACGTTACTACGTGATGCAATCCAGAAAAAGCCCAGGATATAGCCATCAAGTATGAGAAATATGCGAAAGAATGAGCCTGATGAGAGCAAATCCCAGACCTAATCTAGACCTAACATGCGTTATCCTCTAAAAATTTGAGCGAAACCAGGTTTAATGGACTGTTGCAGTGTGGTACCACACTACTTCGTGATCCAAACCAGAAAAAAACCAGGATCTGTTCAACAAGTATGTGAAAAACGCGAAACTGTGAGCCTGATGAGGGCAAATCTTAGACCTAACCCAGACCTAAGATGCGTTGTCCTCTAAAATATTTATCCAGACCAGGTTTCATTGAATGTTTCAGTGTGGTACCACTTTACTACGTGATCCAATCCAGAAATAGCCCAGGATCTAGCCATGAAGTATGAGAAATATGCGAAAGTATGAGCCTGATGAGGGCAAATCCTAGACCTAACCCAGACCTAACATGCGTTATCCTCTAAAATATTTATGAAGACCAGGTTTAATTGAATGTTTCAGTGTGGTACCACATTACTATGTGATCCAAACCAGAAAATAACGCAGGATCTGTTCAACGAGTATGTGAAGTGTGCGAAAGTATGAGTCTGATGAGGGCAAATCCCAGACCTATCCCAGACCTAACATGCGTTATCCTCTAAAATATTTATCAAGACCAGGTTTAATTGATTGTTTCAGTGTGGACCCACATTACTACGTGATCCAAACCAGAAAAAACCCAGGATCTGTTCGACAAGTATGTGAAAAACGCGAAACTGTGAGCCTGATGAGGGCAAATCTTAGACCTAACCTTGACCTAACATGCGTTATCCTCTAAAATTTTTATCCAGACTAGGTTTCATTGAATGTTTCAGTGTGGTACCACTTTACTACGTGATCCAATCCAGAAATAGCCCAGGATCTAGCCATGAAGTATGAGAAATATGTGAAAGTTTCAGCCTGATGAGGGCAAATCCTAGACCTAACCCAGACCTAACATGCGTTATTCTCTAAAATATTTATCAAGACCAGGTTTAATTGGATGTTTCAGTGTGGTACCACATTACTATGTGATCCAAACCAGAAAATAACGCAGGATCCGTTCAACAAGTATGTGAAGTGTACGAAAGTATGAGCCTGATGAGAGCAAATCCCATACCTAACCTAGACCTAACATGAATTATTCTCTAAAATATTGGTCGAAACCAGGTTTAATTCACTGTTTCAGTGTGGTCCCACATTACTACATGACCCAAACCAGAAAAAACCCAGGATCCGTTCAACAAGTATGTGAAAAACGCGAAACTGTGAGCCTGATGAGGGCAAATCTTAGACCTAACCCAGACCTAACATGCGTTATTCTCTAAAATATTTATCAAGACCAGGTTTAATTGACTGTTTCAGTGTGGTCCCACATTACTACGTGACCCAAACCAGAAAAAACCCAGGATCCGTTCAACAAGTATGTGAAAAACGCGAAACTGTGAGCCTGATGAGGGTAAATCTTAGACCTAACCCAGACCTAACTTGCGTTATCCTCTAAAATATTGATCGAAACCAGGTTTAATTGACTGTTTCAGTGTGGAACTACATTACTACGTGATGCAATCCAGAAAAAGCCCAGGATCCGTTCAACAAGTATGTGAAGAAAGCGAAAGTATGAGTCTGATGAGGGCTAACCCCAGACCTATCCCAGACCTAACATGCGTTATCCTCAAAAATATTGATCGAAACCAGGTTTAATCGACTGTTTCAGTGTGGTACCACATTACTGCGTGATCCAAACTAGAAAAAAACCCAGGATCTCGTCAACGAGTATGTGAAGTGTGCGAAATTATGAGTCTGATGAGGGCTAATCCCAGACCTATCCCAGACCTAACATGCGTTATCCTCTAAAATATTTATCAAGACCAGGTTTAATTGAATGTTTCAGTGTGGTACCACATTACTACGTGATCCAAACCACAAAAAACCCAGCATCAGTTCGACAAGTATGTGAAAAACGCGAAACTGTGAGCCTGCTGAGGGCAAATCCTAGACCTAACCCAAACCTAACATGCGTTATCCTCTAAAATATTTATCAAGACTATGTTTAATTGAATGTTTCAGTGTGGTACCACATTACTACGTGATCCAAACCAGAAAAAACCCAGGATCCGTTCTACAAGTATGTGAAGAATGCGAAAGTATGAGTCTGATGAGGTCAAATCCCAGACCAATCCCAGACTTAACTTTCGTTTTCCTCTAAGATATTGATCGAAACCAGGTTTAATCGTCTGTTTCAGTGTGGTACCACATTACTACGTGATCCAAACCAGAAAAAACCCAGGATCAGTTCAACAAGTATGTGAAGAATGCGAAAGTATGAGTCTGATGAGTGAAAATTCCAGGCCTAACCTAGACCTAACATGCGTTGTCCTCAAAAATATTCATCGAAACCTGGTTTAATCGACTGTTTCAGTGTAGTACCACATTACTATGTGATCCAAACCAGAAAATAACCCAGGATCTGTTCAACGAGTATGTGAAGTGTGCGAAAGTATGAGTATGATGAGGGCAAATCCCATACCTATCCCAGACCTAACATGCGTTATCCTCTAAAATATTTATCAAGACCAGGTTTAATTGATTGTTTCAGTGTGGACCCACATTACTACGTGATCCAAACCAGAAAAAACCCAGGATCCGTTCAACAAGTATGTGAAGAATGCGAAAGTATGAGTCTGATGAGTGAAAATCCCAGTCCTGACCTAGACCTAACATGCGTTATCCTCTAAAATATTGAGCGAAACCAGGTTTAATGGACTGTTTCAGTGTGGTACCACACTACTACGGGATCCAAACCAGAAAAAACCCAGGATCTGTTCAACAAGTATGTGAAGTGTGCGAAAGTATGAGTCTGATGAGGTCAAATCCCGGACCAATCCCAGACCTAACTTACGTTATCCTCTAAGATATTGATCGGAACCAGGTTTAATCGACTGTTTCAGCGTGGTACCACATTACTACGTGATACAATCCAGAAATAGCCCAGGATCTATCCATGATGTATGAGAAAGATGCGAAAGTATGAGCATGATGAGGGCAAATTCTAGACCTGATCCAGACCTAACATGCGTTATCCTCTAAAATATTTTTCAAGACCAGGTTTAATTGACTGTTTCAGTGTGGTCCCACATTACTACGTGATCCAAACCAGAAAAAACCCAGGATGCGTTCTACAAGTATGTGAAGAATGCGAAAGTATGAGTCTGATGAGTGAAAATCCCAGGCCTAACCTAGACCTAACATGCGTTATCCTCAAAAATATTGATAGAAACCTGGTTTAATCGACTGTTTCAGTGTGGTACCACATTACTATGTGATTCAAACCAGAAAGTAACCCAGGATCTGTTCAGCGAGTATGTGAAGTGTGCGAAAGTATGAGTCTGATGAGGTCAAATCCCAGACCAATCCCAGAGTTAACTTGCGTTATCCTCTAAAATATTGATCGAAACCAGGTTTAATCGACTGTTACAGTGTGGTACCACATTACTACGTGATCCAAACCAGAAAAAAACCCAGGATCAGTTCAACAAGTATGGCAAGAATGCGAAAGTATGAGTCTGATGAGTGAAAATCCCAGGGCTAACCTAGACCTAACATGCGTTATCCTCTAATATATTGATCCAAACCAGGTTTAATTGACTTTTTCAGCGTGGTACCACATTACTACGTGATACAATCCAGAAACAGCCCAGGATCTAGCCATGAAGTATGAGAAATATGCGAAAGTATGAACCTGATGAGGGCAAATCCTAGACCTAACCCAGACCTAACATGTGTTATCCTCTAAAATATTGATCAAGACCAGGTTTAATTGAATGTTTCAGTGTGGTAACACTTTACTACGTGATCCAAAGCAGAAAAAACCCTCGATCAGGTCAACATGTATGTTAAAACTGCGAAAGTATGACCCTGATGAGGGCAAATCCCAGGCCTAACCTAGACCTAACTTGCGTTATCCTCTAAAATATTGATCGAAACCAGGTTTAATTCGCTGTTTCAGCGTGGTACCACATTACTACGTCATACAATCCAGGAACAGCCCAGGATCTAGCCATCAAGTATGAGAAATATGCGAAAGAATGAGCCTGATGAGAGCAAATCCCAGACCTAACCTAGACCTAACATGAATTATTCTCTAAAATATTGATCGAAACCAGGTTTAATCGACTGTTTCAGTGTGGTACCACATTACTATGTGATCCAAACCAGAAAATAACCCAGGATCTGTTCAACGAGTATGTGAAGTGTGCGAAAGTATGAGTCTGATGAGCTCAAATCCCAGACCTATCCCAAACCTAACTATGCGTTATCCTCTAAAATATTGATCAAAACCAGGTTTAATCGACTGTTTCAGTG
The DNA here is from genome assembly GCF_051014445.1 of Colletes latitarsis. Classification (NCBI taxonomy): domain Eukaryota; kingdom Metazoa; phylum Arthropoda; class Insecta; order Hymenoptera; family Colletidae; genus Colletes; species Colletes latitarsis. The sequence continues at coordinate 16,784,128 of NW_027488365.1, forward strand.
TGGTACCACATTACTACGCGATCCAAACCAGAAAAAACCCAGGATCCGTTCAACAAGTATGTGAAGAATGCGAAAGTATGTGTCTGAAGAGTGAAAATTCCAGACCTAACCTAGACCTAACATGCGTTATCCTCTAAAATATTGATCAAAACCAGGTTTAATCGACTGTTTCAGTGTGGTACCACATTACTACGCGATCCAAACCAGAAAAAACCCAGGATCCGTTCAACAAGTATGTGAAGAAGGCGAAATTATGAGTCTGATCAGTGAAAATCTCAGGCCTTACCTAGACCTAACTTGCGATGGCTTCAAAAATATTGACGGAAACCAGGATTCATTGACTGTTTCAGTGTGGTACTACATTACTACGTGATGCAATCCAGAGAAAGCCCATGATCTAGCCATCAAGTATGAGAAATATGCGAAAGAATGAGCCTCATGAGAGCAAATCCCAGACCTAACCTAGACCTAACATGCGTTATCCTCTAAAATATTGAGCGAAACCAGGTTTAATGGACTGTTTCAGTGTGGTACCACACTACTTCGTGTTCCAAACCAGAAAAAACCCAGGATCTGTTTAACAGGTATGTGAAAAACTCGAAACTGTGATCCTGATGGGGGCAAATCTTAGACCTAACCTTGACCTAACATGCGTTATCCTCTAAAATATTGAGCGAAACCAGGTTTGATGGACTGTTTCAGTGTGGTACCACACTACTACGGGATCCAAACCAGAAAAAACCCAGGATCTGTTCAACAAGTATATGAAAAACACGAAAGTATGAGCCTGATGAGGGTGAATCCCAGACCTATGCCAGACCTAACTTGCGTTATCCTCTAAAATATTGATCGAAACCAGGTTTAATTGACTGTTTCAGCGTGGTACCACATTACTACGTGATACAATCCAGAAACAGCCCAGGATATAGCCATGAAGTGTGAGAGATATGCGAAAGAACGAGCCTGATGGGAGCAAATCCCAGACCTAACCTAGACCTAACATGAATTATTCTCTAAAATATTGAGCGAAACCAGGTTTGATGGACTGTTTCAGTGTGGTGCCACATTACTACGTGATCCAAACCAGAAAAAACCCAGGATCAGTTCAACAAGTATGAGAAGAATGCGAAAGTATGAGTCTGATGAGTGAAAATCCCAGGGCTAACCTAGACCTTACATGCGTTATCCGCTAAAATATTCATCCAAACCAGGTTTAATGGACTGTTTCAGTGTGGTACCACACTACTGCGTGATACAAACCAGAAAAAACCCAGGATCTGTTCAACAAGTATGTGAAAAACTCGAAACTGTGAGCCTGATGAGGGCAAATCTTAGACCTAACCTTGACCTAACATGCGTTATCCTCTAAAATATTGAGCGAAACCTGGTTTGATGGACTGTTTCAGAGTGGTACCACATTGCTACGTGATCCAAACCAGAAAAAACCCAGGATCAGTTCAACAAGTATGAGAAGAATGCGAAAATATGAGTCTGATGAGTGAAAATCCCAGGGCTAACCTAGACCTTACATGCGTTATCCTCTAAAATATTCATCCAAACCAGGTTTAATGGACTGTTTCAGTGTGGTACCACACTACTGCGTGATACAAACCAGAAAAAACCCAGGATCTGTTCAACAAGTATGTGAAAAACGCGAAAGTATGAGCCTGCTGAGGGCAAATCCTAGACCTAACCCAAACCTAACATACGTTATCCTCTAAAATATTTATCAAGACCAGGTTTAATTGACTGTTTCAGTGTGGCCCCACATTACTACGTGATCCAAACCAGAAAAAACCCAGGATCCGTTCTACAAGTATGTGAAGAATGCGAAACTATGAGTCTGATGAGTGAAAATCCCAGGCCTAACCTAGACCTAACATGCGTTATCCTCAATAATATTGATCGAAACCTGGTTTAATCGACTGTTTCAGTGTGGTACCACATTACTATGTGATCCAAACCAGAAAGTAACCCAGGATCTGTTCAACGAGTATGTGAAGTGTGCGAAAGTATGAGTCTGATGAGGTCAAATCCCAGACCTATCCCAAACCTAACTATGCGTTATCCTCTAAAATATTGATCAAAACCAGGTTTAATCGACTGTTTCAGTGTGGTACCACATTACTACGTGAACCAAACCAGAAAAAACCCAGGATCCGTTCAACAAGTATGTGAAGAATTCGAAAGTATGAGTCTGAAGAGTGAAAATCCCAGACCTAACCTAGACCTCACATGCGATATCCTCTAAAATATTGATCCAAACCAGGTTTAATGGACTGTTTCAGTGTGGTACCACATTACTATGTGATCCAAACCAGAAAATAACCCAGGATCTGTTCAACGAGTATGTGAAGTGTGCGAAAGTATGAGCCTGATGAGGGCAAATCTTAGACCTAACCCAGACCTAAGATGCGTTATCCTCTAAAATATTTATCCAGAACAGGTTTCATTGAATGTTTCAGTGTGGTACCACTTTACTACGTGATCCAATCCAGAAATAGCCCAGGATCTAGCCATGAAGTATGAGAAATATGCGATAGTAAGAGCCTGATGAGGGCAAATCCTAGACCTATCCCAGACCTAACTTGCGTTATCCTCTAAAATATTGATCGAAACTGGTTTAATTGACAGTTTCAACGTGGTACCACATTACTACGTGATACAATGCAGAAACAGCCCAGGATCTAGCCATGAAGTATGAGAAATATGCGAAAGTATGAGCCTGATGAGGGCAAATCCTAGACGTAACCCAGACCTAACATGCGTTATCCTCTAAAATATATATCAAGACCAGGTTTAATTGAATGTTTCAGTGTGGACCCTCATTACTTCGTGATCCAAACCAGAAAAAACCCAGGATCCGTTCAACAAGTATGTGAAGAATGCGAAAGTATGAGTCTGATGAGTGAAAATCCCCGGCCTAACCTAGACCTAACATGCGTTATCTTCAAAAATATTGATCGGAACCTGGTTTAATCGACTGTTTCAGTGTGGTACCACATTACCATGTGATCCAAACCAGAAAATAACCCAGGATCTGTTCAACGAGTATGTGAAGTGTGCGAAAGTATGAGTCTGATGAGGTCAAATCCCAGACCAATCCCAGACTTAACTTGCGTTATCCTCTAAGATATTGATCGAAACCAGGTTTAATCGACTGTTTCAGTGTGGTACCACATTACTACGTGATCCAAACCAGAAAAAACCCAGGATCAGTTCAGCAAGTATGAGAAGAATGCGAAAGTATAAGTCTGATGAGTGAAAATCCCAGGGCTAACCTAGACCTAACATGCGTTATCCTCTAAAATATTGATCCAAACCAGGTTTAATGGACTGTTTCAGTGTGGTACCACACTACTACGTGATACAAACCAGAAAAAACCCAGGATGTGTTCAACAAGTATGTGAAAAACGCGAAAGTATGAGCCTGATGAGGGCGAATCCCAGACCTATGCCAGACCTAACTTGCGTTGTCCTCTAAAATATTGATCAAAACCAGGTTTAATGGACTGTTTCAGTGTGGTACCACATTACTATGTGATCCAAACCAGAAAAAACCCAGGATCCGTTCAACAAGTATGTGAAGAATTCGAAAGTATGAGTCTGAAGAGTGAAAATCCCAGACCTAACCTAGACCTCACATGCGTTATCCTCTAAAATATTGATCCAAACCAGGTTTAATGGACTGTTTCAGTGTGGTACCACACTACTACGTGATCCAAACCAGAAAAAACCCAGGATCCGTTCAACAAGTATGTGAAGAATGCGAAAGTATGAGGCTGATGAGTGAAAATCCTAGGCCTAACCTAGACCTAACATGCGTTATCCTCAAACATATTGATCGAAACCTGGTTTAATCGACTGTTTCAGTGTGGTACCACATTACTATGTGATCCAAACCAGAAAATAACCCAGGATCTGTTCAACGAGTATGTGAAGTGTGCGAAAGTATGAGCCTGATGAGGGCAAATCTTAGACCTAACCCAGACCTAAGATGCGTTATCCTCTAAAATATTTATCCAGAACAGGTTTCATTGAATGTTTCAGTGTGGTACCACTTTACTACGTGATCCAATCCAGAAATAGCCCAGGATCTAGCCATGAAGTATGAGAAATATGCGATAGTAAGAGCCTGATGAGGGCAAATCCTAGACCTATCCCAGACCTAACTTGCGTTATCCTCTAAAATATTGATCGAAACCAGGTTTAATTGACAGTTTCAGCGTGGTACCACATTACTACGTGATACAATGCAGAAACAGCCCAGGATCTAGCCATGAAGTATGAGAAATATGCGAAAGTATGAGCCTGATGAGGGCAAATCCTAGACGTAACCCAGACCTAACATGCGTTATCCTCTAAAATATTTATCAAGACCAGGTTTAATTGACTGATTCAGTGTGGTACCACATTACTACGTGATCCAAACCAGAAAAAACCCAGGATCCGTTCAACAAGTATGTGAAGAATGCGAAAGTATGAGTCTCATGAGCGAAAATCCCAGACCTAACCTAGACCTAACATGCGTTATCCTCTAAAATATTGATCCAAACCAGGTTTAATGGACTGTTTCAGTGTGGTACCACACTACTACGTGATCCAAACCAGAAAAAACCCAGGATCTGTTCAACAAGTATGTGAAAAACGCGAAAGTATGAGCCTGATGAGGGCAAATCCCAGACCAATCCCAGACCTAACTTGCGTTGTCCTCTAAGATATTGATGGAAACCAGGTTTAATTGACTGTTTCAGTGTTGTACTTCATTACTACGTGATGCAATCCAGAAAAAGCCCAGGATCTAGCCATCAAGTATGAGAAATATGCGAAAGAACGAGCCTGATGAGAGCAAATCCCAGACCTAACCTAGACCTAACAAGAATTCTTCTCTAAAATATTGATGGAAACCAGGTTTAATTGACTGTTTCAGTGTGGACCCTCATTACTTCGTGATCCAAACCAGAAAAAACCCAGGATCCGTTCAACAAGTATGTGAAGAATGCGAAAGTATGAGTCTGATGAGTGAAAATCCCAGGCCTAACCTAGACCTAACATGCGTTATCTTCAAAAATATTGATCGGAACCTGGTTTAATCGACTGTTTCAGTGTGGTACCACATTACCATGTGATCCAAACCAGAAAATAACCCAGGATCTGTTCAACGAGTATGTGAAGTGTGCGAAAGTATGAGTCTGAAGAGTGAAAATCCCAGACCTAACCTAGACCTCACATGCGTTATCCTCTAAAATATTGATCCAAACCAGGTTTAATGGACTGTTTCAGTCTGGTACCACACTACTACGTGATCCAAACCAGAAAAAACCCAGGATCCGTTCAACAAGTATGTGAAGAATGCGAAAGTATGAGGCTGATGAGTGAAAATCCTAGGCCTAACCTAGACCTAACATGCGCTATCCTCTAAAATATTGAGCGAAACCAGGTTTAATGGACTGTTTCAGTGTGGTACCACACTACTTCGTGATCCAAACCAGAAAAAACCCAGGATCTGTTCAACAAGTATGAGAAATATGCGAAAGTATGAGCCTGATGAGGGCAAATCCTAGACCTAACCCAATCCTAACATGCGTTATCCTCTAAAATATTTATCAAGACCAGGTTTAATTGAATGTTTCAGTGTGGTACCACATTACTACGTGAACCAAACCAGAAAAAACCCAGGATCCGTTCAACAAGTATGTTAAATCTGCGACAGTATGACCCTGATGAGGGCAAATCCCAGGCCTAACCTAGACCTAACATGCGTTGTCCTCTAAAATATTGATGGAAACCAGGTTTCATTGACTGTTTCAGTGTGGTACTACATTACTACGTGATGCAATCTAGAAAAAGCCCAGGATCTAGCCATGAAGTATGAGAAATATGCGAAAGTATGAGCCTGATGACAGCAAATCCCAGAACTAACCTAGACCTAACATGCGTTACCCTCTAAAATATTGAGCGAAACCAGGTTTAATGGACTGTTTCAGTATGGTACCACAGTACTACGTGATCCAAACCAGGAAAAACCCAGGATCTGTTCAAAAAGTATGTGAAAAACGCGAAACTGTGAGCCTGATGAGGGCAAATCTTAGACCTAACCTTGACCTAACATGCGTTATCCTCTAAAATATTTATCCAGACCAGGTTTCATTGAATGTTTCAGTGTGCTACCACTTTACTACGTGATCCAATCCAGAAATAGCCCGGGATCTAGCCATGAAGTATGAGAAATATGCGAAAGTATGAGCCTGATGAGGGCAAATCCTAGACCTAACCCAGACCTAACATGCGTTATCCTCTAAAATATTTATCAAGACCAGGTTTAATTGAATGTTTCAGTGTGGTACCACATTACTACGTGATGCAATCCAGAAAAAGCCCAGGATCAAGCCATCAAGTTTGAGAAATATGCGAAAGAATGAGCCTGATGAGGGCAAATACTAGACCTAACCCAGACCTAACATGCGTTATCCTCTAAAATATTGATCGCAACCAGGTTTAATGGACACTTTCAGTGTGGTACCACACTACTACGTGATCCAAACCAGAAAAAACCCATGATCTGTTCAACAAGTATGTGAAAAACGCGAAAGTATGAGTCTGATGAGGTCAAATCCCAGACCTATCCCAGACTTAACTTGTGTTATCTTCTAATATATTGATCGAAACCAGGTTTCATTGAATGTTTCAGTGTGGTACCACTTTACTACGTGATGCAATCCAGAAAAAGCACAGGATCTAGCCATGAAGTATGTGAAATATGCGAAAGTATGAGCCTGATGAGGGCAAATCCTAGAACTAACCCAAACCTAACATGCGTTATCCTCTAAAATATTTATCAAGACCAGGTTTAATTGAACGTTTCAGTGTGGTACCACATTACTACGAGAACCAAACCAGAAAAAACCCAGGATCCGTTCAACAAGTATGTGAAGAATGCGAAAGTATGAGTCTGATGAGGTCAAATCCCAGACCTATCCCAGACTTAACTTGCGTTATCATCTAAAATATTGATCGAAACCAGGTTTAATCGACTGTTTCAGCGTGGTACCACATTACTACGTGGTACAATCCAGAAACAGCCCAGGATCTAGCCATGAAGTATGAGAAATATGCGAAAGTATGAGCCTGATGAGGGCAAATCCTAGACCTATCCCAGACCTAACATGCGTTATCCTCTAAAATATTTATCAAGACCAGGTTTAATTGATTGTTTCAGTGTGGACCCACATTACTACGTGATCCAAACCAGAAAAAACCCAGGATCCGTTCAACAAGTATGTGAAGAATGCGAAAGTATGAGGCTGATGAGTGAAAATCCTAGGCCTAACCTAGACCTAACATGCGCTATCCTCTAAAATATTGAGCGAAACCAGGTTTAATGGACTGTTTCAGTGTGGTACCACACTACTTCGTGATCCAAACCAGAAAAAACCCAGGATCTGTTCAACAAGTATGAGAAATATGCGAAAGTATGAGCCTGATGAGGGCAAATCCTAGACCTAACCCAATCCTAACATGCGTTATCCTCTAAAATATTTATCAAGACCAGGTTTAATTGAATGTTTCAGTGTGGTACCACATTACTACGTGAACCAAACCAGAAAAAACCCAGGATCCGTTCAACAAGTATGTTAAATCTGCGACAGTATGACCCTGATGAGGGCAAATCCCAGGCCTAACCTAGACCTAACATGCGTTGTCCTCTAAAATATTGATCAAAACCAGGTTTAATGGACTGTTTCAGTGTGGTACCACGCTACTTCGTGATCCAAACCAGAAATAGCCCAGGATCTGTTCAACAAGTATGTGAAAAACACTAAACTGTGAGCCTGATGAGGGCAAATCTTAGACCTAACCCAGACCTAAGATGCGTTATCCTCTAATATATTTATCCAGACCAGGTTTAGTGGACTGTTTCAGTGTGGTACCACACTACTTCGTGATCCAAACCAGAAAAAATCCAGGATCTGTTCAACAAGTATTCGAAAAACGCTAAACTGTGAGCCTGATGAGGGCAAATCTTAGGCCTAACCCAGACGTAAGATGCGTTATCCTCTAATATATTTATCCAGACCAGGTTTCATTGAATGTTTCAGTGTGGTCCCACATTACTACGTGATCCAAACCAGAAAAAACCCAGGGTCCGTTCAACAAGTATGTGAAGAATGCGAAAGTATGAGTCTCATGAGTGAAAATCCCAGGCCTAACCTAGACCTAACATGCGTTATCCTCTAAAATATTGATCGAAACCAGGTTTCATTGAATGTTTCAGTGTGGTACCACTTTACTACGTGATGCAATCCAGAAAAAGCCCAGGATCTAGCCATGAAGTATGAGAAATATGCGAAAGTATGAGCCTGATGATGGCAAATCCTAGACCTAACCCAGACCTAACATGCGTTAGCCTCTAAAATATTTATCAAGACCTGGTTTAATTGAAAGTTTCCGTGTGGTACCACATTACTACGTGATGCAATTCAGAAAAAGCCCAGGATCTAGCCATCAAGTTTGAGAAATATGCGAAAGAATGTGCCTGATGAGAGCAAATCCCAGACCTAACCTAGACCTAACATGAATTATTCTCTAAAATATTGATCGAAACCAGGTTTAATTGACTGTTTCAGTGTGGTCCCACATTACTACGTGATCCAAACCAGAAAAAACCCAGGATCCGTTCAACAAGTATGTGAAGAATGCGAAAGTAGGAGTCTGATGAGTGAAAATCCCAGGCCTAACCTAGACCTAACATGCGTTATCCTCAAAAATATTGATCGAAACCTGGTTTAATCGACTGTTTCAGTGTGGTACCACATTACTATGTGATCCCAACCAGAAAATAACCCAGGATCTGTTCAACGAGTATGTGAAGTGTGCGAAAGTATGAGTCTGATGAGGTCAAATCCCAGACCAATCCCAGACTTAACTTGCGTTATCCTCTAAAATATTGATCGAAACTAGTTTTAATCGACTGTTTCAGTGTGGTACCACATTACTACGTGATCCAAACCAGAAAAAGCCCAGGATCTAGCCATCAAGTTTGAGAAATATGCGAAAGAATGAGCCTGGTGAGAGCAAATCCCAGACCTAACCCAGACCTAAGATGCGTTAACCTCTAAAATATTTATCCTAGACCAGGTTTCATTGAATGTTTCAGTGTGGTACCACTTTACTACGTGATCCAATCCAGAAATAGCACAGGATCTAGCCATGAAGTATGAGAAATATGCGAAAGTAAGAGCATGATGAGGGCAAATCCTAGACCTATCCCAGACCTAACATGCGTTATCCTCTAAAATATTTATCAAGACCAGGTTTAATTGATTGTTTCAGTGTGGTCCCACATTACTACGTGATCCAAACCAGAAAAAACCCAGGATCTGTTCAACATGTATGAGAAATATGCGAAAGAATGAGCCTGATGAGAGCAAATCCCAGACCTAACATAGACCTAACATGAATTATTCTCTAAAATATTGATCGAAACCAGGTTTAATTGACTGTTTCAGTGTGGTCCCACATTACTACGTGATCCAAACCAGAAATAACCCAGGATCCGTTCAACAGGTATGTGAAGAATGCGAAAGTATGAGTCTGATGAGTGAAAATCCCAGGCCTAACCTAGACCTAACATGCGTTATCCTCTAAAATATTGATCCAAACCAGGTTTAATGGACTGTTTCAGCGTGGTACCACACTACTACGTGATCCAAACCAGAAAAAACCCAGGATCTGTTCAACAAGTATGTGAAATACCCGAAAGTATGAGCCTGATGAGGGCAAATCCCAGACATATCCCAGACCTAACTTGCGTTGTCCTCTAAGATATTGATGGAAACCAGGTTTAATTGACTGTCTTCGTGTTGTACTTCAATACTACGTGATGCGATCCAGAAAAAGCCCAGGATCTAGCCATCAAGTATGAGAAATATGAGAAAGAATGAGCCTGATGAGAGCAAATCCCAGACCTAACCTAGACCTAACATGAATTATTCTCTAAAATATTGATCGAAACCTGGCTTAATCGACTGTTTCAGTGTGGTACCACATTACTATGTGATCCAAACCTGAAAAAACCCAGGATCTGTTCACCAAGTATGTGAAAAACGCGAAAGTATGAGTCTGATGAGGTCAAATCCCAGACCTATCCCAGACTTAACTTGCGTTATCCTCTAAAATATTTATCAAGACCAGGTTTAATTGAATGTTTCAGTGTGGTACCACATTACTAGGAGAACCAAACCAGAAAAAACCCAGGATCCGTTCAACAAGTATGTGAAGAATGCGAAAGTATGAGTCTGATCAGTGAAAATCTCAGGCCTTACCTAGACCTAACTTGCGTTGTCCTCTAAAATATTGATGGAAACCAGGTTTCATTGACTGTTTCAGTGTGGTACTACATTACTACGAGATGCAATCCAGAAAAAGCCCAGGATCTAGCCATCAAGTATGAGAAATATGCGAAAGAATGAGCCTGATGAGAGCAAATCCCAGACCTAACCTAGACCTAACATGAATTATTCTCTAAAATATTGATCGAAACCAGGTTTAATTGACTGTTTCAGTGTTGTACTTCATTACTACGTGATGCAATCCAGAAAAAGCCCAGGATCTAGCCATCAAGTATGAGAAATATGCGAAAGAATGAGCCTGATGAGAGCAAATCCCTGACCTAACCTAGACCTAACATGAATTATTCTCTAAAATATCGATCAAAACCAGGTTTAATGGACTGTTTCAGTGTGGTACCACACTACTTCGTGATCCAAACCAGAAATAGCCCAGGATCTGTTCATGAAGTATGAGAAATATGCGAAAGAATGAGCCTGGTGGGGGAAAACCCAGACCTAACCTAGACCTTACATGCGTTATCCTCTAAGATATTGAGCGAAACCAGGTTTAATGACTGTTTCAGTGTGGTACCACACTACTTCGTGATCCAAACCAGAAAAAACCCAGGATCTGTTCAACAAGTATGTGAAAAACGCTAAACTGTGAGCCTGATGAGGGCAAATCTTAGACCTAACCCAGACCTAAGATGCGTTAACCTCTAAAATATTTATCCTAGACCAGGTTTCATTGAATGTTTCAGTGTGGTACCACTTTACTACGTGATCCAATCCAGAAATAGCACAGGATCTGGCCATGAAGTATGAGAAATATGCGAAAGTAAGAGCATGATGAGGACAAATCCTAGACCTATCCCAGACCTAACTTGCGTTATCCCCTAAAATATTGATCAAAACCAGGTTTAATTGACTGTTTCAGCGTGGTACCACATTACTACGTAATACAATCCAGAAACAGCCCAGGATCTAGCCTTGAAGTATGAGAAATATGCGAAAGTATGAGCCTGATGAGGGCAAATCCTAGACCTAACCCAGACCTAACATGCGTTATCCTCTAAAATATTTATCAAGACCAGGTTTAATTGATTGTTTCAGTGTGGTCCCACATTACTACGTGATCCAAACCAGAAAAAACCCAGGATCTGTTCAACATGTATGAGAAATATGCGAAAGAATGAGCCTGATGAGAGCAAATCCCAGACCTAACATAGACCTAACATGAATTATTCTCTAAAATATTGATCGAAACCAGGTTTAATTGACTGTTTCAGTGTGGTCCCACACTACTACGTGATCCAAACCAGAAATAACCCAGGATCCGTTCAACAAGTATGTGAAGAATGCGAAAGTATGAGTCTGATGAGTGAAAATCCCAGGCCTAACCTAGACCTAACATGCGTTATCCTCTAAAATATTGATCCAAACCAGGTTTAATGGACTGTTTCAGCGTGGTACCACACTACTACGTGATCCAAACCAGAAAAAACCCAGGATCTGTTCAACAAGTATGTGAAATACCCGAAAGTATGAGCCTGATGAGGGCAAATCCCAGACATATCCCAGACCTAACTTGCGTTGTCCTCTAAGATATTGATGGAAACCAGGTTTAATTGACTTTCTCAGTGTTGTACTTCAATACTACGTGATGCGATCCAGAAAAAGCCCAGGATCTAGCCATCAAGTATGAGAAATATGCGAAAGAATGAGCCTGATGAGAGCAAATCCCAGACCTAACCTAGACCTAACATGAATTATTCTCTAAAATATTGATCGAAACCAGGTTTAATTGACTGTTTCAGTGTGGTCCCACATTACTACGTGATCCAAACCAGAAAAAAACCAGGATCCGTTCAACAAGTATGTGAAGAATGCGAAAGTATGAGTCCGATGAGTGAAAATCCTAGGCCTAACGTAGACCTAACTTGCGTTATCCTCAAAAATATTGATCGAAACTTGGTTTAATTGACTGTTTCAGTGTGGTACCACATTACTATGTGATCCAAACCTGAAAAAACCCAGGATCTGTTCACCAAGTATGTGAAAAACGCGAAAGTATGAGTCTGATGAGGTCAAATCCCAGACCTATCCCAGACTTAACTTTTTTTTTTTTTTTTTTTTTTTTTTTTTTTTTTGTCGTGGGGAAAATCTTCGAAAGACTCCCTCCCACCTCCTTGGGGAGAGGTGGGAGGGGTGTGTGGGATTCCCCGCGCCCGTACAACGACAGGCGCGGGACCTACCCACTAAAAACCCCACGGTGACCCTTCGGCACGCTTTGGGAGGATACCGGGAATCGCTCGAAGCATTCTTCCGGTATCCTCCCCGTGCCCGCGCTTTCGCGCCCATCCCCCGGCGGGACAATCGGTCCCCCCAGTAGACACACTGCCTCATAGCGGCGGGACGGGGCCACTCCATCCCGCCGCTATCCGTCCCGGGGTCGCGTTTAGTGGCGGCTGCGAGCCCCAACTCGCAACCGCCCGCGACCCCCTTTCCACCCCTCGGCGGCCGGGCGTTCATGGCCGCACCAGACCGCCGAGGGTGCCTCCCCTTGCGTCGGACCGGTAGGGGGAGGCACTCCTACCCCCAACCGGTCCGACCCGGCGCCGCCTGGCGGGAGAAGGGTCCCCTCAGGACCCCCCTCCCAGCCTAGGTCATCCGCCACGCCGAGGCGGCCGCCCGCGACGCCTCGCGACTGGGCGACGACCTCGGGCCACCGCACGAGCGCGAGCTTCAGCGCGCCGCTGAAGCTCGCGCTCCCTCCCCGCGGCCTCCTTCTGCAACATTACGTTCTCGCAGAAGGAGGCCACGGCCCTCCACTTCTCCTCGCTGCCGAGCATGGCGCGCACCACGCCCGGCAGCGAGACATCCCGCCCGACGACGCCGACCAGGACACGGCGCTCCCCCTCCCACGCGGGGCATACCTCCAGGGTATGATCCGCCGTGTCCTGCTCAGCGTCGCAGTGGCAGCAACGCGCCGTCGGCTCCTTCCCTATCCGGCACAGGTATCTTCCGAAGCTGCCATGCCCGGAAAATACCTGTGCCATCCGGTAGGTGAGGCTGCCATGGCCTCTGTCCAGCCACTCCTTCAGGAGTGGCCGAACCGCCCCGACAGTCCGGTGCCCCGCGGTTGGCAGAGCCAGCCGCTCCTGCCACGCGAGCAACACGGACTGCCGGGCCTGGCGCTTCAAATCGCCCCAAGCAGGTTCCTGCCCGCCCGGGACCGCCCCCACCCCCGCGCGACGGTCGACGCGGTGCCGGTACATCACCGCATGCGACCGCGCGAGCAGGTCCATGGGCGGCATCCCCGCTAGAACCGTCGCCGCCTCATGTGACATGGTCCGATACCCGCGGACGACCCTGAGCGCCATGCGCCTCTGCACCCGACGCAGCATAGTCATGCTGCGCCGGGAGGCAGCCAGGTCGTCCGCCCAGACGGGGGCCCCGTATAGGGCCACCGACTGGACCATTGCCACATAGAGGCGACGAACTCGGCCCGCCGGGCCCCCCAGGTTGGGCAGGATCCGGCCCAGAGCCGCAACCATCCTTTCCAACCGGGGGACCAGGCAGCGGAAATGCTTCTCGAAACGCCAGTGGCTATCGAGGATCAGCCCCAGATACCTGCTCTGGGGCTTCACCTCGATGTCAGCCCCACCCACCCGAATCAGAGGGGGTGGCGGATCCTGCCGAGGTGAATGAAACGCAATCACCTCGGTCTTATGGACCGCCACCGTCATCCCCATCCCCCTGATCCGGTCGACGACGCGTTGCGACCCCTCCTCCGCGCGACGCATGGCCCTCCCCCAGTGCGCCCCGACGGCCAGCACCAGTGTGTCATCCGCATAACACACCGTGCTGACGCCGTCGGGGAGGCCGGCCCGCAACACCGAGTCGTACGCGATGTTCCACAGGAGTGGCCCGAGGACCGACCCCTGCGGAACACCGCAGTACACCTCCCTCCGCATATCACCATCCCGGCCCGGATACTCGATCCACCTGCCGCGGAGATAATCCCCGACGACCGCCCTGAGACAAGGGGGGACTCGATGATATTCGAGCCCCCTCCTTATCTCTTCCCAGGGGAGGGTGTTAAAGGCATTGGCAATATCCAAGGATATTGCCAATGCCACCCCTCCCCGGGAGACGGCCGCCTCCGAGAGGGCCCTCACACGACCTATCGCGTCGATAGTCGATCGGCCCCCCCGGAAACCGAACTGGCAGTCGGCCAGACCGGGATCACCCCGCGACAGGTGCTCGACGAGGCGGGCAGCAATCACACGCTCGAAGAGCTTGCCCACCTCGTCGAGGAGACAAATGGGCCGGTATGCGGAGGGAGACTCCGCGGGCCGACCCTCCTTCCGGAGGAGGACCATCCTCGCCACCTTCCAACTGGGGGGGAATCGCCCGTCCCTCAGGCAGCGGTCGAACAACCGCCTGAGGTCGGCCCCAAGGACGCCCTGGGTCAAGACCCAAACCCGGCCGGGCACACCATCCGGACCCGGGGCCGTGTTACGAACCCCGAGCCGTCTGATGGCCGCTGCCAGCTCCTCCTGCGTGACCCCCAGCTCGGCCGTCCACTCCACTGGGACAGCCGCCGCCGCCGGAGGACGCGGTCCCCTCTCCCCAATTGGGAAGAGTGTATTGACCACGTCCTCCAGCAGCCGGGGGTCAAGACCCTCGGTGACGGGGGGCGCCCACGGGCGGAGCTTATTCAGCACCACCTTATATGGGCGCCCCCATGGATCGTCATCAAGGGTCTGGAGGAGCTCCTTCCATGCCTGGGTCTTGGTCCGTTTGATGGCGACCTGCAGAGCAACCCGCGCCACGCGGTATGCTCCATACAGGTCATCAGCTGCCCTCGCTCGCGCCACGCCGTCGCCTGTACGTTGACGACGGCGCGCGCGGGTGTACTGGCGTCGGGCGCGGACAGTCGCGACTCGCAACTCCGCGATCGCGTCCGACCACCAGTACACCGCCCGGCGAGGAGAAGCCCGCCCGACCCGAGGCATCGCCGCGTCGCAAATACCCGCGACCAATGCCCCGAGCCGGGCGACCTCCTCCTCTATGCTCGGCAACTCGGCCGCTCCCTGCGGCCAAGTTGCAGCGAGGGCAGCTGCCATCAGGGCGTCCTTGTCCAGGCGCCGAAGCGCCCAGCGGCGTGGTGGGGTGCCACGCAGGCGGCCGTGTCGGGATGCACTCACGGCGGCAGAGACCTCCATCCGGATGTACCGGTGATCGGAGAGTGTCTCTGCCCCCGCGACCACGTGCCAACCCGACACCATGCGCACGGCGTTGGGGGTCGCGAATCCAACATCCACGATGGACCCCCCATATCGCCGCACGCATGTGTGCTCCGACCCCCGGTTCAATACCCGGAGGTCGAGCCCCGCCGCCCAATCGCCCAGGATCCCGCCGCGAACGGAGGTCCTGGGGGATCCCCAAGCCACCGACTTGGCATTAAAATCCCCCAGGACCAGCACCGGCCGGGCCGCGTAGCGCTGCACGCATGCCGCGACCTCGGCCAAGTACAGCTCGAACGCAGCGTGACCGCTACGGGGCGAAATGTAGCACCCCACCACAGCGACTCCCCCCATCCCAGACTTAACTTGCGTTATCCTCTAAAATATTTATCAAGACCAGGTTTATTTGAATGTTTCAGTGTGGTACCACATTACTAGGAGAACCAAACCAGAAAAAACCCAGGATCCGTTCAACAAGTATGTGAAGAATGCGAAAGTATGAGTCTGATCAGTGAAAATCTCAGGCCTTACCTAGACCTAACTTGCGTTGTCCTCTAAAATATTGATGGAAACCAGGTTTCATTGACTGTTTCAGTGTGGTACTACATTACTACGTGATGCAATCCAGAAAAAGCCCAGGATCTAGCCATCAAGTATGAGAAATATGCGAAAGTAAGAGCCTGATGAGGGCAAATCCTAGACCTATCCCAGACCTAACTTGCGTTATCCTCTAAAATATTGATCGAAACCAGGTTTAATTGACTGTTTCAGTGTGGTCCCACATTACTACGTGATCCAAACCAGAAAAAGCCCAGGATCTAGCCATCAAGTATGAGAAATATGCGAAAGAATGAGCCTGGTGAGAGCAAATCCCAGACCTAACCTAGACCTTACATGCGTTATCCTCTAAAATATTGAGCGAAACCAGGTTTAATGGACTGTTTCAGTGTGGTACCACACTACTTCGTGATCCAAACCAGAAAAATCCCAGGATCTGTTCAACAAGTATGTAAAAAACGCTAAACTGTGAGCCTGATGAGGGCAAATCTTAGACCTAACCCTGACCTAAGATGCGTTAACCTCTAAAATATTTATCCTAGACCAGGTTTAATTGACTGTTTCAGCGTGGTACCACATTACTACGTAATACAATCCAGAAACAGCCCAGGATCTAGCCTTGAAGTATGAGAAATATGCGAAAGTATGAGCCTGATGAGGGCAAATCCTAGACCTAACCCAGACCTAACATGCGTTATCCTCTAAAATATTTATCAAGACCAGGTTTAATGGCCTGTTTCAGCGTGGTACCACACTACTACGTGATCCAAACCAGAAAAAACCCAGGATCTGTTCAACAAGTATGTGAAAAACGCGAAAGTATGAGCCTGATGAGGGCAAATCCCAGACATATCCCAGACCTAACTTGCGTTGTCCTCTAAGATATTGATGGAAACCAGGTTTAATTGACTGTCTCAGTGTTGTACTTCAATACTACGTGATGCGATCCAGAAAAAGCCCAGGATCTAGCCATCAAGTATGAGAAATATGCGAAAGAATGAGCCTGATGAGAGCAAATCCCAGACCTAACCTAGACCTAACATGAATTATTCTCTAAAATATTGATCGAAACCAGGTTTAATTGACTGTTTCAGTGTGGTCCCACATTACTACGTGATCCAAACCAGAAAAAAACCAGGATCCGTTCAACAAGTATGTGAAGAATGCGAAAGTATGAGTCCGATGAGTGAAAATCCCAGGCCTAACCTAGACCTAACTTGCGTTATCCTCAAAAATATTGATCGAAACCTGGTTTAATCGACTGTTTCAGTGTGGTACCACATTACTATGTGATCCAAACCTGAAAAAACCCAGGATCTGTTCACCAAGTATGTGAAAAGCGCGAAAGTATGAGTCTGATGAGGTCAAATCCCAGACCTATCCCAGACTTAACTTGCGTTATCCTCTAAAATATTGATCGAAACCAGGTTTAATCGACTGTTTCAGCGTGGTGCCACATTACTACGTGATACAATCCAGAAACAGCCCACGATCTAGCCATCAAGTATGAGAAATATGCGAAAGAATGAGCTTGATGAGAGGAAATCCCAGACCTAACATAGACCTAACATGAATTATTCTCTAAAATATTGATCGAAACCAGGTTTAATTGACTGTTTCAGTGTGGACCCACATTACTACGTGATCCAAACCAGAAATAACCCAGGATCCGTTCAACAAGTATGTGAAGAATGCGAAAGTATGAGTCTGATGAGTGAAAATCCCAGGCCTAACCTAGACCTAACATGCGTTATCCTCAAAAATATTGATCGAAACCTGGCTTAATCGACTGTTTCAGTGTGGTACCACATTACTATGTGATCCAAACCAGAAAATAACCCAGGATCTGTTCAACAAGTATGTGAAACACGCGAAAGTATGAGTCTGATGAGGTCAAATCCCAGACATATCCCAGACCTAACTTGCGTTATCCTCTAAAATATTTATCAAGACCAGGTTTAATTGAATGTTTCAGTGTGGTACCACATTACTAGGAGAACCAAACCAGAAAAAACCCAGGATCCGTTCAACAACTATGTGAAGAATGCGAAAGTATGAGTCTGATCAGTGAAAATCTCAGGCCTTACCTAGACCTAACTTGCGTTGTCCTCTAAAATATTGATGGAAACCAGGTTTAATTGACTGTTTCAGCGTGGTACCACATTACTACGTAATACAACCCAGAAACAGCCCAGGATCTAGCCTTGAAGTATGAGAAATATGCGAAAGTATGAGCCTGATGAGGGCAAATCCTAGACCTAACCCAGACCTAACATGCGTTAGCCTCTAAAATATTTATCAAGACCTGGTTTAATTGAAAGTTTCCGTGTGGTACCACATTACTACGTGATGCAATCCTGAAAAAGCCCAGGATCTAGCCATCAAGTATGAGAAATATGCGAAAGAATGAGCCTGGTGAGAGCAAATCCCAGACCTAACCTAGACCTTACATGCGTTATCCTCTAAGATATTGAGCGAAACCAGGTTTAATGGACTGTTTCAGTGTGGTACCACACTACTTCGTGATCCAAACCAGAAAAATCCCAGGATCTGTTCAACAAGTATGTGAAAAGCGCTAAACTGTGAGCCCGATGAGGGCAAATCTTAGACCTAACCCAGACCTAAGATGCGTTAACCTCTAAAATATTTATCCTAGACCAGGTTTCATTGAATGTTTCAGTGTGGTACCACTTTACTACGTGATCCAATCCAGAAATAGCACAGGATCTAGCCATGAAGTATGAGAAATATGCGAAAGTAAGAGCATGATGAGGGCAAATCCTAGACCTATCCCAGACCTAACTTGCGTTATCCCCTAAAATATTGATCGAAACCAGGTTTAATTGACTGTTTCAGCGTGGTACCACATTACTACGTAATACAATCCAGAAACAGCCCAGGATCTAGCCTTGAAGTATGAGAAATATGCGAAAGTATGAGCCTGATGAGGGCAAATCCTAGACCTAACCCAGACCTAACATGCGTTATCCTCTAAAATATTTATCAAGACCAGGTTTAATTGATTGTTTCAGTGTGGTCCCACATTACTACGTGATCCAAACCAGAAAAAACCCAGGATCTGTTCAACATGTATGAGAAATATGCGAAAGAATGAGCCTGATGAGAGCAAATCCCAGACCTAACATAGACCTAACATGAATTATTCTCTAAAATATTGATCGAAACCAGGTTTAATTGACTGTTTCAGTGTGGTCCCACATTACTACGTGATCCAAACCAGAAATAACCCAGGATCCGTTCAACAAGTATGTGAAGAATGCGAAAGTATGAGTCTGATGAGTGAAAATCCCAGGCCTAACCTAGACCTAACATGCGTTATCCTCTAAAATATTGATCCAAACCAGGTTTAATGGACTGTTTCAGCGTGGTACCACACTACTACGTGATCCAAACCAGAAAAAACCCAGGATCTGTTCAACAAGTATGTGAAATACCCGAAAGTATGAGCCTGATGAGGGCAAATCCCAGACATATCCCAGACCTAACTTGCGTTGTCCTCTAAGATATTGATGGATACCAGGTTTAATTGACTGTCTCAGTGTTGTACTTCAATACTACGTGATGCGATCCAGAAAAAGCCCAGGATCTAGCCATCAAGTATGAGAAATATGCGAAAGAATGAGCCTGATGAGAGCAAATCCCAGACCTAACCTAGACCTAACATGAATTATTCTCTAAGATATTGATCGAAACCAGGTTTAATTGACTGTTTCAGTGTGGTCCCACATTACTACGTGATCCAAACCAGAAATAACCCAGGATCCGTTCAACAAGTATGTGAAGAATGCGAAAGTATGAGTCTGATGAGTGAAAATCCCAGGCCTAACCTTGACCTAACATGCGTTATCCTCTAAAATATTGATGGAAACCAGGTTTAATTGACTGTTTCAGTGTGGTACTACATTACTACGTGATGCAATCCAGAAAAAGCCCAGGATCTAGCCATCAAGTATGAGAAATATGCGAAAGTAAGAGCCTGATGAGGGCAAATCCTAGACCTAACCCAGACCTAACTTGCGTTATCCTCTAAAATATTGATCGAAACCAGGTTTAATTGACTGTTTCAGCGTGGTACCACATTACTACGTGATACAATCCAGAAACAGCCCAGGGTCTAGCCTTGAAGTATGAGAAATATGCGAAAGTATGAGCCTGATGAGGGCAAATCCTAGACCTAACCCAGACCTAACATGCGTTATCCTCTAAAATATTTATCAAGACCAGGTTTAATTGATTGTTTCAGTGTGGTCCCACATTATTACGTGATCCAAACCAGAAAAAACCCAGGATCTGTTCAACATGTATGAGAAATATGCGAAAGAATGAGCCTGATGAGAGCAAATCCCAGACCTAACATAGACCTAACATGAATTATTCTCTAAGATATTGATCGAAACCAGGTTTAATTGACTGTTTCAGTGTGGTCCCACATTACTACGTGATCCAAACCAGAAATAACCCAGGATCCGTTCAACAAGTATGTGAAGAATGCGAAAGTATGAGTCTGATGAGTGAAAATCCCAGGCCTAACCTTGACCTAACATGCGTTATCCTCTAAAATATTGATCCAAACCAGGTTTAATGGACTGTTTCAGCGTGGTACCACACTACTACGTGATCCAAACCAGAAAAAACCCAGGACCTGTTCAACAAGTATGTGAAAAACCCAAAAGTATGAGCCTGATGAGGGCAAATCCCAGACATATCCCAGACCTAACTTGCGTTGTCCTCTAAGATATTGATGGAAACCAGGTTTAATTGACTGTCTCAGTGTTGTACTTCAATACTACGTGATGCGATCCAGAAAAAGCCCAGGATCTAGCCATCAAGTATGAGAAATATGCGAAAGAATGAGCCTGATGAGAGCAAATCCCAGACCTAACCTAGACCTAACATGAATTATTCTCTAAAATATTGATCGAAACCAGGTTTAATTGACTGTTTCAGTGTGGTCCCACATTACTACGTGATCCAAACCAGAAAAAAACCAGGATCCGTTCAACAAGTATGTGAAGAATGCGAAAGTATGAGTCCGATGAGTGAAAATCCCAGGCCTAACCTAGACCTAACTTGCGTTATCCTCAAAAATATTGTTCGAAACCTGGTTTAATCGACTGTTTCAGTGTGGTACCACATTACTATGTGATCCAAACCTGAAAAAACCAAGGATCTGTTCACCAAGTATGTGAAAAACGCGAAAGTATGAGTCTGATGAGGTCAAATCCCAGACCTATCCCAGACTTAACTTGCGTTATCCTCTAAAATATTGATCGAAACCAGGTTTAATTGAATGTTTCAGTGTGGTACCACATTACTACGTGAACCAAACCCGAAAAAACCCAGGATCTGTTCAACATGTATGAGAAATATGCGAAAGAATGAGACTGATGAGAGCAAATCCCAGACCTATCCTAGACCTAACATGAATTATTCTCTAAAATATTGATCGAAAACAGGTTTACTTGAATGTTTCAGTGTGGCCCCACATTACTACGTGATCCAAACCAGAAATAACCCAGGATCCGTTCAACAAGTATGTGAAGAATGCGAAAGAATGAGACTGATGAGAGCAAATCCCAGGCCTAACCTAGACCTAACATGCGTTATCCTCAAAAATATTGATCGAAACCTGGTTTAATCGACTGTTTCAGTGTGGTACCACATTACTACGTGATACAATCCAGAAACAGCCCAGGATCTAGCCATCAAGTATGAGAAATATGCGAAAGTATGAGCCTGATGAGGGCAAATCCTAGACCTAACCCAAACCTAACATGCGTTATCCTCTAAAATATTTATCAAGACTAGGTTTAATTGAATGTTTCAGTGTGGTACCACATTACTACGTGAACCAAGCCAGAAAAAACCCAGGATCCGTTCAACAAGTATGTTACAACTGCGACAGTATGACCCTGATGAGGGCAAATCCCAGGCCTAACCTAGACCTAACATGCGTTGTCCTCTAGAATATTGATGGAAACCAGGTTTAATTGACTGTTTCAGTGTTGTACTTCATTACTACGTGATGCAATCCAGAAAAAGCCCAGGATCTAGCCATCAAGTATGAGAAACATGCGAAAGAATGAGCCTGATGGGAGCAAATCCCAGACCTAACCTAGACCTAACATGCGTTATCCTCTAAAATATTGAGCGAAACCAGGTTTAATGGACTGTTTCAGTGTGGTACCACACTACTTCGTGATCCAAACCAGAGAAAGCCCAGGATCTGTTCAAGAAGTATGTGAAAAACGCTAAACTGTGAGACTGATGAGGGCAAATCTTAGACCTAACCCAGACCTAAGATGCGTTATCCTCTAAAATATTTATCCAGACCAGGTTTCATTGAATGTTTCAGTGTGGTACCACTTTACTACCTGATACAATCCAGAAACAGCCCAGGATCTAGCCATGAAGTATGAGATATATGCGAAAGTATGAGCCTGATGAGGGCAAATCCTAGACCTAACCCAAACCTAACATGCGTTATCCTCTAAAATATTTATCAAGAAAAGGTTTAATTGAATGTTTCAGTGTGGTACCACATTACTACGTGAACCAAACCCGAAAAAACCCAGGATCTGTTCAACATGTATGAGAAATATGCGAAAGAATGAGACTGATGAGAGCAAATCCCAGACCTATCCTAGACCTAACATGAATTATTCTCTAAAATATTGATCGAAAACAGGTTTACTTGAATGTTTCAGTGTGGCCCCACATTACTACGTGATCCAAACCAGAAAAAACCCAGGATCTGTTCAACAAGTATGTGAAAAACGCGAAAGTATGAGTCGGATGAGGTCAAATCCCAGACCTATCCCAGACTTAAATTGCGTTATCCTCTAAAATATTGATCGAAACCAGGTTTAAACGACTGTTTCAGCGTGGTGCCACATTACTACGTGATACAATCCAGAAACAGCCCAGGATCTAGCCATCAAGTATGAGAAATATGCGAAAGTATGAGCCTGATGAGGGCAAATCCTAGACCTAACCCAAACCTAACATGCGTTATCCTCTAAAATATTTATCAAGACCAGGTTTAATTGAATGTTTCAGTGTGGTACCACATTACTACGTGAACCAAGCCAGAAAAAACCCAGGATCCGTTCAACAAGTATGTTAAAACTGCGACAGTATGACCCTGATGAGGGCAAATCCCAGGCCTAACCTAGACCTAACATGCGTTGTCCTCTAGAATATTGATGGAAACCAGGTTTAATTGACAGTTTCAGTGTTGTACTTCATTACTACGTGATGCAATCCAGAAAAAGCCCAGATCTAGCCATCAAGTATGAGAAACATGCGAAAGAATGAGCCTGATGGGAGCAAATCCCAGACCTAACCTAGACCTAACATGCGTTATCCTCTAAAATATTGAGCGAAACCAGGTTTAATGGACTGTTTCAGTGTGGTACCACACTACTTCGTGATCCAAACCAGAGAAAGCCCAGGATCTGTTCAAGAAGTATGTGAAAAACGCTAAACTGTGAGACTGATGAGGGCAAATCTTAGACCTAACCCAGACCTAAGATGCGTCATCCTCTAAAACATTTATCCAGACCAGGTTTAATCGACTGTTTCAGTGTGGTACCACATTACTATGTGATCCAAACCAGAAAATATCCCAGGATCTGTTCAAGGAGTATGTGAAGTGTGCGAAAGTATGAGTCTGATGAGGTCAAATCCCAGACCTATCCCAGACCTAGCTTGCGTTATCCTCTAAAATATTGATCGAAACCAGGTTTAATCGACTGTTTCAGTGTGGTACCACATTACTACGTGATCCAAACCAGAAAAAACCCAGGATCCGTTCGACAAGTATGTGAAGAATGCGATAGTATGAGTCTGATGAGGTCAAATCCCAGGCCTAACCTAGACCTAACATGCGTTATCCTCAAAAATATTGATCGAAACCTGGTTTAATCGACTGTTTCCGTGTGGTACCACATTACTATGTGATCCAAAGCAGAAAATAACCCAGGATCTGTTCAACGAGTATGTGAAGTGTGCGAAAGTATGAGTCTGATGAGGTCAAATCCCAGACCATTCCCAGACTTAACTTGCGTTATCCTCTAAAATATTGATCGAAACCAGGTTTAATCGACTGTTTCAGTGTGGTACCACATTACTACGTGATCCAAACCAGAAAAAACCCAGGATCTAGCCATCAAGTATGAGAAATATGCGAAAGAATGAGCCTGATGGGAGCAAATCCCAGACCTAACCTAGACCTTACATGCGTTATACTCTAATATATTGGGCGAAACCAGGTTTAATGGACTGTTTCAGTGTGGTACCACACTACTTCGTGATCCAAACCAGAAAACACCCAGGATCTGTTCAACAAGTATGTGAAAAACGCTAAACTGTGAGCCTGATGAGGGCAAATCTTAGACCTAACCCAGACCTAAGATGCGTTATCCTCTAAAATATTTATCCAGACCAGGTTTCATTGAATGTTTCAGTGTGGTACCACTTTACTACGTGATCCAATCCAGAAATAGCCCAGGATCTAGCCATGAAGTATGAGAAATATGCGAAAGTAAGAGCCTGATGAGGGCAAATCCTAGACCTATCCCAGACCTAACTTGCGTTATCCTCTAAAATATTGATCGAAACCAGGTTTAATTGACTGTTTCAGCGTGGTACCACATTACTACGTGATACAATCCAGAAACAGCCCAGTGTCTAGCCTTTTTTTTTTTTTTTTTTTTTTTGTCGTGGGGAAAATCTTCGAAAGACTCCCTCCCACCTCCTTGGGGAGAGGTGGGAGGGGTGTGTGGGATTCCCCGCGCCCGTACAACGACAGGCGCGGGACCTACCCACTAAAAACCCCACGGTGACCCTTCGGCACGCTTTGGGAGGATACCGGGAATCGCTCGAAGCATTCTTCCGGTATCCTCCCCGTGCCCGCGCTTTCGCGCCCATCCCCCGGGGGGACAATCGGTCCCCCCAGTAGACACACTGCCTCATAGCGGCGGGACGGGGCCACTCCATCCCGCCGCTATCCGTCCCGGGGCCGCGTTTAGTGGCGGCTGCGAGCCCCAACTCGCAACCGCCCGCGACCCCGTTTCCACCCCTCGGCGGCCGGGCGTTCATGGCCGCACCAGACCGCCGAGGGTGCCTCCCCTTGCGTCGGACCGGTAGGGGGAGACACTCCTACCCCCAACCGGTCCGACCCGGCGCCGCCTGGCGGGAGGAGGGTCCCCTCAGGACCCCCCTCCCAGCCTAGGTCATCCGCCACGCCGAGGCGGCCGCCCGCGACGCCTCGCGACCGGGCGACGACCTCGGGCCACCGCACGAGCGCGAGCTTCAGCGCGCCGCTGAAGCTCGCGCTCCCTCCCCGCGGCCTCCTTCTGCAACATTACGTTCTCGCAGAAGGAGGCCACGGCCCTCCACTTCTCCTCGCTGCCGAGCATGGCGCGCACCACGCCCGGCAGCGAGACATCCCGCCCGACGACGCCGACCAGGACACGGCGCTCCCCCTCCCACGCGGGGCATACCTCCAGGGTATGATCCGCCGTGTCCTGCTCAGCGTCGCAGTGGCAGCAACGCGCCGTCGGCTCCTTCCCTATCCGGCACAGGTATCTTCCGAAGCTGCCATGCCCGGAAAATACCTGTGCCATCCGGTAGGTGAGGCTGCCATGGCCTCTGTCCAGCCACTCCTTCAGGAGTGGCCGAACCGCTCCGACAGTCCGGTGCCCCGCGGTTGGCAGAGCCAGCCGCTCCTGCCACGCGAGCAACACGGACTGCCGGGCCTGGCGCTTCAAATCGCCCCAAGCAGGTTCCTGCCCGCCCGGGACCGCCCCCACCCCCGCGCGACGGTCGACGCGGTGCCGGTACATCACCGCGTGCGACCGCGCGAGCAGGTCCATGGGCGGCATCCCCGCTAGAACCGTCGCCGCCTCATGTGACATGGTCCGATACCCGCGGACGACCCTGAGCGCCATGCGCCTCTGCACCCGACGCAGCATAGTCATGCTGCGCCGGGAGGCAGCCAGGTCGTCCGCCCAGACGGGGGCCCCGTATAGGGCCACCGACTGGACCATTGCCACATAGAGGCGACGAACTCGGCCCGCCGGGCCCCCCAGGTTGGGCAGGATCCGGCCCAGAGCCGCAACCATCCTTTCCAACCGGGGGACCAGGCAGCGGAAATGCCCCTCGAAACGCCAGTGGCTATCCAGGATCAGCCCCAGATACCTGATCTGGGGCTTCACCTCGATGTCAGCCCCACCCACCCGGATCAGAGGGGGTGGCGGATCCTGCCGAGGTGAATGAAACGCAATCACCTCGGTCTTATGGACCGCCACCGTCATCCCCATCCCCCTGATCCGGTCGACGACGCGTTGCGACCCCTCCTCCGCGCGACGCATGGCCCTCCCCCAGTGCGCCCCGACGGCCAGCACCAGTGTGTCATCCGCATAACACACCGTGCTGACGCCGTCGGGGAGGCCGGCCCGCAACACCGAGTCGTACGCGATGTTCCACAGGAGTGGCCCGAGGACCGACCCCTGCGGAACACCGCAGTACACCTCCCTCCGCATATCACCATCCCGGCCCGGATACTCGATCCACCTGCCGCGGAGATAATCCCCGACGACCGCCCTGAGACAAGGGGGGACTCGATGATATTCGAGTCCCCTCCTTATCTCTTCCCAGGGGAGGGTGTTAAAGGCATTGGCAATATCCAAGGATATTGCCAATGCCACCCCTCCCCGGGAGACGGCCGCCTCCGAGAGGGCCCTCACACGACCTATCGCGTCGATAGTCGATCGGCCCCCCCGGAAACCGAACTGGCAGTCGGCCAGACCGGGATCACCCCGCGACAGGTGCTCGACGAGGCGGGCAGCAATCACACGCTCGAAGAGCTTGCCCACCTCGTCGAGGAGACAAATGGGCCGGTATGCGGATGGAGACTCCGCGGGCCGACCCTCCTTCCGGAGGAGGACCATCCTCGCCACCTTCCAACTGGGGGGGAATCGCCCGTCCCTCAGGCAGCGGTCGAACAACCGCCTGAGGTCGGCCCCAAGGACGCCCTGGGTCAAGACCCAAACCCGGCCGGGCACACCATCCGGACCCGGGGCCGTGTTACGAACCCCGAGCCGTCTGATGGCCGCTGCCAGCTCCTCCTGCGTGACCTCCAGCTCGGCCGTCCACTCCACTGGGACAGCCGCCGCCGCCGGAGGACGCGGTCCCCTCTCCCCAATTGGGAAGAGTGTATTGACCACGTCCTCCAGCAGCCGGGGGTCAAGACCCTCGGTGACGGGGGGCGCCCACGGGCGGAGCTTATTCAGCACCACCTTATATGGGCGCCCCCATGGATCGTCATCAAGGGTCTGGAGGAGCTCCTTCCATGCCTGGGTCTTGGCCCGTTTGATGGCGACCTGCAGAGCAACCCGCGCCACGCGGTATGCTCCATACAGGTCATCAGCTGCCCTCGCTCGCGCCACTCCGTCGCCTGTACGTTGACGACGGCGCGCGCGGGTATACTGGCGTCGGGCGCGGACAGTCGCGACTCGCAACTCCGCGATCGCGTCCGACCACCAGTACACCGCCCGGCGAGGAGAAGCCCGCCCGACCCGAGGCATCGCCGCGTCGCAAATACCCGCGACCAATGCTCCGAGCCGGGCGACCTCCTCCTCTATGCTCGGCAACTCGGCCGCTCCCTGCGGCCAAGTTGCAGCCCAGTGTCTAGCCTTGAAGTATGAGAAATATGCGAAAGTATGAGCCTGATGAGGGCAAATCCCAGACCTGACCTAGACCTAACATGAATTATTCTCTAAAATATTGATCGAAACCAGGTTTAATTGGCTGTTTCAGTGTGGTCCCACATTACTACGTGATCCAAACCAGAAAAAACCCAGGATCCGTTCAACAAGTATGTGAAGAATGCGAAAGTATGAGTCTGATGAGTGAAAATCCCAGGCCTAACCTAGACCTAACATGCGTTATCCTCAATAATATCGATCGAAACCTGGTTTAATCGTCTGTTTCAGTGTGGTACCACATTACTATGTGATCCAAACCAGAAAATAACACAGGATCTGTTCAACGAGTATGTGAAGTGTGCGAAAGTATGAGTCTGATGAGGTCAAATCCCAGACCTAACCCAGACCTAACATGCGTTATCCTCTAAAATATTTATCAAGACCTGGTTTAATTGATTGCTTCAGTGTGGTCCCACATTACTACGTGATCCAAACCAGAAAAAACCCAGGATCTGTTCAACATGTATGAGAAATATGCGAAAGAATGAGCCTGATGAGAGCAAATCCCAGACCTAACCTAGACCTAACATGAATTATTCTCTAAAATATTGATCGAAACCAGGTTTAATTGACTGTTTCAGTGTGGTCCCACATTACTACATGATCCAAACCAGAAATAACCCAGGATCCGTTCAACAAGTATGTTAAGAATGCGAAAGTATGAGTCTGATGAGGGCAAATCCTAGACCTATCCCAGACCTAACTTGCGTTATCCTCTAAAATATTTATCAAGACCAGGTTTAATTGAATGTTTCAGTGTGGTACCACATTACTGCGTGATCCAAACTAGAGAAAACCCAGGATCCGTTCAACAAGTATGTGAAGAATGCGAAAGTATGAGTCTGATCAGTGAAAATCTCAGGCCTTACATAGACCTAACTTGCGTCGTCCTCTAAAACATTGATGGAAACCAGGTTTCATTGACTGTTTCAGTGTGGTACTACATTACTGCGTGATGCAATCCAGGAAAAGCCCAGGATCTAGCCATCAAGTATGAGAAATATGCGAAAGAATGAGCCTGATGAGAGCAAATCCCAGACCTAACCTAGACCTAACATGCGTTATCCTCTAAAATATTGATCGAAACCAGGTTTAATTGACTGTTTCAGCGTGGTACCACATTACTACGTGATACAATCCAGAAACAGCCCAGGATCTAGCCATGAAGTATGAGAAACATGCGAAAGTATGAGCCTGATGAGGGCAAATCCCAGGCCTAACCCAGTCCTAAGATGCGTTATCCTCTAAAATATTTATCCAGACCTGGTTTCATTGAATGTTCCAGTGTAGTCCCACATTACTACGTGATCCAAACCAGAAAAAACCCAGGATCCGTTCAACAAGTATGTGAAGAATGCGAAAGTATGAGTCTGATGAGTGAAAATCCCAGGCCTAACCTAGACCTAACATGCGTTATCCTCTAAAATATTGATCGAAACCTGGTTTAATCGACTGTTTCAGTGTGGTACCACATTACTATGTGATCCAAACCAGAAAAAACCCAGGATCCGTTCAACAAGTATGTGAAGAATGCGATAGTATGAGTCTGATGAGTGAAAATCCCAGGCCTAACCTAGACCTAACATGAATTATTCTCTAAAATATTGATCGAAACCAGGTTTAATTGACTGTTTCAGTGTGGTCCCACATTACTACGTGATCCAAACCAGAAAAAACCCAGGATCCGTTCAACAAGTATGTGAAGAATGCGAAAGTATGAGTCTGATGAGGTCAAATCCCAGACCATTCCCAGACTTAACTTGCGTTATCCTCTAAAATATTGATCGAAACCAGGTTTAATCGGCTGTTTCACTGCGGTACCACATTACTACGTGATCCAAACCAGAAAAAACCCAGGATCTAGCCATCAAGTATGAGAAATATGCGAAAGAATTAGCCTGATGGGAGCAAATGCCAGACCTAACCTAGACCTTACATGCGTTATCCTCTAAAATATTGAGCGAAACCAGGTTTAATGGACTGTATCTGTGTGGTACCACACTACTTCGTGATCCAAACCAGAGGAAACCCAGGATCTGTTCAACTAGTATGTGAAAAACGCTAAACTGTGAGCCTGATGAGGGCAAATCTTAGACCTAACCCAGACCTAAGATGCGTTACCCTCTAAAATATTTATCCAGTCCAGGTTTCATTGAATGTTTCAGTGTGGTACCACTTTACTACGTGATCCAATCCAGAAATAGCCCAGGATCTAGCCATGAAGTATGAGAAATATGCGAAAGTAAGAGCCTGATGAGGGCAAATCCTAGACCTATCCCAGACGTAACTTGCGTTATCCTCTAAAATATTGATCGAAACCAGGTTTAATTGACTGTTTCAGCGTGGTACCACATTACTACGTGATACAATCCAGAAACAGCCCAGGGTCTAGCCTTGAAGTATGAGAAATATGCGAAAGTATGAGCCTGATGAGGGCAAATCCTAGACCTAACCCAGACCTAACATGCGTTATCCTCTAAAATATTTATCAAGCACAGGTTTAATTGATTGTTTCAGTGTGGTCCCACATTACTACGTGATCCAAACCAGAAAAAACCCAGGATCTGTTCAACATGTATGAGAAATATGCGAAAGAATGAGCCTGATGAGAGCAAATCCCAGACCTAACCTGGACCTAACATGAATTATTCTCTAAAATATTGATCGAAACCAGGTTTAATTGACTGTTTCAGTGTGGTCCCACATTACTACGTGATCCAAACCAGAAATAACCCAGGATCCGTTCAACAAGTATGTGAAGAATGCGAAAGTATGTGTCTGATGAGTGAAAATCCCAGGCCTGACCTAGACCTAACATGCGTTATCCTCTAAAATATTGATGGAAAGCAGGTTTAATTGACTGTTTCAGTGTTGTACTTCATTACTACGTGATGCAATCCAGAAAAAGCCCAGGATCTAGCAATCAAGTATGAGAAATATGCGAAAGAATAAGCCTGATGAGAGCAAGTCCCAGACCTGACCTAGACCTAACATGAATTATTCTCTAAAATATTGATCGAAACCAGGTTTAATTCGCTGTTTCAGTGTGGTCCCACATTACTACGTGATCCAAACCAGAAAAAACCCAGGATCCGTTCAACAAGTATGTGAAGAATGCGAAAGTATTAGTCTGATGAGTGAAAATCCCAGGCCTAACCTAGACCTAACATGCGTTATCCTCAAAAATATTGATCGAAACCTGGTTTAATCGTCTGTTTCAGTGTGGTGCCACATTACTATGTGATCCAAACCAGAAAATAACCCAGGATCTGTTCAACGAGTATGTGAAGTGTGCGAAAGTATGAGTCTGGTGAGGTCAAATCCCAGACCAATCCCAGACTTAACATGCGTTATCCTCTAAAATATTGATCGAAACCAGGTTTAATCGACTGTTTCAGTGTGGTACCACATTACTACGTGATCCAAACCAGTAAAAACCCAGGATCTAGCCATCAAGTATGAGAAATATGCGAAAGAATGAGCCTGATGAGAGCAAATCCCAGACCTAACCTAGACCTTACATGCGTTATCCTCTAAAATATTGAGCGAAACCAGGTTTAATGGACTGTTTCAGTGTGATACCACACTGCTTCGTGATCCAAACCAGAAAAAACCCAGGATCTGTTCAACAAGTATGTGAAAAACGCTAAACTGTGAGCCTCATGAGGGCAAATCTTAGTCCTAACCCAGACCTAAGATGCGTTATCCTCTAAAATATTTATCCAGACCAGGTTTCATTGAATGTTTCAGTGTGGTACCACTTTACTACGTGATCCAATCCAGTAAAAGCCCAGGATCTAGCCATCAAGTATAAGAAATATGCGAAAGTTGGAGCCTGATGAGGGCAAATCCTAGACCTATCCCAGACCTAACTTGCGTTATCCTCTAAAATATTGATCGAAACCAGGTTTAATTGACTGTTTCAGCGTGGTACCACATTACTACGTGATACAATCCAGAAACAGCCCAGGGTCTGGCCTTGAAGTATGAGAAATATGCGAAAGTATCAGCCTGACGAGAGCAAATCCTAGACCTAACCCAGACATAACATGCGTTATCCTCAAAAGTATTGATCGAAACCTGGTTTAATCGACTGTTTCTGTGTGGTACCACATTACTATGTGATACAATCCAGAAACAGCCCAGGATCTAGCCTTGAAGTATGAGAAATAAGCGAAAGTATGAGCCTGATGAGGGCAAATCCTAGACCTAACCCAGACCTAACATGCGTTATCCTCTAAAATATTTATCAAGACCAGGTTTAATTGATCGTTTCAGTGTGGTCCCACATTACTACGTGATCCAAACCAGAAAAAGCCCAGGATCTAGCCATCAAGTATGAGTAATATGCGAAAGAATGAGCCTGATGAGAGTAAATCCCAGACCTAACCTAGACCTAACATGAATTATTCTCTAAAATATTGATCGAAACCAGGTTTAATTGACTGTTTCAGTGTGGTACCACATTACTATGTGATACAATCCAGAAACAGCCCAGGATCTAGCCTTGAAGTATGAGAAATATGCGAAAGTATGAGCCTGATGAGGGCAAATCCTAGACCTAACCCAGACCTAACATGCGTTATCCTCTAAAATATTTATCAAGACCAGGTTTAATTGATTGTTTCAGTGTGGTCCCACATTACTACGTGGTCCAAAGCAGAAAAAGCCCAGGATCTAGCCATGAAGTATAAGAAATATGCGAAAGTATCAGCCGGATGAGTGCAAATCCTAGACCTAACCCAGACATAACATGCGTTATCCTCAAAAGTATTGATCGAAACCTGGTTTAATCGACTGTTTCAGTGTGGTACCACATTACTATGTGATACAATCCAGAAACAGCCCAGGATCTAGCCTTGCAGTATGAGAAATATGCGAAAGTATGAGCCTGACGAGGGCAAATCCTAGACCTAACCCAGACCTAACATGCGTTATCCTCTAAAATATTTATCAAGACCAGGTTTAATTGATTGTTTCAGTGTGGTCCCACATTACTACGTGATCCAAACCAGAAAAAACCCAGGATCCGTTCAACAAGTATGTGTAGAATGCGAAAGTATGAGTCTGATGAGTGAAAATCCCAGACCTATCCCAGACCTAACTTGCGATATCCTCTAAAATATTGATCGAAACCAGGTTTAATTGACTGTTTTAGTGTGGTACCACTTTACTACGTGATCCAAAGCAAAGAAAACCCTCGATCAGGTCAACATGCATGTTAAAACTGCGAAAGTATGACGCTGATGAGGGCAAATCACAGACGTAACGCAGACCTAACATGCGTTATCCTCTAAAAGAGTTATCAAGACCAGTTTTAATTGAATGTTTCAGTGTCGTACCACATTACTACGTGATCCAAACCAGAAAAAAACCCAGGATCTGATCAACGAGTGTGTCAAGTGTGCGAAAGTATGAGTCTGATGAGGGCAAATCCGAGACCTATCCCAGACATAACATGCGTTATCCTGTAAAATATTGATCGAAACCAGGTTTAATTGACTGTGTTAGTGTGGTACCACTTTACTACGTGATCCAAAGCAAAGAAAACCCTCGATCAGGTCAACATGCATGTTAAAACTGCGAAAGTATGACGCTGATGAGGGCAAATCACAGACGTAACCCAGACCTAACATGCGTTATCCTCTAAAATAGTTATCAAGACCAGTTTTAATTGAATCTTTCAGTGTGGTACCACATTACTACGTGATCCAAACCAGAAAAAAACCCAGGATCTGATCAGCGAGTGTGTCAAGTGTGCGAAAGTATGAGTCTGATGAGGGCAAATCCGAGACCTATCCCAGACCTAACATGCGTTATGCTCTAAAATATTGATCGAAACCAGGTTTAATTGACTGTGTATGTGTGGTACCACTTTACTACGTGATCCAAAGCAAAGAAAACCCTCGATCAGGTCAACATGCATGTTAAAACTGCGAAAGTATGACCCTGATGAGTGAAAATCCCAGACCTAACCTAGACCTAACATGCGTTATCCTCTAAAATATTGATCCAAACCAGGTTTAATGGACTGTTTCAGTGTGGTACCACACTACTACGTGATCCAAACCAGAAAAAACCCAGGTTCTGTTCAACAAGTATGTGAAAAACGCGAAAGTATGAGCCTGATGAGGGCAAATCCCAGACATATCCCAGACCTAACTTGCGTTATCCTCTAAAATATTGATCGAAACCAGGTTTAATTTACCGTTTCAGTGTGGTACCACATTACTACGTGATCCTAACCAGAAAAATCCCAGGATCTAGCCATCAAGTATGAGAAATATGCGAAAGAATGAGCCTGATGAGAGCAAATCCCAGACCTAACCTAGACCTAACATGCGTTATCCTCTAAAATATTGAGCGAAACCAGGTTTAATGGACTGTTTCAGTGTGGTACCACACTACTTCGTGATCCAAACCAGAAAAAACCCAGGATCTGTTCAACAAGTATGTGAAAAACGCGAAACTGTGAGCCTGATGAGGGCAAATCTTAGACCTAACCCAGACCTAAGATGCGTTATCCTCTAAAATATTTATCCAGACCAGGTTTCATTGAATGTTTCAGTGTGGTACCACTTTACTACGTGATCCACTCCATAACTAGCCCAGGATCTAGCCATGAAGTATGAGAAATATGCGAAAGTAAGAGCCTGATGAGGGCAAATCCTAGACCTATCCCAGACCTAACTTGCGTTATCCTCTAAAATATTAATCGAAACCAGGTTTAATTGACTGTTTCAGCGTGGTACCACATTACTACGTGATACAATCCATAAACAGCCCAGGATCTAGCCATGAAGTATGAGAAATATGCGAAAGTATGAGCCTGATGAGGGCAAATCCTAGACCTAACCCAGACCTAACATGCGTTATCCTCTAAAATATTTATCAAGACCAGGTTTAATTGATTGTATCAGTGTGGTCCCACATTACTGCGTGATCCAAACCAGAAAAAACCCAGGATCTGTTCAACATGTATGAGAAATATGCGAAAGAAAGAGCCTGCTGAGAGCAAATCCCAGACCTAACCTAGACCTAACATGAATTATTCTCTAAAATATTGATCGAAACCAGGTTTAATTGACTGTGTCAGTGTGGTCCCACATTACTACGTGATCCAAACCAGAAAAAACCCAGAATCCGTTCAACAAGTATGTGAAGAATGCGAAAGTATGAGTCTGATAAATGAAAATCCCAGGCCTAACCTAGACCTAACATGAGTTATACTCTTAAATATTGATCGAAACCTGGTTTAAACGACTGTTTCAGTGTGGTACCACATTACTATGTGATCCAAACCAGAAAATAACCCAGGATCTGTTCAACAAGTATGTGAAAAACGCGAAAGTATGAGCCTGATGAGGGCAAGTCCCAGACCTATCCCAGACCTAACTTGCATTGTCCTCTAAGATATTGATGGAAACCAGGTTTAATCGACTGTTTCAGTGCGGTACCACATTACTACGTGATCCAAACCAGAAAAAACCCACGATCCGTTCAACAAGTATGTGAAGAATGCGAAAGTATGAGTCTGATGAGTGAAAATCCCAGGCCTAACCTAGAGCTAACATGCGTTATCTTCAAAAATATTGATCGAAACCTGGTTTAATCGACTGTTTCAGTGTGGTACCACATTACTATGTGATCCAAACCAGAAAAAACCCTGGATCTGTTCAACGAGTATGTGAAGTGTGCGAAAGTATGAGTCTGATGAGGTCAAATCCCAGACCTATCCCAGACCTAACTTGCGTTATCCTCTAAAATATTGATCGAAACCAGGTTTAATCGACTGTTTCAGTGTGGTACCACATTACTACGTGATCCAAACCAGACAAAACCCAGGATCTGGTCATCAAGAATGTGAAAAACGCGAAACTGTGAGCCTGATGAGGGCAAATCTTACACCTAACCCAGACATAAGATGCGTTATCCTCTAAAATATTTATCCAGACCAGGTTTCATTGAATGTTTCAGTGTGGTACCACTTTACTACGTGATCCAATCCAGAAATTGCCCAGGATCTAGCCATGAAGTATGAGAAATATGCGAAAGTAAGAGCCTGATGAGGGCAAATCCTAGACCTATCCCAGACCTAACTTGCGTTATCCTCTAAAATATTGATCGAAACCAGGTTTAATTGACTGTTTCAGCGTGGTACCACATTACTACCTGATACAATCCAGAAACAGCCCAGGATCTAGCCATGAAGTATGAGAAATATGCGAAAGTATGAGCCTGATGAGGGCAAATCCTAGACCTAACCCAGACCTAACATGCGTTATCCTCTATAATATTTATCAAGACCAGGTTTAATTGATTGTTTCAGTGTGGTCCCACATTACTACGGGTTCCATACCAGAAAAATCCCAGGATCTGTTCAACATGTATGAGAAATATGCGAAAGAAAGCGCCTGATGAGAGCAAATCCCAGACCTAACCTAGACCTAACATGAATTATTCTCTAAAATATTGATCGAAACCAGGTATAATTGACTGTTTCAGTGTGGTCCCATATTACTACGTGATCCAAACCAGAAAAAACCCAGGATCCGTTCAAGGAGTATGTGAAGTGTGCGAAAGTATGAGTCTGATGAGTGAAAATCCCAGGCCTAACCTAGACCTAACATGCGTTATCCTCTAAAATATTGATCGAAACCTGGTTTAATCGACTGTTTCAGTGTGGTTCCACATTACTATGTGATCCAAACCAGAAAATAACCCAGGATCTGTTCAAGGCGTATGTGAAGTGTGCGAAAGTATGAGTCTGATGAGGTCAAATCCCAGACCTATCCCAGACCTAACTTGCGTTATCCTCTAAAATTTTGATCGAAACCAGGTTTAATCGACTGTTTCAGTGTGGTACCACATTACTACGTGATCCAAACCAGAAAAAACCCACGATCCGTTCAACAAGTATGTGTAGAATGTGAAAGTATGAGTCTGATGAGTGAAAATCCCAGGCCTAACCTAGACCTAACATGCGTTATCTTCAAAAATATTGATCGAAACCTGGTTTAATCGACTGTTTCAGTGTGGTACCACATTACTATGTGATCCAAACCAGAAAATAACCCAGGATCTGTTCAACGAGTATGTGAAGTGTGCGAAAGTATGAGTCTGATGAGGTCAAATCCCAGACCAATCCCAGACTTAACTTGCGTTATCCTCTAAAATATTGATCGAAACTTGGTTTAATCGACTGTTTCATTGTGGTACCACATTACTACGTGATCCAAACCAGAAAAAACCCAGGATCCGTTTACGAGTATGTGAAGAATGCGAAAGTATGAGTCTGATCAGTGAAAATCCCAGGCCTAACCTAGACCTAACATGAGTTATACTGTAAAATATTGATCGAAACCTGGTTTAATCGACTGTTTCAGTGTGGTACCGCATTACTATGTGATCCAAACCAGAAAATAACCCAGGATCTAGCCATCAAGTATGAGAAATATGCGAAAGAATGAGCCTGACGAGAGCAAATCCCAGACCTAACCTAGACCTAACAGGAATTATTCTCTAAAATATTGATCGAAGGTTTAATTGACTGTTTCAGTGTGGTCCCACATTACTACGTGATCCAAACCAGGAAAAACCCAGGATCCGTTCAACAACTATGTGAAGAATGCGAAAGTAAGAGTCTGATGTGTGAAAATCCCAGGCCTAACCGAGACCTAACATGCGTTATCCTCAAAAATATTGATCGAAACCAGGTTTAGTCGACTGTTTCAGTGTGGTACCACATTACTACGTGATCCAAACCAGAAAAAACCCAGGATCAGTTCAACAAGTATGTGAAGAATGCGAAAGTATGAGCCTGATGAGGGCAAATCCCAGACCTATCCCAGACCTAACTTGCGTTATCCTCTAAAATATTGTTGGAAACCAGGTTTAATTTACCGTTTCAGTGTGGTACCACATTACTACGTGATCCAAACCAGAAAAATCCCAGGATCTAGCCATCAAGTATGAGAAATATGCGAAAGAATGAGCCTGATGAGAGCAAATCCCAGACCTAACCTAGACCTAACATGCGTTATCCTCTAAAATATTGAGCGAAACCAGGTTTAATGGACTGTTTCAGTGTGGTACCACACTACTTCGTGATGCAAACCAGAAAAAACCCAGGATCTGTTCAACAAGTATGTGAAAAACACGAAACGGTGAGCCTGATGAGGGCAAATCTTAGACCAAACCCAGACCTAAGATGCGTTATCCTCTAAAATATTTATCCAGACCAGGTTTCATTGAATGTTTCAGTGTGGTACCACTTTACTACGTGATCCACTCCAGAACTAGCCCAGGATCTAGCCATGAAGTATGAGAAATATGCGAAAGTAAGAGCCTGATGAGGGCAAATCCTAGACCTATCCCAGACCTAACTTGCGTTATCCTCTAAAATATTAATCGAAACCAGGTTTAATTGACTGTTTCAGCGTGGTACCACATTACTACGTGATACAATCCATAAACAGCCCAGGATCTAGCCATGAAGTATGAGAAATATGCGAAAGTATGAGCCTGATGAGGGCAAATCCTAGACCTAACCCAGACCTAACATGCGTTATCCTCTAAAATATTTATCAAGACCAGGTTTAATTGATTGTTTCAGTGTGGTCCCACATTACTACGTGATCCAAACCAGAAAAAACCCTGGATCTGTTCAACATGTATGAGAAATATGCGAAAGAAAGAGCCTGCTGAGAGCAAATCCCAGAACTAACCTAGACCTAACATGAATTATTCTCTAAAATATTGATCGAAACCAGGTTTAATTGACTGTGTCAGTGTGGTCCCACATTACTACGTGATCCAAACCAGAAAAAACCCAGAATCCGTTCAACAAGTATGTGAAGAATGCGAAAGTATGAGTCTGATAAATGAAAATCCCAGGCCTAACCTAGACCTAACATGAGTTATACTCTAAAATATTGATCGAAACCTGGTTTAATCGACTGTTTCAGTGTGGTACCACATTACTATGTGATCCAAACCAGAAAATAACCCAGGATCTGTTCAACGAGTATGTGAAGTGTGCGAAAGTATGAGTCTGATGAGGTCAAATCCCAGACCTATCCCAGACCTAACTTGCGTTATCCTCTAAAATATTGATCGAAACCAGGTTTAATCGACTGTTTCAGTGTGGTACCACATTACTACGTGATCCAAACCAGACAAAACCCAGGATCTGTTCATCAAGAATGTGAAAAACGCGAAACTGTGAGCCTGATGAGGGCAAATCTTACACCTAACCCAGACATAAGATGCGTTATCCTCTAAAATATTTATCCAGACCAGGTTTCATTGAATGTTTCAGTGTGGTACCACTTTACTACGTGATCCAATCCAGAAATTGCCCAGGATCTAGCCATGAAGTATGAGAAATATGCGAAAGAATGAGCCTGATGAGGGCAAATCCTCGACCTAACCCAGACCTAACATGCGTTATCCTCTAAAATATTGATCGCAAGCAGGTTTAATGGACTGTTTCAGTGTGGTACCACACTACTACGTGATCCAAATCAGAAAAAACCCAGGATCTGTTCAACAAGTATGTGAAAAACGCGAAAGTATGAGTCTGATGAGGTCAAATCCCAGACCTATCCCAGACTTATCTTGCGTTATCCTCTAAAATACTGATCGAAACCACGTTTAATCGACTGTTTCAGTGTGGTACCACATTACTACGTGATCCAAACCAGAAAAAACCCAGGATCCGTTCAACAAGTATGTGAAGAATGCGAAAGTATCAGTCTGATGAGGCCAAATCCCAGACCTATCCCAGACATAACTTGCGTTATCATCTAAAATATTGATCGAAACCAGGTTTAATCGACTGTTTCAGTGTGGTACCACATTCCTACGTGATCCAAACCAGAAAAAACCCAGGATCAGTTCAACAAGTATGTGAAGAATGCGAAAGTATGAGTCTGATAAATGAAAATCCCAGGCCTAACCTAGACCTAACATGAGTTATACTCTAAAATATTGATCGAAACCTGGTTTAATCGACTGTTTCAGTGTGGTACCACATTACTATGTGATCCAAACCAGAAGATAACCCAGGATCTGTTCAACGGGTATGTGAAGTGTGCGAAAGTATGAGTCTGATGAGGTCAAATCCCAGACCTATCCCAGACCTAAATTGCGTTATCCTCTAAAATATTGATCGAAACCAGGTTTAATCGACTGTTTCAGTGTGGTACCACATTCCTACGTGATCCAAACCAGAAAAAACCCAGGATCAGTTCAACAAGTATGTGAGGAATGCGAAAGTATGAGTCTGATGAGTGAAAATCCCAGACCTATCCCAGACCTAACTTGCGTTGTCCTCTAAGATATTGATGGAAACCAGGTTTAATTGACTGTTTCAGTGCGGTACCACATTACTACGTGATCCAAACCAGAAAAAACCCAGGATCCGTTGAACAAGTATGTGAAGAATGCGAAAGTATGAGTCTGATGAGTGAAAATCCCAGACCTAACCTAGACCTAACATGCGTTATCCTCTAAAATATTGATCCAAACCAGGTTTAATTGACTGTTTCAGTGCTGTACTTCATTACTACGTGATGCAATCCAGAAAAAGCCCAGGATCTAGCCATCAAGTATGAGAAATATGCGATAGAATGAGCCTGATGAGAGCAAATCCCAGACCTAACCTAGACCTAGCATGAATTATTCTCTAAAATGTTGGTCGAAACCAGGTTTAATTGACTGTTTCAGTGTGGTCCCACATTACTTCGTGATCCAAACCAGAAAAAACCCAGGATCCGTTCAACAAGTATGTGAAGAATGCGAAAGTATGAGTCTGATGAGTGATAATCCCAGGGCTAACCTAGACCTAACATGCGTTATCCTCTAAAATATTGATCGAAACCAGGTTTAATCGACTGTTTCAGTGTGGTACCACATTACTACGTGATCCAAACCAGAAAAAACCCAGGATCAGTTCAACAAGTATGTGAGGAATGCGAAAGTATGAGCCTGATGAGGGCAAATCTTAGACCTAACCCAGACCTAAGATGCGTTATCCTCTAAAATATTTATCCAGACCAGGTTTCATTGAATGTTTCAGTGTGGTACCACTTTACTACGTGATCCGCTCCAGAACTAGCCCAGGATCTAGCCATGAAGTATGAGAAATATGCGAAAGTAAGAGCCTGATGAGGGCAAATCCTAGACCTATCCCAGACCTAACTTGCGTTATCCTCTAAAATATTGATCGAAACCAGGTTTAATTGACTGTTTCAGCGTGGTACCACATTACTACGTGATACAATCCAGAAACAGCCCAGGATCTAGCCATGAAGTATGAGAAATATGCGAAAGTGTGAGCCTGATGAGGGCAAATCCTAGACCTAACCCAGACCTAACATGCGTTATCCTCTAAAATATTTATCAAGACCAGGTTTAATTGATTGTTTCAGTGTGGTCCCACATTACTACGTGATCCAAACCAGAAAAAACCCAGGATCTGTTCAACATGTATGAGAAATATGCGAAAGAATGAGCCTGCTGAGAGCAAATCCCAGACCTAACCTAGACCTAACATGAATTATTCTCTAAAATATTGATCGAAACCAGGTTTAATTGACTGTTTCAGTGTGGTCCCACATTACTACGTGATCCAAACCAGAAAAAACCCAGAATCCGTTCAACAAGTATGTGAGGAATGCGAAAGTATGAGTCTGATGAGTGAAAATCCCAGACCTATCCCAGACCTAACATGCGTTATCCTCTAAAATA
The DNA here is from genome assembly GCF_051014445.1 of Colletes latitarsis. Lineage (NCBI taxonomy): Eukaryota > Metazoa > Arthropoda > Insecta > Hymenoptera > Colletidae > Colletes > Colletes latitarsis. The sequence goes on from NW_027488365.1 coordinate 16,825,813, forward strand.
TTTATCAAGACCAGGTTTAATTGATTGTTTCAGTGTGGACCCACATTACTACGTGATACAATCCAGAAAGAGCCCAGGATCTAGCCATCAAGTATGAGAAATATGCGAAAGAATGAGCCTGATGAGAGCAAATCCCAGACCTAACCTAGACCTAACATGCGTTATCCTCTAAAATATTGGGCGAAACCAGGTTTAATGGACTGTTTCAGTGTGGTACCACACTACTTCGTGATCCAAACCAGAAAAAACCCAGGATCTGTTCAACAAGTATGTGAAAAACGCGAAACTGTGAGCCTGATGAGGGCAAATCTTAGACCTAACCCAGACCTAACATGCGTTATCCTCTAAAATATTTATCCAGACCAGGTTTCATTGAATGTTTCAGTGTGGTACCACTTTACTACGTGATCCACTCCAGAACTAGCCCAGGATCTAGCCATGAAGTGTGAGAAATATGCGAAAGTAAGAGCCTGATGAGTGAAACTCCCAGACCTATCCCAGACCTAACTTGCGTTGTCCTCTAAGATATTGATGGAAACCAGGTTTAATTGACTGTTTCAGTGTTGTACTTCATTACTACGTAATGCAATCCCGAAAAAGCCCAGGATCTAGCCATCAAGTATGAGAAATATGCGAAAGAATGAGCCTGATGAGAGCAAATCCCAGACCTAACCTAGACCTAACATGAATTATTCTCTAAAATATTGATCGAAACCAGGTTTAATTGACTGTTTCAGTGTGGTCCTACATTACTACGTGATCCAAACCAGAAAAAACCCAGGATCCGTTCAACAAGTATGTGAAGAATGCGAAAGTATGAGTCTGATGAGGGCAAATCCCAGACCTATCCCAGACCTAACATGCGTTATCCTCTAAAATATTTATCAAGACCAGGTTTAATTGATTGTTTCAGTGTGGACCCACATTACTACGTGATCCAAACCAGAAAAAACCCAGGATCCGTTCAACAAGTATTTGAAGAATGCGAAAGTATGAGTCTGATGAGTGAAAATCCCAGACCTAACCTAGACCTAACATGCGTTATCCTCTAAAATATTGATCCAAACCAGGTTTAATGGAATGTTTCAGTGTTGTACTTCATTACTACGCGATGCAATCCAGAAAAAGCCCAGGATCTAGCCATCAAGTATGAGAAATATGCGAAAGAATGAGCCTGATGAGAGCAAATCCCAGACCTAACCTAGACCTAACATGAATTATTCTCTAAAATATTGATCGAAACCAGGTTTAATTGACTGTTTCAGTGTGGTCCTACATTCCTACGTGATCCAAACCAGAAAAAACCCAGGATCTGTTCAACAAGTATGTGAAAAACGCGAAAGTATGAGCCTGGTGAGGGCAAGTCCAAGACCTATCCCAGACCTAACTTGCGTTGTCCTCTAAGATATTGATGGAAACCAGGTTTAATTGACTGTTTCAGTGTTGTACTTCATTACTACGTGATACAATCCAGATAAAGCAAAGGATCTAGCCATGAAGTATGAGAAATATGCGAAAGTATGAGCCTGATGAGGGCAAATCCTAGACCTAACACAGACCTAACATGCGTTATCCTCTAAAATATTTATCAAGACCAGGTTTAATTGAATGTTTCAGTGTGGTACCACATTACTACGTGATGCAATCCAGAAAAAGCCCAGGATCAGTTGAACAAGTATGTGAGGAATGCGAAAGTATGAGTCTGATGAGTGAAAATCCCAGACCTATCCCAGACCTAACTTGCGTTGTCCTCTAAGATATTGATGGAAACCAGGTTTAATTGACTGTTTCAGTGTTGTACTTCATTACTACGTGATGCAATCCAGAAAAACCCCAGGATCTAGCCATCAAGTATGAAAAATATGCGAAAGAATGAGCCTGATGAGAGCAAATCCCAGACCTAACCTAGACCTAACATGAATTATTCTCTAAAATATTGATCGAAACCAGGTTTAATTGACTGTTTCAGTGTGGTCCTACATTACTACGTGATCCAAACCAGAAAAAACCCAGGATCCGTTCAACAAGTATGTGAAGAATGCGAAAGTATGAGCCTGATGAGTGAAAATCCCAGGCCTAACCTAGTCCTAACATGCGTTATCCTCTAAAATATTGATCGAAACCAGGTTTAGTCGACTGTTTCAGTGTGGTACCACATTACTACGTGATCCAAACCAGAAAAAACCCAGAATCTGTTCAACGAGTATGTGAAGTGTGCGAAAGTATGAGTCTGATGAGGGCAAATCCCAGACCTATCCCAGACCTAACTTGCGTTGTCCTCTAAGATATTGATGGAAACCAGGTTTAATTGACTGTTTCAGTGTTGTACTTCATTACTACGTGATGCAATCCAGAAAAACCCCAGGATCTAGCCATCAAGTATGAAAAATATGCGAAAGAATGAGCCTGATGAGGGCAAATCCCAGACCTATCCCAGACCTAACATGCGTTATCCTCTAAAATATTTATCAAGACCAGGTTTAATTGATTATTTCAGTGTGGACCCACATTACTACGTGATCCAAACCAGAAAAAACCCGGGATCCGTTCAACAAGTATGTGAAGAATGCGAAAGTATGAGTCTGATGAGTGAAAATCCCAGACCTAACCTAGACCTAACATGCGTTATCCTCTAAAATATTGATCCAAACCAGGTTTAATGGAATGTTTCAGTGTGGTACCACACTACTACGTGATCCAAACCAGAAAAAACCCAGAATCTGTTCAACGAGTATGTGAAGTGTGCGAAAGTATGAGTCTGATGAGGGCAAATCCCAGACCTATCCCAGACCTAACATGCGTTATCCTCTAAAATATTTATCAAGACCAGGTTTAATTGATTGTTTCAGTGTGGACCCACATTACTACGTGATCCAAACCAGAAAAAACCCAGGATCCGTTCAACAAGTATGTGAAGAATGCGAAAGTATGAGTCTGATGAGTGAAAATCCCAGACCTAACCTAGACCTAACATGCGTTATCCTCTAAAATATTGATCCAAACCAGGTTTAATGGAATGTTTCAGTGTTGTACTTCATTACTACGTGATGCAATCCAGAAAAAGCCCAGGATCTAGCCATGAAGTATGAGAAATATGCGAAAGTATGAGCCTGATGAGGGCAAATCCTAGACCTAACACAGACCTAACATGCGTTATCCTCTAAAATATTTATCAAGACCAGGTTTAATTGAATGTTTCAGTGTGGTACCACATTACTACGTGATGCAATCCAGAAAAAGCCCAGGATCTAGCCATCAAGTTTGAGAAATATGCGATAGAATGAGCCTGATGAGGGCAAATCCTAGACCTAACCCAGACCTAACATGCGTTATCCTCTAAAATATTGATCGCAAGCAGGTTTAATGGACTGTTTCAGTGTGGTACCACACTACTACGTGATCCAAATCAGAAAAAACCCAGGATCTGTTCAACAAGTATGTGAAAAACGCGAAAGTATGAGTCTGATGAGGTCAAATCCCAGACCTATCCCAGACTTATCTTGCGTTATCCTCTAAAATACTGATCGAAACCAGGTTTATTCGACTGTTTCAGTGTGGTACCACATTAGTACGTGATCCAAACCAGAAAAAACCCAGGATCCGTTCATCAAGTATGTGAAGAATGCGAAAGTATCAGTCTGATGAGGGCAAATCCCAGACCTATCCCAGACATAACTTGCGTTATCATCTAAAATATTGATCGAAACCAGGTTTAATCGACTGTTTCAGTGTGGTACCACATTCCTACGTGATCCAAACCAGAAAAAACCCAGGATCAGTTCAACAAGTATGTGAAGAAAGCGAAAGTATGAGTCTGATAAATGAAAATCCCAGGCCTAACCTAGACCTAACATGAGTTATACTCTAAAATATTGATCGAAACCTGGTTTAATCGACTGTTTCAGTGTGGTACCACATTACTATGTGATCCAAACCAGAAAATAACCCAGGATCTGTTCAACGGGTATGTGAAGTGTGCGAAAGTATGAGTCTGATGAGGTCAAATCCCAGACCTATCCCAGACCTAACTTGCGTTATCCTCTAAAATATTGATCGAAACCAGGTTTAATCGACTGTTTCAGTGTGGTACCACATTCCTACGTGATCCAAACCAGAAAAAACCCAGGATCAGTTCAACAAGTATGTGAGGAATGCGAAAGTATGAGTCTGATGAGTGAAAATCCCAGACCTATCCCAGACCTAACTTGCGTTGTCCTCTAAGATATTGATGGAAACCAGGTTTAATTGACTGTTTCAGTGTTGTACTTCATTACTACGTGATGCAATCCAGAAAAAGCCCAGGATCTAGCCATCAAGTATGATAAATATGCGAAAGTATGAGCCTGATGAGAGCAAATCCCAGACCTAACCTAGACCTAACATGAATTATTCTCTAAAATATTGATCGAAACCAGGTTTAATTGACTGTTTCAGTGTGGTCCTACATTACTACGTGATCCAAACCAGAAAAAACCCAGGATCTGTTCAACAAGTATGTGAAAAACGCGAAAGTATGAGCCTGGTGAGGGCAAGTCCCAGACCTATCCCAGACTTATCTTGCGTTATCCTCTAAAATACTGATCGAAACCAGGTTTAATCGACTGTTTCAGTGTGGTACCACATTACTACGTGATCCAAACCAGACAAAACCCAGGATCTGTTCATCAAGAATGTGAAAAACGCGAAACTGTGAGCCTGATGAGGGCAAATCTTACACCTAACCCAGACATAAGATGCGTTATCCTCTAAAATATTTATCCAGACCAGGTTTCATTGAATGTTTCAGTGTGGTACCACTTTACTACGTGATCCAATCCAGAAATTGCCCAGGATCTAGCCATGAAGTATGAGAAATATGCGAAAGAATGAGCCTGATGAGGGCAAATCCTCGACCTAACCCAGACCTAACATGCGTTATCCTCTAAAATATTGATCGCAAGCAGGTTTAATGGACTGTTTCAGTGTGGTACCACACTACTACGTGATCCAAATCAGAAAAAACCCAGGATCTGTTCAACAAGTATGTGAAAAACGCGAAAGTATGAGTCTGATGAGGTCAAATCCCAGACCTATCCCAGACTTATCTTGCGTTATCCTCTAAAATACTGATCGAAACCACGTTTAATCGACTGTTTCAGTGTGGTACCACATTACTACGTGATCCAAACCAGAAAAAACCCAGGATCCGTTCAACAAGTATGTGATGAATGCGAAAGTATCAGTCTGATGAGGCCAAATCCCAGACCTATCCCAGACATAACTTGCGTTATCATCTAAAATATTGATCGAAACCAGGTTTAATCGACTGTTTCAGTGTGGTACCACATTCCTACGTGATCCAAACCAGAAAAAACCCAGGATCAGTTCAACAAGTATGTGAAGAATGCGAAAGTATGAGTCTGATAAATGAAAATCCCAGGCCTAACCTAGACCTAACATGAGTTATACTCTAAAATATTGATCGAAACCTGGTTTAATCGACTGTTTCAGTGTGGTACCACATTACTATGTGATCCAAACCAGAAGATAACCCAGGATCTGTTCAACGGGTATGTGAAGTGTGCGAAAGTATGAGTCTGATGAGGTCAAATCCCAGACCTATCCCAGACCTAAATTGCGTTATCCTCTAAAATATTGATCGAAACCAGGTTTAATCGACTGTTTCAGTGTGGTACCACATTCCTACGTGATCCAAACCAGAAAAAACCCAGGATCAGTTCAACAAGTATGTGAGGAATGCGAAAGTATGAGTCTGATGAGTGAAAATCCCAGACCTATCCCAGACCTAACTTGCGTTGTCCTCTAAGATATTGATGGAAACCAGGTTTAATTGACTGTTTCAGTGCGGTACCACATTACTACGTGATCCAAACCAGAAAAAACCCAGGATCCGTTGAACAAGTATGTGAAGAATGCGAAAGTATGAGTCTGATGAGTGAAAATCCCAGACCTAACCTAGACCTAACATGCGTTATCCTCTAAAATATTGATCCAAACCAGGTTTAATTGACTGTTTCAGTGCTGTACTTCATTACTACGTGATGCAATCCAGAAAAAGCCCAGGATCTAGCCATCAAGTATGAGAAATATGCGATAGAATGAGCCTGATGAGAGCAAATCCCAGACCTAACCTAGACCTAGCATGAATTATTCTCTAAAATGTTGGTCGAAACCAGGTTTAATTGACTGTTTCAGTGTGGTCCCACATTACTTCGTGATCCAAACCAGAAAAAACCCAGGATCCGTTCAACAAGTATGTGAAGAATGCGAAAGTATGAGTCTGATGAGTGATAATCCCAGGGCTAACCTAGACCTAACATGCGTTATCCTCTAAAATATTGATCGAAACCAGGTTTAATCGACTGTTTCAGTGTGGTACCACATTACTACGTGATCCAAACCAGAAAAAACCCAGGATCAGTTCAACAAGTATGTGAGGAATGCGAAAGTATGAGTCTGATGAGTGATAATCCCAGGGCTAACCTAGACCTAACATGCGTTATCCTCTAAAATATTCATCCAAAACTGGTTTAATCGACTGTTTCAGTGTGGTACCACATTACTATGTGATCCAAACCAGAAAATAACCCAGGATCTGTTCAACGAGTATGTGAAGTGTGCGAAAGTATGAGTCTGATGAGGTCAAATCCCAGACCTATCCCAGACCTAACTTGCGTTATCCTCTAAAATATTGATCGAAACCAGGTTTAATTGACTGTTTCAGTGTGGTCCCACATTACTACGTGATCCAAACCAGAAAAAACCCAGGATCCGTTCAACAAGTATGTGAAGAATGCGAAAGTATGAGTCTGATCAGTGAAAATCTCAGGCCTTACCTAGACCTAACTTGCGTTGTCCTCCAAAATATTGATGGAAACCAGGTTTCATTGACTGTTTCAGTGTGGTACTACATTACTACGTGACGCAATCCAGAAAAAGCCCAGGATCTAGCCATCAAGTATGAGAAATATGCGAAAGAATGAGCCTGATGAGAGCAAATCCCAGACCTAACCTAGACCTAACATGCGTTATCCTCTAAAATATTGAGCGAAACCAGGTTTAATGGACTGTTTCAGTGTGGTACCACATTACTACGTGATACAATCCAGAAACAGCCCAGGATCTAGCCATCAAGTATGAGAAATATGCGAAAGAATGAGCCTGATGAGAGCAAATCCCAGACCTAACCTAGACCTAACATGCGTTATCCTCTAAAATATTGATCGAAACCAGGTTTAATCGACTGTTTCAGTGTGGTACCACATTACTACGTGATCCAAACCAGAAAAAACCCAGAATCTGTTCAACGAGTATGTGAAGTGTGCGAAAGTATGAGTCTGATGAGGGCAAATCCCAGACCTATCCCAGACCTAACATGCGTTATCCTCTAAAATATTTATCAAGACCAGGTTTAATTGATTGTTTCAGTGTGGACCCACATTACTACGTGATCCAAACCAGAAAAAACCCAGGATCCGTTCAACAAGTATGTGAAGAATGCGAAAGTATGAGTCTGATCAGTGAAAATCTCAGGCCTTACCTAGACCTAACTTGCGTTGTCCTCCAAAATATTGATGGAAACCAGGTTTCATTGACTGTTTCAGTGTGGTACTACATTACTACGTGACGCAATCCAGAAAAAGCCCAGGATCTAGCCATCAAGTATGAGAAATATGCGAAAGAATGAGCCTGATGAGAGCAAATCCCAGACCTAACCTAGACCTAACATGCGTTATCCTCTAAAATATTGAGCGAAACCAGGTTTAATGGACTGTTTCAGTGTGGTACCACACTACTTCGTGATCCAAACCAGAAAAAACCCAGGATCTGTTCAACAAGTATGTGAAAAACGCGAAACTGTGAGCCTGATGAGGGCAAATCTTAGACCTAACCCAGACCTAAGATGCGTTATCCTCTAAAATATTTATCCAGACCAGGTTTCATTGAATGTTTCAGTGTGGTACCACTTTACTACGTGATCCGCTCCAGAACTAGCCCAGGATCTAGCCATGAAGTATGAGAAATATGCGAAAGTAAGAGCCTGATGAGGGCAAATCCTAGACCTATCCCAGACCTAACTTGCGTTATCCTCTAAAATATTGATCGAAACCAGGTTTAATTGACTGTTTCAGCGTGGTACCACATTACTACGTGATACAATCCAGAAACAGCCCAGGATCTAGCCATGAAGTATGAGAAATATGCGAAAGTGTGAGCCTGATGAGGGCAATTCCTAGACCTAACCCAGACCTAACATGCGTTATCCTCTAAAATATTTATCAAGACCAGGTTTAATTGATTGTTTCAGTGTGGTCCCACATTACTACGTGATCCAAACCAGAAAAAACCCAGGATCTGTTCAACATGTATGAGAAATATGCGAAAGAATGAGCCTGCTGAGAGCAAATCCCAGACCTAACCTAGACCTAACATGAATTATTCTCTAAAATATTGATCGAAACCAGGTTTAATTGACTGTTTCAGTGTGGTCCCACATTACTACGTGATCCAAACCAGAAAAAACCCAGAATCCGTTCAACAAGTATGTGAGGAATGCGAAAGTATGAGTCTGATGAGTGAAAATCCCAGACCTATCCCAGACCTAACATGCGTTATCCTCTAAAATATTTATCAAGACCAGGTTTAATTGATTGTTTCAGTGTGGACCCACATTACTACGTGATCCAAACCAGAAAAAACCCAGGATCTGTTCAACAAGTATGTGAAAAACGCGAAACTGTGAGCCTGATGAGGGCAAATCTTAGACCTAACCCAGACCTAACATGCGTTATCCTCTAAAATATTTATCCAGACCAGGTTTCATTGAATGTTTCAGTGTGGTACCACTTTACTACGTGATCCACTCCAGAACTAGCCCAGGATCTAGCCATGAAGTGTGAGAAATATGCGAAAGTAAGAGCCTGATGAGTGAAAATCCCAGACCTATCCCAGACCTAACTTGCGTTGTCCTCTAAGATATTGATGGAAACCAGGTTTAATTGACTGTTTCAGTGTTGTACTTCATTACTACGTAATGCAATCCCGAAAAAGCCCAGGATCTAGCCATCAAGTATGAGAAATATGCGAAAGAATGAGCCTGATGAGAGCAAATCCCAGACCTAACCTAGACCTAACATGAATTATTCTCTAAAATATTGATCGAAACCAGGTTTAATTGACTGTTTCAGTGTGGTCCTACATTACTACGTGATCCAAACCAGAAAAAACCCAGGATCCGTTCAACAAGTATGTGAAGAATGCGAAAGTATGAGCCTGATGAGTGAAAATCCCAGGCCTAACCTAGTCCTAACATGCGTTATCCTCTAAAATATTGATCGAAACCAGGTTTAATCGACTGTTTCAGTGTGGTACCTCATTACTACGTGATCCAAACTAGAAAAAACCCAGAATCTGTTCAACGAGTATGTGAAGTGTGCGAAAGTATGAGTCTGATGAGGGCAAATCCCAGACCTATCCCAGACCTAACATGCGTTATCCTCTAAAATATTTATCAAGACCAGGTTTAATTGATTGTTTCAGTGTGGACCCACATTACTACGTGATCCAAACCAGAAAAAACCCAGGATCCGTTCAACAAGTATTTGAAGAATGCGAAAGTATGAGTCTGATGAGTGAAAATCCCAGACCTAACCTAGACCTAACATGCGTTATCCTCTAAAATATTGATCCAAACCAGGTTTAATGGAATGTTTCAGTGTTGTACTTCATTACTACGCGATGCAATCCAGAAAAAGCCCAGGATCTAGCCATCAAGTATGAGAAATATGCGAAAGAATGAGCCTGATGAGAGCAAATCCCAGACCTAACCTAGACCTAACATGAATTATTCTCTAAAATATTGATCGAAACCAGGTTTCATTGACTGTTTCAGTGTGGTCCTACATTCCTACGTGATCCAAACCAGAAAAAACCCAGGATCTGTTCAACAAGTATGTGAAAAACGCGAAAGTATGAGCCTGGTGAGGGCAAGTCCAAGACCTATCCCAGACCTAACTTGCGTTGTCCTCTAAGATATTGATGGAAACCAGGTTTAATTGACTGTTTCAGTGTTGTACTTCATTACTACGTGATACAATCCAGATAAAGCAAAGGATCTAGCCATGAAGTATGAGAAATATGCGAAAGTATGAGCCTGATGAGGGCAAATCCTAGACCTAACACAGACCTAACATGCGTTATCCTCTAAAATATTTATCAAGACCAGGTTTAATTGAATGTTTCAGTGTGGTACCACATTACTACGTGATGCAATCCAGAAAAAGCCCAGGATCAGTTGAACAAGTATGTGAGGAATGCGAAAGTATGAGTCTGATGAGTGAAAATCCCAGACCTATCCCAGACCTAACTTGCGTTGTCCTCTAAGATATTGATGGAAACCAGGTTTAATTGACTGTTTCAGTGTTGTACTTCATTACTACGTGATGCAATCCAGAAAAACCCCAGGATCTAGCCATCAAGTATGAAAAATATGCGAAAGAATGAGCCTGATGAGAGCAAATCCCAGACCTAACCTAGACCTAACATGAATTATTCTCTAAAATATTGATCGAAACCAGGTTTAATTGACTGTTTCAGTGTGGTCCTACATTACTACGTGATCCAAACCAGAAAAAACCCAGGATCCGTTCAACAAGTATGTGAAGAATGCGAAAGTATGAGCCTGATGAGTGAAAATCCCAGGCCTAACCTAGTCCTAACATGCGTTATCCTCTAAAATATTGATCGAAACCAGGTTTAGTCGACTGTTTCAGTGTGGTACCACATTACTACGTGATCCAAACCAGAAAAAACCCAGAATCTGTTCAACGAGTATGTGAAGTGTGCGAAAGTATGAGTCTGATGAGGGCAAATCCCAGACCTATCCCAGACCTAACTTGCGTTGTCCTCTAAGATATTGATGGAAACCAGGTTTAATTGACTGTTTCAGTGTTGTACTTCATTACTACGTGATGCAATCCAGAAAAACCCCAGGATCTAGCCATCAAGTATGAAAAATATGCGAAAGAATGAGCCTGATGAGGGCAAATCCCAGACCTATCCCAGACCTAACATGCGTTATCCTCTAAAATATTTATCAAGACCAGGTTTAATTGATTATTTCAGTGTGGACCCACATTACTACGTGATCCAAACCAGAAAAAACCCGGGATCCGTTCAACAAGTATGTGAAGAATACGAAAGTATGAGTCTGATGAGTGAAAATCCCAGACCTAACCTAGACCTAACATGCGTTATCCTCTAAAATATTGATCCAAACCAGGTTTAATGGAATGTTTCAGTGTGGTACCACACTACTACGTGATCCAAACCAGAAAAAACCCAGAATCTGTTCAACGAGTATGTGAAGTGTGCGAAAGTATGAGTCTGATGAGGGCAAATCCCAGACCTATCCCAGACCTAACATGCGTTATCCTCTAAAATATTTATCAAGACCAGGTTTAATTGATTGTTTCAGTGTGGACCCACATTACTACGTGAGCCAAACCAGAAAAAACCCAGGATCCGTTCAACAAGTATGTGAAGAATGCGAAAGTATGAGTCTGATGAGTGAAAATCCCAGACCTAACCTAGACCTAACATGCGTTATCCTCTAAAATATTGATCCAAACCAGGTTTAATGGAATGTTTCAGTGTTGTACTTCATTACTACGTGATGCAATCCAGAAAAAGCCCAGGATCTAGCCATCAAGTATGAGAAATATGCGAAAGAATGAGCCTGATGAGAGCAAATCCCAGACCTAACCTAGACCTAACATGAATTATTCTCTAAAATATTGATCGAAACCAGGTTTAATTGACTGTTTCAGTGTGGTCCTACACTACTACGTGATCCAAACCAGAAAATACCCAGGATCTGTTCAACAAGTATGTGAAAAACGCGAAAGTATGAGCCTGGTGAGGGCAAGTCCAAGACCTATCCCAGACCTAACTTGCGTTGTCCTCTAAGATATTGATGGAAACCAGGTTTAATTGACTGTTTCAGTGTTGTACTTCATTACTACGTGATACAATCCAGATAAAGCAAAGGATCTAGCCATGAAGTATGAGAAATATGCGAAAGTATGAGCCTGATGAGGGCAAATCCTAGACCTAACACAGACCTAACATGCGTTATCCTCTAAAATATTTATCAAGACCAGGTTTAATTGAATGTTTCAGTGTGGTACCACATTACTACGTGATGCAATCCAGAAAAAGCCCAGGATCTAGCCATCAAGTTTGAGAAATATGCGATAGAATGAGCCTGATGAGGGCAAATCCTAGACCTAACCCAGACCTAACATGCGTTATCCTTTAAAATATTGATCGCAAGCAGGTTTAATGGACTGTTTCAGTGTGGTACCACACTACTACGTGATCCAAATCAGAAAAAACCCAGGATCTGTTCAACAAGTATGTGAAAAACGCGAAAGTATGAGTCTGATGAGGTCAAATCCCAGACCTATCCCAGACTTATCTTGCGTTATCCTCTAAAATACTGATCGAAACCAGGTTTATTCGACTGTTTCAGTGTGGTACCACATTAGTACGTGATCCAAACCAGAAAAAACCCAGGATCCGTTCATCAAGTATGTGAAGAATGCGAAAGTATCAGTCTGATGAGGGCAAATCCCAGACCTATCCCAGACATAACTTGCGTTATCATCTAAAATATTGATCGAAACCAGGTTTAATCGACTGTTTCAGTGTGGTACCACATTCCTACGTGATCCAAACCAGAAAAAACCCAGGATCAGTTCAACAAGTATGTGAAGAAAGCGAAAGTATGAGTCTGATAAATGAAAATCCCAGGCCTAACCTAGACCTAACATGAGTTATACTCTAAAATATTGATCGAAACCTGGTTTAATCGACTGTTTCAGTGTGGTACCACATTACTATGTGATCCAAACCAGAAAATAACCCAGGATCTGTTCAACGGGTATGTGAAGTGTGCGAAAGTATGAGTCTGATGAGGTCAAATCCCAGACCTATCCCAGACCTAACTTGCGTTATCCTCTAAAATATTGATCGAAACCAGGTTTAATCGACTGTTTCAGTGTGGTACCACATTCCTACGTGATCCAAACCAGAAAAAACCCAGGATCAGTTCAACAAGTATGTGAGGAATGCGAAAGTATGAGTCTGATGAGTGAAAATCCCAGACCTATCCCAGACCTAACTTGCGTTGTCCTCTAAGATATTGATGGAAACCAGGTTTAATTGACTGTTTCAGTGTTGTACTTCATTACTACGTGATGCAATCCAGAAAAAGCCCAGGATCTAGCCATCAAGTATGATAAATATGCGAAAGTATGAGCCTGATGAGAGCAAATCCCAGACCTAACCTAGACCTAACATGAATTATTCTCTAAAATATTGATCGAAACCAGGTTTAATTGACTGTTTCAGTGTGGTCCTACATTACTACGTGATCCAAACCAGAAAAAACCCAGGATCCGTTCAACAAGTATGTGAAGAATGCGAAAGTATGAGTCTGATGAGTGAAAATCCCAGACCTAACCTAGACCTAACATGCGTTATCCTCTAAAATATTGATCCAAACCAGGTTTAATGGAATGTTTCAGTGTGGTACCACACTACTACGTGATCCAAACCAGAAAAAACCCAGGATCTAGCCATGAAGTATGAGAAATATGCGAAAGTATGAGCCTGATGAGGGCAAATCCTAGACCTAACCCAGACCTAACATGCGTTATCCTCTAAAATATTTATCAAGAACAGGTTTAATTGAATGTTTCAGTGCGGTACCACATTACTACGTGATGCAATCCAGAAAAAGCCCAGGATCTAGCCATCAAGTTTGAGAAATATGCGAAAGAATGAGCCTGATGAGGGCAAATCCTAGACCTAACCCAGACCTAACATGCGTTATCCTCTAAAATATTTATCAAGACTAGGTTTAATTGATTGTTTCAGTGTGGTCCCACATTACTACGTGATCCAAACCAGAAAAAACACATGATCCGTTCAACAAGTATGTGAAGAATGCGAAAGTATGAGTCTGATGAGTGAAAATCCCAGACCTAACCAAGACCTAACATGCGTTATCCTCAAAAATATTGATCGAAACCTGGTTTAATCGACTGTTTCAGTGTGGTACCACATTACTATGTGATCCAATCCAGAAATAGCCCAGGATCCGTTCAACAAGTATGTGAAGAATGCGAAAGTATGAGTCTGATGAGTGAAAATCCCAGACCTAACCCAGACCTAACATGCGTTATCCTCTAAAATATTTATCAAGACCAGGTTTAATTGATTGTTTCAGTGTGGTCCCACATTACTACGTGATCCAAACCAGAAAAAACCCAGGATCTGTTCAACATGTATGAGAAATAAGCGAAAGAATGAGCCTGCTGAGAGCAAATCCCAGACCTAACCTAGACCTAACATGAATTATTCTCTAAAATATTGATCGAAACCAGGTTTAATTGACTGTTTCAGTGTGGTCCCACATTACTACGTGATCCAAACCAGAAAAAACCCAGAATCCGTTCAACAAGTATGTGAAGAATGCGAAAGTATGAGTCTGATAAATGAAAATCCCAGGCCTAACCTAGACCTAACATGAGTTATACTCTAAAATATTGATCGAAACCTGGTTTAATCGACTGTTTCAGTGTGGTACCACATTACTATGTGATCCAAACCAGAAAATAACCCAGGATCTGTTCAACGGGTATGTGAAGTGTGCGAAAGTATGAGTCTGATGAGGTCAAATCCCAGACCTATCCCAGACCTAACTTGCGTTATCCTCTGAAATATTGATCGAAACCAGGTTTAATCGACTGTTTCAGTGTGGTACCACATTGCTACGTGATCCAAACCAGAAAAAACCCAGGATCAGGTCAACAAGTATGTGAGGAATGCGAAAGTATGAGTCTGATGAGTGAAAATCCCACACCTATCCCAGACCTACCTTGCGTTATTCTCTAAAATATTGATCAAAACCAGGTTTAATTGACTGTTTCAGTGTGGTACCACATTACTACGTGATCCAATCCAGAAATAGCCCAGGATCCGTTCAACAAGTATGTGAAGAATGCGAAAGTATGAGTCTGATGAGTGAAAATCCCTGGCCTAACCTAGACCTAACATGCGTTATCCTCAATAATATTGATGGAAACCAGGTTTAATTGAGTGTTTCAGTGTTGTACTTCATTACTACGTGATGCAATCCAGAAAAAGCCCAGGATCTGTTCAACAAGTATGTGAAAAACGCGAAAGTATGAGCCTGATGAGGGCAAATCCTAGACCTAACCATGTTAGGTCTGGCCTAACATGAATTATTCTCTAAAATATTCATCAAAACCAGGTTTAATTGACTGTTTCAGTGTGGTACCACATTACTACGTGATCCAATCCAGAAATAGCCCAGGATCCAGCCATGAAGTATGAGAAATATGCGAAAGTATGAGCCTGATGAGGGCAAATCCTAGACCTAACCCAGACCTAACATGCGTTATCCTTTAAAATATTTATCAAGACCAGGTTTAATTGATTGTTTCAGCGTGGTCCCACATTACTACGTGATCCAAACCAGAAAAAACACATGATCCGTTCAACAAGTATGTGAAGAATGCGAAAGTATGAGTCTGATGGGTGAAAATCCTCGGCCTAACCTATACCTAACATGCGTTATCCTCAAAAATATTGATCGAAACCAGGTTTAATCAACTGTTTCAGTGTGGTACCACATTGCTACGTGATCCAAACCAGAAAAAACCCAGGATCAGTTCAACAAGTATGTGAGGAATGCGAAAGTATGAGTCTGATGAGTGAAAATCCCAGACCTATCCCAGACCTACCTTGCGTTGTCCTCTAAGATATTGATGGAAACCAGGTTTAATTGACTGTTTCAGTGTTGTACTTCATTACTACGTGATGCAATCCAGAAAAAGCCCAGGATCTAGCCATCAAGTATGAGAAATATGCGAAAGAATGAGCCTGATGAGAGCAAATCCCAGACCTAACCTAGACCTAACATGAATTATTCTCTAAAATATTGATCGAAACCAGGTTTAATTGACTGTTTCAGCGTGGTCCTACATTACTACGTGATCCAAACCAGAAAAAACCCAGGATCCGTTCAACAAGTATGTGAAGAATGCGAAAGTATGAGCCTGATGAGTGAAAATCCCAGGCCTAACCTAGTCCTAACATGCGTTATCCTCTAAAATATTGATCGAAACCAGGTTTAATCGACTGTTTCAGTGTGGTACCACATTACTACGTGATCCTAACCAGAAAAAACCCAGAATCTGTTCTACGAGTATGTGAAGTGTGCGAAAGAATGAGTCTGGTGAGGGCAAATCCCAGACCTATCCCAGACCTAACATGCGTTATCCTTTAAAATATTTATCAAGACCAGGTTTAATTGATTGTTTCAGTGTGGTCCCACATTACTACGTGATCCAAACCAGAAAAAACCCAGGATCCGTTCAACAAGTATGTGAAAAACGCGAAAGTATCAGTCTGATGAGGGCAAATCCCAGACCTATCCCAGACATAACTTGCGTTATCATCTAAGATATTGATCGAAACCAGGTTTAATCGACTGTTTCAGTGTAGTACCACATTCCTACGTGATCCAAACCAGAAAAAACCCAGGATCAGTTCAACTAGTATGTGAAGAATGCTAAAGTATGAGTCTGATGAGAGAAAATCCCAGACCTAACCTAGACCTAACATGCGTTATCCTCTAAAATATTTATCAAGACCAGGTTTAATTGAATGTTTCAGTGTGGTGCCACATTACTACGTGATGCAATCCAGAAAAAGCCCAGGATCTAGCCATCAAGTTTGAGAAATATGCGAAGGAATGAGCCTGATGAGGGCAAATCCTAGACCTAACCCAGACCTAACATGCGTTATCCTCTAAAATATTGATCGCAAGCAGGTTTAATGGACTGTTTCAGTGTGGTACCACACTACTACGTGATCCAAACCAGAAAAAACCCAGGATCTGTTCAACAAGTATGTGAAAAACGCGAAAGTATGAGTCTGATGAGGTCAAATCCCAGACCTATCCCAGACTTATCTTGCGTTATCCTCTAAAATACTGATCGAAACCAGGTTTAATCGACTGTTTCAGTGTGGTACCACATTACTACGTGATCCAAACCAGAAAAAACCCAGGATCCGTTCAACAAGTATGTGAAGAATGCGAAAATATGAGTCTGATGAGTGATAATCCCAGGGCTAACCTAGACCTAACATGCGTTATCTAAAATATTGATCCAAACCAGGTTTAATGGACTGTTTCAATGTGGTACCACTTTACTACGTGATCCAAAGCAGAAAAAACCCGCGATCAGGTCAACAAGTATGTGAAAAACGCGAAAGTATGAGTCTGATGAGGGCGAATCCCAGACCTATGCCAGACCTAACTTGCGTTATCCTCTAAAATATTGATCGAAACCAGGTTTAATTGACTGTTTCAGCGTGGTACCACATTACTACGTGATACAATCCAGAAACAGCCCAGGATCTAGCCATCAAGTGTGAGAAATATGCGAAAGTATGAGCCTGATGAAGGCAAATCCTAGACTTAACCCAAACCTAACATGCGTTATCCTCTCAAATATTTATCAAGATCAGGTTTAATTGAATGTTTCAGTGTGGTCCCACACTACTACGTGATCCAAACCAGAAAAAACTCATGATCTGTTCAACAAGTATGTGAAAAACGCGAAAGTATGAGCCTGATGAGGGCATATCCCAGGCCTATCCCAGACCTAACTTGCGTTATCCTCTAAAATATTGATCGAAACCTGGTTTAATCGTCTGTTTCAGTGTGGTACCACATTACTATGCGATCCAAACCAGAAAATAACCCAGGATCTGTCAAACGAGTATGTGAAGTGTGCGAAAGTATGAGCCTGATGAGGGCAAATCCCAGGCCTATCCCAGACCTAACTTGCGTTATCCTCTAAAATATTGATCGAAACCAGGTTTAATTGACCGTTTCAGTGAGGTACCACATTACTACGTGATCCAAACCAGAAAAAACCCAGGATCCGTTCAACAAGTATGTGAAGGATGCGAAAGTATGAGTCTGATCAGTGAAAATCTCAGGCCTTACCTAGACCTAACTTGCGTTGTCCTCAAAAAAAATTGATGGAAACCAGGTTTCATTGACTGTTTCAGTGTGGTACTACATTACTACGTGATGCAATCCAGAAAAAGCCCAGGATCTAGCAATCAAGTATGAGAAATATTCCCTCAGGGGCTGCCAGCCTTTTAGCTGCAGTACGGGCTTAACGAACCCGGGGTACCCGAGTCATACACACACCGTAAGCCTCCTGTTGGTCGTCACAACGACCCATTCACAATTCCCTATTGGTTTTGTGAATGGTACGTGACGGCAGGAGGAACGGGGGTCTTGGCTTAACCGCCTGGGCCACGAGTATGGCGACTCTATAAAATCGCCCTCCAATCCTAAGCTATGGTGCGCGGCGATGGGATGCATGGTTGGGGGAGAAGGCCCAATCCCAAGCGACCACCTCCGGGGAACCTGCCGAACCCCCGGAGTATATAGGCTTACCCGGGTAAGGCGGCTCTGCCCGGGCGGACCTTTTCTTCCGACCTGCTCGTGGGAATATTATGGAGTTCAATATTAAAACGGGGATGGGACGGGGTAAGTCAGAGTGGGAGGACGAAGGCGGTGTTGGGACTGGAGTGACGGCGCTCGCGCCGCCTCCAGCGCCTGGCCCGGCTTCGTGGAAGGTGGAGGAGGACGACGAGACTGCGTCAGTCTCGTCCTTTTCCTCCACCAGGAGCCTCATAGGCTCTAAGAGGAAGAGGGCGGGGCAGGCCGTCGTCGAGGTGGGCGGGGCGATGAGCCCGTCGGTGAGGCTGAGTTGCCTCAGGGACGAGGTGACCGAGGAGATATCGGAGAGGATCTCCTCGTCCCTGAGGCGGGTGGAGAAAGTCGCCGCTGCCTGCGCCTTTAAGGGGCAGAAAAGCGGTGGCGCGGAGGCCCTGAAGGCCGCGGCGGAGGAAATGAGGGAGGCGGCGCGGGAGCTCAGAGGGCGGAACGCCCGTCTGCAGCTCCTGTTGGAGGAGGAGCGACAGGGGAGGAGGAGGGCAGAGGCGCTGTGGAACAGCGCGGCCCTCCCTCCCATCCTCCCTCCTCCTCCACCGCCGCGTCCCTCGGCGGAGGTAAATAAGCGGAGTGCGGCGGCAGTGGTGCGGGGCACCGCGGGCCCCTCCACCCGCACTCCGCCCGTGAAGAAGTCCCCGTCCTCCTCAGAAGACGATCTTCTGAGGAGGATTGGGGACATGATTGATGGCAAGCTGGCCGCCTTCCGGGAGGAGCTCCTCGCCGGAAGAGCGGTCAGCAGGAAGGCGGTGCCTCCCCGACCTGTTCCGGTACAGTCGGGGAAGGCAAAGAAGGGCGGAGTGAAGGCTCCGCCCAGCGTTGCGGCACCAGGGCCCCGGGTCGCGACCCCCAAGGGGGGTGGTGCACCCGTGGTCGCGTCCTCCACGGCACCCTCCCAAGGGGGGGTGGCGTGGAGTGAGGTGGTGGGGCGGAAGGCGAAGCGGGCGGCGAGGAAGGCCTCGCAACCGCAGCCTCCGCCTCCGCCGCCGGCGGCCAAGGTAAAGGCCGCGAAGGTCGGGAAGGCACGACCAGGTCGTCCCCCAAAAACGGCAGCGGTGACGCTGACCGTTGCGCAGGGGGGCGACCTGACCCTCGCGGAGGCGATGCGGCTCGCCAGGGAGAATATCTCCCTGGAAGAGCTGGGCATCGCCTCCGTGAGGGCGAAGAGGGCCGTGACCGGGGGTCTCTTGCTGGAGATCCCCGGTGCAGAAGGCGGCGCGAAGGCGGATCGTCTCGCCCAGAGGCTCCGGGAGCAGCTGGGCGAGCGAGGTGTCCGGGTCGCCCGGCCCACGAAGCGCACGGAGATGCGCGTTTGTGGGCTGGACGACTCGGTCAGCGCACAGGATGTGTCCCGTGCCCTTGCGAGGGCGGGGGACTGTCCTGTGGAGGACCTGCGGATCGGAGAGATCCGCAGGTCGCCCTCCGGCCTCGGGTCGGTGTGGGCCCGGTGCCCCCTCTCCGCCGCCCGTAAGGTGGCGGAATCCGGGAGGGTGTTGGTGGGGTGGGTTTCGGCGCGAGTGGAAATCCTCGCGCCGCGCCCGCTCCAGTGTCACCGCTGCCTCGAATTGGGGCACGTGAGGCAGTGGTGCACCTCGCCGGTGGACCGCAGCGGTCAGTGTTACCGCTGCGGTGCCAAAGAGCACCGTGCGAGCCAGTGCTCGGCGGCCCCCCACTGCCCGCTGTGTGCGGACATGGGGAGGCCAGCCGATCACAGGGTGGGGAGCAAGAAGTGCTCCCCCCCCTCCCGGAAGGAGAGGAAGAGGCGGGCTGCACCGGCTCCGGTGCCGAGGGCGGTGGCATCGTCCTCCATGGAGGTGGACGGAGCTACGGGGACGGACGGCCGGGAGGAGGCTGGCGCGGCCATTAATTAATGCCGCCCCGCCTCCTCCTCCAGGCCAACCTCAACCACTGCCGCGCGGCACAGGACTTGATGTCCCAAGTCCTCGCGGAGTGGGGGGTTGGCCTGGCGGTCGCCGCCGAGCCGTACCGCGTCCCTGATCACCCTCATTGGGTGGGCGACGCGGACGGCTTGGTGGCGACGGTATGGGGAGGGGGCGACGGGTCCCCACCGTTCTCCTTGTTGGAGCGCGGTCGGGGATTCGTCGCCGTGGACTGGGGGGGAGTCGCTGTGGTGGGGTGCTACATTTCGCCCCGTAGCGGTCACGCTGCGTTCGAGCTGTACTTGGCCGAGGTCGCGGCATGCGTGCAGCGCTACGCGGCCCGGCCGGTGCTGGTCCTGGGGGATTTTAATGCCAAGTCGGTGGCTTGGGGATCCCCCAGGACCTCCGTTCGCGGCGGGATCCTGGGCGATTGGGCGGCGGGGCTCGACCTCCGGGTATTGAACCGGGGGTCGGAGCACACATGCGTGCGGCGATATGGGGGGTCCATTGTGGATGTTGGATTCGCGACCCCCAACGCCGTGCGCATGGTGTCGGGTTGGCACGTGGTCGCGGGGGCAGAGACACTCTCCGATCACCGGTACATTCGGATGGAGGTCTCTGCCGCCGCGAGTGCATCCCGACACGGCCGCCTGCGTGGCACCCCACCACGCCGCTGGGCGCTTCGGCGCCTGGACAAGGACGCCCTGATGGCAGCTGCCCTCGCTGCAACTTGGCCGCAGGGAGCGGCCGAGTTGCCGAGCATAGAGGAGGAGGTCGCCCGGCTCGGAGCATTGGTCGCGGGTATTTGCGACGCGGCGATGCCTCGGGTCGGGCGGGCTTCTCCTCGCCGGGCGGTGTACTGGTGGTCGGACGCGATCGCGGAGTTGCGAGTCGCGACTGTCCGCGCCCGACGCCAGTACACCCGCGCGCGCCGTCGTCAACGTACAGGCGACAGCGTGGCGCGAGCGAGGGCAGCTGATGACCTGTATGGAGCATACCGCGTGGCGCGGGTTGCTCTGCAGGTCGCCATCAAACGGGCCAAGACCCTGGCATGGAACGAGCTCCTCCAGACCCTTGATGACGATCCATGGGGGCGCCCATATAAGGTGGTGCTGAATAAGCTCCGCCCGTGGGCGCCCCCCGTCACCGAGGGTCTTGACCCCCGGCTGCTGGAGGACGTGGTCAATACACTCTTCCCAATTGGGGAGAGGGGACCGCGTCCTCCGGCGGCGGCGGCTGTCCCAGTGGAGTGGACGGCCGAGCTGGGGGTCACGCAGGAGGAGCTGGCAGCGGCCATCAGACGGCTCGGGGTTCGTAACACGGCCCCGGGTCCGGATGGTGTGCCCGGCCGGGTTTGGGTCTTGACCCAGGGCGTCCTTGGGGCCGACCTCAGGCGGTTGTTCGACCGCTGCCTGAGGGACGGGCGATTCCCCCCCAGTTGGAAGGTGGCGAGGATGGTCCTCCTCCGGAAGGAGGGTCGGCCCGCGGAGTCTCCCTCCGCATACCGGCCCATTTGTCTCCTCGACGAGGTGGGCAAGCTCTTCGAGCGGGTGATTGCTGCCCGCCTCGTCGAGCACCTGTCGCGGGGTGATCCCGGTCTGGCCGACTGCCAGTTCGGTTTCCGGGGGGGCCGATCGACTATCGACGCGATAGGTCGTGTGAGGGCCCTCTCGGGGGCGGCCGTCTCCCGGGGAGGGGTGGCATTGGCAATATCCTTGGATATTGCCAATGCCTTTAACACCCTCCCCTGGGAAGAGATAAGGAGGGGGCTCGAATATCATCGGGTCCCCCCTTGTCTCAGGGCGGTCGTCGGGGATTATCTCCGCGGCAGGTGGATCGAGTATCCGGGCCGGGATGGTGATATGCGGAGGGAGGTGTACTGCGGTGTTCCGCAGGGGTCGGTCCTCGGGCCACTCCTGTGGAACATCGCGTACGACTCGGTGTTGCGGGCCGGCCTCCCCGACGGCGTCAGCACGGTGTGTTATGCGGATGACACACTGGTGCTGGCCGTCGGGGCGCACTGGGGGAGGGCCATGCGTCGCGCGGAGGAGGGGTCGCAACGCGTCGTCGACCGGATCAGGGGGATGGGGATGACGGTGGCGGTCCATAAGACCGAGGTGATTGCGTTTCATTCACCTCGGCAGGATCCGCCACCCCCTCTGATTCGGGTGGGTGGGGCTGACATCGAGGTGAAGCCCCAGATCAGGTATCTGGGGCTGATCCTCGATAGCCACTGGCGTTTCGAGAAGCATTTCCGCTGCCTGGTCCCCCGGTTGGAAAGGATGGTTGCGGCTCTGGGCCGGATCCTGCCCAACCTGGGGGGCCCGGCGGGCCGAGTTCGTCGCCTCTATGTGGCAATGGTCCAGTCGGTGGCCCTATACGGGGCCCCCGTCTGGGCGGACGACCTGGCTGCCTCCCGGCGCAGCATGACTATGCTGCGTCGGGTGCAGAGGCGCATGGCGCTCAGGGTCGTCCGCGGGTATCGGACCATGTCACATGAGGCGGCGACGGTTCTAGCGGGGATGCCGCCCATGGACCTGCTCGCGCGGTCGCACGCGTTGATGTACCGGCACCGCGTCGACCGTCGCGCGGGGGTGGGGGCGGTCCCGGGCGGGCAGCAACCTGCTTGGGGCGATTTGAAGCGCCAGGCCCGGCAGTCCGTGTTGCTCGCGTGGCAGGAGCGGCTGGCTCTGCCAACCGCGGGGCACCGGACTGTCGGGGCGGTTCGGCCACTCCTGAAGGAGTGGCTGGACAGAGGCCATGGCAGCCTCACCTACCGGATGGCACAGGTATTTTCCGGGCATGGCAGCTTCGGAAGATACCTGTGCCGGATAGGGAAGGAGCCGACGGCGCGTTGCTGCCACTGCGACGCTGAGCAGGACACGGCGGATCATACCCTGGAGGTATGCCCCGCGTGGGAGGGGGAGCGCCGTGTCCTGGTCGGCGTCGTCGGGCGGGATGTCTCGCTGCCGGGCGTGGTGCGCGCCATGCTCGGCAGCGAGGAGAAGTGGAGGGCCGTGGCCTCCTTCTGCGAGAACGTAATGTTGCAGAAGGAGGCCGCGGGGAGGGAGCGCGAGCTTCAGCGGCGCGCTGAAGCTCACGCTCGTGCGGTGGCCCGAGGTCGTCGCCCGGTCGCGAGGCGTCGCGGGCGGCCGCCTCGGCGTGGCGGATGACCTAGGCTGGGAGGGGGGTCCTGAGGGGACCCTCCTCCCGCCAGGCGGCGCCGGGTCGGACCGGTTGGGGGTAGAAGTGCCTCCCCCTACCGGTCCGACGCAAGGGGAGGCACCCTCGGCGGTCTGGCGCGGCCATGAACGCCCGGCCGCCGAGGGGTGGAAACGGGGTCGCGGGCGGTTGCGAGTTGGGGCTCGCAGCCGCCACTAAACGCGGCCCCGGGACGGATAGCGGCGGGATGGAGTGGCCCCGTCCCGCCGCTATGAGGCAGTGTGTCTACTGGGGGGACCGATTGTCCCCCCGGGGGATGGGCGCGAAAGCGCGGGCACGGGGAGGATACCGGAAGAATGCTTCGAGCGATTCCCGGTATCCTCCCAAAGCGTGCCGAAGGGTCACCGTGGGGTTTTTAGTGGGTAGGTCCCGCGCCTGTCGTTGTACGGGCGCGGGGAATCCCACACACCCCTCCCACCTCTCCCCAAGGAGGCGGGAGGGAGTCTTTCGAAGATTTTCCCCACGAAAAAAAAAAAAAAAAAAAAAAAAAAAAAGTATGAGAAATATGCGAAAGAATGAGCCTGATGAGAGCAAATCCCAGACCTAACCTAGACCTAACATGCGTTATCCTCTAAACTATTGAGCGAAACCAGGTTTAATGGACTGTTTCAGTGTGGTACCGCACTACTTCGTGATCCAAACCAGAAAAAACCCAGGATCCGTACAACAAGTATGTGAAGAATGCGAAAGTATGAGTCTGATGAGTGAAAATCCCAGACCTAACCTAGACCACACATGCGTTATCCTCTAAAATATTTATCAAGACCAGGTTTAATTTATTGTTTCAGTGTGGTCCCACATTACTACGGGTTCCAAACCAGAAAAAACCCAGTATCTGTTCAACATGTATGAGAAATATGCGAAAGAAAGAGCCTGATGAGAGCAAATCCCAGACCTAACCTAGACCTAACATGAATTATTCTCTAAAATATTGATCGAAACCAGGTTTAATTGACTGTTTCAGTGTGGTCCCACATTACTACGTGATCCAAACCAGAAAAAACCCAGGTTCCGTTCTACAAGTATGTGAAGAATGCGAAAGTATGAGTCTGATGAGTGAAAATCCCAGGGCTAACCTAGACCTAACATGCGTTATCCTCTAAAATATTAATCGAAACCAGGTTTAAACGACTGTTTCAGTGTGGTATCACACTACTACGTGACCCAAACCAGAAAAAACCCATGATCTGTTCAACAAGTATGTGAAAAACGCGAAAGTATGAGCCTGATGAGGGCAAATCCCAGACCTAACCTAGACCTAACATGAATTATTCTCTAAAATATTGATCGAAACCAGGTTTAATTGACTCTTTCAGTGTGGTCCCACATTACTACGTGATCCAAACCAGAAAAAACCCAGGATCCGTTCTACAAGTATGTGAAGAATGCGAAAGTATGAGTCTGATGAGTGAAAATCCCAGGCCTAACCTAGACCTAACATGCGTTATCCTCAAAAATATTGATCGAAACCTGGTTTAATCGACTGTTTCAGTGTGGTACCACATTACTACGTGATCCAAACCTGAAAAAACCCAGGATCTGTTCAACAAGTATGTGAAAAACGCGAAAGTATGAGCCTGATGAGGGCAAATCCCAGACATATCCCAGACCTAACTTGCGTTGTCCTCTAAGATATTGATGGAAACCAGGTTTAATTGACTGTTTCAGTGTTGTACTTCATTACTACGTGATGCAATCCAGAAAAAGCCCAGGATCTAGCCATGAAGTATGAGAAATATGCGAAAGAATGAGCCTGATGAGAGCAAATCCCAGACCTGACCTAGACCTAACATGAATTATTCTCAAAAATATTGATCGAAATCAGGTTTAATTGACTGTTTCTGTGTGGACCCACATTGCTACGTGATCCAAACCAGAAAAAACCCTGGATCCGTTCAACAAGCATGTGAAGAATGCGAAAGTATGTGTCTGATGAGTGAAAATCCCAGGCCTAACCTAGACATAACTTTCGTTAACCTCTAAAATATTGACCGAAACCAGGTTTAATTGACTGTTTCAGTGGTGTACTTCATTACTACGTGATGCAATCCAGAAAAAGCCCAGGATCTAGCCATCAAGTATGAGAAATATGCGAAAGAATGAGCCTGATGAGAGCAAATCCCAGACCTAACCTAGACCTAACATGAATTATTCTCTAAAATATTGATCGAAACCAGGTTTAATTGACTGTTTCAGTGTGGTACCACATTACTACGTGATCCAAACCAGAAAAAACCCAGGATCCGTTCAACAAGTATGTGAAGAATGCGAAAGTATGAGTCTGATCAGTGAAAATCTCAGGCCTTAGCTAGACCTAACTTGCGTTGTCCTCTAAAATAGTGATGGAAACCAGGTTTCATTGACTGTTTCAGTGTGGTATTACATTACTACGTGATGCAATCCAGAAAAAGCCCAGGAGCTAGCCATCAAGTATGAGAAATATGCGAGAGTATGAGCCTGATGAGGGCAAATCCTAGACCTAACCCAGACCTAACATGCGTTATCCTCTAAAATATTTATCAAGACCAGGTTCAATTTATTGTTTCAGTGTGGTCCCACATTACTACGGGTTCCAAACCAGAAAAAACCCAGGATCCGTTAAACAAGTATGTGAAGAATGCGAAAGTATGAGCCTGATGAGAGCAAATCCCAGACCTAACCTAGACCTAACATGAATTATTCTCTAAAATATTGATCGAAACCAGGTTTAATTGACTGTTTCAGTGTGGTCCCACATTAGTACGTGATCCAAACCAGAAAAAACCCAGGCTCCGTTCAACAAGTATGTGAAGAATGCGAAAGTATGAGTCTGATGTGTGAAAATCCCAGGCCTAACCTAGACCTAACATGCGTCATCCTCTAAAATATTGATCGAAACCTGGTTTAATCGACAGTTTCAGTGTGGTACCACATTACTATGTGATCCAACCCAGAAAATAACCCAGGATCTGTTCAAGGAGTATGTGAAGTGTGTGAAAGTATGAGTCTGATAAATGAAAATCCCAGGCCTAACCTAGACCTAACATGAGTTATACTCTAAAATATTGATCGAAACCTGGTTTAATCGACTGTATCAGTGTGGTACCACATTACTATGTGATCCAAACCAGAAAATAACCCAGGATCTGTTCAACGGGTATGTGAAGTGTGCGAAAGTATGAGTCTGATGAGGTCAAATCCCAGACCTATCCCAAACCTAACTTGCGTTGTCCTCTAAGATATTGATGGAAACCAGGTTTAATTGACTGTTTCAGTGTTGTACTTCATTACTACGTGATGCAATCCAGAAAAAGCCCAGGATCTAGCCATCAAGTATGAGAAATATGCGAAAGAATGAGCCTGATGAGAGCAAATCCCAGACCTAACCTAGACCTAACATGAATTATTCTCTAAAATATTGATCGAAACCAGGATTAATTGACTGTTTCAGTGTGGTCCTACATTACTACGTGATCCAAACCAGAAAAAACCCAGGATCCGTTCAACAAGTATGTGAAGAATGCGAAAGTGTGAGTCTGATGAGTGAAAATCCCAGACCTAACCTAGACCTAAAATGCGTTATCCTCTAAAATATTGATCCAGACCAGGTTTAATGGACTGTTTCAGTGTGGTACCACACTACTACGTGATCCAAACCAGAAAAACCCCAGGATCTGTTCAACAAGTATGTGAAAAACGCGAAAGTATGAGCCTGATGAGGGCAAATCCCATACCTATCCCAGACCTAACTTGCGTTGTCCTCTAAGATATTGATGGAAACCAGGTTTAATTGACTGTTTCAGTGTGGTACCACATTACTACGTGATGCAATCCAGAAAAAGCCCAGGATCTAGCCATCAAGTTTGAGTAATATGCGAAAGAATGAGCCTGATGAGGGCAAATCCTGGACCTAACCCAGACCTAACATGCGTTATCCTCTAAAATATTGATCGCAAGCAGGTTTAATGGACTGTTTCAGTGTGGTACCACACTACTACGTGATCCAAACCAGAAAAACCCCAGGATCTGTTCAACAAGTATGTGAAGAATGCGAAAGTATGAGTCTGAAGAGTGAAAATCCCAGGCCTAACCTAGACCTAACATGCGTTATCCTCAAAAATATTGATCGAAACCTGGTTTAATCGACTGTTTCAGTGTGGTACCACATTACTATGTGATCCAAACCAGAAAATAACCCAGGATCTGTTCAACGAGTATGTGAAGTGTGCGAAAGTAAGAGTCTGATGAGGTCAAATCCCAGACCTATCCCAGACTTATGTTGCGTTATCCTCTAAAATACTGATCGAAACCAGGTTTAATCGACAGTTTCAGTGTGGTACCACATTAATACGTGATCCAAACCAGAAAGAACCCAGGATACGTTCAACAAGTATGTGAAGAATGCGAAAGTATGAGTCTGATGAGTGAAAATCCCAGGGCTAACCAAGACCTAACATGCGTTATCCTCTAAAAGATTGATCCAAACCAGGTTTAATGGACTGTTTCAGTGTGGTACCACACTACTACGTGATACAAACCAGAAAAAACCCAGGATCTGTTCAACAAGTATGTGAAAAACGCGAAAGTATGAGCCTGATGAGGGCAAATCCCATACCTATCCCAGACCTAACTTGCGTTGTCCTCTAAGATATTGATGGAAACCAGGTTTAGTTGACTGTTTCAGTGTGGCACCACATTACTACGTGATGCAATCCAGAAAAAGCCCAGGATCTAGCCATCAAGTTTGAGTAATATGCGAAAGAATGAGCCTGATGAGGGCAAATCCTAGACCTAACCCAGACCTAACATGCGTTATCCTCTAAAATATTGATCGCAAGCAGGTTTAATGGACTGTTTCAGTGAGGTACCACACTACTACGTGATCCAAACCAGAAAAAACCCAGGATCTGTTCAACAAGTATGTGAAAAACGCGAAAGTATGAGTCTGATGAGGTCAAATCCCAGACCTATACCAGACTTATGTTGCGTTATCCTCTAAGATACTGATCGAAACCAGGTTTAATCGACTGTTTCAGTGTGGTACCACATTAATACGTGATCCAAACCAGAAAGAACCCAGGATCCGTTCAACAAGTATGTGAAGAATGCGAAAGTATGAGTCTGATGAGTGAAAATCCCCGACCTAACCTAGACCTAACATGCGTTATCCTCTAAAATATTGGGCCAAACCAGGTTTAATGGACTGTTTCAGTGTGGTACCACACTACTACGTGATCCAAACCAGAAAAAGCCCAGGATCCGTTCAACAAGTATGTGAAGCATGCGAAAGTATGAGTCTGATGAGTGAAAATCCCAGACCTAACCTAGACCTAACATGCGTTATCCTCTAAAATATTGATCCAAACCAGGTTTAATGGATTGTTTCAGTGTGGTACCACACTACTACGTGATCCAAACCAGAAAAACCCCAGGATCTGTTCAACAAGTATGTGAAGAATGCGAAAGTATGAGTCTGAAGAGTGAAAATCCCAGGCCTAACCTAGACCTAACATGCGTTATCCTCTAAAATACTGATCGAAACCAGGTTTAATCGACTGTTTCAGTGTGGTACCACATTAATACGTGATCCAAACCAGAAAAAACCCAGGATCCCTTCAACAAGTATGTGAAGAATGCGAGAGCATGAGTCTGATGAGTGAAAATCCCCGACCTAACCTAGACCTAACATGCGTTATCCTCTAAAATATTGATCCAAACCAGGTTTAATGGACTGTTTCAGTGTGGTACCACACTACTACGTGATCCAAACCAGAAAAAGCCCAGGATCCGTTCAACAAGTATGTGAAGCATGCGAAAGTATGAGTCTGATGAGTGAAAATCCCAGACCTAACCTAGACCTAACATACGTTATCCTCTAAAATATTGATCCAAACCAGGTTTAATGGTCTGTTTCAGTGTGGTACCACACTACTACGTGATCCAAACCAGAAAAACCCCAGGATCTGTTCAACAAGTATGTGAAGAATGCGAAAGTATGAGTCTGAAGAGTGAAAATCCCAGGCCTAACCTAGACCTAACATGCGTTATTCTCTAAAATATTGATCCAAACCAGGTTTAATGGACTGTTTCAGTGTGGTACCACACTACTACGTGATACAAACCAGAACAAACCCAGGATCTGTTCAACAAGTATGTGAAAAACGCGAAAGTATGAGCCTGATGAGAGCAAATCCCATACCTATCCCAGACCTAACTTGCGTTGTCCTCTAAGATATTGATGGAAACCAGGTTTAATTGACTGTTTCAGTGTTGTACTTCATTACTACGTGATGCAATCCAGAAAAAGCCCAGGATCTAGCCATCAAGTATGAGAAATATGCGAAAGAATGAGCCTGATGAGGGCAAATCCCAGACCTAACCTAGACCTAACATGAATTATTCTCTAAGATATTGATCAAAACCAGGTTTAATTGACTGTTTCAGTGTGGTACCACATTACTACGTGATCCAAACCAGAAAAAACACAGGATCCGTTCAACAAGTATGTGAAGAATGGGAAAGTATGAGTCTGATGTGGGCAAATCCCAGACCTATCCCAGACCTAACTTGCGTTGTCCTCTAAGATATTGATGGAAACCAGGTTTAATTGACTGTTTCAGTGTTGTACTTCATTACTACGTGATGCAATCCAGAAAAAGCCCAGGATCTAGCCATCAAGTATGAGAAATATGCGAAAAAATGAGCCTGATGAGAGCAAATCCCAGACCTAACCTAGACCTAACATGAATTATTCTCTAATATATTGATCGAAACCAGGTTTAGTTGACTGTTTCAGTGTGGTCCCACAATACTACGTGATCCAAACCAGAAACAACCCAGGATCCGTTCAACAAGTATGTGAAGAATGCGAAAGTATGACTCTGATGAGTGAAAATACCAGGCCTAACCTAGACCTAACATGCGTTATCCTCAAAAATATTGATCGAAACCTGGTTTAATCGACTGTTTCAGTGTGGTACCACATTACTATGCGATCCAAACCAGAAAATAACACAGGATCTGCCAAACGAGTATGTGAAGTGTGCGAAAGTATGAGCCTGATGAGAGCAAATCCCAGACCTAACCTAGACCTAACATGAATTATTCTCTAAAATATTGATCGAAACGTGGTTTAATTGACTGTTTCAGCGTGGTACCACATTACTACGTGATACAATCCAGAAACAGCCCAGGATCTAGCCATCAAGTATGAGAAATATGCGAAAGTATGAGCCTGATGAGAGCAACTCCCAGACCTAACCTAGACCTAACATGAATTACTCTCTAATATATTGATCGAAACCAGGTTTAATTGACTGTTTCAGTGTGGTACCACATTACTACCTGATCCAATCCAGAAATAGCCCAGGATCCAGCCATGAAGTATGAGAAATATGCGAAAGTATGAGCCTGATGAGGGCAAATCCCAGACCTAACCTAGACCTAACATGAATTATTCTCTAAGATATTGATCGAAACCAGGTTTAATCGACTGTTTCAGTGTGGTACCACACTACTACGTGACCCAATCCAGAAAAATCAGGATCTGTTCAACAAGTATGTGAAAAACGCGAAAGTATGAGCCTGATGAGGGAAAACCCCAGACCTATGCCAGACCTAACTTGCGTTATCCTCTAAAATATTGATCGAAACGAGGTTTAATTGACTGTTTCAGCGTGGTACCACATTACTACGTGATACAATCCAGAAACAGCCCAGGATCTAGCCATGAAGTATGAGAAATATGCGAAAGTATGAGCCTGATGAGAGCAAATCCCAGACCTAACCTAGACCTAACATGAATTATTCTCTAATATATTGTTCGAAACCAGGTTTAATTGACTGTTTCAGTGTGGTCCCACATTACTACGTGATCCAAACCAGAAAAAACCCAGGATCCGTTCAACAAGTATGTGAAGAATGCGAAAGTATGAGTCTGATGAGTGAAAATCCCCGGCCTAACCTAGACCTAACATGCGTTGTCCTCAAAAATATTGATCGAAACCAGGTTTAATCGACTGTTTCAGTGTTGTACTTCATTACTACGTGATGCAATCCTGAAAAAGCCCAGGATCTAGCCATCAAGTATGAGAAATATGCGAAAGAATGAGCCTGATGAGATCAAATCCCAGACCTAACCCAAACCTAACATGCGTTATCCTCTAAAATATTTATCAAGATCAGGTTTAATCGAATGTTTCAGTGTGGTACCACATTACTACGTGAACCAAACCAGAAAAAACCCAGGATCCGTTCAACAAGTATGTGAAGAATGCGAAAGCATGAGTCTGATGAGTGAAAATCCCAGGGCTAACCTAGACCTAACATGCGTTATCCTCTAAAATACTGATGGAAACCAGGTTTAATCGACTGTTTCAGTGTGGTACCACATTAATACGTGATCCAAACCAGAAAAAACCCAGGATCCCTTCAACAAGTATGTGAAGAATGCGAGAGTATAAGTCTGATGAGTGAAAATCCCCGACCTAACCTAGACCTAACATGAATTATTCACTAATATATTGATCGAAACCAGGTTTAATTGACTGTTTCAGTGTGGTCCCACATTACTACGTGATCCAAACCAGAAAAAACCCAGGATCCGTTCAACAAGTATGTGAAGAATGCGAAAGTATGAGTCTGATGAGTGAAAATCCCCGGCCTAACCTAGACCTAACATGCGTTATCCTCAAAAATATTGATCGAAACCAGGTTTAATCGACTGTTTCAGTGTGGTACTACACTACTACGTGACCCAATCCAGAGAAAACCCAGGATCTGTTCAACAAGTATGTGAAAAACGCGAAAGTATGAGCCTGATGAGGGAAAATCCCAGACCTATCCCAGACCTAACTTGCGTTATCCTCTAAAATATTGATCGAAACCAGGTTTAATTGACTGTTTCTGTGTGGTACCACATTACTACGTGATACAATCCAGAAATAGCCCAGGATCTAGCCATGAAGAATGAGAAATATGCGAAAGTATGAGCCTGACGAGGGCAAATCCTAGACCTAACCCTGACCAAACATGCGTTATCCTCAAAAATATTGATCGAAACCAGGTTTAATCGACTGTTTCAGTGTGGTACCACACTACTACGTGACCCAATCCAGAAAAAACCCAGGATCCGTTCAACAAGTATGAGAAGAATGCGAAAGTATGAGTCTGATGAGTGATAATCCCAGGCCTAACCTAGACCTAACATGCGTTATCCTCAAAAATATTGATCGAAACCTGGTTTAATCGACCGTTTCAGTGTGGTACCACATTACTATGCAATCCAAACCAGAAAATAACCCAGGAGCTGTTCAACGAGTATGTGAAAAACGCGAAAGTATGAGCCTGATGTGCGCAAATCCCTGACCTATCCCAGACCTAACTTGCGTTGTCCTCTAAGATATTGATGGAATCCAGGTTTAATTGACTGTTTCAGTGTTGTACTTCATTACTACGTGATGCAATAAAGAAAAAGGCCAGGATCTAGCCATCAAGTATGAGAAATATGCGAAAGAATGAGTCTGATGAGTGAAAATCCCAGGCCTAACCTAGACCTAACATGCGTTATCCTCAAAAATATTGATCGAAACCTGGTTTAATCGACTGTTTCAGTGTGGTACCACATTACTATGGGATCCAAACCAGAAAATAACCCAGGATTTGTTCAACGGGTATGTGAAGTGTGCGAAAGTATGAGTCTGATGAGGGCAAATCCCAGACCTATCCCAGACCTAACATGCGTTATCCTCTAAAATATTTATCAAGACCAGGTTTAATTGATTGTTTCTGTGTGGTCCCACATTACTACGTGATCCAAACCAGAAAAAACCCAGGATACGTTCAACAAGTATGTGAAGAATGCGAAAGTATGAGCCTGATGAGTGAAAATCCCAGGCCTAACCTAGACCTGATATGCGTTATCCTCAAAAATATTGATCGAAATCTGGTTTAATCGACTGTTTCAGTGTGGTACCACATTACTATGCGATCCAAACCAGAAAATAACACAGGATCTGTCAAACGAGTATGTGAAGTGTGCGAAAGTATGAGCCTGATGAGAGCAAATCCCAGACCTAACCTAGACCTAACATGAATTATTCTCTAAAATATTGATCGAAACCAGGTTTAATTGACTCTTTCAGTGTGGTACCACGTTACTACGTGATCCAAACCAGAAAAAGCCCAGGATCAGTTCAACAAGTATGTGAAAAACGCGAAAGTATGAGCCTGATGAGGGCGAATCCCAGACCTATGCCAGACCTAACTTGCGTTATCCTCTAAAATATTGATCGAAACCAGGTTTAATTGACTGTTTCAGCGTGGTACCACATTACTACGTGATACAATCCAGAAACAGCCCAGGATCTAGCCATGAAGTATGAGAAATATGCGAAAGTATGAGCCTGATGAGGGCAAATCTTAGACTTAACCCAAACCTAACATGCGTTATCCTCTAAAATATTTATCAAGATCAGGTTTAATCGAATGTTTCAGTGTGGTACCACATTACTACGTGAACCTAACCAGAAAAAACCCAGGATCCGTTCAACAAGTATGTGAAGAATGCGAAAGTATGAGTCTGATGAGTGAAAATCCCAGGGCTAACCTAGACCTAACATGCGTTATCCTCTAAAGTATTGATCCAAACCAGGTTTAATGGACTGTTTCAGTGTGGTACCACTTTACTACGTGATCCAATGCAGAAAAAACCCTCGATCAGGTCAACATGTATGTTAAAACTGCGAAAGTATGACCCTGATGAGGGCAAATACCAGGCCTAACCTAGTGCTAACATGCGTTGTCCTCTAAAATATTGATGGAAACCAGGTTTAATCGACTGTTTCAGCGTGGTACCACATTACTATGTGATACAATCCAGAAACAGCCCAGGATCTAGCCATGAAGTATGAGAAATATGCGAAAGTATGAGCCTGATGAGGGCAAATCCTAGACCTAACCCAAACCTAACATGCGTTATCCTCTAAAATATTTATCAAGACCAGGTTTAATTCAATGTTTCAGTGTGGTACCACATCACTACGTGAACCAAACCAGCAAAAACCCTCGATCAGGTCAACATGTATGTTAAAACTGCGAAAGTATGACCCTGATGAGAGCAAATCCCAGGCCTAACCTAGACCTAACATGCGTTGTCCTCTAAAATATTGATGGAAACCAGGTTTAATTGACTGCTTCAGTGTTGTACTTCACTACTACGTGATGCAATCCAGAGAAAGCCCAGGATCTAGCATTCAAGTATGTGAAATATGCGAAAGAATGAGCCTGATGCGAGCAAAACCCAGACCTAACCTAGACCTAACATGAATTATTCTCTAAAAAATTGATCGAAACCAGGTTTAATTGACTGTTTCAGTGTTGTACTTCATTACTACGTGATGCAATCCAGAAAAAGCCCAGGATCTAGCCGTCAAGTATGAGAAATATGCGAAAGAATTGGCCTGACGAGAGCAAATCCCAGACCTAACCTAGACCTAACATGAATTATTCTCTAAAATATTGATCAAAATCAGGTTTAATTGATTGTTTCAGTGTGGTACCACATTACTACGTGATTCACACCAGAAAAAACCCAAGATCCGTTCAACAAGTATGTGAAGAATGCGAAAGTATGAGTCTGATGATTGAAAATCCCAGGCCTAACCTAGACCTAACATGCGTTATCCTCAATAATATTGATCGAAACCAGGTTTAATTGAGAGTATCAGTGTTGTACTTCATTACTACGTGATGCAATCCAGAAAAAGCCCAGGAACTAGCCATCTAGTATGAGAAATATGCGAAAGAATGAGTCTGATGAGGGCAAATCCCAGGCCTAACCTAGACATAACTTTCGTTATCCTCTAAAATATTGATCGAAACCAGGTTTAGTGGGCTGTCTCAGTGTGGTACCACATTACTGCGCGATCCAAACCAGAAAAAACCCAGGATCTGTTCAACAAGTATGTGAACAAATGCGAAAGTATGACCCTGATGTGGGCAAATCCCAGACCTATCCCAGACCTGACTTGCATTGTCCTCTAAAATATTGATCGAAACCAGGTTTAATTGACTGTCTCAGTGTGGTACCATATTACTATGTGATCCAATCCAGAAATAGCCCAGGATGTAGCCATGAAGTATGAGAAATATGCGAAAGAATGAGCCTGATGGGAGCAAATCCCAGACCTAACCTAGACCTAACATGAATTATTCTCTAATATATTGATCGAAACCAGGTTTAATTGACTGTCTCCATGTGGTCCCACATTACTACGTGATCCAAACCAGAAAAAACCCAGGATCCGTTCAACAAGTATGTGAAGAATGCGAAAGTATGAGTCTGATGAGTGAAAATCCCAGGCCTAACCTAGACCTAACATGCGTTATCCTCAAAAATATTGATCGAAACCAGGTTTAGTCGACTGTTTCAGTGTGGTACCAGACTACTACGTGACCCAATCCAGAAAAAAACCTAGGATCTGTTCAACAAGTATGTGAAAAACGCGAAAGTATGAGCCTGATGAGGGAAAATCCCAGACCTATCCCAGACCTAACTTGCGTTATCCTCTAAAATATTGATCGAAACCAGGTTTAATTGACTGTTTCAGCGTGGTACCACATTACTACGTGATACAATCCAGAAACAGCCCAGGATCTAGCCATGAAGTATGAGAAATATGCGAAAGTATGAGCCTGATGAGGGCAAATCTTAGACTTAACCCAAACCTAACATGCGTTATCCTCTAAAATATTTATCAAGATCAGGTTTAATCGAATGTTTCAGTGTGGTACCACATTACTACGTGAACCAAACCAGAAAAAACCCAGGATCCGTTCAACAAGTATGTGAAGAATGCGAAAGTATGAGTCTGATGAGTGAAAATCCCAGGGCTAACCTAGACCTAACATGCGTTATCCTCTAAAGTATTGATCCAAACCAGGTTTAATGGACTGTTTCAGTGTGGTACCACTTTACTACGTGATCCAATGCAGAAAAAACCCTCGATCAGGTCAACATGTATGTTAAAACTGCGAAAGTATGACCCTGATGAGAGCAAATCCCAGGCCTAACCTACACCTAACATGCGTTGTCCTCTAAAATATTGATGGAAACCAGGTTTAATTGACTGTTTCAGTGTGGTACCACATTACTACGTGATCCAAACCAGAAAAAGCCCAGGATCAGTTCAACAAGTATGTGAAGAACGCGAAAGTATGAGCCTGATGAGGGCGAATCCCAGACCTATGCCAGACCTAACTTGCGTTATCCTCTAAAATATTGATCGAAACCAGGTTTAATTGACTGTTTCAGCGTGGTACCACATTACTACGTGATACAATCCAGAAACAGCCCAGGATCTAGCCATGAAGTATGAGAAATATGCGAAAGTATGAGCCTGATCAGGGCAAATCTTAGACTTAACCCAAACCTAACATGCGTTATCCTCTAAAATATTTATCAAGATCAGGTTTAATCGAATGTTTCAGTGTGGTACCACATTACTACGTGAACCAAACCAGAAAAAACCCAGGATCCGTTCAACAAGTATGTGAAGAATGCGAAAGTATGAGTCTGATGAGTGAAAATCCCAGGGCTAACCTAGACCTAACATGCGTTATCCTCTAAAATATTTATCAAGACCAGGTTTAATTGACTGTTTCAGTGTTGTACTTCATTACTACGTTATGCAATCCAGAAAAAGCCCAGGATCTAGCCATCAAGTTTGAGAAATATGCGAAAGTATGAGCCTGACGAGGGCAAATCCTAGACCTAACCCAGACCTAACATGCGTTATCCTCCAAAATATTTATCAAGACCAGGTTTAATTGATGGTTTCAGTGTGGTCCCACCTTACTACGTGATCCAAACCAGAAAAAACCCAGGATCTGTTCAACAAGTATGTGAAAAACGCGAAAGTATGAGCCTGATGAGGGCAAATTTCAGACCTATCCCAGACCTAACTTGCGTTGTCCTCTAAGATATTGGTGGAAACCAGGTTTAAGTGACTGTTTCAGTGTTGTACTTCATTACTACGTGATGCGATCAAGAAAAAGCCCAGGATCTAGCCATCATGTATGAGACATATGCGAAAGAATAAGCCTGATGAGGGCAATTCCTAGACCTAACCCAGACCTAACATGCGTTATCCTCTAAAATATTTATCCAGACCAGGTTCCATTGAATGTTTCAGTGTGGTACCACTTTACTACGAGATCCAATCCAGAAATAGCCCAGGATCTAGCCATGAAGTATGAGAAATATGCGAAAGTATGAGCCTGATGAGGGCAAATCCTAGACATAACCCAGACCTAACATGCGTTATCTTCTAAAATATTTATCAAGACCAGGTTTAATTGAATGTTTCAGTGTGGTACCACATTACTACGTGAACCAAACCAGAAAAAACCCAGGATCCGTTCAACAAGTATATTAAAACTGCGACAGTATGACCCTGATGAGGGCAAATCCCAGGCCTAACCTAGACCTAACATGCGTTGTCCTCTAAAATATTGATGGAAACCAGGTTTAATTGACTGTTTCAGTGTTGTACTTCATTACTACGTGATGCAATCCAGAAAAAGCCCAGGATCTAGCCATGAAGTATGAGAAATATGCGAAAGTAAGAGCCTGATGAGGGCAAATCCTAGACCTATCCCATACCTAACTTGCGTTATCCTCTAACATATTGATCGAAACCAGGTTTAATTGACTGTTTCAGCGTGGTACCACATTACTACGTGATGCAATCCAGAAAAAGCCCAGGACCAAGCCATGAAGTATGAGAAATATGCGAAAGTATGAGCCTGATGAGGGCAAATCCTAGACCTAACCCAGACCTAACATGCGTTATCTTCTAAAATATTTATCAAGACCAGGTTTAATTGAATGTTTCAGTGTGGTACCACATTACTACGTGAACCAAACCAGAAAAAACCCAGGATCCGTTCAACAAGTATGTTAAAACTGCGACAGTATGACCCTGATGAGGGCAAATCCCAGGCCTAACCTAGACCTAACATGCGTTGTCCTCTAAAATATTGATGGAAACCAGGTTTAATTGACTGTTTCAGTGTTGTACTTCATTACTACGTGATGCAATCCAGAGAAAGCCCAGGATCTAGCCATGAAGTATGAGAAATATGCGAAAGTAAGAGCCTGATAAGGGCAAATCCTAGACCTATCCCATACCTAACTTGCGTTATCCTCTAACATATTGATCGAAACCAGGTTTAATTGACTGTTTCAGCGTGGTACCACATTACTACGTGATGCAATCCAGAAAAAGCCCAGGACCAAGCCATGAAGTATGAGAAATATGCGAAAGTATGAGCCTGATGAGGGCAAATCCTAGGCCTAACCCAGACCTAACATGCGTTATCTTCTAAAATATTTATCAAGACCAGGTTTAATTGAATGTTTCAGTGTGGTACCACATTACTACGTGATGCAATCCAGAAAAAGCCCAGGATCTAGGCATCAAGTTTGAGAAATATGCGAAAGAATGAGCCTGATGAGGGCAAATACTAGACCTAACCCAGACCTAACATGCGTTATCCTCTAAAATATTGATCACAACCAGGTTTAATTGACTGTTCCAGTGTTGTACTTCATTACTACGTGATGCGATCCAGAAAAAGCCCAGGATCTAGCCATCAAGTATGAGAAATATGCGAAAGAATGAGCCTGATGAGAGCAAATCCCAGACCTAACCTAGACCTATCATGAATTATTCTCTAAAATATTGATCGAAACCAGGTTTAATTGACTGTTTCAGTGTGGTACCACATTACTACGTTATCCAATCCAGAAATAGCCCAGGATCTAGCCATGAAGTATGAGAAATATGCGAAAGTATGAGCCTGACGAGGGCAAATCCTAGACCTAACCCATCCTAACATGCGTTATCCTCTAAAATATTTATCAAGACCAGGTTTAATTGATTGTTTCATTGTGGTCCCACATTACTACGTGATCCAAACCAGAAAAAACCCAGGATCCGTTCAACAAGTATGTGTAGAATGCGAAAGTATGAGTCTGATGAGTGAAAATCCCAGACCTAACCTAGACCTAAGATGCATTATCCTCTAAAATATTTATCCAGACCAGGTTTCATTGAATGTTTCAGTGTGGTACCACTTTACTACGTGATCCAATCCAGAAATAGCCCAGGATCTAGCCATGAAGTATGAGAAATATGCGAAAGTAAGAGCCTGATGAGGGCAAATCCTAGACCTATCCCAGACCTAACTTGCGTTATCCTCCAAAATATTGATCGAAACCAGGTTTAATTGACTGTTTCAGCGTGGTACCACATTACTACGTGATACAATCCAGAAACAGCCCAGGATCTAGCCATGAAGTATGAGAAATATGCGAAAGTATGAGCCTGATGAGGGCAAATCCTAGACCTAACCCAGACCTAACATGCGTTATCCTCCAAAATATTTATCAAGACCAGGTTTAATTGATTGTTTCAGTGTGGTCCCACACTACTACGTGATCCAAACCAGAAAAAACCCAGGATCTGTTCAACAAGTATGTGAAAAACGCGAAAGTATGAGTCTGATGAGGTCAAATTCCAGACCTATCCCAGACTTAACTTGCGTTATCCTCGAAAATATTGATCGAAACCGGGTCTAATCAACTGTTTCAGCGTGGTACCACATTACTACGTGATCCAAACCAGAAAAAACCCAGGATCTGTTCAACAAGTATGTGAAAAACGCGAAAGCATGAGCATGATGAGGGCAAATTTCAGACCTATCCCAGACCTAACTTGCGTTGTCCTCTAAGATATTGATGGAAACCAGGTTTAAGTGACTGTTTCAGTGTTGTACTTCATTACTACGTGATGCGATCAAGAAAATGCCCAGGATCTAGCCATCATGTATGAGACATATGCGAAAGAATAAGCCTGATGAGGGCAATTCCTAGACCTAACCCAGACCTAACATGCGTTATCCTCTAAAATATTTATCCAGACCAGGTTCCATTGAATGTTTCAGTGTGGTGCCACTTTACTACGAGATCCAATCCAGAAATAGCCCAGGATCTAGCCATGAAGTATGAAAAATATGCGAAAGTATGAGCCTGATGAGGGCAAATCCTAGACCTAACCCAGACCTAACATGCGTTATCTTCTAAAATATTTATCAAGACCAGGTTTAATTGAATGTTTCAGTGTGGTACCACATTACTACGTGATGCAATCCAGAAAAAGCCCAGGATCTAGCCATCAAGTTTGAGAAATATGCGAAAGAATGAGCCTGATGAGGGCAAATACTAGACCTAACCCAGACCTAACATGCGTTATCCTCTAAAATATTGATCGCAACCAGGTTTAATAGACTGTTTCACTGTTGTACTTCATTACTACGTGATGCGATCCAGAAAAAGCCCAGGATCTAGCCATCAAGTATGAGAAATATGCGAAAGAATGAGCCTGATGAGAGCAAATCCCAGACCTAACCTAGACCTAACATGAATTATTCTCTAAAATATTGATCGAAACCAGGTTTAATTGACTGTTTCAGTGTGGTACCACATTACTACGTTATCCAATCCAGAAATAGCCCAGGATCTAGCCATGAAGTATGAGAAATATGCGAAAGTATGAGCCTGACGAGGGCAAATCCTAGACCTAACCCATCCTAACATGCATTATCCTCTAAAATATTTATCAAGACCAGGTTTAATTGATTGTTTCATTGTGGTCCCACATTACTACGTGATCCAAACCAGAAAAAACCCAGGATCCGTTCAAGAAGTATGTGAAGAATGCGAAAGTATGAGTCTGATGAGTGAAAATCCCAGACCCAACCTAGACCTAAGATGCATTATCCTCTAAAATATTTATCCAGACCAGGTTTCATTGAATGTTTCAGTGTGGTACCACATTACTACGTGAACCAAACCAGAAAAAACCCAGGATCCGTTCAACAAGTATGTTAAAACTGCGACAGTATGACCCTGACGAGGTCAAATCCCAGACCTATTCCAGACCTAACATGCGTTATCCTCTAAAATATTGATCGAAACCAGGTTTAATCGACTGTTTCAGTGTGGTACCACATTACTACGTGATCCAAATCAGAAAAAACCCAGGATCTGTTCAACAAGTATGTGAAAAACGCGAAAGTATGAGCCTGATTAGGGCAAATCCTAGACCTAACCCAGACCTAACATGCGTTATCTTCTAAAATATTTATCAAGACCAGGTTTAATTGAATGTTTCAGTGTGGTACCACATTACTACGTGATGCAATCCAGAAAAAGCCCAGGATCTAGCCATCAAGTATGAGAAATATGCGAAAGAATGAGCCTGATAAGAGCAAATCCCAGACCTAACCTAGACCTACCATGAATTATTCTCTAAAATATTGATCGAAACCAGGTTTAATTGACTGTTTCAGTGTGGTCCCACATTACTACGTGATCCAAACCAGAAAAAACCCAGGATCCGTTCAACAAGTATGTGAAGAATGCGAAAGTATGAGTCTGATGAGAGCAAATCCTAGACCTAACCCAGACCTAACATGCGTTATCCACTAAAATATTTATCAAGACCAGGTTTAATTGAATGTTTCAGTGTGGTACCACATTACTACGTGATGCAATCCAGAAAAAGCCCAGGAACTAGCCATGAAGTTTGAGAAATATGCGAAAGAATGAGCCTGATGAGGGCAAATCCTAGAGCTAACCCAGACCTAACATGCGTTATCCTCTAAAATATTGACCGCAACCAGGTTTCATGGACTGTTTCAGTGTGGTACCACACTACTACGTGATCCAAACCAGAAAAAACCCAGCATCTGTTCAACAAGTATGTGAAAAACGCGAAAGTATGAGTCTGATGAGGTCAAATTCCAGACCTATCCCAGACTTAACTTGCGTTATCCTCTAAAATATTGATCGAAACCGGGTCTAATCAACTGTTTCAGCGTGGTACCACATTACTACGTGATCCAAACCAGAAAAAACCCAGGATCTGTTCAACAAGTATGTGAAAAACGCGAAAGTATGAGCCTGATGAGGGCAAATTTCAGACCTATCCCAGACCTAACTTGCGTTGTCCTCTAAGATATTGATGGAAACCAGGTTTAAGTGACTGTTTCAGTGTTGTACTTCATTACTACGTGATGCGATCAAGAAAAAGCCCAGGATCTAGCCATCATGTATGAGACATATGCGAAAGAATAAGCCTGATGAGGGCAATTCCTAGACCTAACCCAGACCTAACATACGTTATCCTCTAAAATATTTATCCAGACCAGGTTCCATTGAATGTTTCAGTGTGGTACCACTTTACTACGAGATCCAATCCAGAAATAGCCCAGGATCTAGCCATGAAGTATGAGAAATATGCGAAAGTATGAGCCTGATGAGGGCAAATCCTAGACCTAACCCAGACCTAACATGCGTTATCTTCTAAAATATTTATCAAGACCAGGTTTAATTGAATGTTTCAGTGTGGGACCACATTACTACGTGATGCAATCCAGAAAAAGCCCAGGATCTAGCCATCAAGTTTGAGAAATATGCGAAAGAATGAGCCTGATGAGGGCAAATACTAGACCTAACCCAGACCTAACATGCGTTATCCTCTATAATATTGATCGCAACCAGGTTTAATGGACTGTTTCAGTGTGGTACCACACTACTAAGTGATCCAAACCAGATAAAACCCTGGATCTGTTCAACAAGTATGTGAAAAACGCGA
Source organism: Colletes latitarsis (assembly GCF_051014445.1). Lineage (NCBI taxonomy): Eukaryota > Metazoa > Arthropoda > Insecta > Hymenoptera > Colletidae > Colletes > Colletes latitarsis. Next base: position 16,869,243 of record NW_027488365.1, read on the forward strand.
AAGTATGAGTCTGGGGAGGTCAAATCCCAGATCTATCCCAGACTTAACTTGCGTTATCCTCTAAAATATTTATCAAGACCAGGTTTAATTGAATGTTTCAGTGTGGTACCACATTACTACGTGAACCAAACCAGAAAAAACCCAGGATCCGTTCAACAAGTATGTTAAAACTGCGACAGTATGACCCTGATGAGGGCAAATCCCAGGCCTAACCTAGATCTAACATGCGTTGTCCTCTAAAATATTGATGGAAACCAGGTTTAATTGACTGTTTCAGTGTTGTACTTCATTACTACGTGATGCAATCCAGAAAAAGCCCAGGATCTAGCCATGAAGCATGAGAAATATGTGAAAGTAAGAGCCTGATGAGGGCAAATCCTAGACCTATCCCATACCTAACTTGCGTTATCCTCTAACATATTGATCGAAACCAGGTTTAATTGACTGTTTCAGCGTGGTACCACATTACTACGTGATGCAATCCAGAAGAAGCCCAGGATCAAGCCATGAAGTATGAGAAATATGCGAAAGTATGAGCCTGATGAGGGCAAATCCTAGGCCTAACCCAGACCTAACATGCGTAATCTTCTAAAATATTTATCAAGACCAGGTTTAATTGAATGTTTCAGTGTGGTACCACATTACTACATGATGCAATCCAGAAAAAGCCCAGGATCTAGCCATCAAGTTTGAGAAATATGCGAAAGAATGAGCCTGATGAGGGCAAATACTAGACCTAACCCAGACCTAACATGCGTTATCCTCTAAAATATTGATCGCAACCAGGTTTAATTGACTGTTTCAGTGTTGTACTTCATTACTACGTGATGCGATCCAGAAAAAGCCCAGGATCTAGCCATCAAGTATGAGAAATATGCGAAAGAATGAGCCTGATGAGAGCAAATCCCAGACCTAACCTAGACCTAACATGAATTATTCTCTAAAATATTGATCAAAACCAGGTTTAATTGACTGTTTCAGTGTGGTGCCACATTACTACATGATCCAATCCAGAAATAGCCCAGGATCTAGCCATCAAGTTTGAGAAATATGCGAAAGAATGAGCCTGATGAGGGCAAATACTAGACCTAACCTAGACCTAACTTGCGTTGTCCTCTAAAATATTGCTGGAAACTAGGTTTCATTGACTGTTTCAGTGTGGTACTACATTACTACGTGATGCAATCCAGAAGAAGCCCAGGATCTAGCCATCAAGTATGAGAAATATGCGAAAGAACGAGCCTGATGAGGGCAAATCCTAGACCTAACCCAGACCTAGCATGCGTTATCTTCCAAAATATTTATCAAGACCAGGTTTAATTGAATGTTTCAGTGTGGTACCACATTACTACGTGATGCAATCCAGAAAAAGCCCAGGATCTAGCCATCAAGTTTGAGAAATATGCGAAAGAATGAGCCTGATGGGGGCAAATACTAGACCTAACCCAGACCTAACATGCGTTATTCTCTAAAATATTGATCGAAACCAGATTTAATTGACTGTTTCAGTGTTGTACTTCATTACTACGTGATGCAATCCAGAAAAAGTACAGGATCTAGCCATCAAGTATGAGAAATATGCGAAAGAATGAGCCTGATGTCAGCAAATCCCTGACCTAACCTAGACCTAACATGAATTATTCTCTAAAATATTGATCAAAAGCAGGTTTAATCGACTGTTTCAGTGTGGTACCACATTACTATGTGATACAAACCAGAAAAAACCCAGGATCCGTTCAACAAGTATGTTAAAACTGCGACAGTATGACCCTGATGAGGGAAAATCCCAGGCCTAACCTAGACCTAACATGCGTTGTCCTCTAAAATATTGATGGAAACCAGGTTTAATTGACTGTTTCAGTGTTGTACTTCATTACTACGTGATGCAATCCAGAAAAAGCCCAGGATCTAGCCATGAAGTATGAGAAATATGCGAAAGTAAGAGCCTGATGAGGGCAAATCCTAGACCTATCCCATACCTAACTTGCGTTATCCTCTAACATATTGATCGAAACCAGGTTTAATTGACTGTTTCAGCGTGGTACCACATTACTACGTGATACAATCCAGAAACAGCCCAGGATCTAGCCATGAAGTATGAGAAATATGCGAAAGTATGAGCCTGATGAGGGCAAATCCTAGACCTAACCCAGACCTAACATGCGTTGTCCTCTAAGATATTGATGGAGACCAGGTTCAATTGACTGTTTCAGTGTTGTACTTCATTACTACGTGATGCAATCCAGAAAAAGCCCAGGATCTAGCCATGAAGTATGAGAAATATGCGAAAGTATGAGCCTGATGAGTGCAAATCCTAGACCTAACCCAGACCTAACATGCGTTATCCTCTAAAATATTGATCGCAACCAGGTTTAATGGACTGTTTCAGTGTTGTACTTCATTACTACGTGATGCAATCCAGAAAAAGCCCAGGATCTAGCCATCAAGTATGAGAAATATGCGAAAGTATGAGCCTGATGAGGGCAAATCCAAGACCTATCCCAGACCTAACTTGCGTTGTCCTCTATGATATTGATGGAGACCAGGTTCAATTGACTGTTTCAGTGTTGTACTTCATAACTACGTGATGCAATCCAGAAAAAGCCCAGGATCTAGCCATGAAGTATGAGAAATATGCGAAAGTATGAGCCTGATGAGTGCAAATCCTAGACCTAACCCAGACCTAACATGCGTTATCCTCTGAAATATTTATCAAGACCAGGTTTAATTGAATGTTTCAGTGTGGTACTACATTACTACGTGATGCAATCCAGAAAAAGCCCAGGATCTAGCCATCAAGTTTGAGAAATATGCGAAAGAATGAGCCTGATGAGGGCAAATACTAGACCTAACCCAGACCTAACATGCGTTATCCTCTAAAACATTGATCGCAACCAGGTTTAATGGACTGTTTCAGTGTGGTACCACATTACTACGTGATCCAATCCAGAAATATCCCAGGATCTAGCCATGAAGTATGAGAAATATGCGAAAGTATGAGCCTGATGAGTGCAAATCCTAGACCTAAACCAGACCTAACATGCGTTATCCTCTGAAATATTTATCAAGACCAGGTTTAATTGAATGTTTCAGTGTGGTACCACATTACTACGTGATCCAAACCAGTAAAAACCCAGGATCCGTTCAACAAGTATGTGAAGAATGCGAAAGTATGAGTCTGATGAGTGAAAATCCCCGGCCTAACCTAGACCTAACATGCGTTATCCTCAAAAATATTTATCAAGACCAGGTTTAACTGAATGTTTCGGTGTGGTACCACACTACTACGTGATCCAAACCAGAAAAAGACCCAGGATCTGTTCAACAAGTATGTGAAAAATGCGAAAGCATGAGTCTGATGAGGGCAAATCCCAGGCCTAACCTAGACATAACTTTCGTTATCCTCTAAAATATTGATCGAAACCAGGTTTAGTGGGCTGTTTCAGTGTGGTACCACATTACTGCGCGATCCAAACCAGAAAACCCCCAGGGTCTGTTCAACAAGTATGTGAAAAATGCGAAAGTATGACCCTGATGTGGGCAAATCCCAGACCTATCCCAGACCTAACTTGCATTGTCCTCTAAAATATTGATCGAAACCAGGTTTAATTGACTGTTTCAGTGTGGTACCACATTACTACGTGATCCAATCCAGAAATATCCCAGGATCTAGCCATGAAGTATGAGAAATATGCGAAAGTATGAGCCTGATGAGGGCAAATCCTAGACCTAACCCAGACCTAACATGCGTTATCATCTAAAATATTTATCAAGACCTGGTTTAATTGATTGTTTCAGTGTGGTACCACATTACTACGTGAACCATACCAGAAAAAACCCAGGATCCGTTCAACAGGTATCTGAAGAATGCGAAAGTATGAGTCTGATGAGTGAAAATCTCAGGGCTAACCTAGACCTAACATGCATTATCCTCTAAAATATTGATCCAAACCAGGTTTAGTGGACTGTTTCAGTGTGGTACCACTTTACTACGTGATCCAAAGCAGAAAAAACCCTCGATCAGGTCAACATGTATGTTAGAACTGCGAAAGTATGACCCTGATGAGGGCAAATCCCAGGCCTAACCCAGACCTAACATGCGTTATCCTCTAAAATATTTATCAAGACCAGGTTGAATTGATTGTTTCAGTGTGGTCCCACATTACTACGTGATCCAAACCAGAAAAAACCCAGGATCCGTTCAACAAGTATGTGAAGAATGCGAAAGAATGAGTCTGATGAGTGAAAATCCCAGGCCTAACCTTGACCTAACATGCGTTATCCTCAAAAATATTGATCGAAACCTGGTTTAATCGACTGTTTCAGTGTGGTACCACATTACTATGTGATCCAAACCAGAAAATAGCCCAGGATCTATCCATGAAGTATAAGAAATATGCGAAAGTATGAGCCTGACGAGGGCAAATCCTAGACCTAACCCAGACCTAACATGCGTTATCCTCAAAAATATTTATCAAGACCAGGTTTAACTGAATGTTTCAGTATGGTACCACATTACTACGTGATCCATACCAGAAAAAACCCAGGATCTGTTCAACAAGTATGTGAAAAATGCGAAAGCATGACTCTGATGAGGGCAAATCCCAGACCTATCCCAGACCTAACTTGCGTTATCCCCTAAAATATCGATCGAAACAAGGTTTAATTGACTGTTTCAGCGTGGTACCACATTACTACGTGATACAATCCAGAAGCAGCCCAGGATCTAGCCATGAAGTATGAGAAATATGCGAAAGTATCAGCCTGATGTGGGCAAATCCTAGACCTAATCCAAACCTAACATGCGTTATTCTCTAAAATATTTATCAAGACCAGGTTTATTTGAATGTTTCAGTGTGGTACCACATTACTACGTGATCCAAACCAGAAAAAACCCAGGATCCGTTCAACAAGTATGTGAAGAATGCGAAAGAATGAGTCTGATGAGTGAAAATCCCAGGCCTTACCTAGACCTAACTTGCGTTGTCCTCTAAGATATTGATGGAAACCAGGTTTAAGTGACTGTTTCAGTGTTGTACTTCATTACTACGTGATGCGATCAAGAAAATGCCCAGGATCTAGCCATCATGTATGAGACATATGCGAAAGAATAAGCCTGATGTGGGCAATTCCTAGACCTAACCCAGACCTAACATGCGTTATCCTCTAAAATATTTATCCAGACCAGGTTCCATTGAATGTTTCAGTGTGGTACTACTTTACTACGAGATCCAATCCAGAAATAGCCCAGGATCTAGCCATGAAGTATGAGAAATATGCGAAAGTATGAGCCTGATGAGGGCAAATCCTAGACCTAACCCAGACCTAACATGCGTTATCCTCAAAAATATTTATCAAGACCAGGTTTAACTGAATGTTTCAGTATGGTACCACATTACTACGTGATCCATACCAGAAAAAACCCAGGATCTGTTCAACAAGTATGTGAAAAATGCGAAAGCATGAGTCTGATGAGGGCAAATCCCAGACCTATCCCAGACCTAACTTGCGTTATCCCCTAAAATATCGATCGAAACAAGGTTTAATTGACTGTTTCAGTGTGGCACCACATTACTATGTGATCCAAACCAGAAAATAGCCCAGGATCTATCCATGAAGTATAAGAAATATGCGAAAGTATGAGCCTGACGAGGGCAAATCCTAGACCTAACCCAGACCTAACATGCGTTATCCTCAAAAATATTTATCAAGACCAGGTTTAACTGAATGTTTCAGTATGGTACCACATTACTACGTG